>NC_092653.1:10284404-10930654 GCF_032118995.1 Asterias amurensis | reverse complement strand
ATACACTAAATGTTTCTTGTCTGTGTGTAATTAAAGACAAACAAAAATGTTTGTCTTTTCAACTTCAGAGGTATGAGTTCAGGTCGGTATAATTCAATCTTATTGGTTATTTTAATAAATTATTTCCTGACAACTTAGAAATTTCATTGAACACCTAGGAAGAATTTCCGTTTTTTAAATAAATATAAAAATTCTTATAGGCAGATGAGTGAAGCACTGATGCAAATGCAAGGAAAACGCTCACACGCGAACTCATCAGAACTGATTAAGAAATACAATTTTTTTCCACACTTGCAAATTTTCCTGCTATAATAAGCATAAACAGCAAGTAAGCAGTATTAACAAACAGGACCCAAGTTAGAAAAATTGGGCAAACTATATTCATGGATGCCCAATCCTTTAAGACAAAATAAGTTTGCCAAATTTGAAGTTAATTTTGGTTATACCCTACACGGGCCTATGATAGACACTGAGCAAGTTTTTGTGCTTACAGGCTTAATGAGATTGAATCCTGGGCACAATTTCATGAAGCAGCTAAACAGAAAATACTGTTTGACAAGTTTCGTTTCTAAAGCCAAAATTGAGTGGGGCACTAGCCACAACAATGCAAAATCAATGTAATTTAGGCTGGTAACCTGTTTCTGCTAAGCAATACGTGCTTAGCAAGTTTTTGTGCTTACAGGCTTTAAGAAACTGGGCGTAGGTCTATCATAAACTGTTGCTAAACACCTCAAAGCTAAGCTTAATTTCCTCTACTAGTCTAAGACCCTCTGGTGTACTTATTTCAGTTCCTGAGATTGTCAAGCTTTTATAAAAACCTTGCGATAAACGGAAAACATTTAGTTTTGGTCTCCAGTCTCATTAGCTCTGCTTTGCTCATCCTGTCAAATAAAAATAGAGAATTATGTCTCAGTTATTAAAACCATATTGGAATCTATTCAACCATAATGTGAAGTTACACCAACCAACAGCAACTCTCTGATGAGATGGGGATGGTTGGTATTGGAGTAAAGCAACCAAGCCACTCAACATGCCAAACAATGGAAACGGACATTGAACAAAACAAACAAAATGTAGCACACAAACGTCACCATGATGATGATATCACTTTTAAGAACAGCTGAATATTACACAGAATTTAAACAATAAATAAGTAAGAAATAATTTGTAACAAGCTTAAGTGACTGACAATAATCACAAATGAACCCAATTTGAGAAAACAACAAAAGACACAACATTACGCAAAAAGCTCCACTCTATAATCCTCAAGTTCTGAAAAATAACATTGCGGGCGGGCACGGATATTTTTTTTAAACCACCAACAGTGTTTATTATTGGCAGTGGACACTATTGGTAATTAATCAAAATAATTGTTAGCATAAAAACTTACTTGGTAGCAAGCAATGGAGAGCTGTTGATAGTATAAAACATTGTGAGAAATGGCTGCCTCTGAAGTAACATTGTTTTCAAGAAAGAAGTAATTATCCACGATTTGGACTGCGAGACCTCAGAATTAGATTTTGAGGTCTCAAAATCAAGCATCTGAAAGCACACAACTTCGTGTGACAAGAATGTTTTTTCTTTCATTATTATCTCGCAACTTCTAAGACCGATTGAGCTCAAATTTTCACAGGTTTGTTATTTTATGCATATGTTGAGATACACCAAGTAAGAAGACTGGTCTTTGACAATTACCAAAAGTGTCCAGTGTCTTTAAAGAAACATAGAAAATGTTACCTGTTTATTTGGTTTATTCATGTAAGGGGGAAGTGTCGTCTGTTCCAAGTTTTGGACCATCTGTCTTGATTCTGTGAGTAATCGATGAAGTTTACTCGTTGGCGATGTTTCAGCTTGGGTCTGAAATTAACAAAATTCACTCTTAGAGAATTTGTTTTCAACCATAATTATACATTTGGCTGGGCTTTAGAGGGAAGGTATACTTTTCAGTATCCCTCTTTTTTAATGGCGATAAAAACTTTTTCATCAAACATGAGCGCTGCCATTTTGAAGATTGCCCCCAGAGTAGCTTTTTTGAAGACATAACTGGGGTCGTCATCGAAACCTGCACACAACCAATCAAAACTGTTAATCACACGGATAGCTAATTGTGGTTGTACGAGGTCCATCCTTCTGCTGGGGATCATGCATTTTTCGCACATGCCCCACACCTTTGGAACCTTCTACCTCATCAAATTCACTGAGCTGATGAGTCACCTTAAGTTTTCAAGAAACATCTCAAAACTTTCCTATTCAATGATTGATTGCTAAGGACCAACTGTCTTTCCATTATTAGTGTCTTTATTAATGCACTTAGTGTACTGTTTCTTGGAAAGCACTGTGGTACCCTGTGTAAGAGAACTCTATAAATGCCTGTTACTATTATCATTACCACAGTCAACGAAACCTCGCTATTGTTTGTACAACTCACCTCCCCTGAAGAGTCGGCTGTCAGCAAGTCCTCAGTGTCACCGCTACTAAACTCAGGTCCACCAGGCTCACCGTTGTCATCAACTAGACCGCCCTCTATCAGGCTGTTGTTATTGGGTAGGGACGACTCATGGCTTTTGCGCGATAAGTTGCCCGGTGATCTTGAGGCATTATGGCTGCGAGTGTGCTCATCATGTCTGGGAGAAAGAAGTTGATAACAAGTTTGAACTCAGACCCCTTGCTCTTACAAATTCTGAACATGGTCTGAACACGTTTGGTAATTGTCAAAGACCAGTATTTTCACTTGGTGTATCCAGCAAAGGCATAAAATACAAAATTTGTATCCAACATAAGCATACAATTCAAAACTTGTAAAAATTTCGACTAAATTGGTCATCGAAGTTGCAAGAGAATAATAAAAGAAAAGACATCCCTGTTGCACAAATTTGTGTGCTTCCAGAGGCATATTAAAAGGAAACCTTTTCACAACCACAATTAATAAATGAAAATTAAATAAACTCAGGAAGTAAAACTAGCTGTTGCAAACTGCTTACCAACCAGCAGGACCTATGGTATAAATGCAAAAAATAGTTAATGGCCTGACGTTTCTCAAATTGTGTAGCCTTCAAGAAAGACTCTGCTAGTGTCAAAACATCAGGCCATTAACTATTATTTTGCATGAAATAAAGTCATTACTCACAGTGAGTTGCTGAGTTGTGATCGGATGAGTACTTCATTCTTGCTGTCTAGATTGAGTTGAAGGAGTGAGAGATCTCGATGCTGTCGTTCGTACACCTGCCGGAGGTTTGTCAATTCAGCGTCAGTTCTCTCCTGTTTGGAGCGCTGAAGCTCAAGAAGTTGGTCTTTTCGTTTCTCTCTTTCGCCTTCAAGGTTTTTATTGGAGAGGAAACGTTTAACATTAGTTTTATTGAAAAGGTTATAGTTTCTCTTAGGCCAGGTTCATACTTCCTGCGAATGCGACTGCGATAAGAATTTCGACGTCATAGGGCTGTTTTCGCAGCAAATGTTTTTGCAGGAGTTGAGCACAAGTCAACTGACGCAAATTATTTGTTGCAAACTTGTGACATCAGAATTCGTATAACATTCGTCTTTGCAGGAAGTATGAACAAGGCTTCTTTGTTTATGATAAATTTGTAAGGAAAATACGACAGGTCGTACTTCTGACAATAATTAAAGGAAGAGTACATAATTTTGGCTACTGCCAAAGACTAGTGTCCTCGCTTGATGTATCCCAACAAATGCATAAAATAACCAACCAAGAGCAAGACGTTCAGGCTGTTGATGATCTTACCTGCCAGTGTGAGTTCCTGCTGAAGAGCCTGTAAATCTCCTTGTAGTTGTCCCAGTTCTATACTCTGCTCAGTATTGGTGTTATTCTGCTCATTCAATTGACCTATATCATGAAGGAGTAAAAAAATAAATAATACAAAACCAACACACTTAAAGGAGTGATGCCAGCTAGAGCGTTTCTCAAAAGAGAACATTCCTTCAGCCCCCTAAAGCAGTGTTCTTATTGGATTTTTTCTTCCGCCACCACGCAAACAATGAAGGGTTGGTGTAATTCTGTCGTGCACGACCTCTTTCACCTGGACGTTTGCATAGCGTTTTACAGCGTGGTTGCGGTAGGTTCACAGCGCGGAGCTGTTCCCATTGGACCTTTCAGCAGCCCTGATCAGTTACCGTAGCTGCGCGGAAGTCTTCCACGACCTCTTTCAGCCTGTTAGTTAACATCACGGTCGCGGTAAGTTGAAAGGGAGATCCGTTCACCGTGCATTCCCATTGGATATAATTTTGTCATTCTTAAAGAAGTCGCCGTAGTTTAGCAAAACTTATCAAATGTGACACGGCTTAAGATAGTTTCCATATAAATGGCAATGTCAGAGACTCTTCTTCGCAACAGAAACCAACCTTCGAGGGTTTGAGCACTTTGTGTGTACTTGACTTACCCTGCGTCGTCATTCGTATGGAAACTATTTTAGCCTTTGAGAAATACTCTGCTAGGGTCGAAAGGCCAGGCCACTAACTATATTTGGAAACTGTTTTAGTTAAAAAATTAGATTGCTAAGCTGGCATTCTCCAGTCATTCAAAATTATCATCATTATGGTGTCAGTGCCGAGCAATTATGAGCACCGAACTCAAGCTCTAGTGTTTCTGATCAGCAGAGTGTGGGTTCCAGTCCCGGCCGTGGCACTTATTCCCCTTTAGCCATAGGTCCAATGTACTAGGCTTGGTAGTGCACATAAAAAAACTAAAACACAGGGTTATCTCCGGTGTTTCTGGTTCAGATAGCAAGCACCCTTGTTTACAGGTTTTCTCAGGCTTGCAAGCTACAGTGATTAAGTTCACTTATGAGACATCCTTGATTTCATTGTGATTTATTCAGGACTCCCAACTCACCTTTCATTTTGTCCAGTTCTTGTTTTTCTCCATTCCATTTTTGCTTCAAAGTTGCCAGCTCTTTTCTCGTTGCTGCCTCAGTTTGTCGAATCTCCTAGAATACAGATTTGAGAACGCGAGACATGGGTGGGTGTTAACAAATATTACAAAGAGAAGTAGGGAATGTCAACTACTAAAATTGATTTTTGTAAAATTATAATAATAACAACTAGTTCTTAAATAGCGTATTTCACAATCACCGTAACTGCTTTCCTATTTGCTTGTTTAGATGATCTTCCCGTCAAGGAAACTCGGTAAATTCCCAGATGGAGATAAAAAACACTAAGTTGGCCACAGACAATCTCTTTCATACAATGATCATAGAATGCACAAATCAAGCAATTGTGATTCAGTAACTAGACGACAATACTTAATCTAGTCATTGTGAAATCAGCGGTTAGCTTGGTAGGATTCGAACCCACAACCTTGTGAATACAATTCCCCAATTCTAACCACTTGACCAATGATACCTTTTGCTGTTGGTAAGCAATAAATAAATAACAACGAAATCTAAACAAATCCTGTCTTACCTTGTTAGCGCGATCAAATCTCTTAAGTTTGCCACTCATGTCAGTGATGTGTGCGGATGCCTCGGCCAAATCGTTGTCCTGCATCAGTCAACAATACAATACAATAAATATATTTATAGAAAGCTCTTTACTCATCAAAGATGGTTACACAGTGCTGAACAGAGTCTAGAGGGGGTGTCGTGGGTTCAAACCCCGGTCGTGACACTTGTGTCCCTGAGCAAGACACTTAACTATAATTGCTTCTCTCCACCCAGGAGTAAATGGGTACCTGTGTGGGCAGAGATTGTTCTTGTGATTGATTTAGCCGAGTAGTGCCTATTAATGTTGCACAGGCTGCATACTTCCCACCATGGAGATGAGATGGTTTAAGGAGTGAATTAAGGCCCAGTGACCAGGTGTAATAATGTGAAGCCCTTTGGGACGCCCTCCGGGTGTGAAAAGCGCTATATAAAAACGGGTTATTATTATTATTTCAGAGAATTAACCAAACAATGCAGTTAAGCATGCTGCAGCCAATTTCATGAAACACTAGGATTAATCCTATCTCGAGTTAGGACGAACCCGTCCTAACTTGCATGTAGTATGGGTTCAATGTGTCCTACACATGCATGTCTTCGGATAGGGAACTTAACTCGTCCTAAGTCCTGAGATTAATCCTAAATTAGGATGAGTTTGGTGAAATCGACGGCAGGTCATTGTTTAAACAGATGAGTTTTCAGAGCCTTCTTAAAAAGCATCTAATGAAGGGAGCAGTGGATGCACTTTGTACACATATTACATCGTGAATGAAACGACACTATATGACGTACACAATTTTATACATAAGCTGCATGCAGACGATCGCAAGTGCAAGCTGAAACTACATCACCTCAGATATGGAAAGCTTACATCACAGCCATTTATCCAATGAAATCATTGGGCTTGTAAGACCGGTGCTTGTATTTATCCTTGCGAATAAAGACAGGAGACAAGTCCAACTGTCAACCTTCATAACGGATGGATGGACTCAACATTCTTGATGAAAATACTAGCTTTTTGGGGGCTATTCTTTCAAGTATGCACAGTACCGGGCACCTTAAGAGTGGAACTCTGGTAAATGGTGATACAAAGTTGAGCGTTAGGCCCATGTCACACGAGGCAACTTACGTGCAACCAGTTCCAGGCAACCTCCAAGAAAGGTTTGATCGTTTGCATATTTTTCTTGGGAATCGTAAGACATTGTTTGAAAAATAACTCATGTGCTACCAAAGTAGTCCTGTAGCATGCACTGCAGTTGGTTGCCTGCAAAAGTTGCCGTGTGTGACAACTGACAAGGCCCCTGACTCATTTTCATTGCCTTATAAAATTCTGCTAAGCTGAAAATTAGACATGACTGGAACCACACTATTCACTGACCTTTAGTTTTAACATGGTCACAAGTTCTTGTTCCCTGGCCTCAAATTGTCCTACTTTACTGGAAAGGTCACGGATCATCCCATTCAGTTGGACAGTGTGTTCCTGAAGAGGAGATAATTGTCATGATACAAGCAAAAAAGGCATTTAATAATGAGAATTAATAATAATAGTGGCTTTAGCGCTCAAATTCGTCACTCAGTGGCGCTTTAGGTGCTTCAACATTCAGCATTTTCCTTTTTTGGTAATAAATTGATAATATTTACACATTAATTTTTCCTAATTCCTTTTTCAATTGGTGATCCCCCCCCCCATAACAGGTCTTGATAGCATCAACAAGAATCCTGTTTTCTCATTTGAAAACTGTGCGGTCTTAAATGGATTTCAAATCGGTCGATAGCGACCAGTTCTGCGCGTGAAAGAGTTAAGAAATCACACCCCTGACTTGATTGCACATCATCTAAAGATACTGACCTCTAGTTCATGTGCACGTCTTGAGGCAGCGCTGGCTTTCTCCGACATCTGCTCCAGCTGTTTCTGTGTTGATTGAAGAGCAAGTTCTTTGGACTGATCCTGAGACTCAAGAACCTTCAGCTGAGTAGACTGACTCTTTAGCTGCTCCGACCGACTCTTTAACTCACCTGTAATATGCAAGTTTCCAGTCTGTGTTTATAAGGCGCTGGACACTATTGGTAATTACTCAAAATAATTGTTAGCATAAAAACAGTGTGAGAAGCAGCTCCCTATGAAAACTGATATCTTTTAACATATAACCAAATTACTTCAAAGTGAAATGTTTCTCAACAATTGATTGCCTTATACTATCAAAAGCTACTGTAGGCTTCTTACCCAAAGTTTTTATTGCCTCACTCAAATTTTAAGAGACTTCCCGCCTATTAGTTTTTTGACTGCATGTAGATTCATTCATGCTATTGCAACATACCTCAAAGCCCACATTTTGTCAACCAAGATTGGATTGGAAAACTATGGGAAGCCAGTAAATGCAAACCAAAATCAGATTGCCACAGTTTGTAACAATATATGACACAATATTAAAACATAGTTTTCAATTTGTTGGAAACAAAGCAACTAATCATGGGGTGAATTTTTTGTTGATTAAAAGTTTGCAGAACTGTTGAATTTTGAACACATTATCTGTTAAATGTTTTTCTAACATCCTGCTGTCCATGCCAACCCAGCGCAATTTATTTATCAACAATGAGAACAGGTCTATACTTGAATACCTTCTAGCCTGGAATAGCGTTGCTCTAATGTGAGTAGTTTCTGTCGATCCTGTTCCCAGGCTAGGAGTTGTTTCTGATGAGATGCAACCATCTCGTTGAGTTCTCTGTCACGGTCTTGCAGCTCACCTATGAGAAGATGGAGTTCCTTGCGTTGCTTCTGGATGGTTGTGGTCTCAAGCTCCGACACATAATTCTATAGTGACCAAACAAAAAGAACGTCATGGGAAAATATACCACTGGAAGGTATAGACCAATCCATACAGGCACTACATGCAGCTGCACTCTGCAGGGATATCATGGCTATTGCTGGTGTGCTTGCAGCCCAATTTTTTTGACACAAAGACATTAAAAACCCATTGTCTGTTTTACTTTTAAGCAAATTAAATGCCTAAATTTTGTTTACACACTTGCCTTGACAGGACAGCCACTTGACAAAATTGTGCATTGATTAAATAATTGAAAAGATAGATGGATTGCACTAAGTGTCATCAACTGCCATATTTGATGATATACAATGCAAAAGTATTTAGTTCACGTATGGCTTTTATTGCATCTAAAATATTGCCTATAATTCAGCATTACATTGACAACAACATTCTTTGACTCAACCTTTAACCGGGCTTGCAATAAGTTCTTTTGATCGTAGAAAAAACTCTATCAAGTTGTCAACTCTGAAAAGAAAATATTGTTTCAATGTTGAAAAGAGAAGTAATATCAGACAATATTTACATGCCGCGGTGGAGAGGCGAATCCCCTCGATGGACTTCCAGCTCGGACTCGATTCGGACTCGGTGAAGTTTTCCCCATTCCAACACTGGGGGAGCCCTTCACGTAGCTGTGGGCCGTCCCACTGGAATGGCCGACAGGCAGGGAGGACGTTGAATAGGAAGTAATGTGGGCGGAGCCTGGAGAAGGTTGCTTGGGCGTACTGTGGTATGGCTCATAGCTACTTTGTGCATTACCTAAAGAAAGGAAAAATTCAATTCAATTCAATTCAATTGAAGAATACATTTATTTCCATACTCTCATAAAAGAATAACAACAGTTACATGTATTACGGAGTAAAGCAAAACATATCTTTAAAGCCATTGGACCCTTTCGGTAAACACTATTGTCCAAGGCCCAGCCTTCGTGTATCATAACTTATATATAAAATAACAAACCTGTGAAAATTTAGGCTCAATCGGTCATCGGAGTCTGGAGAAAATAACGGGAAAACCCACCCGTGTATCCGCGCGTTTCGCCGTGTCATGACATGTGTTTAAAATAAATCCGTAATTCTCGCTAACGACAATTGATATTGTTTTACTGTTTTCTCAAAAAGTAAAGCATTTCATGAAATAATATTTCAAGGGAAGTCTTTCACCACTACCTTCTGTAAATCCTGTAAGATATTTGTAAATCTGTGAACTTTTTTTTTTTTCTGTACCGAAAGGGTCCAATGGCTTTAAGTAAAAGTAAACATGAATAAATAAATAGAGTACAGGGCCTTTTTAACTCAAGCGGATAATAAATTCTAGTCACTGTGATGATTTAATATTTGTTTGTGTACAGTGTACTTTTTGCAATCTACTAAGCTGAAATTACGACAAAAAGTAGCAAAATTAAAAGTCTAGAGTAATACTCAGTTATTGACCTGTTGTTAGTCTTGAATATCTTTTACTGGCTGATGTGAAGTCCCTAGGTTTATAGCTGACTGCTGGCGTGGAGAACGATGTTCCCTCCATTGCCCAATAGAATCTAACAAAGAACAAAATAAAGTCAAAGACACTTGAACAAGAAGACAAATAACATTTATATTGAGCATACAAAAATTTTTAATCTTAGAAACGAAAGCTTGTCCTGGTATTAAAATGTCATGTACATGTAGGGCCTTGGCACAATAAGACCAAGAGCCTTGAAACAGGTGTGAAATGTATTAAAGGGAAGGTACATGTTTGGTAATTACTCATAACAAATATTAACTTAAAAACTTATTTGGTAACAAGCATTGGAGAGCTGTTGATAGTATAAAACATTGTGGGAAACGACTCCCTCCGAAGAAACGTAGTTTTTGAGCTGAGGTAATTTCTCACTAAAATAATAGAAGCTAGAAGTCTTTTATTCTTATCTGAAAGCACACAAATTCGTCCAACAAGGGTGTTTTTTCTTTCATCATTTTCTCGCAACTTCGATGACCAATTGAGCCCAAATTTTCACAGGCTTGTTATTTTATGCTTAAATGTTGGGATACACCAAGTGAGAAGACTGGTCTTTGACAATTACCAAACGTGTACCTTCCTTTTAAGGACCTTGTAAACCCAAAACTAAAAGGACAGACATTTTTGTTTGTTCTGACACCCGGGCCGATGTTCTGACAGTGAAACCCTGTTCCAACACTGAACAACAGTCCTATGTTTTGACACCCATATATTTTCAAACACACCTACACCTATGTTCCAAAGACACATGTTTGGACGTTTAATCCGCGTCATGAAACTTGTGTCCCTGAGCAAGACACTTCACTATGGTTGCTCCTCTCCACCCAGGGATAAATGGGTGCGAGGGCAGAGATGGTAACTTGTTCCGATTCAGCCAAGTGAGCTTTGAAAAATCTCACGCATACATACATTGTAGCTGGCCTGTGGACTTGGCATCTCTGTATAAATAATGCACAGGCTGTATACTCCCCAGGGAGTTGAGAAATGGTTTGAGGAATTAATTAAATGGCCCAGCGCTGTATTCTTTTTTTTCCAAAATTTTGTCATTATCCGTTGTCTATACTCCAGGGGCCTTTCTCAAAGCTCGGCTTGGGCTCCGGCTCAGACTCCGCGTGCTGATATCCGTGCAATACGCGCTGCTCCAAAATGCAGGTAAATATGCAAGCTGCATACACAGAACGCGGAGCCTAAGCCTGAGCCGGAGCCCAAGCCGTGGTTTGAGAAAGGCCCTATGTATACTAACAGGTACTAACTATTAATATTATCCTAGCTTAGGCTAAGCTAGGATAAGTGATAACGAGACTGATAATGACAACATTTCGAAAAAAGGAGTACAGCGCCCAAGTTACTGCCCATGAAGACTAAATTTTGAAAATAAACAACACATTTTTTTACAATGACATTGAAAATCTGATCAATTCTTTCATTTCAATATAAAAACATAACAACATTCAATTCAACAAAAACCTTTTAATAAATAAGATTTTAGGCCAAACGGCAAAATAACTTCAGGTAGGGCCTAACTAGGCCTACATATTTCAAACAAAATTATTATTAAAGTCATTATCAAGAAGGAGTGGTGATAATTAATTTAACTTACCAAATGCTGAAAAAGAGAAGTTGTTTGTTTCGCCAAAAACGAATGTTAATGCTCATCATCGCGGGCCATTTTTTAAAAATTATTTGATTGACACCCGGCCCCTTGACACCAGTTGCACCCCCTTACTCAATTAGTCGGGTACCTACTTGACAACTTGCACAAAATTAGATGGAGACGTCAAACAACGTCACTGGACTTTGTTTGGAAGTACTCGACATTCAAAATCAAAGGTCAGTTTATAACATTGAAATTGTTCGTTTTACTTTTGACATTTTGATAAAAAAAACACAGTAAATTGGGTGCACAAACAAATGTGCTAATCTACGGAGAAAAAATTCAATGGCCAAAAGAAAGAGCGAGGCATAAATGCGGGAAATTTAACTGGTGGATGTTCTTACAGAATTCCTTTTTCTGTTCCAGACTCCTGAGGGCGCTCAGACAGTTACACTTGTCGTCCAGAAATGCAGTTGAGCCGGGTGGGTACGGTGTGGGCGTGTACTTGTTGTGTTTGTCATGTCAGCATGTGTATGGAGTGTCGGAAGAATCAGAAGGTGGACTCTTGGCGCTGGCTTTTTTTGGCCCTTCTAGTTCTACCTATTCACATAACTTCAAAAATTTAGTTTTGCAAAATTCTTATTTTTAAAGTTTGTTTAAAATTAAATATTTTCAGCTCATAATCATATTTTTCCAGGACTTGAAATTGAAATTCAATGACAATGAGAGGGCAAGGCAATTTTTATTTTGCTAAAAAATAGCTTTGGGCCGGGCTTTGTTTGGTCTGATTCTGAATCCGTTTCAAAACATTAATTTTGCATTAAGCTAGATACATTGATACTCCTCTAACTTGAAGAACTATATGATGAGTTTTGTTCCGCAATCAGGCTATCGTCTCTATTTTTATGAAGAAAACCATGCGCTACTACTACTCAAAAAAAGAGATTTATACATTGGTGGGTGCGGTGCTGTCATACTCCTACTACTAGTACTAGGGCCCAATTTCATAGAGCTGCTTACTTAAGCACAAAATTTTGCTTAAGCGAAAATATCCTTGTTAGTTATAGTAAAATCAGATTACCGGCCAAGACTCCACTCAATTGTTATGCTAAGTAAACAACAGCTAAATACCAGTCACAAGCAATGTATATGGCATGAAATTTTGGCCAGTAACATGTTCAAAATAATTATGCTATTTTCGTGCTTAAGCAAATTTTCTGCTTAATTTAAGCAGCCTTATGAAATTGGCCCCTGAACTATGAGGTTCGTTCGGCGATCGTCTCCGGAGATGACAGCCGAACGAACCTCATAGTTCTAGGAGAGTTCTAGGAGTAGTGCTGTTACAAACCTCACCTGATTTTTGTTTAAAAGCCAATTATAATTAATGTGCCATTCTTGTTTTCTTTAAAAGGGAAGTAGTCAACTTTAAAAGCTCAGGATTTCTTCCAGCAGTAATCATTTAAAAGTTGAAAATATCATCTTTTAAATCACACAAAAAGCTGACACTTGTGCGTAGACAAGGATGGTTTTATTGATGAAGCAGCCGTTTTGTCTCGATGACATCAGAGCTGCAGAGCAGCGTATCAAGGGAATCACCAACTTCACCCCTGTCATGACATCACGCCGAATGGACGCCAAAGCGGGGACAAATCTATTCTTCAAATGTGAACTGTTTCAACGGACGGGGTCATTCAAGGTATAAATTTATGTGTCTGTGAATGTTCTGCTGAAAAAGTCTACTTTGACTACAGAGGGCTTGAGATTCTGCAAAACGCATGGATTTGTATGATAATATTTCAATATGGGATGCAGGGCTCAAATTTAACACTTGACTGCAGGCAGTGATTTTAGCATTGGGCCAGGACACGCCCGATGGTCTTGTGTTTGTGTTCGAATGTTGACTTTTAGTCTGATAAGTTTAAATCTGATGATTGTTGCAAAGCATTTTAATACCCATGGTACAACTGAGATCAATCTTATCTTAGTGCTTTTTCAAATCCAAAAAGTTTGATTGATTAAACTGTGTAGGAAAGTTTTCTTCTCATTTCAATGCTGGTCTTGCACACAAAATTTTGGTCCAGTGATATCTTTGAGCTACCAGCCCTGGGGTCTTGAGTGTGGTCTTTTTTTATTCAAAATTCAAGCAGCTAAGAAGCTGAATTGCTAAGAAACTGATCTTGCACACAAAATTTTGGTCCAGTGATCTCTTTGAGCTACCAGCCCTGGGGTCTTGAGTGTAGTCTTTTCTTCCAAATTCAAGCAGCTAAGAAGCTGAATTGCTAAGAAACTGTTGAACCGCAGTAAGGTACAAGGCTCCTTTGGCAGCAGCCACATCAAACCATAATGACAACACTGAGCACTGCAAGAGATCGAAAGTGTTTGATTTTGCAGAAGGAGGAAAATCAGAGGGCCTTTTGCAATGGAGAGAGTCAACGCAGAACTCTACTCACGTCAAGGCCAAATGAGAGTGAGTCGGTGAGTCATGACTCTCATGACTACATCGTAAAAGAAAACTGATGTAGCATTTGTTTCAAGAGCAGGTTTTTAATAAACCATAGAAAAATAATAATAATTTAACTTTATATCAATTACCCTTTTGGTTCGCTTATTGTATCTTCTTTATTGTAGTTCCGTGGAGCTGTAAACTTCTTATCTAAACTCAAGGAAGAATCGAAAGGCAAATCCCTACCCTGTGTTACGACCCACAGTAGTGGAAACTTTGCCCAGGGACTCGCTTTAGCAGCTCAAATACTCGGCTTCAAGGCATATGTGGTCATGCCAGATGTGGCCCCAAAGTGCAAGCAGGACGCAGTGAAGGACTACGGAGCAGAACTTGTACTGTGCCAATCTACTGAACAGGTGAGTAATTTGATAACACTGGCTCAACAATTGATGTGTTGAGAAGTAATAATTACGCAGCCTTCCCCTCCTCCAAAAACTCATCGTTGAGTTACTTTTAAAAACAAAAAGTGTTAAATCTTTAACAGAATACAGGAGTTAATTGCTTCTTGTACCCCAAAATATGCATAAAATAATTGGTCATCAAAAGTGCAAATAACACCCTTGTTGCACAAATTAGTATGCTTTCAGATGCATAAAAAATGTTTTAATATTTGAGTATCGCTATTTGAAATTACCTTTTTTTCAAAAATTTCAGAGGGAGCCGTTTCTCACAATGGTAGTTATACTATCAACAGCTCTGCATTGCTCATTACCAATTAAGTTGAGCAATTACCAATAGTGTCCAGTGCCTTTAAATAGAACATTGCCAGTGGATCACTGTTGAATGGGTGCTGTCTAATGTTTGATGAGACACCAAATTTACAATGATAAATTCTATCTGTAAATGAACACAACAGTTGTTTTGATTTGTTACAGGTATCTCATTGTTTTGTTTGTGCAGTTTCTTTACATTCTGATTTTAGTTGTAAACTCTGTTTCCGACGTTTCAGGGTCGAATCGATGCTAAGGATGCTGTTGTTAAAGAGAAGGGTGCTTTGTATATATCCACCTCACAGGACCATGACATCATGGCAGGGCAGGCAACTATATGTACAGAGCTTTTGCAACAGGTAATGGAAAGGGCTACACAGCTTAAAGTTACTAGACACATTTGTTACTTGTCAAAGACCAGTCTTCTCACTTGGTGTATCTCAACATATGGAATAACAAACCTGTGAAAAATAAAACTCAAGTGGTCGTCGGAGTTGCAAGAGAACAATGGAAGAAAAAAACACCCTTGTCGCACAAATTGTGTGCTTTCAGATGCTTGAATTCGTGACCTCAGCTGAGATCTCGATTTCAATTTCAAATATTTTAGTGAGAAATAACTTCTTTCTCAAAAAATACGTTACTTCAGAGGGAGCCATTTCTCACAATGTTTAAAACTATCAACAGCTCTCCATTGCTTGTTATCAAGTAAGTTTTTATGCTAACAATTATTTTTGGTAATTACCAATAGTGTCCAGTGCCTTAAAACCTCTCCGAAATGATGCTCTCTGTTTCCATCATTTAACTTTGAAGTAATGTGGTGATGGAACAATATATTTGTGGTTATCACCCAAAATTTGAATCTGAGAAATGTTTCTGTCAGATACATTTCTCAGATTGTGTATTCCAAGTACAGATCTTTTATCCTGCGCTGACATAACCACTTCAAATTTTGGTGATATCTCAAAAACACGACCAAGATTAAAAAACTTTGCCTTGAAAGAAAATGGATTTCATCTTTGATGGAATTCTCATTTGGCAGCTATAGGGCACTTCCTGTGGAAATTGATAAAGTCTATGAGAAGCTTTTTCACCAACACCAAGACAAGGGGTGGATTTCCACAAAGAGTTAAGACTAGTCTTATTTTGAGTTAATAGGACAAGTAACTCGTCCTAACTTAGGACTAGCCTTAAGATTTTGATAGCTCCCAGGAATAGTCCTAACTCATTGTGAAATCGACACCAGGGCATTAAAGGTCATGGTCATGATCTGTTGTCTCTGTGTTTTTCCAGCCTGAAGGCTCATTTTGATTCAATCTTTCAGACAGACAACAAACTTGATGCCATAGTTGTACCTGTGGGTGGAGGTGGGATGCTAGCTGGAGCTCTTGTAGCAGCAAAGGTATAGTTCTTTAAATAATTATCTATTTAAAATATGTGCAAGTATCCACTCTGAAAGTGTTGAAGGAGCCTACATGAACATAATTAATAGTTTTTTTAACAACAACTTAATTAAACACAAGATGTGATGATAAGATTTTGTGTATACTGTCTGTCCTTGCTGTCCAGTGTCTTTGTTTTCGTTTGTCCTAGGTTCATGTTACGATACCTTGGTTGTACCATACTGTAACTACACGCGTACCATGATTATCCATTCCAAATTATCAAGTTTTGTAATTTCCTAAATAATGTTCTGTTAATTTTCCTTTTTGTTATCAACTCTCAATATGTATTTATGGCTGCATAGCAAACAAATTTTTTCAAAACAGTTTAATTACAAACAATCATTGTGTTATTTTTGCTGTTTGCACTATACCTTTCACCGTACCTTAATTTCAATAATCAATATTGTTATTGTTATAAACTAAAACCTATTAATTTACATTATAAAGGGTCCAGGCTCTGTACAAGCCTAGGCTTTTTCCTGGTGCCCTCCTCTTATCACTCGTTGTTCTTATTTCTTGTATGTTTCATGATTATTTATTGTGATATTTGGAAATAATAAAACAAACAAACAAACAAAATGTTTGTCCATGGGTTTAGGGAACATTAGCATCTCTCTTTTAACCTTTTACCTAAATATTGTCACATCAGAAAGTATGGTTCTGTATCAATAGACTAAAACAAGTATGTTGCACTTGTTGCAAATGGTTTCTTTTGGTAGGGTGTAAAGATAAGTGTTTACCCCCCCCCCCAAATGAAAATGACTAGTTAGTCTTTGACTTAGGCTTTGGCTCCTGCTCCAGCCTGGATTTTGAAGTCTCTTTTACTCCATAATGAGCCGAGAAAGTTTACAGGAATGTTATTGGTACTACATGTATGACCAGGGCACTAATGTAAAGTACACAGTGATACGGTTATTGTAAAATGCGCTAAATAAGAACTTATCAATAAAAACCACAAGGGAAACTGACTGGGTAAATTTTGAAATGATTTTGGGGTTGAACAAAGAATTGACTAGAGTGGGATTTGAACCAACGACCTCCGGATTAATTGACTAGAGTTGGATTCGAACCAACGACCTCCGGCACGTTAATCCGGAGGTCGTTGGTTCGAATCCCACTCTTGTCAATTCTTTGTTCAACCCCAAAATCATAAATAAGAACTTGTTATTATTATTAATATTATTCACGAAAACTGTTTCTTGCACTTGTTTGGATTTTTACAGAGCTTGTGCCCGGGCATCAGAGTAATTGCAGCCGAACCTGAACTAGCCAATGATTGCTACCAGTCGTTTGTGGCTAAGAAACACATCAGGCAAAGTCATTTCCCCAGCACAGTCGCAGACGGTCTACGCATATCCGTCGGCAACGTAGCCTGGCCAATCATAAGAGATCTGGTTGATGATGTCATCACAGTGACGGAGGATGAGATCAAGGTTGTTGGAATAAAACAAAACAAAAACAAAATTGTTGTTTGATTATAACTCTCCAATGCTTAAAAAACAAATTCAATGTACAACTTTTGCAAGTATTGTTTGAAGCTTTACATGGTGTGGATAGATAGGAAGAAACTTATATTGTAGTTAACCATGTTGGTGTAAATCTCGTTTGAGGGAGTGTTGGCTCTGAGAAGCAAGAGCCAGTGTGGTCTTGACATTTCAAACAGTATGCTCGTCTTCAGGCAAGCATTGAAATATGCAAACATTTTTTGGACAGTCTGAACTTTCACTTTGTTGATGACACCTCACCATGCAATGCCTAAAAAATAATATTTCCCAACATGATGACCCAATGTTTCTTGAAGTGAGAGTCATAGATTGGTATTTACTCCATAAATCATGACCACAAAAACTTAGTTGGGGGTAAAAGCACTGCAGCTGTTGAAAGTACAAACTTTTTTGAAAAAAGGATTCCCTTAATATTTATTCAGCAATTTAGATATCAAGGGTTGGTTATTGTTGGGGTATGCTGGGGCCAGAGAAGCAGTTGTTGCCCGCTGTCACCTCGCAAATCTGGATGGAATCAATTTTTTCGTGAAAATACTGTCACCATTTTTTGCTGGGAACACTGTATTGAACTGAAACTTTCAAATGTGACTTTTATGATATGTTTCTTTATAATTCTGTTTATAAATCAGCATAATACGTTGACCAAAACCAATCTATGACCCTACCATTAAAAAAAACAAGATAAGTTTAAATAATTTCTAATTTCTTGATGTATGTTCCCTCCTTTCATTTCCCAGGAAGGTACAAGGCTCGTCTGGAAGAACATGAAGCTGTGCATCGAGCCTTCAGCGGGAGTAGGTGTGGCTGCCGTAATGTCTGAGAATTTTAAATCCAAGTATGGCGATTTGAAGAATGTTGGAGTCATTCTGTGTGGAGGAAATTATGACATTGACGCAGTTAAAACCTGGATCTAGGTTAACATACTCAACCTATTGGTTTTTTGAATTTATGACATTACTAACTCGGCAAGCTATAGCTTGAGTAAGGGGGGGGGGGGGGTCATGGATTCCACACCAGCAGTTATGTGTCTTATTGATGATTTCTCAAAAAGTATGATCTCTTAAGAAGTTCTGATTTTTCTACACCTAAAAGTTGGGAAAAAGTATGAATTCTTAAGACCACTCCCCCCGGCCCATGGATTCAGTATTATTATGACAATTTCAGGTATGGTAAAACATTTGTTTGCTGAAATGGAATACAATAACTATGAGGGACAAATGAAGAGACGATGAACACAGGTGTTTCATATAACACAAGTCTACTTTGGTGACCTCATGATCCGCAATGCGCTCTTGGGGAATCTGCATAACACTACACCGAGCATATTTCGCAATCCAACAATACATTTGGAAAGAGCTTCAGTTCATCATGTGCCCTTTTTTTCAGCTTTCTATAATCTTTCACAATTATTATTGGTACTATGAAAAAAGGAATTTAGCATGTTTGTTATGATAAAAACTTACTTGGTAATGAGCAATGGAGAGCTAATGATAGTATAAAACACTGTGAGAAACGGCTCCCTCTGATGAAGTAACGTTGTTTTTGAGAAGGAAGTAATTTCTCACTAAAATATTTGAATTGAATTCGAGACCTCAGTTTAGGTCTCGAATGCACTGCGTCTGAAAAGCTTGTGCAACAAAGGGTGTTTTTCTTCTGAATACTGAAGTGAGGATCTTTGAGTGGCAACTGACACATTTTTTGTAGTATTTGCTACAAGTTTACAAGAGGAATCATTCACTAGCCTGCATTTAAAGGTGCACAAAAAGTTTGTGCAGTTAATTCTTCAGCACTTAGTATTCACTTATATTACAACTCAATATTTTGGGCGGGACAAGCATTTGGTATATTTTTAAAGCATTTAAATTGGACTTGTATGAGATAAATGAATGTTATTTGTAAATAAATATATTTTTTGAGTATGTAGGGTTGAGAAAATTGACTGTATTGGTAATTGATTCGCAGCTGAATGAGAGAATATGTTAAATATGACATGAAAGAATTTATATTTTTCTTTTTAATTCACAGCCGAGGCTTAGAGTAATTTTTTAACTCGGATTTTACATTATAACACTATATATTTTTATCATAGACACATGTTTATTCTCCATTTATTATAGGCCCTATTTGTGAACTTAAATTGTAAACTATTCTTTGTATGGTCTGGAATAAACAATGATCACTAGTAAACTTTATTTTTTCACTTAAAATGTACTTCAATGGTGTGTTTTATAATGGCTCTGAAAAGTACCGGTACAGCAGCCATGTCAAGGAATAGGTCTTGGAGGTTAGTACATTAATATGCTAACCTCTGAGACCTTGTAATTAAACAAACCCTGTTCATGCCCTGTTTTAAAATTCCTATGTATATCCATTCCCATCAAGAAACAGGTCCTGGAAATTAGTCGGCCTACATAAATAATACTGACACCTGCAGGGGTGGGTTTCACAAAGAGGTAAGACTAGTCTTATCTTGAGTTAGGACAAGATACTAGTCCTAACTTAGGATGAGCCATACGTTTTGTATATCTCCTAGTAGGTCCTAACTCTTTGTGAAATCGACCCAATCTAGAGAGAAATTCATGCCTAAGTTCTGTTTTCAAATTCCTATTTAAAGGCAGTGGACACTAATTGGTAATTACTCAAAATAATTATTAGCATTAAACCTCACTTGGTAAAGAGTAATGGGGAGAGGTTGGCAGTCTAAAACATTGTGAGAAACGGCTCCCTCTGAAGTGGAGTAGTTTTCGAGATAGAAGTAATTTTCCACGAATTTGATTTCGAGACCTTAAGTTTAGAACTTGAGGTCTCGAAATCAACCATCTAAACGCACACAACTTCGTGTGACTAGGGTGTTTTCTTCTTTCATTATTATCTCGCAACTTTGATGACCGATTGAGCTCAAATTTTCACAGGTTAGTTATTTTATGCATATGTTGAGATACACAAACTGTGAAGGCTAGTCTTTGACAATTACCAATAGTGTCCACTGCCTTTAAATCTCAATGTCAAGAAACAGGTCTCAGGAGGTTAGTACATTAATATACTAACCTCTGAGACATATACTAACCTCTGAGACCTTGTAGTTAAAAAAAACCTTCACTGACTAATAAACATTTGTTTTCAAACTCCTATATAAATCCAAATGTCAAGAAACAGGTCCTGGAGGTTACTACACAAATATACTAACCTCTGAGAATCCTGTTTTTTTTATCATTGGGAAGACATTACATGCTAAGCAAATTTGTGTGCTTAGCAGTTCTATGAAATTAGGCCCAGGTCCCAGAGGTTAAGGCCTCTACTTTGCCTTTAAAAGAAATGTGAAAAGTATGGGACATTTTTCCAGCTCCATATCTGAACACCCCTTCTTTCCCCAAGCTGTGTAGTTTTCCTATAAACCCTTCCTCTTTGTCGCAGTGTGCAAGACAGGTTAATACATTAATATAGGCCTACTTTGCCCTAAAAAGAAATGTGAAAAGTAAATAATATTGGAAATTTCCAGCTCCATTTCTGATACCCTTCTTGCCCTGAACTGTGTAGTTTTCCTATAAACCCTTCCTCCCTTCTGCAGTGTGCAAGACAGGTTAATACATTAATATAGGCCTACTTTGCCCTAAAAAGGAATGTGAAAAGTAAATAATATGGGGCATTTCCAGCTCCATTTCTGATACCCTCCCCTGAGCTGTGTAGTTTTCCTATAAACCCTTCCTCCCTTCTGCAGTGTGCAAGACAGGTTAATACATTAATATAGGCCTACTTTGCCCTAAAAAGGAATGTGAAAAGTAAATAATATGGGGCATTTCCAGCTCCATTTCTGATACCCTCCCCTGAGCTGTGTAGTTCCTATAAACCCTTCCTCCCTCCATACCACAGTCTGCAAGACATACCGCCCCCTTTTCATGAGAGTTGCGATCCGCCCACATTGGAAAAGAGCACCAATTGTTCGAATCCCAGACTTCTCCTCTTACAATTGATTAAGGCGAACAAAACAGAGCCAGCCTCGTTGTTGATTTAGAATGCAGAAAGCATGAAAGCAAGCGTCAATAGCTGATATTTTCTATTTTGTAAGACTGTTTTTCCCCCTCACAAGATGACAAATATGATTCCTGGGCCAGGAATGGGAGGTGTGTATCCTGGCATTGAGGACGAGTGGAAAACACAGGCATTTAGAAACAAAGTCGTCGCTCAGATGTAAGTAAAATTTTTGTTGTGTCTGTCGCGCTGTGTCTGGTATTTCGTAGTTAATTGCACACAGCCACAGATTGTTCTTCTCTACCTACACGATCTCATCATTCACTCCTCTCATATAACTTCTCAAGATTACTCAAAATTGAAAAATGGATCAGAGAATTGAACTTCAACATCAAGATAGAAATACATTAATGACCTCGTGTGTTGATAACGTTCTCACTCATCAGAGTCAGACTGCAGACTGTATCAAATTCATACATTTATTAAATTCAATTTGAAAAATGAAAACAAATAAAAAAATAGGCCTAAAGATTGTTTTAATTTACATTTTATTGTTATTATGATATTAATTTAATATAATAAAAGTTAGAACCAAACCAGAAATTTACTAGATCAAGGTCTCCCTATGCTACTCCTAGAACTATTTTGGTCAAATTGTCTCACTGATGTGTCAGTGACAGCTAGTAGAGTTGTCTGACCAGTTGAGTTGTCTGAGTGAATGTCTGTCACTTCGCACCCAAATCACTTCGTACCCAAGTCACTTCAGATCCAAGCCACTTGCTTCGTACCCAAGTCACGTCATACGCTAGTTGCGATAACGTAACCCTCCTGCCGACGGCGGAGCCGGAGGGTTACTAGTCGCTTCAATCGAAAAACTGCGAAATGTTTTAGTCAACAGATTTGCTCCTTTTTTTACCACTTTAAAAAATAATGACACAAATTCTATGAACACGAATGTAATCCTCAATGTCTAATGAATAAGATTCAAAAACACAATTGAGAAAATATTTTGAAAAAAAAAGACAAAAACTTACCAGATTCCTGGAGCGAAACAGTCACAAATTTCCCAGGTTCTATTTTTGAACCTGTCGCTGGTTACCATGCGCAGCCCCAAGCGCTGAACCCAACCGCAGGTACCAGCCGACCGAGCCGCAGCCGAGTTTGACTTAACCATTCTGTAAAAGGGGTGTTACAAGGGGTGCTGCAGTGCGGCAGTGCTTTAAGTGAGTGAACAGCGGGCATAGTAAACGGACAGCGCACACGCACTGCCGCGCTGCCTTATAACACGCCTTTTACAGAATGGTTTAGTCTAACAGCAATGAACATCGGGAAGTCACAAAATGGCGAAGCGACAGGTTCAAAATAGAACCTGGGACTGTTTCGCTCCGGGATCTGGTAAGTTTTTGTACTTTAGTTCAAAATACTTTCTCAATAGTGTGTTGAATGTTATTCATTAGATATTGAGGATTAAGGTCGTGTTCTTAGAATTTAAGTCATGATTTTCGAAAGGGGAAAAAATTTAGCAAATCTGTTGACTAGCTGTTGAAATTGTACGTGTTTGACCATTTCGCCGTTTTTCGATTGAAGCGACTCGTAACCCTACGGCTCCGCCGTCGGCAGGAGGGTTACGTTATCGCAACTAGTCATACGCGTATGAATTAGGTATGGTTGCTGAAACATTGAAACCAACCTTCGTTTTTTTTTTATCAAACCAAAGTTGGGAATTTGGGTTTTTTCATCGAAAAACATTCCCTTTTTTTTTGTTTTTTAGGAGAGTTTTTTTAAACAGCAATCGTAGTAATTTACGGAGGAAACGCTTTTGTTAAATGGGCCCCCAATGCATGCCATTCTCCGTAGGACCAGTCAAAAACAGAGTCCAAGAGAAAAAATCATGTCAAAGTGACGAACATTTCAGCAATAATAACAATAACTGGACACTTTCTTTTACAAAGTTAGTGAGGAGCTTTTATTCTGATCTCTGCAAGTTGTTTTTAATTACCGTGAAATATAATCGATGTCAAAATGTCCACATGAAAGAAAATAATGAAGGCCGGTCACATCTGTCAGAGCCTGACATTTGAGTTTAATGAGTGAGTTTGTGTGGTTTTTTTCCCAGTGAGGATGAGGTTCATAAAGCCGGCAATCCAACTGCCAAGTCCAGCATTGAGATGGAGAATCATGTGTTCCAGAAAGCTAAGAACAGGGTGAGTGAGATACTGTGGTTTATATTAAACAGTTTGTTCCCACAAAAGGTATTCAGTTTCTGTTTTATTTCCACAATTTGCACTAGATGTTTGTTTTTTTTGAGCCAGAAGTGTATAAATAGTACAATTGTTGCCATCAAGCAAAATGAGTCGTTTGTCGGCAGGTCATTTAAAAAAAATGTTCATTTGAAAAAAGCATAAGCTATGCTTTTAAATGATATAGGCCCTAGACCTTGCATTGATGTCATCAAGCCACCATCTTAGAGGTAAAACAATGACATAACAATCACAACGCACAGATTTATAGGCGCTGCACACTGGATTGGCCAATGATCAACCTTCTTTTGACCTCTAAGTGAGGGCGCCCTACTCAAATGACATCATGTGCATAAGGTCTATTGATACAGCTTTTGGTTCAAAAAGTGTGAAAGTAGAAACACCAAGAGATATATTAGACAATAAAACTGGGATATATAAAGGAGTTAAAAGTTGAGTTGTTATTTCAGCTAGCCTTGCTCAAGGCAGTCGAATTATTCACTCCGAAAAAAGACCGCCGCTATAAAAAACCACCCGTATACACTGTGCGTAATGTGTGCAACCACATCGCACAACATGATTCCCCCCGTACACTAGCCGCTTGCGGAGGCCGTAGGCCGACAGCCTTGTAGGGAGTGTTGAAGCCACTGACTTATAACTATAAGCTCGAAAGAAGAGTTCCCGCCGTCAACTCATTACCAAAATGCCTGCGAAAGACGAGACCCCATTGGTCAGTGGCGTAAGTCGTGTTGGCGGAAGTCGCACCACCACGGACGCTCAGCAAGCATGATAGGGTCCAAAGGTCGTGAAGTTACAGACCCGACAAAGCTGTCAGCCTACGGCCTCCGCATGCAGATAAGTGGTTTGACTGCGGATGACTTGTGCACAGTAGTCATACGACAGTGTTGAGCGATGTGACAGTGTATACGGTTGGGTCATACGGTGTGATTACACACACACAGTATACGGGTGGGTTTACAAAGTCGTCTTTTTGGAGTGAATAATGCGACTGCCTTGAGCAAGGCTATATTTAAGCTGGCCCATTCCACATAATAGCACGGAGACTGCACTATGGAAGTTAAATCCAAAGCACCCAAACCATGAATTTTCCACCACCAGCCATACAAACAGAAGATACCCATGACGCAAAAAAAATGCTAGCCTCTAAGTTCTGTGTCGCAGTCTCTTGCACTCTGTGGCAGGGCTGTATGCTTCGTTTTTGAAAGGGCAAGGGCACGAGGCATTTTCTTCTTGGTATCAGGCACCCTTTATGATGAAATTGCGAATTTGTACTGGAGCATTTCAAGGGCACCAAGGCAATGTCCAGGGGACACGGAGGCAATCCTTCGTTGCCTCCGTGAAGTATCAGGCCTGCTGTGGTACCAGTGTATAGGAGTACCAGTGTAGAGGAGGGTTACACAAAAAGTGTGCCACTTGTTGCAGGCCTTCCGCACCCACAGCAATTGTTGTGATGCCCTACAATTATGACAATATATTCTTTGCTGTGGTGCCCTCTGCAAGGTTCCAATACAACTTACACACAATGGGTGCGTTCGTTTAGCTTCCCTGGGTCGACCCCGCGGTGCTCACTCGGGTGAACCCCTGACAAGAGCTAATCGAACGATCACACTCGCCCTCTCGTGGTGACGGCATGCACCACAGGTCACCCCAAAGTGACCCACTCCACAAGCAGGGCACTGGGGGCTGACCTGGCTGAGCCCCGTCAAAGATATTCAAACGTACCGGGGCAGACCGGGGTCGACCCAGGGAAGCTAAACGAACGCACCCATACTACATTTTGCCCAAATGAAGAGCCCCTTCAATCGAGCAAAGTTCAAGTTATTATGGGGGATCTGGAACACGACAGGCCCGGTTTTCATGAGGGAATCTTAACTGTCTTTGTGATTAAACCCTCCTGGAGGCAAATAAAAATTTCTACTTGCCACCAAAAAAAATAATTCTTCAAATTTGTTGATTAATGTTTTATGCCTTAATTCAACTTCCTATGTATTTTAAACCAAGCCTTATAGCCTACACCATACATGTACATACATACAACAAGCGTGTGATATAATACATGTGATATGTACTCTGCCTCTTGAAACAATTCATAATCTGCTGATAAATCTCCCGGCAACCAAACTGAAATTTTTCACTTACATTTATAAATCTCTCTTGTAATGAAGTCATCGCATTACAACCAATGTCAACTTTACACCGTACACAGTAGTTGCAATAATAACAATGCCATTCATGTATTGTGTGATCTGTCACTGTTCAGTGTACAATTGTTAAAAGAGGATGTACGATACAGTTTTCTACTATACATACAAGAGTTGACATTCTCTGTTGTGAAAGTTAATTTTTCCGTCATGAAACCTTTAAAGGGAAGATGTGACACTGAAATGTTCACACACTTCTGAGTAAAGCCCTGTTCATTCTTCACGGGAAAGCAAATGTATTAAATGTATAACACAACGGAAACCATCAGGTTCAAGCTGTTTTCTAAATTGGGACGTGAAGAAGTCCACTTTTCTTTTGTGTTTCGCATAAAGTATGAACCTGGCTTAATGTAGTACACAGCACACAATGTATACGATTTTAACTGGACTACATGGGGTGTTCGTATTTTAGAACTGCAATTTGACCAAAATTCCTGCACAGTAGGCCCTATATTTTAGTAATTGCTTCAAGTCAAGTTGAGGAAAACTGCCATGGATTTTGTCAGTATTATTATTATTATTATTTCATATTTTCTTGAAAGACGTGGTCTAACTACCAAATGAAGAAATAATTACAAGCAAACATATACACACATTCTCAAATATGCATCTCTGTGGCGACATCTTTTGTTCTTTCCATTGTCCCTGTACTTAAGATTTTCCCGTACACTTTGTACACAACATTTCTTGTGGAGCACCGCTGGTCTTTAGAAATTCCATGCGGAGTACTTTTTATTTTCCCTTTTTTGTGTTTTGTCCTTGGGCTTCAGAAGGTGCTGAGTTTGAGACCATAATCTTTTTAAAGGATTTGGGTACCTTTTCAAAATGTCCATAGATTTACATTAAACTTACAGGGTTTGAAGATAATGATAGTGGAAAGCTTCCCTTCAAATATTACTTACTGAGGTGCGGTAGTTTTTGAGAAATGAGTAAAACAATGCCATGAAAATACATTAGTAAATGACTAAAATAATTTTCGTCTCATGAGACAAAAATTATTTTCCTGACATTGTTTGACTCATTTCCCAAAAACTACAGCACCTCAGCACGTAATATTTTCAGGGAAGCTTTCTACTATCATTATCTTCAAACTGTGTAAGTTTAGTGTAAATCTGTGGACATTGTGTTTTTTGTCTTACAAAAGTTACATAGACCCTTTAATAATGAGTTGTTGTTCTGAAGAGAACGGTTGGTTATCGGGCTTGGAACCACACACAGGCCATGTCCATTGTTGCCCAGGTCTCGACCTTAAACAATTTACCACTTTTGATTTTCTAATGGATGGAAGTGCCATTAATTCCAGCACAGAAAATGTCAAATCTTTATCTGCCTTTTGGACACCCTGTTTTTTAAATTTGGGCTCCCTGTTTTATCTGTCATAATAAACACATAATGTACAATTACCTAATAATATATTTATGTATTGTAATAAGTGAACAATGCGACACCTATTTTTTAAGTCTCCAGCAAATTTGTACACTCTTTTACCAAATACTAGGGCCTATGCTCTTCTAAAAATGCTTTGTCTTGAACTCCCTTTTTTTTTACCGGAATAGGGTTACCAGTATTACATTTTACATTTGCCTAAACTGTTCCTTTAATACCATGAAGACCTCATGATATTTTACTGAACTTGGTTCAGGAAGAGGCAGTACTTCCTGCTTGTATTTTTAGTTGTTCTCATATTATGTTTAGTGCCTTACTGCACAGCGTACGTATGTAAAGATACACTAGCGGAAATTATTGTACACGTACATGGAATTTATTTGAGAGGGCAAAGATGTCTGGCAGTCGTGGATTTGATTAAGACAATATCACTGTTTTAGTTGGTGATCATCGCTCTAGCTGTAACCTTACATCAAATATACAATGCGTATTAAAAGGGTTCATGAAATTCTGAGACTTTATTTGTTTTGAGTGTGGGGGTTGGTAATAGCGTAGTACTTTAAATTTTATTCTGGAATATTTTTGAGAAGGTAAGATGTCTGGCAGTCTTGGTTTTTTATTAAGACAAATTGATATCATTGTTCTGTTTTCGTTTGTGATCATCGTTCGTGCTTTAACGTGACTTTAAGTATACAGTGGGTATTAAAAGAGTTCATGAAATTCTGAGACTTTGTTTTGATGAGTGTGGGGGGGGGGGGGGGGGTTGTAATAGCGTAGAACTTTAATTTTTTTACATTATTTTTTATTATTTTACTCTAGGATGAGTATCTAGCGCTGGTTGCTCGATTGATGATCCACATGCGTGATACAAGTAAGTAACAATTTGTATAGAAAGGTTTGCGGTAACACCTTGTAATGATGATCTCTAAATGAGTTTGGGGTGGAGCTGAAAAGAACCATTGGTTTCAACTCAACGTTTCAATCAGTATGCTCTGATCGTCTTAATTTTTTTAAGTTACAATTATCAACTAGTTTTTATGCCAACAATTATTTTGAGTGATTACCAATAGTGTCTAATGCCTGTTAGCCTAGCTCCTTATAACCTACCAGTCCAAAGTTTGAACTGTTTTTACATTTTCTTGTAGATGCCAGAAAGGAAGGAGGATCCGGCAAAATGCAACAACAAATAGGAGGTGGCGTGCAGGGTAAGACAAGCTGCCTAATCATACCAGTATAACGCCTTTTTAGCCTACAACACCAATGTGTGATAAGCTTCGTGCTTTCCTGAGTCCTGCAGGGAAAAGCAGGCATATTACTGTATACTCGGTACTTTTATGAGTCCTGTGAAAAATCACATGCATATTACTCTGGTGGGATGCCTGTTTTTTTTTTCTCCATCTACTACATGTATATTGTAGAATTTGTCTTCCTCCTCAAGCTTTATGAGCGCCTTCTTAATAATAGTAATATAGAAAACTAAGTATAGCGCCAGTATTTGCCTAAACATGCCAGGCAGAAAACAGCGCTATACTAAGTGTTCTATATAATTATTATTATTGCTCTATGTTGTTTTCTTTTACCTTTTTCAGATCCAATGGCAGCTCTACAGGGTTTGACCTCCATATCAATGACGGGGTCAAGGTCAGGTCAGCAGGGCACGCCACCCCCAGGTCCACAGCAGATGGGACAGATGATGGGTGGCAGGCAACAGCACAACATTTCTGGTAAGGTTGCTGTAGCTGGTAGGCATGCAGGTTTACCTGGTAGGCATGCAGCGATACAGTCAGATAAAACTAATGATGGGGAAGCAGCCGCTAGACCTCTTGAGCAAGTTGGAGTGCCCACATTTAGTCGGCCCATGGTTGACCACTGACAAGCAATGTATATACACAGTGACGCACTCACTCGAACGACTCCGGTACCACAGTATGCAACACTCCATCTAGACGTCCGCCTTTTCGCTATAGTGTCACTGGTTCCCTTCTGGGCTTTACATATGGGACAACAGAAGGAACCATGGTCTCGAGGCTGGTTCCCTAGGCTTTAGTTATGGTGCACACTCGTACTTGCTCCTTGTAATATGATGTCACAAGATCAGACAGCGCCCTCATTGAGGTCATAAGAGAAATCTATCATTGGGTGAAAATTGTGCATGGGTGGCAAGCATTGCATGCAAAGTGTGGACCCGAGAACACAAAGACGTCCTCGTTATTTGTTTAGTATTATATGGTAGTATAGTGAATACTTGTTACATGCCCAATATATGGCAGAGGGTGTGTCGTGTCCCCTTCCCCCCCCCCCCCCCAAACAAAAAAAGAATAATAATAATAAATAAATAAATTAATAAACTAATAGATAAAAAAAAAAAAAAATCAATATCCTCTACAAGATTTCCTAAGATTCTCAGAGCACAATAGGAGGGAATGGGTACAGCATGCCACATGTTGAGCACCAAACATGCCAAATGAATACATGTAAATAACGGTTTCCTTTTCTTTCCATTTCTGTTGTTTTCTCATCAGGTCAGTTGACGATGCAGCAACGGCAGAAACAGATTCAGTTGCAGCTTCAGAAGCAGTTATCAGGAGCGACGTCATCTCCTCAGTCACCGGCCAGCTTCATGCCTGGCACACCCCAGCAGGTGAACCCCATTAAATACTTCTAACCATGTTGAATCCATATGTGACCCACTCTGTGAAAGCTTTTCTACCATTGTTATCTTTACACCGTGTAAGTTAAATGTAAATCTGTGGATGTTTGTGTTTTGTATCGTACAAAAAGTACGAACCAATGAACCGGGGAGTGGCTATACATATCATGAATGAAACGAATGATATATTTTGTTTTACCACTAGGGTATGAACCCTGGTCAAGCTGGTGGGTCAATGATGACACAACCGATGGGTGCAATGCAGCAAACCCAACAGGGACAAATGATCCGTGGACAACTACCATTCAAAGTAAGCTCGGTCTTTCTGTTTTGTGTTGGGAGGGGGTGGGGGATTGGGGTGTACATGTGTGCCTATGTAAAGGCCACTGGGGAACTATGAGTTATTACTCAAAATAATTGTTAGCATAACATCTTACTTGGTAACAGCAATGGAGAGCTGCTAATAATATAAAACATTGTGAGAAACAGCTCCCTCTGAAGTAACATTGTTTTTTTTCTCACTCAGATAATGCCTTTTTTTAGGAACCTGCAGCCGATTTCACGAAACGCTAGGATTGATCCTATCTCGAGTTAGGACGAGTAACTCGTCCTAACTTAGGATAAATCTTAAGGTCTGCATGCTACAGTGCAGGGTTGGGACCCGTCCTAGGTCCTAAGATTAATCTTAAGTATAGGAAGAGTTTGGTGAAATTGACGGCTGGAAGCACACAAGTTTGTGCAACAAGGGTACATGTGTTTTTTTCTCTTAAAACTTTGATGACCAATTGATTCAAAATTTTCACAGATGTGGTCTTGTATGGTCTTTGACAACTACCAAAGGTATCCAGTGCCTTTAAAGGTATATTATTGGATTGAAAAAGGGAAACCACACAGTTTGGAGTGATTTGTGTGCTAATCATTGTCATTCTAATATTAATTTTGTTTTTTTTACCCATACACCGATGTGTGTTAGCACTGTATACTCAGTACTTCCCGAGTCCTGTGAAAAAATATCACAGGCATGTTACTCGAGTGGGATTCGAACCCACGACCCTTGCAATTCTAGAGCAGTGTCTTACCAACTAGACTACCGAGGTTGCCCGGCAGCTAGAGGCAGTTCGAATCCTATGTTTTGGCAGCGGGTACCGCAACGATATAATAGATGTTAAATTTGCATCGGGGATAAAGAATATTAATTTTGTTTTTTTTACCCATACACCGATGTGTGTTAGCACTGTATACAAAAAACAAATTTCTACTTTAAAAACAAATTTCCAACTGTATTCATTTCTATACAAACACTTTTATAGCCCAACGCACCCAATCTGAAGGTAATGTTTCCCTTTAACATGTTCCTCCATACTCTATTTATAGATTCAGCCACAGCATATACAACAACAGATACAACAGCAACAGGGTCCTGGTGCTGGGCAGCATGCAAGAGGACAGCAAGGGTTCAAGGTATCAGACATGATTATCTTAAGTGAATGCATACGCCTTTTAGACCTTTCTATTGCAACGTCACAGCTCTGAGTCTGGCATCTAAAACCAAAGATATATGTTGGAAAACAAGCTTTCACTCTTTGCGCTTACTGTTCAGGTTTTTTTTCAACAGCCTATCACATCCTTAGAGATTGCACGCTTAGCAATCTTTGTCAAAGTCAAAATTAAACATTTGAAGACCTCCCCAGTGACCATTGATTATTTTTGTTTTAAATTCATTTTCTTTATGATGAATATCAGCAGCAGCAGACCATTGCTATGGGTATGGCCGGAGCACCCCAACCATTCCAACAGCAACAGCAGCAGCTACAGCAGCAGCAACTCCAGCAACAACAGCAGCTGCAGCAGCAACAGCAGATGCAGCAACGGCAACAGGCGTCACAGCAGGTGAGGGTTGCGTTTGAATCTCTGACTGACCACTCTTGTGAGATAGTCAAATAGATGTTCTCCCTATATCTGCTGCACTTTGGAACTTTTAGCCTGTATCTTTTTTTCATATATAATTTAATAATCTATTCTAGGCAAAATTATGATAAAAGTTAGCACAAGCACCCCTGAACAAAGGTATTGACAAAGTATCAAGACCGCCACAAAGAGATGGCTCATTTGGTAGTGCGTGGCCTGTTAATCCAGAGGTTGTAGCTTCAAATCCCCATCCAGTAAATTTGTTCTTTGTTCAAGCTCAAAATTGATTAAAATTCACTCAAGGACTGTTGCCCTTGCTGTTTATTATTTGATTTGTTTTTCATTTCAGCAGCGGCCACCAGTTTCCCCTTATGGTGGCTACCCCTACATGATGTCTCCACAGGTTGGTACACAAACAAACAAAAAGAAGTACAGGTGCCAGACATTTTTTTTCCCCTGAGAACAATTTAAGTATAGGGAATTCTTCCTGTGAGGTCACACTTGAGTAAAAACGAGGTTGAGTACAGGAGAAAAGTACTTGAGTTAAAAACTCAATACTCTATTGCTGTTCCTTTATCATTGCCTGACAAAGTCAAGCATGATTTGTGTTCATTCATTTAATTTGTTGCTTGCATTAATGATTAATTCTTCTTCCAATATAAATTTTTTTTTTTCTTTTTACTCATGTGCATGTTTGTTTTCTTTTATGCTTGCAGCACAATCTTACTTAATAAACTTCATCATATATTTTTGTTGACATTGGGAAGAGAGTGGGGTTCATTTGACCGATGTAGCGTTCTTTTTCTTTGGCAACCGCTTGTTTGGGAAACTTTTATGGTTAGAGAAATTTTATATGAGAAATTCCAGGCCTTTATCTGAATTCAGACATTTTGACATCTGCCTGGTGAAAACAGGGGTCTATAACTTTCTTCAAATGTAGAAAAAAATCTGCTTTTTGATCTTCCTCTCTGGTGCTGAAGACACTGTTCCCAAAAGCGCCTTGAAATCTTTTACCAAAAGACGGAAATGGCTGTCATTTCAGTGGACCAAGTAAAATTTGGAGCCTAGTTATAGACCTTTTTAGTTAAGAATGACTCTCACCCCTGATGTTAATTTTGCATAGAAATCCATTCTAAACAAAAATTCAAAATAGAAACAAACAAATAAAGACTTGTGTGAAAGCAAAACATTGTCATTGTACAGAATGCAAGCATTGATAAACCAACTGATGACATCAGTTTAAAGGCACTGGACACCTATTGGTACTTACTCAAAGTAATTGTTAGCATCTAAACCTACTTGGTAATGAGCAATGGAGAGCTGTTGATAGTAAAAAACATTGTGAGAAACGGCTCCCTCTGGATGAGTACCGTAGTTTTTGAGAAAGATATAATTTTCCACGAATTTGATTTCGAGACCTCAGAATAAGATGTGAGGTCCCGAAATCAAGCATCTCTTTTAAGAAAGAGGTCAAACAATAAAAGACTTCAGGCCTGAAGCCTTTTATTAGGCATCTGAATACACCAATACTGTGCAACAAGGATGTTTTTTCTTACATTATTCTCTTGCAACTTCGATGACCAATTGTGCCCAAATTTTCACAGATTTGTTATTTTATTCATATGTTGGGATGTACACCAAGTGAGAATACTGGTCTTTCACATTTACCGAAGGTGTCCAGTGCCTTTAATGATTTTTTTTTTAACAAATACAACCTTCTTCCAGATCGATTTTCTTCTATAACTTCAGTAGGTTTTTTTCTTCATGTTGAATGCCTTCATTGAAATCAAAACAACTTCATGAGTTATTGCAATGCGCTCAAAATGATTCCACAATCACTCAAATGGTAACTTTCCTGAATCACAATAATTCATAACTTCAGGATTGGAACCGTGTCCTGTCAGGTTTTGCTTGTTAACTTTTTCCTCTATGATTTGTGCACTTTCATCTAATGCATAATAACACTGTGATTTGGTTCTTTTTCTGTTTGGTTCTTTTTTTTACTAACCCTTAACCCATCTCTTTCCTGGACTCTTTCACTTTCTACTGCAGGCGCCACCAATGTCCCCATATGGCGCTGGCCAACCCTTTGTGATGTCCCCTCAGGTCTGTATCAGGGAAAATTCACCTTTGATAAAAGTGGACTCACCCATTCACAGTTGTCATTAGGGAGTCTGTGTGTAGAGTTTAACAAAAAAAAATTTTTTAATCTTCTTTGGGGACAAATTTATTTGCTTGGACCTTTTACAGAACTTTGAGGTCAAAAAACAAGAATCCTTGACTCTTGACCTATGACCCATCAAAACCCAGCAGCAGTTTTATTCTAGCCCTAGCATTGTCCTGTATTAAGTTATAAATGCAGTGCTATGCACTTTTAAAAGTTTTAAGTAGTTGAAATTAGTATAATTTTCGTATACAAATTCTAGACACAATGACTGTAGTCAAGGCATACACATTTTAAAAGCTGATTCTCCAAACCTTTATTTTGGTCACGATTTGAACTTTCACACAGGTCATTTTTAGGTTCCACAGTGTGCTGTAACAAATTTGAGTGAGTTTATAAATGGGAACTGATTTAATCGGTCCTACCAACCCAAGTTAAAAAAAAATTGGGACGACTCGATCGGTCCCTGGACACTTTTGGGATTAACACATAAAATTAACACAGCGAGACCGTTAAAAATGCCTGACCTGAACTTTTGTCTTATAATACCCATTGCAAATTCTAGAAAGAAATACGTCCTTCTTGTGTTAACCCTTGGTTCTTCTCAGAAGTGCCACAGCTCATAGAGAGAGTTAGTTACATGGCGTCTCTGCAAATCTCACTTAAAGGAACGTTACAGAATTTGTAAGAAACAAAAATCGTGAAGATCACAGATTTACATCAAACTTAGACGGTCTAATGATGATAATAGTAGAAAACATCCCTTTGACATATAATCAGTCTGAAATTTCTTATTTGGTGAACAATAAATAATCTAATTTCGCGTTTGGAGTTTATCGCTCAAGGAGCGTTTTATTCAATTTTGTTTTCGCATCGATGTCACACAAAATGTGTATTCGGTTTTTCACTATTCTTCTACAGGTTATTCAGTTTTTGTAAATGGTGGATTACATAAAGTGCTTACACTGCCAGCAACTGTTTGCTAACAAAACCAATTCTGTAATGTTCCTTTAAAAGAAATACCTTTGCTGCCCTATCACCTTGCCGCCTCTTGCCTTCTATACTTTATATACCTGTTTCTTTCTTCTCTAAGGTTGCTTGCTCTAACCTGACACTCTTAATGGTTGATCGTTCATTATCATTCAAAGAAGATGTAAGATTTGAGACTCATATGAAGAAAACAAATAAAATTCATGCAATGAGAATGCCACTAAAAAAACTGAAAAACAGTGCACAATTTTTGTTTGTGTTGGCAGCTTCCTCTTCTTGCTAAAAGCAAAGTTACCTTGTGTATGCAGCAAATCCCAAAACAGCGCCTCCACTGAGGTCAGTGAAGACCTATTCACAAGTTGAGAGTTTTCACTGTTTTACTTTAGTGATTGCGGCCACTACAAGGGGTTTATTTACCCAATTCACCTGACGTTATCACATGATAAACACTTCACTATGCAGAGCTCAGATAGATCTGGACCACATCTTTACATGTATTCGGAGTTCAAACATGGCAGACCATGGCAGACCATGACAGACTTTAGCTGTGCTTGTAGATAATACATCCAGTCAGTCAGTCGGCATTTTTAATGGAATGATCACTCAATAATAGTCAAGTGTGATGACAGCACTATGGCAGTTTGCACTATGGTATGGTTTGGCCAATGCGTACAAACTCTAAATGTCTGATTCGGTGCACATTTTAGCTAACTCAACCTTTCAAAAGTAGGTAGTTTTTCTAGTTGTAAAAATGAAAGGTCTACATTGTCTCCAAGTGGTACCATGATTCCACAAAGAGGTTAGATTCATCTCGGGATGAACTTGATCCACTGTCATCGTAGTGATGACATCACACTGTGACATCACATTCTGCTTTGAAACTTAGGTGGCGTCCAAATCGAGCGTCTTTGGCTTCAGCCATTTTGGGAAATCCGGCCATAGCCACTGCCAAAGCCATTCATTTGGACATGGCCTCAGATTGATTCATTGGCTAACTCATTGTAGCTCAATTGCTCTTGACCTGTAGTCTTTGTTCAAGACTCTCCTGTATTAATATCTCCTGATGATCCATCGCCACAAGAGGGCGCACTCTCACCATGGACCGCTATCATTCGAGTTTGCTTCTGTGCTAGCAGTTCTCAGGGTGATAGCGGTTCGGGGTTGATAGCGCCCTCTATTGGTGACTATCAGCGGTGAAAATTAGGCGCAGGAGTACTTAGATAAATAAACAACAGGAGCGTCTTGAACTAAGACTACTCTTGACCTTGTCCTGTAACTCTAATCTTGCATTACTTCCCATGCTTCTTGCCGGCGAACGCAGGGGCCACCGACCTCCCCTTATGGTGGTCAACATTTCCTGATGTCTCCCCAGGTCTGTAAATGCTCTCAGTGCTAGGTTGTCTCAAAAAGATCTTGCACCTCTTTCTTATTTTGTGTAACTTTGGAGCAAGTTCAACTGCTATTAAATACGTGGCAAGTGCTTGAATATGATTGTTCAATTGATATTCCATAAACTTTACTCTAAAACATTTGATACTCCATAGGCCTTTTTTTTGCACATGAAAACAACCTCTACCCTCGCGGTACCCATACATACTCCTAGGTGAAGAGAAGCAATTATGGTAAAGCATCTTGCTTATGGACACACAAGTGTTGTGTCCGGGGTTCAAATATGCACCCTGATGACTTAGCCACCAGAGCTTGCGTCTGGATTCAGTAAAACCAACCAAACCAAAAAATGGTACTCGCGAACGTGGTTCATATTCAATCACAACGCTAATGAGCCAGCTTAGCAGTTGGACATGCTCCTGTGTATAGGTGTACTTCATTCCTTTTTATATTAAGTCTTTTTAAGATTTATTAACCACTTCCCATCAATATTCACAAATCTTTTCTATGCCTCTGTGTATAACTTTTTTGCTTAAGGGAAACCCCAAATAGGCACGCAGGCAACTTAATGGGGACCCTTGATCATACATTAGAATAAAAAAAGAAACTAAGACAATCGGCAAAAATGAAGAAAAAAAATGTGGAAAAGATTGCCAGGTAAAAATGTCATTCGATGTGAAGTGGTTAAGAGCTGAATTTCATTTGTAATTTGTCTGTAGAAGAGTGAACGTGTCTTTGTTGGTTGAAGATGTTGGTGTTAAAATGTTGCATATTTTGTTTCTCTTTTGTGGGTTGTAACAGTTCATTGTTTTCATTTTTGTGAAGTTCATTTCATTATCTTTGGAGGGGCTGTTTGTGATTGTGGGATTGGTCGGGGGTTCAATCGGTAGCATTTCCCCAAGACAAAATCATTGCCCCTGTTGCAAATGTAACCCTAAATTACCCAAGTTCATGTGAGGTTAGAGACTTGTAATTGCTCTACTTCCACTTTCATAAGGACTTCATAAGCCTTTTTGAGATATGGCGGACACAATGCTACAACACTGTAAAGTTGTGGTAAATTTGTGCGTACTGACTATAGAAATAGAACGTATGTTATTCAGTGAAGTGCGCATTTTAGGCGACACAGCGTTTACACGTAAACCTAATGACCACCAACATGGTGAGCGTGGCATCAGTTGGGGCGTGTGACGCGCGTATCACGTCCGCCATACCTCAAAAAGGCTTATATAGTGAGTGGAAAATTAGAACATCACAAAAAAAATTAATTTGACCTTGGAGCCCCTCTTGGAATTTTACAGTACCCACTGTAGTGTTATTCCCACACTAAAAAAGACTGCACTTCAACTGCTGTTTGATACCAACCAATACATTCTAACTACTTTCATGACCAAACGAAACGTCTACTAACACCTTTTTATGTCATCATAAAAGGGCACAACCACATGGCCTTGTCCTAAATTACCTCAAATAGAAGTATGTAGCCTATTGCATGTATTGCCTATTTCTTTATTTGTGTTCATTGTGTGGTGATTCTCATATTAATTGATGGTAACTCTAACAAAACAGAACAATTGCTAATTTAAAAATATCCGAAAGCTCAAAAAGGTCATCATTTCCTATCCTCCAGTGAAATATTATTTGCATTTTTAATGCTGTGAAAGTTACGGAAATTTATTTGAAGACCCATATTGTCTTATTTCATTTGCCGTTAGCAATTTTTGTGTGCTTTAGCGGCTAGACAGTGTTTGGGCCGAAGTCTTATCTTGTTTGATCACACTTGAATTTTAAGGAAGTATCTGATCTTTTTTAGGTCTCATCAAAAAGTGTAGAATAAGGAACAATCTGAGCTGTTGTTGAAAATTGGAGCACGCCTTATTTTTTATTTTATTTTTTATAAGTTTTAAATTAATATTTTTTTATTGTTTGCAGTCCATGACACAGCAGCCATCACCAGCTTCCCAACAACCAAATCAGGGGTAAGTTGACCAACAAATATTTTTATTGGTTTTGTTTTACACCTGTGTCTTCTAGGTCAAGCCAAGAGGTTTGTTACAAACATGTACACTAAGAATCTTGTACTTTGTATAGCAAACTCACTCAATAATATCTTGTATTAAGTCACAAGGTATTTTATCTTTCACTATTCTCTTACAACAATAAGCCTTTTTGAGATATGGCGGACACAATGCTACAACACTTGAGGTTTAGGTAAATTTGTGTGTATACACCCAAACCAAACAGTACACTCCTATCACGTCCGCCATACCTGAAAAGGGCTTATTGAGTTCAACTTTACACAGGTTTGTTATTAAAGGGTCTATGTACTTTTTCCTAACACAAAACACAATGTCCACAGATTTACATTAAACTTACACAGTTTGAAGATTATGATAGTAGAAAGCTTCCCCTAAAATTTTGCCTACTGAGGTGCTGTAGTTTTTGAGAAATGAGTAAAACAAATAATTTCCGTCTCAGTTTTAGCATGTAAAAACGTATTAACCAGTTATGCTATGGTTTTGGTATAATGTCATAACTGGTTAATGGGATTTTGCATGCTAAAATAATTTTCATCTTCCTGAGACGAAAATTATTTTGTGACTTGTTTTACTCATTTCTCAAAAACTACACAACCTCAGTTAGTAATATTTGAAGGGAAGCTTTCCACTATCATTTTCTTCAAACCATGTAAGTTTAATGTAAATCTGTGGACATTTTGAAAAAGTACCCGAATCTATTAATGCCTATGTTGGGTTACATCAAGTGAGAATACTGGTCTTTGAAAATTACCAAACCAGTGCCTTTTAACCGATCTTTTCCTGATTGATTTCAGTAGCCAGCAGATGGCCTCACCAGCAAGCTACCTTCAGCCTTCTCCTTCACCTCAGCAGAACTCTCTCCCATCACCTGCTGGTTCCCAACGAGGAGGACCACCCAGTGTTCCATCGCCAGGAGGGCCACTTAGCACCCCAGGTAAGCACAACAAATCACTAAGCAAGGAAAAAACTAACAGCTTAGCAGAAATGGGTTACCATTACGTAATGTACATTGCTTGTGACTGGTTTCCTGCTGACTTCAGCTTAACAGAATATAGACTTAGCACAGAAGTAAAACAGCTTAGCAGAAATGGGTTACTATTACATAATATACATTGCTTTTGACTGGTTTCCTGCTGATTTCAGCTTAACAGAAAACAGACTTAGCACAGAAGTAAAACAGCTGAACAGAAATGGGTTGCCGGCCAATATACTGTGTAATGTACATTGGTTGGACTGGTTTTCTGCTGATTTCAGCTTAGCAGAAAATAGGCTTATCACTTTTGCATGTAAACTAGAATTTAGCAAGGGGACCAGTCGATTGCAATGTACATGTAGTTTTTGTATAAATGTCCTTGGTTATTGGGTCCTTTCTCAGCATTTAGGTCAAATTTTGGACAAAAGAATCATGTCAAAAGACTAATGTTGTACATTCCCTTCAGAAGTATCTAAGTTTGATATTTTGGACAAAACGAAAGAGTAGAATTGTTCAGTGATTATAATTTATTTCTATGCTTGAAAATTAATTTCACAGGTAACCCAGGGTCAGTAGGTCCTGGTTCTGTGGGATCCATCGGCCCGGTACCCAGCCCAGGCAAGGTGCAGACATCAGGTCCGGTGTACGATCAGCAGGCAGCGTATTATGAGAAGTGGAAGCAGCTGTCAAAGTTCATTGAACCCTTGAAGAGGATGATCAACAAAGCGAGCAAGGAGGACGGTGAGTGACAGAGGAGAGGTTTTTCCTGTTGCATCAAATTAAATATCAAAATATAGGGTGATGCAATTTTAAAGGCACTGGACACCTTCAGTAGTTGTCAAAGACCAGTATTCTCACTTGGTGTATCTCAACATATGCATAAAAAAACAAACCTGTGAGAATTGAGACTCAATTGGTCACCAAAGTTGCAAGAGAATAATGAAAGAAAAAAACACCCTTGTTGCACAAATTTGTTTGCCTTTAGATGCCTTATAAAAGGCTTCAGGATTGTCTTTTTAATATTTGAGTGAGAAATTACATCTTTCTCAAAAACTATGCTACTTTGGAGGGAGCCAATTCTCACATTATTTTATACTATCAACAGCTCTCCATTGCAAGTAAATTTTCAGGCTAACAACTATTTTGAGTAATTGTTGAGTGTAGTAAATTTATTGTTCTAAAGCGCTGTGATACCTTTTCTGCGAATGCGAAGGAACGTTACATAACTCTAGGATTATTATCCTTGTTGCTCTCTCGCCTTCGTTTCCATTCATTTGATTCATCTTGTTTCCTTGACACACAGAATATCGTCGTGAGATGAGTCTTAGTAAGATGACCAACCTTCTAGACATTCTATCAGATCCTAACAAGAAAACCCACCTCAACATGCTACTCAGATGTGAAGAGGTCCTCGAACGAATGGACTTCGGAAAAGTTGTAAGTGCTTTGAATCGGTCCTCCCTTTTGTCGGTCATTACAACTTGAAAAATTATACAAATCAGCTTAAAATAGAAATTCCGGTCCGAGGTTCTACTCCAGTTGCATAGTTGGCTTGTGTGTAAAGTGCTTTCCTCCCACCAATGTGACGCTGGTTCGAACCCGACTAGGGCCATATTTGAGTAGAGTTGCGCATTGGTTCTCTGCTTTGCTACAAGGGCTTTTATCAGGGCCCCCTGGTTTCCCCCTCCACACCCCCCCCCCCCTTGGAAAAATCAGACGCTTTTGATCCAAGCTGTGCTCTGTGGCCATAAAGATGCCCTTGCATGCCTGCTGCTCAAACACGTTGTAGTCGCATCCTTCGCAATTCAGCTGCCAGTAAGAATGATTAGCCTTCTAAATTAATAAAAATTATTCTTTAATACTGTTAGTTTTTTTTTTTTTTTTTGATTAATTATCTTATAACCAACTGTTTCAATTAAAGGGTAGCCAGTCAGCTTCAGGTACCTCTACAAGTTCAAGCAGCTCAAAGCCAAAGAATGTCTGTGCCCCGCTGTACGAGGTCATCATGGGGAACATCAAATCTCCTATTCTGAACCACTCACTACAAAGGACGTTTGGACCAGCCATGACCGCTATCCATGGACCCTCTACTAAGTATGTTACTTTTGAGACTTGTAAATAGTAGACTTGTGAGTACAACCATGTGTAAAATCTCTTTTGTATGAGAGTAGGAGTGGTCTTAGAGCTAACACTCCTACGGAATCAAGTTCAACCGATATTTATTTCAAACCCATATTACTTCAAAGTGAAATGTGTCTCAGCATGCTGTATATTATCAAAAGCTGTTTTAGGTTTCTTACCAAAATATGGAAATTATTCACATTTTGGTTATATTGGATACATCTTCATTTCTACATTTATATAGGAATACAAAAATAGAACCGTTCTAAATAACGAATAAATTTAATTGAAATGATTGACTTTTTTCCCTCCAGTTACCCATCGTCAACTCCTCCAGCCAAGCAACAGAAGATAGACACCGAGGCTCAGACATACACAGTCCCAAACATCGTCCAGGGTGAAGTGGCTAGACTGTCCTCTAAGTTCAGAGTCAGTCTAGATGAGGCTCATCACGCTGGAGGCAACGATGTACACCTCATCTGCAGATTAGGTACAAGATTCATGTGAAGTTTCCTATAGACGATGTGACCTATGTTTACATTCAAACCGCCCTCTGTTGACAAAACACTATATACGTCATGTTTCGCCGGGCACTGAGTTGCGTAGTCATAGTAAGATTGCGTACACTTTCTAGCTGGCTGCCAAAACACGAAGGTTTTGCCCGGCGGTATGCGCGCGAATCATGTTGTGGTTTTCATGTGACGTCAGAGGTCACATCGTCTACAGATGGATCGCACACAGCGTCACAAGCCGCCGTATTTGATGATAAACAATTGAAAAGTTCATGCGTGTACGCGCCGCCCACAACTCTCAGCCAATGATAGCCTTTCACGCTTGCACGTTAATGACGTCATATGCAATTCATCTATATTTTATAAGGGCTCACCCTTTAATACTAGCGAGGGCAAGTAGGGCAAGTCAGCCCTTCAACCCTTCAACCCAATGCCTCAAAACCCACTCACATTTCTTCCTTTTCAAATTTGAATAATAACTTTTTTAAAACGTGTTAATTTATTTGTTTTTTAAACATTTGCAGAGGACAAGCGATTACCCAGCGTACCTCCAATTGCCGTCACCGTTCCTCAGAGCTATCCCTCCATCAGCCCTCACTGTGACACAAGTACCCAAGAATACAGTAAGTATTTCTATTATACTTAAAAAATGCACGGACAGGAGCTATCCCAAATTCATCAAAGCTTAGTAAAGTAAACCCAAATGTTTGGACTTTGTGTCAATTTCAATCAAAAGTTTGTGCTAACTGTCGCTCTTTTGTCAAATCAATAATTATTTTCTAATTCAACACAGCAAAAGTTTGACGTTTAGCGCAGGCCTTAAAGGAACACGTTGCCTTGGATCGGACGAGTTGGTCAAAACAAAAGCGTTTTTAACCGTTTTTTATATAATGCATATGGTTGAAAAGATGTTTTAAAAGTAGCATACAATGATCCACACAAGTTTGCCTCGAAATTGCGTGGTTTTCCTTCTACTGTGCGAGCTATCACCGTCGGCCATTTATGGGAGTCAAAATTTTGACCCCCATAAATGGCCGACGTGTTAGTCGACGAGGTAAAAGGAAAACCACGCAATTTCGAGGCATGTTTGTGTGGATCATTGTACTCTACTTTTACAACATCTTTCTACCCATATGCATTCTATAAAAAACGGTTACAAACGTTTTTCAAAGACCAACTCGACTGATCCAAGGCAACGTGTTCCTTTAAACATGCTCCATAAGCAACATTTGGAGATGCTCCATAAGCAAGTCATTTTATCAAACTTAATCAAAACCTTGGCTTTCATATTTTGCAAAAATATATTTGTCTTTCTTCTTTTTTTCCAGACCAGACGCCTTTCCTTCTGTCTGTTCAACGAACCCTCCTGTCGCAACTCAAGCGAATGCCGGATCGATTCTCACTGACTCAGATGCTGGATGTATGGGAGATGTGTATCCGCAAGTGCTGTCTTAATACTATCTCTGCATAATACTGTATCCAATGCTTTATGTTAATCGACGCTTCCCATGAAATATGTCAATTGCACATAGCGTGATGAAGTAACATTTTGATTGACAAAATGAGGGAACATTGTGTTGTTTTGTACACGGCTAATGGCTGCCATGTTTTTCATGTTTTCTCAACAAGTAGACACTGTATTCAACTGAAGTTTTCAAAGATGACTTTTTATGTATATTTCTTGACCTTTTGGCCCATAAATCAGCCTTATATTGATAGAAACCAAACAATGATTATATATCACTCAAGGGCAACCTTTACTGTATCATCATCTTACCTACTTGTCAGGACTTTAGATGATTAATAAAGTACAGGAAAAGGGGAAACTACTCCAAAATTCTCACAGCAATCTATTGTTTCACAAAGGGTTTTTCATGACAAAAATGACAAAACAGAGATAATACAACAAGTCAATCTGTAACCACAAGGCGATGTAATTTTATTACATTTTCAGTTTTACAAACACATTCTGAAATCCAAATAAAAGCTGTAAATAAAGTGTATGGATATTTCCATATGAATAACTTACTCCAGCTTCCAGTCATAATTTCTCCTCCCCGAAATGTTTTTTTTCAGGCGTAGAAACAAATCTAAAGTTATTAAGTGTACTTTTGAAGAAAAAAAAGATTTGTTGTCGTTTCTAAATTGGGTTGAAATCTACAAGCAGTGTGTTTGGCTTGTTCACTTTTGACACTTTCGTATTAGTAGGATTTGAAACTTTGCTAGGTGGGAGTATAATTAGGTGAGGTTTGCTGTAGCACCATGTGTATTAATCGCTTATGAGTGAGGTTGTTCAGGGGTCGAAATTAAGTGTATTTCCATGGTAGTCAGCAGGGCTAGTGACCAATAATTTTTAGTAGCCCTGATTAGATTTTGGTAGCCCGAAAGACACATTATGTCTCGCGTCACGGCTCAAACTTTACAATACACCAATAACATAGTTCTTTATTGTTTGTGATGATGATTTTTGCATTATTTTTCCACTAGCCCGTCGGGCTATCAAACTGGAAAAATCAGTAGCCCGGCTGTAAATCTGGTAGACCCGGGCTAGCGGGCTAGTGGCAATTTCGACCCCTGAATTGTTCCTGAAAAGAATCGGTGGTTGACAACTCAACATTTTGATCAGTATGCTCTGATCCTCTTCAGCAGGAGAATGTTGAACGCTGTTGCTAGATGCTGCTTCAGTACACTTTCTTATGTTAAAGGCAGTGGACAATAATGGTAATTACTCAAAATAATTATTAGCATAAAACCTTACTTGGTAACAAGTAATGGGGAGCTGTTGATAGTATAAAACATTGTGAGAAATGGCTCCCTCTGAAGTAACATAGTTTTCAAGAAAGAAGTAATTTTCCACGAATTTGATTTTGAGACCTCAGAATTAGATTTTGAGGTCTCAAAATCAAGCACTCGAGCACATCTGAAAGCACACAACTTCGTTTGACGAGGGAGTTTTTTCTTTCACTATTATCTCGCAACATTGACAACCAATTGAGCTCAAATTTTCACAGGTTTGTTATTTTATGCATATGTTGAGATACACCAAGTCAGAAGACTGGTCTTTAACAATTACCAATAGTATCCAGGGTCTTTAATATGACAGATCAAACATGGTTTCCAAATCGGAATTTGCGAATTAGATTTGAATCGTATCTGGGGTATCTGGGATTATCACAGGCCTCTAAGCTAGTATTCTGGTTGGCTGAAACAAGGTCACTTAATAACTAATAGTCTAGTGCATGAGTTCTGTGAGCCATACTCCAGATGTTGCCAGTTCTATAGAAAGGAAAAGAAACAAGTGACAATTTACAAAGAGTTTTACTTTCGTTTTACTCAGTTGAAGTTGACTTTAGTGCTTTATTTTATGTGGACATACCATTTGGAAATGTTGGCCAGTAACTTGTTTCTGGAGAGCCAGATGTATCTGTGGATAGCAGGTTTTTGTGCTTACAGGCTTTATGAAATTGAGCCCTGGTTATCAGAATAATTGTGATGACTTCATTTGTTTGATTCAATTGAAATTGACAGATGTAAAGTTTGTGGTCACATTTTGAAGAAAGTGCCTACCATGTATCACTGACAAATGGTACTCCTGTCCTCATAATGCAGAAGATGCCTTGCTGGAACGAAAAGGCGGTCATCAAACTGCCCGTCTTCATCATTACTACTCTCGGGAGCGTTCAATGCGTGGTCTTGCAGAAACTCTTTGATAAGCGCATCATCGACGCGGGGGAGAATGAGCTTGCAGCCGTATGTGAGAACGGCGAAGGGCTAACAAATGAGGAACACAAAAGCAAACATTCAATGGTTAACACTTCACTAGAAGTTCTTAAGTATTGAGTTGTTTGTCGATAGAGTTGCCCAAAATAGAGTTGGATTTTAAACATTGTTAAGGGGAACACTTTAAAGAAGCTCAAAATCGAAATGCAAATGGGGAATATTTCTGATTTGTGACAACTCAGAAGTGTATGAAACTCTTGTGTGTAGTTGTTCAACCATACAACTAATCAGTATTAATTTTAAATAATAACAAATGTAATGTGATTTTTTAAAATGATCAATTATTAACAATTTGCAATTACCGGTAGAATCCATTTGCTGTCACTAACAAATGCATACATGCTAATTGTCAAAAATCTCTCAATGAACAATTCTGTGTAAGCACAATCTCTGTAATGGTTACCAGCTAGAATTACATGCAGGACCATTGCTGCAACTGGTACCCCGGTCATGTCTTGCTTACCAAATAAACTTGCTAAGCAGAATTTGTCTGCTTAACAGCTTTATGAAACTGGGCCCTGACCACAAGCCAACAAGGCACCACTCTCTATGTGTCTAACACCCTGACTCGTACCGTTTCTCTGGACAATTCTCTGAATGGTGTTATAATATGTTTCCACAAGCACGATCTAGCTATCCTTTTCAGTTCTGCCTCCTCGGTTGGGTCAGCACAGGGATGATATAAAAAGACTGCGGCACCATGCTCTAGATTATGTAACCATCGCTGCTTGGGTAGGTATTGGTACTCTCCATACTTGGCCCATAGAGGGCGATGTGCTCCGTTAGTCGGGATTGGATCACGGTACTCAATGACTTGATGCATGCATACATGTAATGGCTGTGAAGAAAGCATCAATCAGAAAATAAAAAATAACACTTTATACAGAAACTAAAACTTGAATAGAAACTAAATGGTATACTTTTGGTAACTGTAAAAATAAAAAACGGTATAACCTCACTTTGTATCCCAACATATATGCATAAAATAACCATGTTAATTGGGCTTTACCTAGTACAACCAGACCTTTTTTAATAAGGTTAACATCAAACCATTTGAAATACTTACTGGATCCAGATCAGTTGTTTGACAGGAGGAAAATGGCGCTTCGTTTCGGGCGTTAACGTTCTGTAGAAATATAAGGCACACAAAGATAAATCAGTATCATCAACATAAAGGAAAAACTTACCATTTGATTGTTTTGCATGGAACAATCTTATTCTTGCTTAGCGTAATCAGGTTACCACCATCATTTCGAGTTTAGATTCAATTGTGACTGGCGCCCCATACTCCTGGCTCAGCAAAAACATCTGCTTAGCAATATTTTCTGTAAAACAGTTATATGCGATTGGGCCCCTGCAAAAGCCCATTCATAATGTGAGAATTAGACACATTCATACAACTGGGGCCCCCTGTCTTCTGTTGTCTTCAGTTCCTGAGGTTTTCCACCATGGATCAAAGAGGACTTTGTAACCTTGACTTTCACTGGCCCATAATTAGCAGCTCCATGAACACGCTCTTCAGGAGCAACAATCTTACCAGTTGGTAAGACACTGCTCTAGAATTGCAAGGGTCGTGGGTTTGAATCCCACCTGAGTAACATGCCAGTGATATTTTTTCACAGGACTCGGGAAAGTACTGAGTATACAGTGCTGACACGCATCGGTGTTTGGGTAAAAACCAAAATTATTATTCTTTATCCCCGATGCAAATTTGACATCTATTGTAACAATAGACCTACTGTAATAAGATTATGTGGCTTTTCAGCTTTCAAACCATACTGACTAAATTAAACCATCAATGTTAATTGGAAGTTATACAATGTACACGCATAATATGTAGTAGAAAATACCACAATGTAAGATTTATAATAACGAATTGAGCCAAGACTACACACAATGTGCTTGGTTTACAGTGTATTTACCGTATTGCTGACCCAATGCAACCCCGGACACAAGTAGTCTTCCTCCGCGCCGTCGTAATCAACCCACAGTCTGTCCTGCAGATACAAAAAGACAAACGATGATCGATTGCAGTAATTCCAAAACATAAAAATAGCCTTGTCAAGGCGCTCGTGGCTTTCCCGATGGTAGCATAAGCCTGAATTAGAGTGTTTGAGATTTTTTCTTCTAAATTACGGCATTCCGCTAAAGGTTGCACGGAGACGGCTTTTCAAATGACCACCCAAGCGTACCGGCGAAATCACGAAGTTTCATTCATTGTCTCAATTAATTAGTAAAGGGGTCACGTTTCTCCCAATTATGAATTCAGTGTTGTGCAACAAGTAATTTTTCTCAAGCAAGTCAAGTGAAGTTGCAGTCATTATTGTACATGTATTGTTGTAATGAATTCAAGTAAATTCTCAAGTCATTTTCCCGTCAGTGAAATCATAGAGCATGCAAGGAAGAGATCTTGCTGAGGCGAGGCTCTATGGTGAAATTAGCGACTCTGACTCGAGTCCAAGATGGTCCAAGGGTCATCTCGAGCAAACACTATCGAATAGTGCATCTTTTTGCATTACTGATATCCAACTGTGACACAAAGACTTCACACAAACAGTAGGCCTATACGTTTTGAAAGACTGAGGCATTTTGTATGAAACTACACTCACGTTAGATCTATTAATTACCTGGCCATTGTCGCAGTTGTCGTTTGGTATGCCCATGGGAACACCGCCATGCATATCATCACTGTTTCCTTTTTCCTTGTACTGCCAGTGTGTTGCCTCGATGATTCCACATATCGCAGCCAACCCAATGAACACTACAGCCAACAGTCGTTGTGTCCAAATGGTAAGGCGCATAGTGCTTCAAGACAATGAAAAAAGACACTATTAATTCATGCCCGGTGACAGTGCATGCATTGAGTCCACGAAGTGCATGATGCTCCGATTTCCTGGGTTTTGTTGTTATGCTAATATCTTGCTCTCAGACGTGTCGTGATTAGCTAATGGAATATAAATATTCCAGAGATAAACTCTGGACAAATCGCCTTGCCTTGGGTCATTATTCTTTCATTTTCTCGACACGACGATAAATAGCAAGAACATCCAAGATCTCTGCTGCATGCTCAGCTGCACAACGCGCATCATCCCGTGCATCCACAAGAGTCAAAAATAATTGTGCACAAAGGAAATGGGAGGTGCGCATTCTCCGGGAGATGCGTTCCGCGTTGTACAAACACTCCGCGTGCACACCCCCCCCCCCCCCCCCGCCGTACATTTAATTTCTTCCTTTCACTTTTACATCTGAGTCTCTCATGTGTGGACTAGATTTACCGTGCTCTACAGATTCTCGCGTGGGTTTGATTTGATTATTCCACCGTGCCCTGAAGCAGACTAACATTGCTGAAACATTAACTAGAGAATGTACTTACATATTTTTTTCTTCTTCAAATTTGCGACACAATTTAATTTAATTTGGCGAGCGGGAAAATTGCGTTTGAGGTCGATCATCTGAAGGGTATATTTACACAAATAATTTTGGAACTTTGTGTGCATGGATGACTTTTCCCCATCTGGTGTTTTTCGGGTTGTCAATAGATCTCCGAGGAGACGGCGATGTATGGCTAACTCCACAATCGTTCTCAGTTAACATTGAGCATTGCCATTATGCACATTTTGAAGTCGATGTTTATATTTGGTAACTGTCAAAGGACAGTATCCTCACCTCACAAGATACAGTAACAAACTGTGGCAATTTTTGCTGAATTAGTCGTCGAAATTGCAAGAAAATAATGAAAGTAAAAACCATCCTCGCTGCATAGAATTATTGTGTGCTTTCAGATGCCTGTGAACGGCTTAAGGCTTGAAGCCTTTCCAATCTCTGAGGCAATTTTGATTTAAAAAACAAAAATACCCTTTCTCTAACTAACTATATTAAGCCCTACTTCAAAGTGTGTCGTTTCTAACAATGTTTTATATCAACGGCCCTCCAGTGATCTTTACCAAGTAAGTTTTCGAGGTCATCAAAAAGCTTATCGTGCTCTTTCGCTGCCATTCTGGGGAATTCGGGAAAACCTGCAAAATAACGCAACGCATGTAGCGTGATGACACCTTTAAGCGACCCATCGACTGCTGCCGAGTGAGCTTTCCAAAATATTGGTTAAAAAAGAGACGGGGTCAGTTTTTGACCAAAACTTGTACTGATATTGCATCCACAAATCATCCCTTCTGATTTCCTATTATGTTCAATGGCTCAACATTTTCGGTGGCAACAGTTTTTTTTTAATGAATATTTCGGGCATTTAAAAATGAATTGTTTTTTGTAGGGCTATTAAAATGCCTTTTGAGTAATAAAAAAGATAATTTTTGAAGAGTTGTTTCCCTTTTTGACCTTGAATGTTATACAGGAATTAAATTTAAAAACATAATAAATGGCCAGACGGCTGAGAAAATAGGATTACCTGTTGCAAACTGCCCACCAACTGTAAGGACCTTATGGTACTATAAATGGATGCACAAATTAATTACGTCAAGTAGTCGTATTATGGTTGTAAGCTTAATTCTGATTGATTCTTCATCACTTTAATTATCACTTTTTTGTAGTTACAACTATGAACTTTGAAGCTTGAACTATGATGCATGATACTTGTGATATCATATTATGTGTATGTAGTTTTGATAAAAGCCTAAATATTTGTCACTGACAAATATTTAGGCTTTTTGACGATAAGAACTGAAGCTTGATGCTTCATCAGATGCATTGAATGATATTTGTGAATTTTTGATGAAGGCCTATAGTTTGTCTAGTTTAAAGACAATGGACACTATTGGTATTGTCAAAGACCAGTATTCTCACTTGCTGTATCACAGCATTATGCATAAAATAACAAACCTGTGAAAATTTGAGCTGAAATTGTCGTCGAAGTTGCGAGATAATTATGAAAGAAAAAAACTCCTTTGTCACACGAAGTTGTGTGCTTTTTGACAAGAAGTGGGAAATAACCTCTTTCTCAATTCAGAGAGAGTCGTTTCGCACAATGTTTTATACTATCAACAGCTCTCTAGTGCTTGTTACCAAGTCAGTTTTTAAGTTAATATTTGTTTTGAGTAATTACCAAACGTGTACCTTCCCTTTATACTTCGTCACTGTAAGTGATATTAAATTATGTTTAGGGCCTATGTAGTTTTGATGAAGCCCTAAATAATTGTCATACTCTTTATTCAGATTGTCTACAAGAACTATGCAGGGTGTTGTGTGAGTAGACCTACGTGTAGTGCGTGGCATCGCGCCGGTGTGCATATTTAGGTATACATCATTTACCATTATAACAAGTCATCTGTACAAATTGAAAACCTGAATAGTGTTAAGTAAAGCGCCAAACCATCAGCAATAGGCAACACGTCACAATCGATTCTGTGTTCGTTTGTGGACGAATAATAAGCCAGCTGAATACATAAAATAATATCTCCCACTGTTGACAGCACTCACTATATTGGTTTGAGATAAACAAAGTATACACGGAAGAAGAACAAATGTTTTGCTGGTCCCTTTTTACCGTCAACATTAACCTCTCCTTCATTTATTAATGGTGCCACTGTATAGTCGACCTCACTGCATGAATGCAACAGTAGGGCAACCTGTTGCCATGTTAACATACCCGAGTTTGCCCTCTGAGAATAAAACATTGCCATGGGAACGGACACATAATCGCCAAAGATCAAGTCACCAGCTAAAAATAGCCTCAGCGAGTGAATCTAAAGTGATGTTTTACGATTGGGCTCAATTTCATAATAGAGCTGTTTAGCAGAGAATGCTGCTCAGCAACTGCTAAGCAACAGTGTGTATGTGGTGGGGAGGTAGTGCTTTCTACTCTACCGGCCAGACTTCGGATTGATGATACCCAAGCCTATACATTCGTATGGACTGTAAAAGGCGTAACCCTGCTTCAGCCCTAGGAGTAGGTGGCAACGGCCTCTAAAAAAAAAAATTGTAGCCCACACCTTGAAGTGGCCTTCAGGCCTTGTGTGTCTGGCGACTTGCATACAAAACAGATTTTTAATGTGTTTTTTACTTGGTACCATGTGTCTTCTAACCAAGGTTTTTTCCTGTGCCACCCAAGTTTTTTGGCAAGCAAGTTTTTCAAATGGTTTTACAAAACTGGGACCAACAAAATCGAAACGGGTATCCACCCTTTTTGCGCACCTGTTGCACGCACCCTTTTTTTTAACGGGCTGCCCTCTCACAAGAACGCTTAAATTATATACTATCCAAAATATTAATGTATCGTAGTTCACGCACATTATTTTTGTAGACATAATGAACATAATGCACAATACCTATTCTAGCATACAGTTTTTACAGATTCAACTTGGTAGAATAAAAAACTGATGAAGTAACAAAAAATCAGAAACAGTTGTTCCTTACTGTTGACTTGTTGCAGTGCTTCACAATCATAACAAATGAGCCCTTGCTCTATCATTGTGCAACACTCGACGTGCAGTGTTAAAGGCAGTGCACACTATTGGTAATAACTCAAAATAATTATTAGCATAAACCTTGATAGTATAAAATATTGTGAGAAACGGCTCCCTCTGAAGGTAGTTTTCAAGAAAGAAGTAATTTTCCACGAATTTGATTTCGAGACCTCAGACTTAGAATTTGAGGTCTCGAAATCAAGCATCTGAAAGCACACAACTTATTGTGACAAGGGTGTTTTTTTCTTTCATTTTTATCTCGCAACTTCGACGACCGATTAAGCTCAAAATGTCACAGGTTTGTTATTTTATGCATATGTTGAGATACATCAAATGAGAAGACTGATCTTTTGACAATTACCAATAATGTCCAATGTCTTTAATTACTAAGACAATGACAATGTTCTTACCAGTGACTGGTTCTTACTGAAATGCCACACGCTCCGTTAATGGGGCTGCTTCAGTGCTGTGCGGGGTGTGAGGATGAGTATAGCTACCCAGTTGATGGCGATTTCTATCAGCAGACAATGTTGCAATGAAAATATTATGTCTTCTTGTTATTACATGCGGGATGTATGCTGAATGATAAACCACGCAAGCCTGACTTCCTCGTTGAGTTTAATGCTGTACCCACTGACCACTAATGATCCACTGCTACACGGCTGGTTTGGTCGATTTTCACCGCGCCATATGGCAGGGGAAAGCACTGCCCTATAAGATTTCGAACGTGGGTAGAAAATGTTCACCCATCAGCCGCGGTTCGGTTCAGATCTTTTTTAACTGCAATGAAAACGTGACTATTATGCGCATGTTTGCAGCAACGATCAAATGACCGAGTGTGGAAGGGGATGGCAATGTGGGCGGGGCGTGTGGCTGATTCAGTGGGAGGATTAATTGAATAGGAAGAATGAACCATGTGAGAAGAGAACTTTTTAGGTCTGACACCTGACGTCAGCAAAAACAAAAGGTTTGGGCAAAAATATTTACCACAAGTTGAAAATAATAGCTTCTTTTAAGATTTGGAGCGACCCTCTCCAACTTTTCTCCAATGGTGGAACAAAGCTTCAACCCACCATTCAAGACAGCCCTAGACCAACCCATGAAATAATATGATCTCTTTACGATCTAATGCTTTAAAGGTTTCACCGTCTTAAAGGGAACTATAGGCCTTTGGTCTTTGTTTCAACCCTTTAAAATGAAGATATACTAACCAACATGTGAAAATTGCATTTCATACGGTGGTTGCGTATTAGAGATATCGCTGCAATCCGGTGTGATTGTGTCCCACGAAGAGTAATCCCTCTTTGGAATACACAATCCGGGAAGCGTTATAAGGTAACGCTTTACAGATTCAAATTTGGGAGCGAATAACAAGTTTTGTCTTGTGCTGGTGCAAGCTTCTGCCCAAAAGTTTGTATTGCCATTATTTCGCAGAGTGACTAAAAACGTAGGCTAAGTTTCATCTGTTAATATATTTTATATTTACTTTTATTTTGTCCATATTACTCTGTATTTATACACTATTTGCAACACTGAATAAACGTTTATATCTATCTATATCTTCTTATGAAAACAAATCTATTTAAAAAGGTTTAGAACCATGCTGGAATGTGTTTCCCTCACACGTAACTGGAGGCTCCAAGAAATGTTGAAACGATCAAAAACGTTACTAACTTTTTAACTGTACAATTGAACACCAACCAACAGTTTAGAAAGCTACACACCACAGTCACCTCGCGTGACGTCACTGTCCATATTTTGGCAGTGTAGTTACACAGTCAGCACACCTGCTTCAGAGCAAATATATTTTGGTTTTAATATTAACCAACAATCTATACGCAAAATTCATATTTTTTTGCAGATTATTGCTTGGCCATGCGTAAAATAATATCGATTTTCCGGTTGCAGTATCATGCAGTATAGTGGTGTGCAATGTTTAGAATAATAAATAGTTCAACCTTCACATAAATTTTAAGCACAATTTGATTCATCAAAGTTATGAAGTCAAGACCCGCGTTTTGAAATTATAAATTGATCCATTCTATTGTTGTCGTTACCGGTTGCGGTTGTTGGTGTACTTGAATGCAAATAATTTCGTAGACATTGTTCGCAGTGTCCTGGTTTTAATGGTTTGCCTGGGTGTTTTTTTACGTGACTAATATTATCTACACTGGCACAAAACACTTATATAGATCAGAGATAATACAACGAACTCGTAACTAGCCGACTTTTTTGTTTTTCTTCTTTTTAGAGGATTGTGCCGTATCCGAATTGGCGTCTTCAGCTAGCTACGGCTAATGATGTCCTTTACGCTCAATGCATGATGACGCGGAAACCTAGCCGTAGTCATACTCTCTTAAATTAAAGAGTAAAAACACCACTCTTTACATTTCGAGTTGCCCCTCATATGGCTCTTTAAAAAGAGTGGTGGTTGTTTCACTCTTTTATAGGGGTTTCACTCCAGGACAGAGTGAAAAATCACTCAAAAAGATGCAAACTTCAATCTGAAAGAGTCGAAGACCACTCAAAAAAGAGTTGTCCCTCATATGGCTCTTCAAAGAGTGTTTTTTCTCTCTTTTGCATTAAAGAGTAGCTGTATAACCGCCAATGTGGACACGGCCTAATTTATAATAATTTACCATTCGACACTCGATATTGTCCGCCATGTCTATAATTAATTACTCGTCTCGTCGTAGCTTTATTTGCTATAGACCCTCGTTTCGTGTAGAAAATCGAAGTTTACTTAATATGCATTTCGTGTTTGCGCATAGCCGTATATAGTTTTTATGCTTTTGTTAGTTTTTGTTGTTGATATATTTCCGCCTATAAAAAAACTCAATTAAATTTAATTAAATTGACAATTCCTCGCTGACAAATACGTCGAGTGTGACGAAAACGTATTCCGTTATAAACCGAAAGCGCATAATCTCGTATTTTAATAAAGTCGGAGTTTAGTTCATATTTGTTTGAATGTCATCGTGGGACAAACAGTACGGCCTATCTCCGGACAATTTCGAATATGTTTAAAATAGTCTAGATTTAGACATAAGCACGAATCTACAAGCACCATGTTTGTAGATTAGTGTGGATCAGCGTTTCTTATGATTATCAATTAACTAATCTAATCTTGAGGATAACTTGTTACAATGGTTGCGATTTAGCGATCGCAAGAGAGTACTGTCTAATGTGTCTGCTGCGAGAAACTCAAAATCCATACCGGTGTCCAGGGGAATTTTGTCCGCCGGAAATTCGGTCCCCCGTATGGGAACTTAACACGGGCTGGACGAGGAGGATTAGAAAAAGGACGCTATCTAAAGAAGTTTACACTTTGCCATTATGGGAGGGGTGGGGGATATCCGGGGGAGGGGGCACCACAGAATCTCCTGCCACAACGGCAGTTGAGTAGGGCCTATAGCCCCTCCCCCATCTCTCTTACAGTCAAACGACTTTCTTTTACATGCTTTGACCTAAACCCACATGTAAACCCTCACATTTAGTACATCAGCCAAAAATACCAGCAAGGAATCGAACCTTTGTCTGTCAGATGACGGGGCGGGCACAACGAAACATACCACACTCGAATCAATGGAAACTAAATTTCCCCGACGATGTTACATAACACAATTCTGAAAAACCACTGTTATGTCTTCTTTCATTTGTTGGGGCCACAAATACCTTTGCAAATCCGACTGGATTGGATCTGATTTAAACCCTAGTTCAGTGGAATCAATGACGACATAATGGCTTAATGTCGTCAAACAAAATACGTGCGGCCTGAGTTCATTGCTTGTGTGAAGGATCGTTGTGAACAACTTTTGATGAATTTGGCACTTTTCTTATTGTTAGAAAACTATGAATCGAAGAATATAGTCATGAGGTTTTCGATGCACGTCTTGGTGTTGTGCGTGACTGTAGTAAGGAGCGTTTTAACCCTTGATTTAACCAAAGAATCGGTAAGTTTGTTCAGTGTCTTATAGCCCCATAAATAGTGGCATAATATTAAAACGCTAGACCCCCCAAGCGGAGGGAGTCCAGCGTACTATTTATGGGGCAAATTTGTGTCGTATAACTGGGGAGAGGGTCACTTTCCTCATTACTGTTGTCACTGTCCACCATTTTTCTTCCTCCATGGTCCACCCTATCCCCCATAAGTAGTGCAAATTATTAATGTTGTCACTGTCCACCATTTTTCTTCCTCCATGGTCCACTCTATCCCCCATAAGTAGTGCAAATTAAACGATGCAATCCATGCGCTCTTGGCCATACGCCCAAGAGTACCTTCAGGGGGTAGTTCGAATAGAAACCCACCTTTTTGTGCCGATAGTTTCTCTTTGTGGTAAAGGTCTTTTATTTTAAAGGCAGTGGACACTATTGGTAGTTGTCAAAGACTAGCCTTCACAGTTGGTGTATCTCAACATAAGCATAAAATAACAAACCTGTGAAAATTTGAGCTCAATTGGTCGTCGAAGTTGCGAGATAACAATGAAAGAAAAAACACCCTTGTCACACGAAGTTGTGTGCGTTTAATGGTTGATTTCGAGACCTCAAGTTCTAAATCTGAGGTCTCGAAATCAAATTCGTGGAAAATTACGTATTTCTCTAAAACTATGGCACTTCAGAGGGAGCCGTTTCTCACAATGTTTTATACCATCAACCTTTCCCCATTACTCGTCTCCAAGTAAGGTTTTACGCCATAAATTATTTTGAGTTATTACCAATAGTGTCCACTGCCTTTAAGGTAATGAATAATGTTTTGTTTTTAGGAGCTGGGATCATCTGATCAAATCAGTCTTCAGGATTTGTTCGGTCTACGTCCACAAAGAGCCGGTAAGCTCATTCCATGTTTGCCTATAGGGCCTTTTTCACATCTACGGCTTCGGCTTTGGATTCGGCTTCGGGCTCCGTCCTCTCGTTTGAAGTCCTGAGCTTTTATTTTTATTTTTCACACCATGCAAAGCTTCAAACTCCACTTAATAATTTCTTTATTTCTCTGCAGCGTGCAATCTTCGGTGTTCTCGTGGACGGCTGAACAGGGAACAGTGCAAATGCATTTGTTGGGGGAACTGGGTTGGTCCAACATGCAGTGGTAACTAATTTGTTTGTCTGTGTATATCTGAATATCAACTGGAGACACTACTTGAAACGTCGAGAAGTAATCTCGTCGCTGTTCGGTCTTATAGACCGTCCTTCTTCAAGAATTGTTTTTAGATATTATTTAATTTTAATTTTATTTTATACAACATCCACAGCGCAAGCGCCAAAAGCGGATGGATATAAAATTAATTAATTTACAATAAAATACTACAAAACACTATAAAAGAACAAGAAACATATACATGAACATAAAAGAAACATCCATCAAAAATGAACGAAATGACAGGGCACAATATAATATCTTTTTTTTTTGTAAAACTGTTTAGGCCCTATACGTTTTATAAATTCCTCTCTATTATAATTAGCTGTTCCCACGTGGTAGTCGGAACAGCTATTTTTTTATTTATTATTATTATTATTATTTTTTTTTGGGGGGGGGGGGGTACTCTGCTAGCCTTACACCAACTACGTTTTTTTAATGGTCATACGTTTTAGGGGTATACTATGATCCTCTTCACTTATTGTGGCATATTTTCCTCTCCTTAATATCAATGCCACATGATAATCATTTTGGATCCTTTGTTAATGTCCTGGTTATTCCATAGTACGTCAATGCAGGAGTTTCCAGTTTGCGTGTGATGGCAGCAGACGATGCATCAATAAAATGAAAGTGTGTAACGGTCTAAAGGAGTGTCATGACGGTACAGATGAGGAAACATGTGGTAAGCCTGAAGGTAATCTAAAGGTATTCCACATTTCCCCAAAGTGAAATGATATCAGGGGGGGAGTCAAAGTCCTTGGTATACTAGATTGGACCATCCCACATATCTGAGAGGGGGGGGGATCAAGTCCCAGGGCTGCGGAGGCGTTTGTAAGAAGCTGACAGATTTGCACTCATACGTGCACAATATTGTACGGACATACAAACATGTACTACCCTCTGATAATGTGGAGTCATCCGTTCTTTGTATATAGCTTTCTTCCAGATGTCTTGCTGACAAGCCTGTGCTATAGGTTCTGAGGTTCCCAACACACCTCCATGCCCTGCCCGTTAACCAAACTTTTTGGAATTCAGCCAGTAACCAGTGGAAACTTCCTGCATTATGGAATTCATGGGGTGCACCATTTTTTTCTAAAAGGGGGAGGGGGAGGGGGAGGGGGAGGGGGTGGGGGTGATTCTGACCAATTAACACTGCAGTTTCCGTTTGTATCTCAATTACTATCTCACTTAATTATTATTATTATGAATACAATCCCCCTTTCAGCACTCTTGATGTACCATGTCCACATTATGTTCAAAGTTAGAGTGACGTTTTTTGTAAAACAATTACATTCTCTGGTAAGTGGACAAAAAACCGTTGATATTACTGTTTACATTAAAGCTTATAAAAGGTTTTAAAACAAAATTCAAGGTTTCAAATGGGGGGGGGGGGTGGGAAGGGTTGGCAAGGGGTGGCACGGGATAGGGGGGGGGGGCAAGGGTGGCACGGGCATCAGTGGTGGGAACACGTGCCCCCCCCCCCCATCATATACACTGCAAAAACTGGGGTGTTAAATTTACACCACGGGTGTTCTCACATAAATAGGTACCGAAAAGAGAATCAAAATTAACACCATTATGGTGTTTAAACAACACTAATTTATGCCAAAATATACATCGTGTTATTTTAACAACATAAGACGTATAGTTTTGATTCTCTTTTCGGTATCTAATGTGACAGCCCCGTGGTGTAAATTTTAACACCCAAGAAGTTGCAGTGTACCCTCCCTCTATAGTTATGCCACTGCACCAATAATTATTTGGAGTAGAGTGAATACAATAAAAATATACAATTAATACAAGTTTAAAACCTCAAATTATTCTCGTTGAACAGATTGCATCAAAGTATGTGCCAATGGCGGGACTCTCGAAGCTGAAACTTGTACATGTATATGCACATCGATGTGGAAGGGCAGCGTTTGTCGAAGTATGTATAATAGTGAACTATTATTATGTTAAAGGTACTGGACACGTTTGGTAATTACTCAAAATAACTGTTCCCATACAAAACTTAGTTGGTAACTTTTGATAGTATAACCACCACATTGTGAGAAAAGGCTCCCTTTGAAGTAACGTAGTTTGTAAGAATGAGGTAATTTCTCACGCAGAAGACTTCAGGCTTGAAACAATTTATTAATTTAGGCATCTGAAAGCACACACATTTTGTGCAATAAGGGTGTTTTTCTTTCATTGTTCTCTTGCAACTTCGATGACCAATTGAGTCAAAATTTTCACAGATTTGTTATTTTATGCATAAGTTGGTATACACCAAGTGAGCATACTGGTCTTTGACAATAACCAAAGATGTCCAGTGCCTTCAAATTTTGTTTAGAAAAGGCTCAAAGTTATGATCTGAACTATACTTTATTCCAAAAATACAACATTCTACCCACATTTCCTTTCTTGCATTTCAAGTTTGAGATACTTGTTTCTGAATCATGTTTTCTATTCCTCCCCCCCCCTCCCTTTGTGAAGTACCAAATCTCGCCAGTACTTGCGGCATTGTCCAAAAAGATATGTATCGTATCATAGGAGGAGCTGTAGCGTCTATTGAGGACCACCCATGGCAAGTCCAGCTCAGATACCGGTTCTGGCAAATGGCTTGGTTTGACTTTACCTGTGGAGGTACTCTCGTCTCGCCGAGACACGTTGTCACCGCAGCCCACTGTGTGTAAGATAATGGCTAATGCCCTCTCCTTTTTATCAGAAGAGGGTTCGAATCCCAGTCGTGACACTTGTGTCCTAATAAGCAAGACACTTGGCCATTGCTTTGTCCTTCGGATGGGACGTAAAGCCGTTGGTCCCGTGTGGTGTGTAACGCACGTAAAAGAACCCAGTGCATTTATCGAAAAAGAGAAGGGGGTTTTCCCCTGTGGTCCTGGCTGTGGCTGCTGTATGCGCCGTAGCACCTTATAATCGAGTCTCAGAATCTTTCTGTAAAAAATAAGCGCCTCGAGTATACCTTGTTGGTAGATACGTGCGTTATAAGACTCCGATATTATTACTTTTATATATTTCTTTGGGATAAAAAAGTCCTTCATTTCTTTCTGCAAGATATTTGAAAATATCTACAATGTTGCAAAGGTTATTTGGCAAAATCGCTGTGCAAATTTGCGCTGCATCTGTTGATCAGAAACTCCATAGCTTGAGTTACCGCTCAGCCACAACACACAATCGTTAATTAACTAAAGTCACAATTAGCACTGCGTTTGATACTCAAATAGTATTATAATTAACACCGAAACTTACTTGGTAACGAAGAGCGGAGAGCTGATGATAGTATAAAACATTGTGAGACAACTCCTTCACAAAGATGTTTTTTCTTTCGTTATTTTCTTACTACTTCGGTTACCAGTTGAGCCCAAATTTACACAGGTTTGTTATTAATTTATAAAAAATTTCATGGTTAGTGAGAATAATGGTCTTTGACAACCAAACATGACGGTAACCCAACATATGCATAAAATAAGAAACCTGTGAAAATGTTGGCTCAATTTATCATCGAAGTTGCAAGAAAATAAAGAGTGAGAAATTACTTCTTTCTCAAAAACTACCTTACTTCAGAGGGAGCCGTTTCTCAGCTCTCCATTGCTCGTTAAGTAAGTTTTTATGCTGACAATTATTTTGAGTAATTACCAATAGTGTCCATTGTCCAGTGCCTTTAGATGAAGTTAAATTAGATGTTACATATAGCCTTTACGGTTTCGTCTTCAACATACAGAATTTACAAATCGAGGCACTTGTGGCGACTGTACTTTGGCCGTTTCATCCGAGAAAGGGGAGGCAAGCAGGTTCGGACAGTCAAGAAGGTTTACATCCACGCTCATTACAACTCACTGACGAACAACAACGACATCGCTGTGATGGTTCTCTCGAGTCCAGTTGCCTTATCCCAATGGGTTTACCCGGTGTGCCTACAACAGGAGGAGGAAGAGGGTCAAGTGACGGAGTTTGACAGTCAATCGGAGTGTTATATCAGTGGGTGGGGATCACTAGGTGAGTTTGTGCTCATTTGCGGTACCTTATGGAGACTAAGGATAAAACAAAAAAGGGAAAACAAATTGTCTACACATTGTTATAGTTGTTGCGCATGGCGCCATCGACCGCCAAATCACTCAAACTCTCAGCCAATGAGAGCCTTTCACGCGAGCACGTTTCAACAAAAATGCCATTTTTCGGCAAGGTATGTGGAGCTATGTAGGGGGTCTAAAAAAACTATACACTTTTGAAATGGCTGCCGAATACAAAATATGTGATTCTGAATGGAAAAGTTCATATGTATGGACAGCTTATGGACTCGACTTCTGACACCAAAAAGTCCAAAAATAATTCATTCACTGCTCACTTTTGTAAAGGGTATGAAAATTAGGTTGCACAGGAATTAGCTTTCCAATTTGTGAGAGGTAAGTCCTTAGGAGCTTACAAAATTCAATCAAAGATGTCGGCTACTTATTCTTCACACCCAAGCATGGATTATTTTCGGACTATTTGGTGTCATATGAAAGTTGAGCCCGAAGGCTAATTATACATATAAACCTTTTCCCCCAGAATCATGTATTTTTTTATTCGGCAGCCATTTTAAAAGAGTTTAGATTTTTTTTTTTTTTTTTTTTTTTTTTTTTTTAGACACACGGTATGTTTTGAAGTATGAATGAGACCCAATTTATCAGCGGTTAATTCAAACCCACAACCTTGTTTTCTGTATATAAAGCGTCTGGTGGTAGTTTGCCGTACTACTTACAAGCTGCCCAAGTTGTTATTGTACCTCAGTCAGTGTGTGATGGGATATACGAGAGATACACTGATAATATGATCTGTGCATCAGAGTCATTGCAACTGCTAGGACACGTTGATACATGCCAGGTAAGTGTTAACCAGGGCCCAATTTAATAAAGCCTGTAAGCACACAAACTTGCTTAGCATGAAATTTCTTCCTTGATAAAAACAGGATTACCAACCAAATTTCCATTTGTTGCATATTGCTTGATACATTCAGCTGTGATTTGCTTATCCTGAAAAATTACGTGGCAATTTGGTTGGTAATCTTGTTTTATCAAGGAAGAAATTTCATGCTAAGCACATTTTTGTGCTTACAGGCTTTGTGAAATTAGGCCCAGAAAGTAAAAGATTCGTTGATTTATTTTTCAAATTTATATTTAGTTTATTAGGCAGTGGAATCCTTTGGTAATTGTCGAAGACCAGTACCACTTGGTGTATCCCAACATTCAATAAAAAATCTGTGAAAAGTTGGACTCAATTGGTCATCGAAGTTACACAAAAATAATGAAAGGGAAAAAACACCATTGTTGCACAAATTCTTTCAGACGCAATACAAGACTTTAGCTGAAGTCTTTTGTTATTTTGAGTGAGAAATCACCTCTTTCAAAAACTACATTGCTTCATAGGGAGTCGTTTCTCACAATGTTTTATACAACAGCTCTCTGTTATCGTTAGTAACGATAAAAAACTTACTTGGTAACGACGTTACCAAGTAAGTTTTTATGATAACATTTATTTTGATTAATTATCAATAGTGTCCAGTGCCTTAAATCGACTAAAAACATGTTGTAACTGGTTTGAATCGAGTTAAATTTTTGTAAATGGATACAAAATATTTATTGAAATAATTATATTGTGTTGGTTCTTCAGGGTGATTCTGGTGGTCCGCTGGTCTGCAGTTCTTTGGGTGAGTTTGGCATCGTCAAGTGGTACCTGGTGGGAACAACTAGCTTCGGTGCGGGCTGTGGGGAACCAGGGTACCCCGGTGTCTACACGAGAATGTCCAAGTACGTGACATGGCTTCGCCAAAAGATGACTTGAAAATGAGTGATACACACTAGGTATAAAAATTCATTTTCTTTAATTATAAGTGAGAGGCAAAAAAGTAATTACTCATCTCTCAAAATTGTATTCCAGTTATTTTGTTTTCCTTTCATATTTTTATTTCTTTCCATTCGATTTTTATATTTACAATACCGAATGATGTCAAGTACGATTAACATAATTTACAAAACTTAATACACACAAACGACTGTACCCTACTTACAATGCAAGTCAAATAATTTACATCACACAAAATTTAAAAAAAAAACTAAAAAAACTCCAAATGTGTCGAGTTAAATTCTCCCACATTGATCTTGTAAATCTGAATCAATTTCCCTTGTTCAGCAGAATAAACCATAATAATTTAACTTTTTTTTTAAAGAATGCACATTAAATTTGATCATCTTATCGAGCAGTGCAAAATTATTTTCTCTGCGTTTTCCTTAAGTATATACATGTAACAGGTAGACCAAACTACAATGCGAGTCTTTTTGTGGATGCTAGATGGCAGCAGAGTTACTAGAGCCCAGTTCTATATAGCTGTTAAGCAGAAAATTCTGCTGAAAAATTGCTTTGCTAAGCAAAAATAGGGTTTGGGTACCAGTCGCACACATGGTAACTGTATCGTGATCTAGCTGGTTTTTGCTGAGCAATTTTTGCTAAGCAAGATTTGTTTGTGCTAAGCAGGTTTTTATGCTTACAGGCTTTATGAAATTGGGCCCCGAGTTCAATAGATCTTTAAGACCAGTGCCCATCTTTATCCTTGCACATAAAAATAGGAGACATTAACATTACGCTGTCTTAATAAGTTTTATTTGGTGAATAAATATAAACCTAGTGTCAAAATGGACATCATGGCAACTGTTTGTAAAAAAGGTTTTATTTTCCCACAGAGTTATGAACCTGACATACAAAAGTGAGGTACTAAATAATTAAATCTTGCACCAGAACCCTAAAAGTTTTATCATCAAATTTTTCCCAGAAAAATTCAAACTTGTTTATTTTTTTCACCAGGCAAATTTTGACTGATGATTCGAAACAACAAAATAGTATAAATGTTTCATACATGCCAACTTAATGCATAAATATTGGTAATAAATCGTTTGTACATTCCTGCAGTGCAGGTAACAAGGTTGGGTCCCGACAAAACTCATTATTTGAACATTCAGTGTCTCAAATGAAAGTTTGTAAATTCCTTGACTAAAAAGAGCTATCAAAGTTTGTAAGCTATCATTTTGGCAAACAAATTGTGCAAGTGCATAAGCAATGCATGTTTAATGCAGAAAGTACTGAATTTTGGTCGTCAACTAAAGCCATTATACACTTTCGGAACAGGAAAAAAAAAAGTTCACAGATTTACAAATAAATTATAGGGTTTACAGAAGGTAACAGTAAAAGACTTCTCTTGAAATATTATTCCATGAAGTGCTTTACTTTTTGAGAAAACATTAAAACAATTCTCAATTCTCGACAACGAGAATTACGGATTATAGTAAACACATGTCATGACACGGCGAAACGTGGGTGGGTTTTCCCGTTATTTTCTTCCGACTTCGAAGACCGATCGAATCTAAATTTTCACAGGTTTGTTATTTTACATATAAATTGTGATACACGAAGTGTGGGCCTTTGGACAATACTGCGTACCTAAAGTGTCCAATGGCTTTAAGGACGATACAACGCATAAAGTGACAAAATATTCTAATTAATAAATAAACACGCGCTTTGTACAGAATTAAAAAACTGAAAATATAAGTCTGGCAGTCAATTTGTAAACAAAACAAATGTGCTCCCACAAAAATGAAAGTCAAAAAAATGTTTGAAAACAGTTTGAAATTGTACCAAGATTTTGTTTACGGTACCGGTATTTATTCCTGCCATTGCAGAAACCAAAAAAGGTCTCTGCATGTGCGCCATTGTATTATAATTATACTCATTTCTTTTTTTTACCAAATCAACTGGAATTTCACTTAGTTTCCATATCTATATGAAGCCACATATCATATATGTTTTAGTATCAAGTAAAAGATATTATCCTCTCTCACAAACAAGCGTTGGTCTGAAAAATCAGTCAAAAGTGATTTTAAGACAAATTGTTAATGTCATCCAGAACAAACAAAAAACCTTGGTATTAAGGCCAGTGTTACCAGGGAGATGAAGTTGTTTCTATATTACGACCATTATCCACTCATCGGTTGTCTGTTGTTGGTAACGTTGCTATGGTTACAGCACAGTGTACGCCGCTCGGCTCAGCCAAGTCTAGTTGTGCATGTTTATCTTGAAGCAGAAACAGTCGATCGTGTCACACTCCGGCGCCTGGCAAGCACAGTCGCATCCTGCACACTGTGGTTTGAGGAAAGGGGGGGGGGGGATGGAAATGGAGAAAGATGATATTGAAAAGGTCATTTAACATTATAATATATGGATTTACAACATCTTGTAAACCATTACATGGTGCTACGAAAAGGATTAGGGGCCGATTTCACCAAGCAATAAAATCCATCGTAAGACAAATCGTCAGTATCACGCGACTACAATTGATTTGCAGTTACGATCAATCTTATCTCTTTGTGAAATCAGACCATGGGGTGGATTTCACAAAGATAGTCCTAACTTAGGACTCGTCCTAGGCAGTACTAAGAGATAGGACTGGTCCTAAGTTAGGACCAGTAACTCATCCTAACTTAGGACTGGTCCTATCTCTTAGCATTGCCTAGGACTAGTCCTAAGTTAGGACTACCTTTGTGAAATCCACCCATGGTCTCACATTTCAAACGTAGTCCCACATACCTTGCAGGAAATGCTGTATGTTGAAGCGCCTCGAGTGTCATTGAGTGACAGATATGCACGCTGTATATGAAACTACCATTTTTACTTTTATTTATTTATAAAGGGCACATTCTAAAATACATTACTCATTGTGCTTCGGCAAAATGAAATAGATGTACAATGATTAAACACATTGATTAAACTCATTGCTAAGAACAGACAAAGAATGCTTGTGTAAAGAGCAGTCGTCTTTAGTTCTGTTTTGAAAGTCTCCACAGAAACAATTACATGTATAAATTATGATTAGTGAGAACATTTGTGTGGAATTAATAGCAAAGAATAACTGGACTGTCATTTACATGTATGACCAGCCCCTGCAATGAAATATAGCCCTGTATGGAAATTAACCTATATCTAAAAGAAAACCAGGCAACAACTGCAGATATAATATTTGGAAATGTCCAAAGAGGTCTAATGACAATGATTTTTTTTTCAGTTATTTCTTTATTTCCCAGCCGTCTGTGACCTGATTTAACACATGTCATCATCACACTAATCTTGGTTGCACCATTTTAGGAGTCAATGTTCCGGTGTGTTATACAGTCTAATTCACATGCAATTTGACTCCCAAAACGGTGAATGCGGCAGACAGTGGCTGCTCGTGACATTTGTATGCTTTTGCGGACTAGTCACTGTCATCAATTAGTGTACATGTAGTCAGATCATACGATTATATAACACTATGCTTTACATTGTATAGCATATTAACATGGGTGAAACATAATGACTAATGACTAATGAATAATGAAAGATTTCACAATGAATTTTCAAAGATTGTACATTTTATCTCGGGTCCTTTTCAAAACCATGGCTCAAGTCTGAAAACAAAATACTGTCTGCGAATTTAAATGCGATATGAATTTTGACTTCAATGACTAATGAATAACGAAAGATTTCACTATTAAATGAATTTTCAAAGATTGTACATTTTATCTCGGGTCCTTTTTAAAACAATGGCTAAAGTCCCAAAACAAAATACTGTCTGCGAATTCGAATGCGTTATGAATTTTGACTTCACAGCCCTGTTTTTTGCAGCAAATGTTTCGCAGGAGTTGAGCACATTTCAAGTGATGCCAATTATTCGTTGCACATTTGTGACGTCAAAAGTCGTTTCGCAATCGCATTCCCAGGGAGAATGAACCGGGCTTAAGCCAGGGTTTCCAAAAGGGTCTTACACTGCCATGGAGAGTGATTTGCATAATGGATGATCATAAGATGTAACTGCAATAAAACTTTGATACAACTGAAGCAAAGCAACTTTATGAGAACTAGTTTTCCTGAACACATGCAATAAGCAGGATTTGACAAAAATATATATGGGAAAGACCTGAGTTGAGATCTTGACATCATGGTCTTAAAACAGATTCAACATTTCTACTGTCATTGACAACCAAATCCTAAATTAAAATAGGATATGTGCATTGACAGAATGAAACAATTGGGAAGAATGAGCATATTTAACCTTTTCAGGAGACCTTCACTGCAAAATTGATATTCAACTTGCCCAAGACTAAGTAATGTATAAAGCTTTGCATGGTGTGAATAATAATAAACTATATAAACTTGTGGTTACAACAAAGTACGAAATCACTTTTTGAGGGAGTGTTGACTCTAAAAAGAGCCGGTTTGGTCTGAAGATGAGCAGAGTATACTGTTCGAAACCGCTTCCAAACAAGCCTTGCTAACACTAACAGACCAATTTTAAATGTACGTCCAGTGGACTAAAGGTACTTCTACAGATGAAGACACCCAAATGTCTTCAATAAAAAAAACCAGGATGATAAACAAAAATACTCACTTCACAGCTCAGACAGGAGCAAAGACCCCCATCCCCACAACATGAGTCAGTTAGGCTCCCATCACAACACGATGGGCCACCACAACTGCAACAGGACTTGAGAAAGAGGTTGTGTGTGTGTCGAGAAAGGTAAACATTCAGGGGTGGTTAGTAGGGGTGTGGTTAGTAGGGGAGGGGTTAGTAGGGGTGTGGTTAGGAGGGGTGTGGAATGGTTATTATGGGGTGTGGTTAGTAGGGGGTGTGGTTGGTCGGAGTGTGGTTGATTTGGGGTCTGGTTGATTTAGGGTCTGGTTGGTCGGGGTATTGCTAAAAGGGGTGTGGTTAGTAGGGGAGGGGTTAGTAGGGGTGTAGTTAGGAGGGGAGGGGTTATTAGGGGTGTGGTTAGGAGGGGAGGGGTAAGTAGGGGTGTAGTTAGTAGGGGAGGGGTTAGTAGGGGTGGGGTTAGTAGGGGTGTGGTTAGGAGGGGAGGGGTTATTAGGGGTGTGGTTAGGAGGGGTGTGGAATGGTTATTATGGGGTGTGGTTAGTAGGGGGTGTGGTTAGTAGGGGGTGTGGTTGGTCGGAGTGTGGTTGATTTGGGGTCTGGTTGATTTAGGGTCTGGTTGGTCGGGGTATTGCTAAAAGGGGTGTGGTTAGTAGGGGAGGGGTTAGTAGGGGTGTGGTTAGTAGGGGAGGGATAAGTAGGGGTGTAGTTAGTAGGGGAGGGGTTAGTAGGGGTGTGGTTAGGAGGGGAGGGGTTATTAGGGGTGTGGTTAGGAGGGGTGTGGAATGGTTATTATGGGGTGTGGTTAGTAGGGGGTGTGGTTGGTCGGAGTGTGGTTGATTTGGGGTCTGGTTGATTTAGGGTCTGGTTGGTCGGGGTATTGCTAAAAGGGGTGTGGTTAGTAGGGGAGGGGTTAGTAGGGGTGTGGTTAGTAGGGGAGGGATAAGTAGGGGTGTAGTTAGTAGGGGAGGGGTTAGTAGGGGTGTGGTTAGGAGGGGAGGGGTTATTAGGGGTGTGGTTAGGAGGGGTGTGGAATGGTTATTAGGGGGTGTGGTTAGTAGGGGGTGTGGTTGGTCGGGGTGTGGTTGATTTGGGGTCTGGTTGGTCAGGGGTATTGCTAAAAGGGGTGTGGTTAGTAGGGGAGGGGTTTGAGGCTAATGGGATAGGGCTAGTGGGGTAAGAGTAGGAGGTGAGTGGGATGGGGATGAAGAAATAATGGGGTTGAAGTTTGAGGTTAGAAGTGAGATACAGGTATGGGGTAATAGACGGATTGGGATTTGAGGTAATAGTGGAATTGGGGATTGAGGCTTGTAGGATAGGGATGATGCTAAATGTGATAACAATATGAGGCAACAGATGGAATTCGGATAGGGTGCCTAGTAGTGGGTAGGTGTTTGGTAGGTAGGATAGGGTGCTTAGTGAAGGGGTGTTTGGTAGGTAGGATAGGGTGCTTAGTAGTGAAGGGGTGTTTGGTAGGTAAGATAGGGTGCTTAGTAGTGGGTAAGTGTTGATGTAGGATAGGGTGCTAAGTAGTGAAGGGGTGTTTGGTAGATAGGATAGGTGCTTGTGTGAATGAGTGTTTGGTAGGTAGGATAGGGTGCTTAGTATTGAAGGGGTGTTTGGTAGATAGGATAGGGTGCTTGTGTGAATGAGTGTTTGGTAGATAGGATAGGGTGCTTAGTGAAGGGGTGTTTGGTAGGATAGGGTGCTTAGTAGTGAAGGGGTGTTTGGTAGGTAGGATAGGGTGCTTAGTAGTGGGTAAGTGTTGATGTAGGATAGGGTGCTTAGTAGTGAAGGGGTGTTTGGTAGATAGGATAGGGTGCTTGTGTGAATGAGTGTTTGGTAGGTAGGATAGGGTGCTTGTGTGAATGGGTGTTTGGTAGGTAGGATAGGGTGCTTAGTAGTGGGTTGGTGTTGACGTAGGATAGGGTGCTTAGAAGATTTTGGTTGGTAGGATAGGGTGCTTAGTAGTGGGTAGGTGTTTGGTAGGTAGGATAGGGTGCTTGTGTGAATGAGTGTTTGGTACACGTATAGGGTGCTTAAAGCCATTGGACACTATTGGTAAACAGTATTGTCCAAGGCCCACACTTCGTGTATCACAACTTATATATAAAATAACAAAATTGAAAATTGAGACTCAATCAGTCATCGGAGTCGGGAGAAAATAACAGGAAAAACCAACCATTGTTTCTGCACGTTTCACCGTGTCATGACATTTGTTTAAAACAAATCCGTAATTCTCGATATCGAGAATTGATATTGTTTTAATGTTTTCTCAAAAAGTAAAGCATTTCATGGATTAATACTTCAAGAAAAGTCTTTCACCATTACCTTCTGTAAACCCTGTAAACTTTTATTTTGTTGCTGTACCCAAAGTGTCCAATGGCTTTAATAGTGGGGAAGGTGTTTGGTAGGTAGTAGGGTGCTTAGTAGTGAAGGGGTGTTTGGTACATGTAGGTAGGATAGAGGGTGCTTAGTAGTTGATGTAAGATAGGGTGCTTAGTGACGAATGGGTGTTTGGTAGGTAGGAGATGGTGCTCGTTAAGTAGTGAATGGGTGTTTGTTATCTAGGGTTTGACACACAACAATCTCTCAATGCAACCAAAAGTACACATGTACATCTTTTATCATTTCACTGAATGATCAGGAAAACCTTTGATCATTTCAAATGAAACTCTGCTAAACACAGATATATCCCTCACAAAAACTAACTACAAAGGAACAAGTCTTTAACCACTTAACATTGGATAAAGTGTTTATCCGCAAAAATACTTTTGAAAGACTAACACACAATACGGTGGATGTTTTTTATTATCTAGAACAACTCAAGATTTTCCTACAATTGTTTTACTGATAGTCGGACAGCTGACAATTACTTCTAAGAGACTTTCAAGCAATGACGCAATGAAGATCTAACAACGATGACAGTTTCTAATTTGGCTTTTACCCTTACACTGTATGTATTAAGCACTGTAAACTCAGTACTTTCCCGAGTTCTGTGAACAAAATCCATAGGCCATGACCATAGCTAGCTAGAGCAGATGTCTTACCACTAGACCCCCAAGCTAGCCCGATGCCTAGAGGCTGTTCAAATCCTTGGCATAGGGGGTACCACATGATTTAATCAATGTTAATTTGTTTGCAACAGGGAAAAACAATATAATTTGGTTTAACCTTCTAACACATAACACTTTCACGGAATATTGAAATGTTTAAAATCAAGACGAATCAACCTAAAACATCAAAACTTTTTTAGCAACGAATGGAAGAGTTCAGATGAAAACAATAGTGCATTGTAAGGCCAATAGCTGTACATATTACAGACACTTACTAAAGGAGTCTTAAGATTCTGTAGAGTATAGGAAGATGAATTTATGGAGGATTTAACAGATGGAAAAACAAAAAGATGAAAAGCAGGATACCAACGGTGAGCCCGTAATAAGATGGAGCATGATGCGAGTTAATGTCCTCTCTTGGTATCGAGATTGCTTGCTTTGAAGACAGATCTTTGAAGACGCATGCATTTAATGAGATAACGATTAAGATGACTGCATGCTTTATGATGATGCAGTGATGAGTTGCTATGGTAACTGGTGTTGTTGGCAACCAAGAGTCCAAATCAGGATATAATTGTACCCACGTTGGGATAACCAGTGCCCAATTTCACAAAGTCTGTCAGCACAAAAACTTGCTAAGCACAGAATAGTATTGCTTAGCAGAATCAGGTTACCAGCCAAAATTACATTAAGTTTGCATTGTTGTGGCTGGTGCCCGACTCAATTTTGCTTAGCAAAGAAATTTGATAAGCAATATTTTCTGCCAAAACATAGGATTCGAACTGCCTCTAGCTGCCGGGCAACCTCGGTAGTCTAGTTGGTAAGACACTGCTCTAGAATTGCAAGGGTCGTGGGATCAAATCCCACCCGAGTAACATGCCTGTGATATTTTTTTCACAGGACTCGGGAAAATACTGAGTATACAGTGCTAACACACATCGGTGTATGGGTAAAAAACAAAATTAATATTTTTTATCCCCGATGCAAATTTAACATCTACAATATTTTCTGCTTTTTTAAAACAGCTTTATGAAATTGGCCACAGGTTTCAATGAGAGTAAGTGTAAAAATGCCAAAAAGTATCCTCATTTATTAGACACAAAATGTTCTCCGATCAGGAGTAAAGGTATATACCCCGAAAAAGGTACACTATCTGAGATTGCATAGAGGTCACCCAAACAGGGTACAATATATCCCCCGATCAGGACTTCATGGAAAAACCATCAACACCCCTGGGCAATGAAGCAATCAATCGGCTGATGAAAGACATTCATGTAAAAGCCATCGTCAAAAACAACTAAAATACTCACTTCACACCCGGTGCTTGAGCAGGTATCCCCGCCCCCACATAACTAAAAATAATATATTTTCAAGGTCAGGGGAAGAAGAAGGATTTGTCAAAGAAACTCAGGAGGCTACATGTCAACTAATCGGGGTTGATATTAGTTTATTGGTACGATTACTATCAACTTATCAGTTCAATAACTATCAACTTCGGGTTGATAGCTATTGACTTACTGGTATCATAAATATCAACTTATTTGGTTGAATGCCTATCAACTTTCAAGTTAGAATGGGTAAATAAAAAATTATTGTGGCGACAAATGTCAATTGATCAGGTCAATAACTATCAACTTTGGGTTGATAAAACTATTATCTTACTAGATTGATGCGATTTATTAGGCTGATAAATATTGGGTTGATTAAAATCAAAGATGATTCGAAAGTTATTTAACTTTGGTTGGTTATCAATTTTTTTGACTTTTTGGACTCGGAATAATTAAAAACCTTGTGAAATTATTAGTTTAGGTTAATCGGGTTAGTTCATTCTGGACATTTTGTTAAAAGATAAAGGATAGCTATGTCATGTTATGTTAGTTCAAAAGTCAAAGTTAAAATCCAACAAGCACACTTGGCATTCAAATAAACTTCATAGGCTACTGAATTGAAAACACAAATAGAGGGGAGAAATCTGAAGATTTGTGATTATTATGATCTGAAAATTGAAGCAAACTTAGTAATGAATAACTTAACTTGTTTTATTTTTCTATGGGCCATTTCGAAACCACGGCTTAGACTCGAGCTTCAGCTTAGGCTGCTTCTATATGATTTAAGCCCCATAGCGAAAGCACACATTTTTTAGAAAACCTGAAGGAGTCTAAGCCAGAACCCAAGGCAGGGTTTTTAAAAATGCCCTAATGATGAAGCTTACAGGGTAAAATGCAAACATTTCTTTGTATGCCTGAGCCAGATTTTCAGGTGTACATACTGGCTTGATATATCATTTGATACGAGGATAGTGGACTAGTCTGACTTACCTCGAAACCTGAGCTGTCATCTCCACAGCAGGTTTCATTTTGACACGTCTGGCAGGATAAACATTTAGCAATGCTGCACCTCTGAAAATAATGAAAGAAAAGAAAAGAAAAACGTTTAAAATTTGGAAACAGCACTAGCTGAAGCCCAGACTCCATTCTCCCTCACCAGTCTCCCCTTACCCCTCCCCTCATCCCTTCCCTCAACCATTTCATACCCACATCATCAGAAGGTCCAAACAGAGAGTCAAGACATGATTTGGTGTTAGGGTAAGCACAGCAGTTGCACCCCTCGGCACAAGAGATCCAACTGCCCCAATATGTTTTTCCTCCCCATCACATAGACCCCCCTCCCCCTCCCTCCCTTCCCTCAACCCTTTCAGAGGGTGCGTTCGATTAGCTTCCCTGACAAGAGCTAATCGAACGATCACTCACCCTCTCGTGGTGACGTCATGCACCTTGGGCCAGCCCCAAAGTGACCCACTCCACACGCAGGGCACTGATCAGGGGCTAACCCAGGTGAGCCCCTGGAATGACGTCAAAACTATTCGAACGTACCGGGGGCAGACCGGGGTCGACCCAGGGAAGCTAATCGAACGCACCCATACTTACATCATCAGGAGGTCCACACAGAGAGTCAAGACATGACTTGGTGTTAGGGTAGGCACAGCAGTTGCACCCCTCAGCACAAGAGAGCCAACAATCACAACACTGTAGACTACCGTCTTCTTTTCCGCAGGGTGAGCAGGCCATGCAGATGCCCCGTGCCTTGTTTCAACAACAAACAAGCGTTTTGTTAAATACAAGAAATAATTATTTCAATTGCAAAGCAACACAATGCGGACTTAATTACCACAAAGACAGTTTGTTAACACCATTTTATACAACATGATTGAAGAAATGATAACTTATCACAAACATTGACTTATCACAACAACACCATCACAATTTTCAAACCATGTAAATTATTTGCAATTCTGTGAACATTTATATTTTGAATCTTTTACCTATGTCTGACACCCTTTAAAAATCCACAAACAGGCCTTGAATTTCCCTCTTAAAGGGCACACCCATTTTTCTCTTGTAAGGGGCACTTCTATGAGGAAAATGTAAACTTGTATTGGAACTTTGCAGAGAGGGCACCATAGCAAAAGTACAGGGCACCACAGCAATTGATGTGGGTGCAGTGGGTTATTTTAAGGCCTACACAAGTTAATATTTACCACAAGACATTGGCGAACCACAAGAAGAATAACAATTAGAAGTAGGTATCCTCCGACGGCTAAAACAACGATGACTGGGACGGGCAGGAGCAGCTCATTGGGGGCTGGTGTCGTAGCCTGTTTAGAGAAAAGAATTAAATAGATGGTTTTTTGGGGGGATTATGAACAATTTTAGGGCACAGCAATTTTTCTCTAATAAGGGGTAATTCTAAGAGGAAAATTTTAATTTCTTTTGGAACTTTGCAAAGGGCACCACAGCAAAGGCAAAGGGCACCAAGGCAATTGCTGTGGGTGCCTTGGGTTATTTTGAGGCCTGATGAGTGTCGTGTTTCACGAATGTTTGATTTCAGTACTGATTTTTCCAAGACCTATAGGCATAATGAATATATCCACAGGCAACTTCTTTTGTGACGCTACAAAATTAAATATGGCACCAGTCACAAATCAGTAATTTTAGTTGTTAATTTGACTGGTACATGTAACCAAAATTCTGCTGAGCAAGATTTTTGATGTGCTAAGCAAACTGTTTATGACATTCTATACTTACGGTTTCCATGAGGCAAGACCCTACTCAACAGACGCTACATTAAGTTGTGTTTACTTGAGCACCAAAGACCATCGTACCGATAGATCATCATTATTGTTAAATGTTTGCTTTGACAAGATGTTTGGCAACAGTTCACACTGTCAAAGCTGTGGAAATAAAAGAGAATATCAGAAAACTTTATTTATTTTGCGCGAAATGATGTCAAATGGGGAAAAAGCATTTGAAGTCACCTTCAAATATTTGATCCGCCTGAATATGAATTTACAGTCAGGCATGGTCAGGAGTTAGATTCAAACCCTTATATTGTGATGACTCAGCCACCACACCACCACTTGAATTCAGTGCTCTAGATCACTTGAATGCGACACGCAGTCAGCGTTTTGGCATTGCAGTTCTACTGTAATTATTTGTGGTGAAGCGAGCTGCTTGTCTTTGAATTCTTTCCAGGGCTTGACAGTTCTTTTTACATGTGGATTGTGGGTCCCAGGGCCAGGTAGTTGCGATAACGTAACCCTCCTGCCGCCGTCGGCAGGAGGATTACGTTATGGCAACTAAGGGCCAGGCTGCTGTAGTGTGGCATCCTCTTTTAAATTTAGAATTAACAATGATCAATGAATGTAAAAGAATGATTTACAGAGCATGACCTACACAGCAAATGTACTGCGATAATCGTAATAATGTGACCATAGGATGGAGGGTTACTAAACTCATTCACACTCGGTCATTGCAGTGTCCATCATTGTCCACGAATGTCCCAATCGACATGATCAACATCAATCACGGTTCCTCAATCACAAAGCAAAGAAAGGGTTCATCACAAAAAGTGCAAATAAAAATGTCAACACAATCAACTCAAAAAGGCACCCGACCCGATCAACACACACTCAATTTGATCCCTTTCCGTTTCGAACAAGTAATACATACACCGACAAATTGTACCCTTGCTCCAAAAATCCATGAAATTTCATAGAAATGTGTACATTTAAACAAAGAGCAACTTACCGATTGAACTAGCCGCGCAGGAAATATTCAAAAGAGCTTCTCTCGTTGCTAGTCGGCCATCATGAATTTGACGCCGTACCAAATTTGCAGCACAAGAGGGCGGTAGACCAACTCATACCGGGCGGTTTGCAGAGAAAACAACACGTGTGTACGGATCAGCTGGAGATCGTCAAATTAATTACGTAAGTGTCACACTGTCAGCAAAATCACTACGTTTGCATTTTCATCAATTTATGATTATTTATATGAACTAAATGAGTGAGTTTATTTTTCACTGGTTAGGTTGCCCGAAGAACATACACTTAATTCAGACAATTTTTAACAAAATCGGTGCCAACTTGAACTCGAGTCTCGAGACTCCCTCCCTTCGATTCTTGCTGTGCGCAAGCTTAAAGGAACACGTTGCCTTGGATCGGACGAGTTGGTCAAAACAAAAACGTTTGTAACCGTTTTTTATAAAATGCATATGGTTGGAAAGATGTTTTAAAAGTAGAATACAATGATCCACACAAGTTTGCCTCGAAATTGCGTGGTTTTTCTTCTACTGTGCGAACTAACATGGTCGGCCATTTATGGGAGTCAAAATTTTGACCCCCATAAATGGCCGACGTGTTAGTCGACGAGGTAAAAGGAAAACCACGCAATTTCGAGGCATGTTTGTGTGGATCATTGTATTCTACTTTTACAACATCTTTCTACCCATATGCATTTTATAAAAAACGGTTACAAACGCTTTTCAAAGACCAACTCGACCGATCCAATGCAACGTGTTCCTTTAAAATCCTCGTGTAAACTTCAGCCCCGCGGAGCGCGCAAACTTGATGGCCCGATTGAAATTTATTTGTGCGCCTTCGCACAAGATATTCCACGCAAACTTCAACCCCACATTTTTGTGGCCAGTTTTGCCCAACATAGGTAGTCCAGAATAAAGGCTTGTCAAGGCCATGGGCTCACTACATAACAAAATGTAACCTTGTATGAGACCATGGGACACTTTACTACTATTTTGAAATTTAGAAATTTGCGACCCACTGTCATGGCTCTGCTTACTGCCAAATTCTGCGCTTACGATCACCATTCGAGCTGAGTGAAGCATAGAATGCCTAGTAGAGTGTATTCTGCACGTGCTCAAGCCGAAATTCCTTGCTATTTCATAAAATACGCTTGACGTAAGCACAGAATTGCATGCTTTCGTAAGCGCCAATTCGTTGCTTATGGTAAGCAGTGCCATGAAACTGCATGCCCAGGTGAGTACGACCACAGGTGTCAAAACACCAGTTATTCCCAGGAATAATTCTCTGGGGTTTCCCTTCCACGTCTAAAGCTTAAATTTCTTCATTGTCTTCTCACCTTATCCCAATGCTGTTAAACAGGCTTTGACAATAGTTATCAATATGTAGAACATCAAGAAGGAGTACACTACTGCCCCCCAGTGTCAAGAAGGGCTAGGTAGTGTTCATGTCGAGCGCCATCTAGAAGCATTGTTAGAAAAACACCTCACAAAACGCATTTATGAACTTTGCTAACATCTTTTATGTTTTCGAATCTCTTTTCAGTCGATACCATGGCAACACTTGAAGAGACAAAAGCAGTATGGAAGAGAGCAGATGCGGTCTGTTTTGACGTCGACAGTACAGTCAGCACAGAGGAGGCAATCGATGAGCTCGCCGCTCACTGTGGAGTCGGAGACGAAGTAGCTCAATGGTACGGTAGCCTGATTCATTTTTTGCCCCCCCCCCCCCCCACTCTGCAATCCATACATTACAACTTGGATTTTCTCTCTCTCAAGATAATCTTTGTTTTGTGTTGTTTATATTTAAGCATTCAACATTTCAATTTGGAATTGTTCTGACTTTTGTTCAGGCTATCTTTTTTTTTTTAATTTGTTCGCTTTGGGATTGATAAAAAAAATATAAAAATTGCTTTGATGTTGATTTTTTTAATATTTTAGTCAAGTGTACTACTAGGAATGGTAGTGCACCTAAAATAACCTAGAACACTTGTCATTGAAGAGTCAAGGTTAACCCCTGTGTATCTGTCTCACATAGCAAGCTTCTTTGTTACCAGGTTTGGATAACCTTCCGTATGGCGCCACCACTTTTTCACTCATGTTTACAAAAAGGGATATCTCATTGAGGTAAATTAGATACTATAATATTTCATATCGATTGAAAAAGTGGTGGCGCCATACAGACAATTTTCCCCAGGTTTCCTCAGGCTTGTGAGCTGCAGTGATTAAGTTCACTTATGAGTCATCTTGGTTTCAAGGATTGATCTTTGTATTTATTTTGTTTTCATATTGTTTGTTGGATTGTTGATCGATTGATTGATTTACTTATTAACTATTTTTTGCATCCATGTAATTGTACATTAATTTATTTGTTTTATTTATTTTTTAAACATAACTAATGTATCGTGCATATTTTATTTTTCTTGCCCTTCTTTTTAATCTCACTGGTTTATATTTTCGTTATGGGGTCAAATTGCTTGTACTTTATTTTTTCTCTTTTTAAGTATATTAATTTTTGTATTTATTTATTTGTATGCCTACATGTACATTAGTTCTGTTCAACATGTTTATTAAAAAAAACATCCTTCATGTCTATAACTAAAATTTTGTTTGCAAATAATTTTCGTTATTGTACTTTGTGAAACGGCCGAATAAATAATAAATAAAATTAAACAATAATATAATTTTATAACAATAATAACACATTCTGTTGTTGTAGTGCATGCAATTCAATCTGATCTGTGTTTTCTATTTCAGGACCAAGAAGGCAATGGATGGGAGTATAACATACAAAGAGACGCTGACAGCAAGATTAAAGATTATTAATCCATCCTTAGATATTGTTAAGAGTTTTATAGACAGTCATCCGCCAGCAAATTATCTTACACCAAAAGTCAGGTATGTAGATAAAGAAATGTTGCTTTTTTTTTAAAAGTGGCTTGACACACAAGGTCTGAAGGCCACTTCAAGGTGTGGGCTACAATTGTTTTTTCCAGAGGCCGTTGCCACCTACTCCTAGGGCTGAAACAGGGTTACCCCTTTCACAGTCCATACGAATGTAGGCTTGGGTATCATCAATTTCGAAGCCGAGCCGGTAGAGCAGAAAGCACTACCTCCCCAATTTTATGTAGCAAGTGTCACGACCGGGATTCGAACCCACACTCTGCTGATCAAACACCAGTGCTTGAATCCGGTGCTCTTAACCGCTCGGCCATGACACTGCTGTCAGTAACGCTTCTCAGATTCAAATTTGTTGTGATATCTTTTTCCATAACCGCAGTTTTGTTTGAAGTAAACAGTTTTTCAAATTACTTTATATTATCCAAAGCTAACTCTTGGTACTTGGTACTTGGTAGTTGTCCTCCTGAAACTTCCGCTGGGGAACTTAACAAGGAGGTCAGGAGAGCGTCGTCTAATTCGTTTTTTTGTTGTTGTTTAGGCCTAGTAAGTAACTAACTTTTTAAGTAAGTAAGTAACTACTCTTACTAAGTAACTTTTTTTGCCATAATTTTCAGAGTCATTACCAAACGTATACAGACTCTTTAAAGGCACTGGGCACTTGGCAATTACGTTTTTGACAAGTAAACCACACAATCATCTAAGCATTATTTCCTATGTTTAAACTGCAGGGAACTGATTGAGCTTCTTCTCGCCCGAGGCACAGCGGTGTACCTCGTGACTGGTGGATTCTACTGTACAGTCGCTGAACTAGCCAAATCTCTCAACATTCCCCTGGAAAATATCTACGCTAACAAGCTCAAGTTCTTCTATAATGGTGAGGATTTTCGTGATATATTTTCCTTGGCCCATTTGGCTACACCCAGCTCATAAATATTTAGTATTGTATAACTTGCATACAGCTCATGTCAAAGGTCACACCATGACCTGCAATCCCGAGGTTGAGTAAATAAAACGTTTTTCCAGTATGATAGCTCCTTCGCACAGTGTGTGTACTCATTGTCTTCAATCCACGCAATGCAAAGTACACCATAATTCTCAACTTGCAGTTCACTCTGTAATGATGGAGGCCTGGAATTTCATCTTTGAAAAGGGCAAGGCCATTTTCATTTTGAAAACGGCACTCCCATTTTCATTTTGAAAAGGGCACTCCCATTGGAAAGTCTTTAAGCCAATGGGAAACTTTTGAAGGGACACCAAGGCCAACCAGGGGCAACTGAGGTCGTGGCCTGCATGTAGTTCCAGTCCTGATAATGTTTTAATAAGTAACCATGTTAAATGTGTACAGGCAGAATTTTCATGAAATAATAAATATTTTAGTCAAAGCATAGCCTCTTTACATAGATTTTCCGAAATTATGGACAAGTTTTCTAACTGTTTATTGTTGGGTAACTTTTTGCAAAATATATTGTTTGAAGTACGTTTTGATATTTTTGTATTTATCAGGTGAGCACGCTGGTTTCTGTGAGGAACAACCAACATGTGCAGCGGGAGGAAAACCCGCCGTTGTGGGTATGTTGAAGAAGAAACACGGCTACAAGAACGTTGTCATGATTGGAGACGGAGCCACTGACCTCGAGGCTTGCCCTCCTGCAGTAAGTTAAATCACTTCATTTGAAATAATTTTATAGGACAAATATTTCTGTTGTGTACGCACGTTGTTAAGTTATCAATAAGCGACAAAGAAACAGTTGTATTGTTTGCGTCAATACTCGGGTTCTAATCACGTGGTAAAAAAGCAAGCCCAACCCATGAGCTCATGTACACGAGATCTTGTGTAAAACCATGACCACATGTTCTACATGTATATATTGATCGCCAAGGCTGCATACACTTAAATGTCCATAGTTTAAAAATGTTTACCAGCCCAAAATGTAACGATTAAGCCGGTTCCCATTTTAACCTGGGTGATAATAAAGGAGGATAAATAACATTCAGACTCAACAAAACAAATACAAGTTCAGCTTTTGCATCCCTAAAATCTTAAAACTACACTGGCTCCCAATGCAATAAAGGATTTACTTCAAGGACATGCTGCGAGTTGGTGCTGGATGGAGACAAGTTTGATCAAATAGCTTCCATCAATTGTTGAGGATATCGGGCATCCTACAAGACTCAAAGAACACCGAGCGCACGGAGGGGAGATTATAAGAAGTCGGCCATCGTCAAACATTCCCAAATCACTGACCACCAAGTTGACTGGGAAGCAGCAGAAATCATCGCTCCAATCCAGGCATGGCACCTAAGACGCATCAGAGAGGCCATCGAGATCTAAATGCACGACAGGGTTCCTCAACACATAGGCTTCTACATCAGTGACATTTGGCTCTCACTCCCCCCCCCGACTAATGGATCTCCTATATCCAAGGTCTCATCCCCTACCCAGGCATGTGAGAGTTCCTCTTTTCAGCTGATTTCCTCTTTTGGGGTTTTGATTTTCCTCTTTTTTTCTTAACTCACTGTGTACAAAAGTATAGGAATGTTGTCTTTTCCTCTTGTTTGCTTGCCCGGTTTTCTCTTTTCCTCTTTTTCCATGGATAGTTACTCACATGCCTGCCTACCCCTTAGACTTGGGTAATATTAGATAACCACCACCACTCCGCAAAGAAAACAGTCACTTGGTGTTAATGAAACCTATATCCAAGGTCTCATACCCTATCCCTTAGACTTGGGTAATATTAGATAACCACCACTCCGCAAAGGAGACAGTCACTTGGTGTTAACAAAACCTATATCCAAGGTTTCATCCCCTAGCCCTTAGACTTGGGTAATATTAGATAACCACCACTACGCTAAGGAGACAGTCACTTGGTGTTAACGAGACCAACAATTAGCTCCTGTTTAATCAATGGACCCAAACTAATAAACTTGTGTAACCATTGGTTATAGATGATGTTACCTGGGACATCACATGTTTACAAAAGAGCCACAGATCCTGGACTTCCCGCAGGCATGATTTGTACATAAAATCTTAAAGTTTATGGAGATTGCACTGTCTAATTCTTATCAACTTTTGATATGATGAAAGGGGGCACATCTCAAAACTTGTCCAGCTTTTACTTTCATAACTCTTGGTTTTACGTGGGAATTATGAATCAAAATGTCAACTTTCCCACTGGACCAGTGTAGTACAGTGCCTGCCAGAATACTTCAAGAATGTACAAGGTCACACTTATTGTAAACAAGGTTCACATGGTCTATAGAAGAGTTTTGTTTTGTATAACCCCTTTGCAGGATGCGTTTATAGGATTTGGTGGTAACAAGGTCCGAGCGAAGGTTCAGGAAGGTGCTAGCTGGTTTGCTAACAGCTTCCAAGAGCTCATCGACGTCCTACAAGAGTCATCTTGATGTTTTTAAATCCTTCAAGGAAATGAGATTCTTCAGAGCGGAAAATTTCTGCAGAGTGAATCTGTGAAACTCTGCATGCCTTTCCTGCCTTAAAATGAGAACTGAGATACTTTTTTATGCTGCATATATACAAGAAATTAACTAAATTTTAGATCATGAATGAAATTTTGTGATTAAAATTGTGTATTTTCAAATCCTTATATCGACTGATCGTTAATGATGAGGGCACTACAGTCTGTAATGTGGTGATTACATCCAGACAGTTTTAATGTCAACCCTCTTACTCTTTGACCGTTCAATATCATACGCATGGTTTTGAATAAGAGATGAACTCAATGCCAGCTGGCAGTGTGATAGCATGTGGTGAATGCATCTACACAGTGCTGTATAAGTCAACCCTAACTACTGTCTGCTTCAAATGTGTGTGTATGATAAAGGCACCATCCCAGCCTACATGTATGTAGACTTGATGACAAGTCGTTAGCGCTGCCCCAAACACGTATTCTGCCATTCATGCAACAGTCACAGTGCGATTATCATTCATGCAACGGTCGTAGGTAAAGTGTGGCAAGGTCCGTCACCAGCTCTAACCATTGACTCACACACTTACTAGAATCAAGGATATGTAGCTACCCGTAGCTACACCGCGCTTAACAATAACCGACTTGATTTCAAGACTAACATGTATGATACCATTGAATGAGTGCATCTTAAAAACAGTACACAGTCAACCCTCCTAGTTCTGTAGGATTTAACATTTTGCATGGTGGGAATACAATCAATTGATATTTGATAATGTTTTTCTTTTATAACTTATCAAATTTAAAATTTGACACTTCGGTACAGTATCAATTTGAGTATACATTAATACATTTACTTCATTAAACATTTACTTTCATTGAATCTGAGTAATGTAAATGTAGTCTTTATTTTTTTTGTTATTGTCTCAACAAGTTTGATCAGTGCCTCTTTGAAAATTTATTACCAAATAAATCATGGTTTAATTTAATTAAGTTTGTGTGAGACAGGGTACATTTTATGTTTCAGTACAATTTTTGAGATTGATTTGATTTCGTACTGTATTCACTTTTATTTTGGAAGATTAAAATTGCTGGCCATTTAAATTGATATTACGAATCTCTTGTTAGACTCTTGCATCATAAGGACTCGGTGGTAAATGTTTTGGGAAATAACCTTTGTTGTTACTGTGGCAACCAAACATCACTGTTAGGAATAGAAAAGGAGACCAAGATTGCATTAAAGTCTTCCACAGTGGCTATGGCCCAATGCCACGCCCCCCCCCAACAGCCGCGGCCATAGCCAAAAGGTTGACATCGATTGAAATTAAGGAGACAAATGCACAAATAATTAATACAAAAACAGAAGTTTAAACTTTACATTTTATAGTTTATTACAATACTGATCCTTTTCGCTTGAAGTTAAGGAGACAAATGCACAAATAATTAATACAAAAGCAGAGGTTCAAACTTTACATTTTATAGTTTATTACAAAACTGATCTTTTTTGGAAAATTCTTATTACAATTTTTTTATTTTTTATTTCCTCACGAGAAATACAACAAAATCAATATTCTTTAACGTTGACTATTCTGAATGGCCCCTATCGTGCAAATTTCTTTGCACATGGTGGATTGACAGTGTGAGTTAATATCAAGATCCCAACAGAAACTGTTTATTTTAGTTTGTCATTCACTTTAACTTATCTTTTGTGGACTTTAAAGCCATTGGAAACTTTTGGTACAGAAAAAAAATTAAAGTTCACAGATTTACAAATAACTTACAGGGTTTACAGAAGGTAATGGTGAGAGACTTCTCTTGAAATATTATTCCAAGAAATGCTTCACTTTTTGAGAAAACAAAAACAATATCAATTCTCGATATCAAGAATTACGGATTTGTTTTAAACACACGTCTTGACACGGCGAAACGTGCCGGAACAAGGGTGGGTTTTCCCATTTTTTTTCCCCGACTTCGATGACCGATTGAGCCTAAATTTTCACAGGTCTGTTGTTATTATTTTTATACAGAAGTTGTGATACACGAAGTGTGGGCCTTGGACATTACCGTTAACCGAAGGTGTCCAATGGCTTGAAGTGTGTACAATACCTTAAATAATTTTTTAATAACTTTCTATAAAAAATAGCTATTTCAAAATAAATTTCAGCCCAAAAAAAGACTCGTCGTCTTGAAATTAAATACGCGAGACAAATTTCAGAACAAAACACAACTTTTCTTTCTTTTCCAATTTGGATATGATGACCCACATCACCTGACATCATCACCTGACATCATCACCTGACATCATCATTTATACCATCACCATTTTCACAAAGGGCCACATAATGTCAAAAGGCCTGATTGAGATTTACATTTTACACTACTCGGCTAAAACCTGCAAATCTGCATTATTAATTAAAGCCACGGTTTGCAGTTTCATATACAATCAAGAAAAAACAGATAATATATTGAAATATAGGCCCCCTTCCTGTATCAATCTGTGTATTTATTTGTGGCCCTTTGTGAAAATGGTGATGATATTGTCAATTAGATAAAAACAACAATTACATGTACTGATTTTAATCAGTAAATTTCAAATAAAGACTAATTCATATTACTTGGATGCAGAAAAAAAGAAAATTTTACTTACAATCTGAATTATGAGTAAACAAATAAATTTTCTTTTTAAATGACAAATATTTGCAGTCTTTATATTACTTTAATACTTATGCCAGATGGCGGGTTACTGTTATTTTTGTAACATCCAAAGCTATCTTTTAGTTTCAGAAAGTTTTACTTTGATGAAAGCTAGAAGAAAACCAATATATTTTTTTTTAAAGGATTTGTCAACTACAAAATAAATGCATTGCAGAAAAGCAATTGTCTAATATAATACACATTTGTTTTTTTCATTCCTTTAAGATGGAATCAAAGATTGGTTTTTGTCAACGTAATACTGGTTTATAGGCAAAATTATAAAAAAAGAAACAAAAATCATGTGTGAAAGTTTCAGCTGGATACAGTGTCTACATACAAATAACCCACACTTTTAGCACGAAATGTAGCTAAGCACGAACAAATTATGCTGACGGAATAATGTTCACCAGCTAAAATGCCATTTCTCAAATACAATAAGTCACTGATATCCTGCTAGTTTTTGCTTAGGAGACAGTTGTTAAGCATTATTTTGATTAAACAAAATAAAATTGTGGGTTTTACCCGGTAGATCATGGGGAAAAAAAGAGAAAAAAGTCCCTGTCTAATCAAAAAAAAAATATATACTTCTGAAATATTGCCTTTAAGGTTTCTTCCAGTTGACCTCCACGGGGTCAAAGTTGAAGATGTCTGGATGACCCAAGTGTAGGTACTGCTTGTCACATTCTGACTTGCTCCACTGAAAGACCGGCTGCTGGTCATGAGTGGGTCCACTGACGGCGATCATTGAGAGAGTCTTGGCCATTGAACTGCTGGTCACCTGGGCATCGGGAGAAAAGTAAAATGTCTGATCATTCTGCAACATTTCAATTTATGATCTGTGTTAAATGTTCAACAAGTGTCATGACCAGGATTTGAACCAACACCCCAATAACTAAATTCATTGCTTTAAACCACTTGGACACAAGCATCGTGACCAGGAAACGAAACCAAATTATGCTGATCAGAATTAAACACTAGAGGGTGGCAGCGCTGTGAAGAAAAGCATAAGGCTTACGTCATAATACACCGATCGAGAGGGTTTCGGCTAATAGGAATACGGCCAATTGGAAATCAGCTTGTTGTTAGCACATTAACGTTTCAAGAAGTGTCATGACCGGGATTCAAAACCCACACACTGGCAACTATACCACTAGAACTTGAATTCGATGCTCTAGGGAGTCTAAACCACTCGGCCATGACACCCTGGACCTACAGCATTACACAACACGCTGTATCTACTGCTTTACATCCCACCTGAAGCCACTGCGGCAATAATGGTAAAGGACACAAGCATCAAGACCAGGACTCAAACCCGAAGTCTGCAGGTCAGAAACACTAGAGCTTGAGCCAGGATTGGCCTTTTTTTTAATACTTGCTGGCGGATCGCGGGTGACAGAAACGATCTCTTTAGGTGAAATAGTTTAGGTGGATGTGTGTAGCGCTGAGTGTGTGGGGCCTATGGTATTACCATAGAGGTTGACCGACTCAACATGAATGTCTTGCACCAAGACTACGGCACGACATGCATACTGTCTAACCATCGCGTCTGTATTCTTAAAATCACTGTAATCAGAATCAGTCATCTCTGAAACCAACAACCAACCTTCATGTCCGTTCCTCCATGACACCTAAAACCAAATGTTGGAAATGGATATGTTCCATTAGCTGGGTTGAGATCTGAGCGAGCCGATATTGCGTTCTCTCCGGTGAACGGCGGAGTGCAGTCACAACGAGACAAAGGATCGTGCTGGAAGTCATTATACCTGCAAGAGACGAGACAAGACAAGAATGGTAAGACAGTAGGAGGGTTAAGTTCACTTTCAAGGCACCCTTAGTTTGAATAAAGGTATTACCAGTATACAGGATTTGTTTACAATCAAAACATTGTATACCTTTCGTCTAAAATCTAAGGAATTATTAAGTTCATACTCAAAACATTTTGTCATTAAATTATTTCCCTCTAAAATGAAGTCATATTTGAGAAGACGTCCAAAAACCTAAACAAACAAAAACGCACAAAAATGGGTATTGTTACACAGGCTGTTTACATGCTAAAAATTGTGCATGGTTTTTCACCATTATCTCCTGACTCACAATGGATTAAGCCCAAGTTTTCACAGGTTAGTTTTTTCATATATAAGGTTGATCACACAAAACATGAACATTGTCTGCAACTCTCTGCAGCCATTCTACCAATCCAGCATAATACCTTTTAATATGAGACCTAATAGTTTCCTGAGACTATTTTCATTTTATTTGTCAGAAAACATTTTTAAAAACATTAAAACATTGCAATTTAAAGATATCGAGAACAAACATTACAGTTGTTGCCAGCTCCTTTAAACTGCTTTGACCTTACTGACCTCATAAGCTTTATCATGGACTTCATATCGGTCACTTTTGTGTGGTCACGTCTGAAGATGTTGGCTCGGGCAGTTTTGTCATAAGAGAACCAGGAGCCATGCTCCGCGGCCTGCTTCTTAAATCCACCGTCTGCGAAGATTTTAGGGAAATACCTGCAAGGAATGGATCGATGAGAGAAGTTTGTAAACTGTATTTGCTTACATTTTTAGAAAGGAAGCCTCCTTGAAGGAATCCTTGTTTTTACAGGATGCGTGTAGACAACCCTGCCCATGTAAAAGTTTGTAATTTATTAAAAATGAATCAGCTAAAAACATAGGCCTACACCTGCTTCTATCCCCTTTGAAAAAACATATTTTAAAACTGGTTTTCTTGAAAAAATTAGATTTCATTTAAAATAATGCTCCTCGGGAATGCCCACAAAACATGATGTGATACATGTGATATAAATCATATGTGCTGCCACAAAAACGTGCCATTATGACATAATTTTCTGTATTGGTGCCTGATTTTGGAGTGGGGGCATGACATAGAGACACATGGGGCACGACATCTTTGTGTCCTTAAGCAAGACACTTGACCACTATTGCTTCGTCCTTCGGATGGGACATAAAGCCAGTGGTCCTGTGCATTGTGTAATGCAAGTAAAAGATTCCAGTAATGCTTATCACTACAAGAAGGGGTTCGCCCCAGTATTTCCTGGCTGTGGCTGCTGTATGCGCCGTAGCACCTTCTAAGCCCTTAGAAGGTGCTACATAATTGGGTCTCAGAATTCATAACTGCGATAATCTTTCTGAATTTTTTTATACCAAGCGCCTTGAGTACCTTGTTGGTAGATACATGCGCTATAAAAGACATAAAGACACTTTTGATACTTACGGAACATTGTAACTCGGCCAGTAGGTTTGGTTCAGGAGCAACCAAGTCATGTCCTTGCTCACAATCTCACCCCTTCAAACAATAAAAGAAAGTCAAAATATCACACTTTAAACAGCAATTTCATCTTATTTTAGGAGAGATCTATGACATAATAACTTTTCCTTGCGTTTGAAAAAGTGACTTTCTTTGGCTGTGGCTGATATTTAAATATTGTAGCCAAAGATAGACACTCAATTTACAAGTAGCACTTACGGGATTTGATCCAATACTGCAAGGAGGCCCTCTTTTGGCAAATCTTGTCCAGGTGTAAAATGTTTGTAATCCACCACCATCCACTCATTGTTGTACCTTAGACAAGAATAAAACAAAATTACAAGAGGTACAGAACCCAAGACTAGGAATAGTTAGACAATTTGTAAGATGTTGAAAGATTAAGTTGAGACTAAAGGTGCTGGGGAGGAGACCCAAGACGGACCAGCTGGCTGCTCTAGCAACCGTGATGTGCGGCGAATGCGTCATCGCGCTCGTTTCAAGTAGACATTTGGGTTGAAGGAGTGAAGTGAGAAACAAGGATATTATGCTTGACACGCTCTATGAAAAGGATTTGCTACTCCCAAAGCCCATTTTCAAGTACAGGGCTGTTGAGTGTTAGGAGGGTGAAACAACAAGTTGAAATTTGTTTTATGTGTCCCTCAGTCGATCATCAGGAATTGTATACTTGGACGTCTAGGGTTTACATCTTGAAACTACTTGGACCCAGTACTCACGTTCCGCTGTTGTATTTGCTGAATATATCGCACCATTCCATGACGCTTGAGGCAAGACGATTGGCGATAAGGTTGCGCATCCACTCCAGTACTGTACCATTTGCCTGCACATACTTCCACAAGGCGGAGTTTTCATTACCAATTGTCGTTTCCATAGTCACCTACAAAAGACCAAAAAATTATACTGCAAATTATTTATTTTAGAGAGAGTAAACCTTTGGTTGTTGGCGCCGTTTGATTGTTTTGATCCTATATAAATGTAGATATATTCAATAAAGCTAAACTAAGATATCGCTGAAAATCTGAAGCGATAATGTCCATGCAGGAAGAAGAGGCTTAATCCCTAAAACAGGAATACAGATTCAAGTTTTGGGCATAAAAACTGATAATTTCCCACATTTCTTCTGAGTGTAAATTTTCTAAAATGCTTTGTACTACTGAAACTTGTTGTAGGCTTCTTACCATTGCCTTTAATTTTAAGAGTGAATTACCAAACGTATACCTGCCCTTAAAGGTTCAAGCACACTTTGCAGCATTTTGTTTTAAGTTTTTCCACTCTGAATCCTCCTCCCCAATTCCCCCACAGCCCAGCCCACAGATGTTCGCAGTATTTTCCCCGACCCAAGGCTTCCTTTTGGTCCCCTCCCTGTCCCAATGCCTTTCTGATCTCAAAACTTACCAATCCAGAACCAATCACGTAGAAATCATCACCGGAGAATATGGGACCATGCTGGGAGGAAAACGACACTTCGCGACCAGGAATAAACTTAGAAGCTGTCAAAAAATAAATAAATAAGTTAAATAATCTGGTTTTGTTTTGAAAACAAGGACAAACTGAAGCTTTAAAATGAAACAGTGTTCATGTTTTGAGCGATCAACCATATAAATGAAAGAGAAAACTTATGAAAATTTAGGCTTAATCCATTAGGTGAGTCAGGAATAAATACTGAAAGACCACGCACATTTGTCAGTATGTAAACACATTGTTGTTAATTTTGGTTGTAAACAACCAAAATCAGCTGATTGCATATATTTTTTAATTATCAAGTCCTGTTATTTATCTTATATTTTGTCAGCGAAAAAAGGAATTCTGACCGTGAAGCCCATTACTCTCATAAAAGAGAGAGAAGACAAGGAAGGAAGTCTCAGACCCCCCAAAAAACCTGACATGTATGAAATGCTGAGGTGCATTGGCAGCAAGAACTCAGTGCTTTTGAAAGCTAACACAAAAAATGTACAATTACAAAGAAAATGGTTTTGTTGTCTGTATTCAATACTCACAAGTTGCAGTCATCCGGAATCCAAAGTTGTATTTCTTGATAATTTTGAGCATACCACTGTATTCGTCCCACGTATCATGAGAAACAAAGAGATCTTTGTTTCCAGGCAAAAGTTTGATGAGGGCGGAGCAATGAGTGCCACCAAGGGGACGTTTCTTACTGCTTTTAGTATTCAGAGCTGCCTCAATAGAATCAAGGTCCGCACCCACTTGAAACAATCTAAAAGGGCAAGAATTGTCATAAAGGGTTAGTCTCCCTGAAACAATCTATACCTACGTAATTGCCTAACGGCAACAAATTTCTATTTCTAAAGGCACTGGACACCTTTGGTAACTGCCAATAGACCAGTATTCTCACTTGATGTACCCCAATATGTGCATAAAATAACACATCTGTGAAAGTTTTGACTCAATTGGTCATCAAAGAAAAAAACACCCTTGTTGAACAAATTTGTGTGCTTTCAGATGCCTGATAAAAGGCTTCAGGCCTGAAGTCTTTTAATATTTGAGTGAAAATTACCTCTTTCTCAAAAACTACATACATTATTATTATTATTATTATAACAGGGCTTGAAATAACCAACGCTACCCACAGCAATTACTGTGGTGCCCTGTGTTTTTGCTGTGGTGCCCTCTGCAAGGTTCCAATACAAACTTACATTTTACCCATAGAAGTGCCCCTTACCTAAGGAAAATTGCTGCAACCCTTCAAGAGCCCTTTTAAGTTCAAGGCCTGTTTTTATTACCTCATTCTTCCCCCTCAGTGTCAGCTGACCGGTGAAAATAACCTATGGTACCCACAGCAAACGATTGCCGCGGTGCCCTGTGCTTTTGCTGTGGTGCCCTCTGCAAGGTTTCAATACAAAATTACATTTGCCCCAAAGAAGTGCTGCAACCCTCCAAGAGCAAAGTTCAATTATTACCTCATTCTCCCCTGTCAGTGTCAGCTGACTGGTGAACTTGAAGACAATTACATTGTTTTAACAACATGGTCTGGAAGTCCTTTGTTCTTGTCTTTTTGTATGAGTAAGTGAGAGGAAACACGTGGCATGGTATGACAGGAACACAAACATACAAATTGCAATTATGACTTACAGGAAGCCGAATGGGTCGATATCCAGGCTGGGTTTACGTGGTTTCTTGTTGTATCCATCTGTCAATCCACTCAGTTGATCCAGGATAAGTGCCATCTGTTTGAATCAAGTCATAAAAATAATAATAATAATGGATTTATAGAGCCCCTTATAAATGCAAGCCTCAATCAAAAAGCTTTACAATAAAGCAGTCAGTAAAAGCACAATATAAAAATTAAGTGAAACGGGTGAATTTTAGGCAACAAAGCAGTTTGGTAATGACACACTAACAATATCTAATCCATAAAATAATCACATAAGTAACAGCATTTTAGTATTTTATATCCCCTGTTCTTTCGTCCCTGGACAGCTAGAACAGTACGCTTCACTTTCCATTCTGTACAACTTATATAAAAGCATCCCTGTATTCACACTGGCCCCGACTCTTAAAATCATTTTGTTTCAGATCGCAGTTTCATAAAATTCTTAAAAAAACATAAAAATGGTGGTTAGCTAATTTGTGTTCAGATTAGCAACCAATGTTGATTATACATGGTACATGAATGTTCAATACTTTTGCTAAGCAATGTTATTCTATGCTTAGTAAATTTCTATATTGTTCTTCATATATGGTATTGCAAGTATCATTTTCAATATCATATTGTGTAGGACTTTCATTTTAAGCCACACTGAACATTATGTGCTGGCATTAAATCTTAGTATAGGAATTTCATAATTGAGAAGGCAAAGCCATTTCATCATTTTGCAAAGGGCAGTTCAAAACCTTCAAGCCTATGGGATAAACTTGAAGGGGCACCAAGGCCAAGACCATGGCAACAGAGTCAATGGCTTTCTGTTTTCTATTTTTTTGTTGATGAGAGATGGCAGTAGTGCCCTGTGCCAGATATTGCCAGTTTGCTGTGCTGCCCTCTGCAAGGTTCCAATTACAATCTTACATTTTCCCAAACGAAGTGCCCCTTATCAGAAAAAAAATGTCTGTGCCCCCTTCAAGAGTAGAGTGCAAGCCCTGCTTCATTCAACCCTAACCCTTTTACTGACCTGGTAAAAGTAAGGGTCATTAGGGTTTGCCTTGACTTGCGCCTCCATCCACTTCAGATTCTTTGTCAAGAACTTCTTAATCTTCTGGCAGTCAGGGGTCAGTGACTTGCAGAAGGATGCCTTGGAGTTGAACCACTCCATGTAGATGTAATCTGCCGCCAGGAAACCTTCCAGAAGTCCTGCTGCGTAAGCTTGAAAGGTGTCATTGAATGCTGGGTTGGTCGTCACTGTCAAGTAATTCCATCTGCACAACAGTGAATACAATTTTATTAGAAATACACGTATTTTAGACCCCTTACATACACCACCATATGGCCAATAAACAAATTTTGGTTTTTCTACCTGCGTTGAGACTTGACTAAGAACTGGTCTACCCTATTTAAATTAATCAAAGTGTCAACCAAGAAAAAACGGAAATGTATCCCACAAACCGAAAAGATAACTTACTGAAACATTTCTTCCTTTTTTCACAATAATTTTTTTAAACCCGAATAAGGGCAGTCTGGCTGGCGCAGCGGTTTCTTTTTCGGCTTTCAGTCACCTCTGTGGACCCGGTTCAATTCCCGGGCTATTGCACATATTTATTAATGTGGATTAGGTTTTCTAGTCCCACACTGCTTGCACAGTGCGGGTTTTTATTACTGATTATTTGTTTGACAAAAAAAACAACGCACAATGTACATGTACCATCAATAAACTCCTAAATAAATACACATAGGCCTAGGCCTAATAATAGTTAAAAGCAAAAAAACAAAAAAAAAAACCCCAGGAACACTAAGAATCTAAACATCTTAAAAGGGCACAAAACAACAATAAATACATACAACTTTCTATTTACAACAAACTGTAGACGAGTAAAATGGACAAACAAATTACAAAAGCAACCATATATACATAGGGGCTGCAAAAGTAAAACAAACAGTTACTTTTATTAGTACCAGCAGACAACCTCTGTCATGTCTGTCTGATAATGATGACTCAGTCCTTGTTTGGGGTTTTCCTCCCGACCCAAGTCAAACGTAACTTTCTTTATTGTGTTCTTTAATATTAAGTTATTAACAAAAATAATATGGTGTTTTCAATCAAATTCAGATTCAGATAGTTACTTGTTAATCACTTTACCCGGTTTTCTGCATGTTGTCAGTGAAGTTGGCCCATGCAACCATGGAGGTCGAGTTGGGATGATAGCCATCCACAATCTCAAGCTTCATCTTTACCGTATCAAGGAAAACAGAGGCACTTCTCGAATCCAAAGGAGGCTGTTGGGTGTTCACCGAATAAATGGTGGCCAAGCTCAGAAGCAAGAAGAGGCTGGAAGCTGCACAAAAAACCGACATTTTGCTTCCTAAAGCCTAGTTTCGTAAGATAAGAACTGACGTCTGCACTCTGACATAAGCAAACCACTTCTAAACATAACAATGGGTATTCATTCTTTGATCGAGAAGTAAACAATGGGGAAATACACAGTAAACTACAGTACAGCAGCTGTGTGTGTATAGTCAGGGACCCTTATTTCACGTGACCCGAATACAAGTTTTATCCAGGCTTCATTTTGTTCAAAGCAGTCTGGTCTTGAGACCTGCAGACTTTGGAGACGTTAAAGGCGCAGTATCGCATACGACAAAAACGGCTTCAAACATAGGTATTAATAATATGAACATGTTGTAATTCTGTGTATAAATATTGAAATTTTTATTCTTAATAATATGAACACCTGCGTACCAGATTAAATACTAGAAAATAAAAATATAATGAAAAAAGATTTTACAGATGAGACTTGTAATGCGCACCAGTGCTGCGGGTGTTCAAATAATAATTGTCAGACAAAGATGTCGTTCCGTTTTTGGACAATCTGACCCGAACAATATTTTATATATTTATTTTTTAAATAATGGTGAGCTGTGGCCATATCATTAAATGGAAATGAACTCAGTGTCGGGGATCCGGACGTTATCTGGCGTTAAAGTGTGCAACAAAATAATTTGCATAATAGGCCGATAGGCATTACGTACATTGTTCGGCCATGGTCCGGCATAATGTTCAGTTTTTTGTTTTACAGAATCGTTACGTTTTAAATTTTGTCATTATTAACATCGATTGCGGAAACATGTTTGGAACGTGAACATTCTGACGTCAGACTTCGAGGCTCGTGATTGGCGCCAGATCATCTTTGACTTCGCATCATTCACATCTACACTCGACTCTCATATTGTGATATGGAGATTCGCATTTAAAGCCAGTGGACACTATTGGTAGTTACTCAAAATAATTATTAGCATAAAGCCTTACTTTGTGACGAGTAATGGGGAGAGGTTGATGGTATAAAACATTGTTAAAAACGGCTCCCTCTGAAGTGACATAGTTTTTGAGAAAGAAGTAATTTTCTACGAATTTGATTTCGAGACCTCAAGTTTAGAATTTGAGGTCTCGAAATCAACCATCTAAAACGCACACAACTTCGTGAGACAAGGGTGTTTTTTCTTCCATTATTATCTCGCAAGTTCGATGACCGATTGAGCTCAAATTTTCACAGGTTTGTTATTTTATGTGTATGTTGAGATACACCAACTGTGAAGGCTAGTCTTTGACATTTACCAATAGTGTCCACTGCCTTTAAGCCAGACGTGTTTATACACTAGGGCCCTGCATTTAGCCAAGCTTGCAAGGCGCACGCGGCACACCGGATAGCACGCAGCCCCAAAAATGTAACGCACGAAAAAAGACTATCACCGCGAGCGGCGAAGCCGCGAAGCGCCTTTACCAACTCGTTTTGGGGGCCTTATGTTTTTCTTTACATTTGCCGACGATTTTGGTGGGAGAAAATCATTTAACGAATTTGCATCGAACGTTCTTGTGACGTCTTGCAAGTAATTGTGGCTTCTTATTGGCCAGCAAGTCACCACGCTAATGCATTATGCATTACATTTTCTCCCACCAAAATCGTTGGCGCGCGACGCTCAACCGACAACCAATGTTTCTGGTTGGGGTTGTCAAAATGCACTCCAGGGGCCTTTCTCAAACCACGGCTTGGGCTCCGGCTCAGGCTTAGGCTCCGCGTGCTGTGTACGCAGCTTGCATTGTAACCTGCATTTTGGAGCCGCGCGTATTTACACGGATATCAGCACGCGGAGCCTGAGCCGGAGCCCAAGCCGTGGTTTGAGAAAGGCCCCTGGTAGAGGTGACATTGTGCGCTATGTGGACATTGCTTTTGTCTTCAACAGTGTTCATGGTCCTATGCTCTTCCAAACTAATAAAAACGTTTCGAAAAAAACCCCGTTGTAACTTCCCCGTCAACGCCATCCACCTGTTCATATTTTCTGATGTAATACAGATGAATTTGTAGTTTATTCACCAGTTAAAGTTGCTATGCCAGATTTTTGGCCGATTTGACCCCAAAATTTTGATTTAAAAACTCAATAGGTATTTTGATGGGGGTTGAGAAAGTTACAAGCTTTCATTTGAGCCATTGCTCAAAAAGTCCGCCAATTAATAGTAGCAGTGAAATAAAGTGCTCAAAATTAGTTTTTGTCGGGATCCCGATATAAAAAATATCACGTGACCAATTCTTATGTGTGTTATAAGAAACGTTTTAAATTTTTGTCATGGTTCCTGACCATTAAAAGTAAAAGTTAACTATTTTTCCGTTAGGATAGAGCGGGTGATACTCTTTGAAAAACCATTCGCTCAAAAAAATATATTTTAATGTTTGGGGCCAAAAAACTGAGCATCTTTAACTAAACTGCGGGTCGGGCACTCACACACAACCTCACTAAACTCAACAGAGGGCGTAATCAAGTAGCACCAGACTCACGCGTTACATCATAGAGCTAGGACCCTAGCTTTTGTACTATGTTCAGGGGTAGATCACAAAGATTAGGACTATGTTAACTTTAGGACTAGTCCTAAGAGATAAAACGTACAGCTAGTCCTAAGTTAGAACAAGTAACTCGTCCTAACTCGAGATAAGACTAGTCTTACTTTGTGAAATCCACCCCAGGCACTCGCTATGAATGACTAATTAAATTAAATTCAATTCAATTCAATTTATTTATTTCATCACATATTACAAGTAAAAAGTGAAAATTGTTTTCCCTGTGTGCACTAAAAAGATTAAAATTTGATACAAAAAACATTACATTTTAAAAACACAGAATTAATTACAAAAATTAATATAGCAACAAATAGGCTAGTTCAAGTTTTACAAAGAGAGAAACGTATCGTTTTCGTATAATTAGGGACTTGTCGTTTTCGACGACGGATGGTTCTGCGACGGTAAATATGACATTTGGCGTCATCTGCGCATGCGTCGGCTTTGAGGACGGTCGTCCCTCAATTTTTACGACAGGTACTTGGGATGAATCTTCGTTGTGCTGAAAACGACAACGTTTAGCTGAACAACCGTCGCAGAACCATCCGTCGTCGAAAACGAAAAGTCCCTATTCATCAATCAAGAAGTTTGACTGTGCTTATTTATTTTTGTGTATTAATGTACCACCAGCCACCCCTTTAATATAGGGCCGTACTTTAACTCCATCCCTTCTACAAAGAGCCACGGGTACCAGTCGGAACATCAGTGGCAGCGCGCGGCAATGTGATTGATTACCAATGCTTTCAAGATGTGTACGGGGTACGTATGGACGATTTGTGGAGAAGAACGCCTCATTCCCTCCCACGACTCTCCACTCTAGCTTGGCACAACATTATATATCAACTTGAATTAAAAAAATAAGTCCGGTGAATCAACTGTCACAGATGAGCACATCCAGAACGTGTCCAGATACCGGTTACATCGAAAAAAATGGTGATTCATGGGCCAACCCCTGTTAATTAAGGGGTGTCACTGTCGCAGCGGAAACGCCGTTGCACTTTTGCTTGGCCAACACGGGTAAAATTATTTTTGGACATCAGCAGTGCGTACTGCGCACAGGCAGCAGGCGGGGAACATTTTACTACTTGCTTCCTATGATTGCATAACACACTATCCGTGATCGAAGTGAATTTCAAGGACTCTACTTTACATGCAGCAGGCCGGATGAACTTGGTTATGACATGTTTATCATGGGGATAGCACTCGTTGCTGTTTCTGTGCTGTCATACTGAAGTTTTTGTGTGTTCGCAACTTCGACTCTAATAAAAACTTCCAACAAGATGAAGTTGAATGAGCGTAATGTAGCTTACTTTGCCTCGTGCAACTCGCCCATCGACAAGGAGGGGATCTTGGCGAAGCGCGGTGAAATAAACCGAGGGTATCAGAGGAGATGGTTCATTCTGAAGGGAAATCTTCTGTTCTACTTGGAAAAGAAGGGAGATCGAGACCCTGTGGGAGTTATCATTCTTGAGGGATGCCGTGTGGAACTGGCAGACAGTGAGGACAGCCAGTTTACATTCCAGATTTCGTTCCCCGGCGATGGAGCGAGGACGTACATTCTGTCGGCGTACAGCCAGGACGACATGGAGTCTTGGATGCGAGCGCTGTCGTGTTCTAGCTACGACTACATGAAGGCGATGGTTGACGAGCTTCAACGACAGCTTGATGAACTTACCCATGACTCACACGGGGATGGACAAATGCGTCCGGGGCGCTATTCCTATGTCACAACAGGTCATACGGATGACCACTGCCTGGAAGACATGGCTGAATACCCCGGTAAGATGGGCATGTACGATAAAGCAAAAACAGAGTCCCTATCGCACCACGGAGCACCTCGACAAAATGCCTTCCAGCGCAACTCGGTGCCTGCAGCGCAGTACAGCAACCCATCTTATGACATCTGGGATCCGCTTGTTTCATCCAATAGCCAAAAAGGTACCGACAAAGGGAATGGCATCCAGTCTTCTACGGCACCTCAATTCTTTGTGGAGAACAGCAATGGTGGGGGCGTCGACAATGGCCACGAACCCAGTATATTACAGTCGGACATTAGTGTTTCTCAAAACTTGCGAAAGCCTCCCTCGAATCCCAACTCTGCTACTGCCCCAGGTTCTGGACGCATCGCTAGATCGGTCTTCTATGAAAATATATCGACATCTCCAAGGATGATGCCACGTAGCGGAACCACCAGAGCGCGATTCTTCAATAAGGGACAACTTGGGCAAGGCGGGCCAATCCCAAAGTCGGGACAGGCTCTATTTCATGATCATGATGTACGATCATTCTCGGAGATGCACGCTGAGTTTGGAATGCTGATTGTGCAGAAAATTAATGAGCACAGGCAGCGAAGAACATCATCATCATCATCATCATCTTAGAGATAATGAATTTCTTTTTAAATATTCATATTTTTTGAAATTTCAGGAATGTTTGCATACAGATTGCGTTATATGAATAGAGAAATTAGCATTCCTGGACTTTCATCGTTGAGAGGGCAAGGCCATTAGTTTTCATTTTGCAAAGAGCACTTCCATTACAAAATCTTAAATTATGGGAAAGTTTTGAAGAGGTACCGAGGCCATCCAAAGACCAGGGGCAACAGCTCGTGGACTAGGTTTACCAAGTGGACCAGGGGTCGATTTCACAAGACTCTTCCTAACTTAGGATTAGTCCTAGGCAATGCTAAGAGATAGGACTTGTCCTAAAGTTAGGATGAGTTACTTAAGACCAGTCCCATCTCTTAGCATTGCCTAGGACTAGTCCTAAGTTAGGAAGAGTTTTGTGAAATCGACCCCAGGCCTATGCTCCTATTTGGTTTTGCATTGTATGGGCCTACATGTACATGTAATGTACTTTGATCCTACTGTCTGGGCAAAAGTTCATAGAGCTGCTTAAAGCACAAAAAGTACCCAGGCACAATAGTTATAATGCTTAACAGAATAGCGTTACCAGCCTGACTAACATGCATGTCTCATGTGCAATCCGCTTGAGTTTGGTTTCTAATAAAATGACACATTAGAATTCTTTGTCCAAAAGCAGGGGCATTACCGGTACATTGTAAATTTTGTTCTTGATGGCAAACTTAACACTTCAATGTAGAAAGCTGTTCGAGGTGCATTTGGGCCCCCGTTTCCCAAAGGGCAATATTCCCAGGCTTCTTTATTGACGCTTGGTTTGTAAAGCGGTGCAACCGTGGTCATGACACAGCTCTTTTCACAGCGACTGAGCAATGTGACTCACAGACAACAGATGTGCTAAGCTGTGAACATGAATTGTTAAAGAAGAAGAGTGCCAATGAAATTGTAGTCAAACGCTGTTCACAATAATGTGTCACTGTCGATGTTGAGTTAGCAATCCTATGAAAAACTGGCCCTATTTAATAGTTGGAGCTGCTGTACAAGCAGAAAATAATTTTGTTGCTGAACAGAAATGATCAGGATACCCGTCACCATTTGTACATGTGATTAGGCAGTTTGGCTGGTAACCTTATTCTGGTGTTGGTAAGCAAAACTTTGTTGTGCTGAGCAACCTTTTATGTTTAAAAAGCAGCTCTATGAAATTGGGCTTGGCACAATCAACTACATGTATGCACACATCAGGCACAAACTAAGGCAACCTGACACCTGTCTCTCCCTTTTTGGCAGGTGTTTGGCGCTTTTATTGGGTGAAATAGGATTACTCATGCTCATGCTAAATGGTACATGTATACCCGTGTGCACTTTTCAGAATTTCACAATCAGCGCTACAAACATGTATTGTGCATGTATGTAGGCCTAATCAACACCTTAGTCTCAGACAATTCTAAAATTGATGACATTTCTTTTAGTTTATTAATAATAATGATAGTGAAATCTTACTATTTTAACACTTTTTTTTCCCACCCATAAGTAAGGCGCTCATGGCGCTTCAACACAGAAAAGCACAACTCTGAGACCCGTTTATGTATCTCATCTTTTTTTTTGCAAGGTGCAGCAGCATACACGGCAGCCACTGCCAGAAACACTGTGGTGAACCCCCCTCTGTTTATGATTAAGTGTAGTGTGTTCTGTTACATACATTATACAACACACAGGTGATGGGACCTAGGGCTTAGCGCCCCACCCGAATGACGAAGCAGTTATGGTTTAAGAATCTACCCTAGAAAGACACAAGTGCCATGACCGGTACTCGAACCCACACTCTGCTGATGAGAAACACCAGAGCTTGAGCGCATTGCACATGAGTGCTCCGCCGTGACACGTCATAGGCTTACTGACTTGATAGTAAAGATCATTGAGGTAGAAATTTTCCTTTATAGTTAGTAATTGGGTATCTTTTAGTGAAAATAGTGACACTGCTTTACTACTACTGCCATCTTTCTAAAATGTTCCAATAACTTTTTTGATAATTTGTTATGTGTGTTATTAATTGTTCTTAAGTAGACTACATATGAATTAACAGGAGTTCAACCTTTGTAAGATATCTAGTTCATTTCATTTTACCCAGTGTATGCTGGTATATTATTGTCGTGTTGGTGAAAGCAAGGTAATTTCTACTAAATTTGCATAATTCATGTGATTCAACGTCAAAAAGTTGTACATCTTGCTCAAATAAATCTGATGTACCGCATGTACAGTAACATTTACCGTATTTGGCCATCGTTGCCTTGGGCCTGGCCTTGGTGCCCCGTCTAAACTCTTTCATAGAATAAGATTTTCCAATGGAAGTGCCCTACATGTATCAAAATGACCTTGCCCTCTCATGAACCATCCAGTCCTGTACTGGGTCAAAAGCATGAAGGTAGAAATATTATTTGAGGTTGAAATATTTGGTCTTTCTACCTCCACGGTCAAAGGGTGCTGAGATTCTCGAAAACGTTTTTGTACAGAGTATTTCCCTGTGATAACTTTGTTGCACTGATGCAGCAACATGTGACATTTCCTTTCAGTCTTCCCTTTTTAAAACAAGAGTTTGTGTTCCATGTATTGTAACTGCCTTCTTTGTTTGTTTACATTGTATCTTTACAAATATTGTGTTTGTGGTTTTATTTCCTCTTTTGTGTGAAAATATTGACACTTTATTTGCCACACAAACATGAATTTCAAATACAAGCTTGTAAAAGAAAGAAAGAGAAGGATTTCATCCTGATGGGCCTGTCAGTCATTTCCTTTTTTTAAAGGGGAAATTTCTGAAAGAAAAAACAACAACAAATTGTACACCAAATGGTGCTAAGGTTTTGGTCTTAACTTGATGCAAGTTTTTAAGTACTCTGGGAATTGTTATTCTACAGCTGTATCTGAACTTTGAAGGGGTTTTGTTTTTAAGACAGAGTTTGCCAAATTCTAGGCATCTTTTAAGACCATGTTTAATTTGTAGCTGGCCTGGTAAAAAAACACACAAATTATGCAAGCATGAAAAAGGAAGTGGGAGGGGCAAGAAATCGGTTTATTTTTTTAATTCGGCCTAGCATGTAGACTCAACAATACCACTATAGGTTGATTTTTTAGCCTTCAATTTGAGAAACTAAGCTGTTGATTTTTCACAGGAATGTTTTGTGAGATGTTTCTTGTAAAAACGATGATAAGGACAACATGTGAATGTACTCTTTGGAAAAATCTAACGCTGTACCTTTGGCCTGTCCCTTTTAGCTTTAAGTATTTTTTTTGCATGATAACTATTGATTGTTTAGTAATGACCTTTATGTTGAGATACCACATTGTAATACGCAAGGATTCAAAGAAAAGATTAGGTGGTCTAATGTACACATGTAAACTACACTTGATGGGCCTTGAAAGTCGTCATGTCTGACTGGCCGGGCCCATTTTTTCTTGACTGAAGGGCACATGGAGAACCAATTTTGCAGGAAAACTAAAGCCATAATATTTGAATTTTTGTATGAGTTAGAATATTGTATTCTTATTTGCTATTCGAGTTGGCTTTATGTACAACACTGCATGTATTTCCAGTTTGGTATATTAGTTTAATTAATGCATTATAATATTTTATTCCAACAAGTAGTTTTTGCTTTTTTATGTTTTTTATTTGAGCTGATGAACTTTGTTTTAAATGAAGCAGGCATATTTTTAGTTTGATCCTTTTTAGATAGATTTTTTGTTTATTTACCTTTAACAAAATACCTTAACCATCCACCCTAATTTGAGAAACATAGCGCTGTTATTGAAGTGAAATGTACTGTATAACCTTTATTTTGATGAAATTGAGGAAGAGGAAATGTTCAATGAAATTGTATCAATTTCTTGTGATGATAGTGAACATAATATTTAAATACACTTGCCTTGCACCTCAGTATGGATAAACGAAGCGTCTCTGGAAAGCCAATTAATGTGCCTGTACCAAAAACAACCAAAACACAACAAAGCATGGAAGGGGTTCAAAATACTTGTGGTTTTACAACTTTTTGATTACAGGAAACTTGATATTTATGTTGGAGTGGTTTAGACAAGACCATGTCTTTTTCTTATTGAGGGCATTACATGCATAGTGTTAGCCAGAGGGGTGTCTGGGTGTCTTTTGGACACCCTGTTTTTAATTTGGACACCCTGTTTCATCTGTCATTTACATGTAAATTTATTGTAAGTGAACAATTGGGACACCCAGTTTTAAAATTTCCAGCAAATTTGGACAACCTTTTAACAAATCCTGGCTAAAACCTTGATTACATGTACGTATCTGGATGTTTTTGTGGGGGGATTTGCAAACTTGCGAATTGTGAAAACTAAAATTGTGGGGGGCAGGCTGGTTGGGGGGGGGGGGCACGGCAGGAGCAACTGTGTTTCTAAATTGTATATATGTAGACTATTTTTTCCCATGTTTTGGGTCTACTGTTTTGAGGTGTCACACATCATTTATATTTCAACACTTTTTAGGAGAACATTCGAACACCATGCAATATGTAACAAATTTATATACCATGTATATACACAATTAAATCATCCTTGATAAAATTATTATAAATGAGTTGTATTTTCCAATAAAAAAACATATCAATATTTCACTTTCTAATATCCGGTGTATTTTTGTTGTTTCTTTCTCTTGTCCTTTTCTTGTTTTTGTCTTTTAATTCGCCGCTTTCTTGTATATGAAAGTTTGGGGATGTTCACTTCTTGTTTAAGTTCTTATCTTTAAGGAAATAAAAAGACTTGTAAATAATGGAGTGTTTTGACTATTCAAATTAAAGGTAGAAAAAATATTTTTAAATGGCATACAATCACACAACAGTTTCCTCTGGGACTTTGGTTAAATAGGCCTTAGACTGTGTTCTTGTAATAACTGTTGTGCAAATTTTAAGCTGATCACCTGATTTCATCATATTTGGTTTCTTGATTGTGGCACTAAGCCTGGCCCTTTCCTCTTTTTGACACAAAACCGCAGTTGCATGACTTTGTAAAATAAGGCAAGGAAAATGTTCTGCTGGTTGTATTTCCACAGGCAATTTCATATTAGATCATTGTATAAAAAAGGATAAGACGTATTCCAAACAGCAATTTTTTTGAAAGATTTGAAGCGAACAATCTGCCCCTTTGAGAGCACCTCTGCTCAATTTGAATTTCTACTAGACTTTTTTAAAGTGGCACTGGCAAGAAAAGTGTAACTGGTATGTGAATGGAGGCAATCGCTCTGCGAGGTACATGTATCAGGCCTCAGAGTTGCAGAAAATAGTTTTTGATGTTTTTTTTTTTGAAACAGTATTTAACGTTGAGCATGTCCCTCTTCATTTTGGTGACTCGGGATTCCATGCAACCATATACCCCATTATGATAAAATATTGATACATAATTGTTTAATGTTAACAAACGAATGTATTCAGAGTGGTCCTTCATTTTATCCTACCTTTATGATTTCATTTCTTACTGATGCGAAGTTATAAATGACTCACCCATCAGCTTAGTGAAAACATTTACGAGTGTGCATTCTTTGAGTCCCCACGAATATTGTAAGTATGCCACTTTCATAGTATTGAATCCTTGATAACAACCACCTCTCTCCACTATCCAGTGATTGACTAATTCATGTGTAGCGAATGAGGCCAGAGGTGTTCATCCTTTCATATTCGATTTCATTATTTACCGTTCTATCTTTAGCTTTCCATTATTGGGTCTCCGTAGAGACCATCAAAAATTGCATCTGCCGACGATATTTCACGTCGTCATTGCGGGGTATTGGGATAAGTTTTCAACTAGCAATAATCGCACCTCGGATAAACCTCATTGGTTACGATATCGCCTCTGCGCAAAGATAATAAATAATGTGCACTGAGTTGTAGAGTTTAAAACGATACACCCTTGTATTCATGATGCGAAGCCTCACACATACCCACTGCATGCAACGTGAGGTTTGGCATTGCGATTGCGCATGCGCGTAACCCGTCATCCGCACGGATAAGGGTGCATAGTAATTAGGGTGAAGCTGTACACCGATAGAAAATGATCAAACCATTCAAACCAACTTAAGCAGTTTCCCGTTACACAATAGGGACACACCTGTATTTAAACAATTAACCAGTACATCATAAAAGCATAGCGGTATTTGGCAAACATTAAATTGCGCGCACCACCCATTGACACTGTGTGATCGCGTAAACCATGGAGGTTCCACATTCTACCTCCATGCACATAGGCTACGTACGATTTGTGTTGCGGTCGTGCAGGTTCCCTGACAAATAATTTTTTTTTTTGAGAATCAACTTTCACGACATAAGCAACCATGCAGATAGAGTGGTGTATTTATACTGCCAAGATTAATTGTTATAATCTGGATTGAATTGATTACGAAACAGTCATTTGACAAAGTGTAAAACATGCCCTTATAAAACAGGCCTTTATAAGTTATAACATTAAATACAGTAGGATTTTAAACTAAACATGGTGAAGAGTTATCGGTGAGGTTTGCGGCAGCATCAGCGTAAATCTCTTATACTTATTATAGCTTTATGTTTGAATTATAATAGCCAAACAAATCATGTTGCACATTTTGACCTTGGAATTTCCTGTTGTACTATTTTAAGGCACTATCGTAATGCCCTTCGTTTTGAGTGCCCACACAACCGCGTCAAAAAAGAAAAAAGAAAAAAAAAGTGAAAGCTGTTTCCTTCCTGTGAAGAAGAGGCGCCAAAGTTGCCTACTCATAATTGACGACTCCGCCGCAAGAGGGCCAAGGGGGATCAACTCGTCAGGCTTGTCAAATCTTTAAGATGTAGGGGGATGGGGGATTTACTCTTGGGGACGTTGACGAGTGTATATTGAGCCGGGCAAAAACGATAATATGACCCATACGTGTAACCGGTAAAATTACATATTGAACACAGTAAAGGGTATGTTTTATCAGGTCTGAAATTTTACCTTTGAAAGGGTAAGTCCGTTTTTATTTTTCAAAGGGCACTTCCATTGAAACAATATTAGTCAATGGGAAACTTTGGAAGGAACACCAAGGCTAAACCAGGGGAATATATATTATATATATGTAATTTTGTTTTAATATGAGTTAAAAAAAAATGCAACAATAATCACACTTTATTGCAAGTAGGCCTATGGTGTAGGAAAAAGTCGTTGTGATATCCAACAATAATTGTGAAATCTTGGTGGTAAAAAAATGTCTGCTGCCACAATAGCCAGAAGAAGGCTGGACTATTATTTAGAATCAATATGGAGCTGAAGGGAAGACGGTGGCTATAGGCCTCTCAAATTCCTACTCTATATTACATTTTTCTTGAAAAGAGTGGACTCCAACCAAGAGAAAACGACAACAAGCACCGAAGACAGCAAATAATATTCTCAAACCTATTTTATACAAAAATAAACATCAAGAAAAAAAATACGGCTTCCCACACCGGGAATCGAACCCGGGCCACGTGGGTGAAAACCACGGATCCTAACCACTAGACCATATGGGATGTCATACTGAAATGAGAATCTGATAGTATTTAAATAAAAGTAACCGCTCACGCTTGTAAAAAACACCAGGGATTATTTGTTAAACTTGTAGCAGTCAACTTATTTGTTTTTGCTCCATTTAAGGGCGGGGTCCTGATGGCAAAATATATTTACAGCCTACTGATCGGGTGTTATTTGTAATTTTAGTATTTATACAACTATTTAATAGATTTTGCTGCTGCAATATGCATCTTAAATTTTATTTTATGTTTATCAAATGAATCTATATTCTGAAAATAAAAACACTGAAACAGTGGTTTACTAGGTTAAGTTTATGAAGTCATAAAGTATACATGAAGGCAACATTGGTTGGTTACCAGCGAAATTTTATCAAAATACAACTAAACAAAATGGCAGATGTACGATCTCGGGTGTCTTCTGCCAAGTCGACGGGCAGCGATCAAGAAAATGCCAATTCTGTGGCAAACTTGAACGATGATAATGGCAATCCAGAGGAGAAGAAAAAGAGTAACAGACCTGCAAGTAAGTGTACAGTTGAAAGGTGCACAACCAAGCTGTAAAACCAGTTAAACGTCGCCTTGCTTTTCATGAAATTACTTATATTAATTTTTGTATTACTTTATTTTGTCAACTCAAATGTTTTGTTTAGTCTGTTATATAGTTAGTTTAGTTCCGTTGTCACACTCACACTCACAGACAAAGTGGAGTGGTCTGATCTTTCTTGCCTCGATCTTTTCAATTCATGTGTTCACATTCCTAACTGATCAAGGAGAGGACGTAAGGAACGTTAACAAATCTAAAAAAATGCAGTATCCGATTTCGATTGCCATCTTCTTCAAGTTCTTGCCCCCTTGTTGATTGAGCTCCCACCCAGTCATATGCCATTGCTTTGCCCAATTTCATACTCGTAGTCGTACGTAGACTAGAGGTGCTTAGCACAAAAATTTGCTTAGCAGGAAATTTCTTCCTTGATACAAACAGCAACAATTATTTTCATTTGTTGCATAGGCCTATTGCTTGCAACAGGTATTCAGCTGTTGTTTAATTATAATCCTAAAAATCCCGTAAACAATTTGGTTGGTAATCCTGTTTTTATGATTATGAAGGTAAAAATTTCATGCTAAGCAAATTTTTGTGCTTAGCAGCTCTATGAAATTGGGCCTTGACATGTCTTTACTGCACAAACCGCCGCCACTGGGCTATTGAAACATAAATTAATTGATTGTTTATAACAAATTTTATAATTTAATTTAAAATATTTAATGCATGTTTGCATTGGAGTAAAAACTAACTAGAAAAAAAACAATTCGCCATGTTCAATGACATTGGAATTATTGGTTATTTAAAATTTCAGATAACTTTCCGTATGGCACCACCACTTTTTCACAAATTTTTACAAAAAGGGATATTTCGTTGAGGTAAATTAGATACTTTAATTTTTAATATCGAATGAAAAAGTGGTGGCGCCATATGGAAACCTTTCCAATATTTCTGATTCAGACATAAACACTAACTGACTGATATTTTTAAATTTTATTGTTACATTTTACAGTGATTCGTTGTGTATTGCGCTTGCGCTGTTTGGATGTTGAATAAAATAAAATAAAATAAATTAAATAAACATGATTGGCTTTATTTACAGTCGCACTAAGCCGACAGAACTACATATGCCTGACAACAACTGCCTAAAACGAATTTTAAATGCACTTCATCCTTTAAAAATATGTTTTGTGAACATTAAACCATTAAACATTTGTGGAAGAGTCATACTCTACATGTAGATACTTGATGGATTAATCCCTTTCATCCCTTTCATGCCTTTACAGCTGGTGAAAGCAAAACTGGAGATATGTTCCGCTATCACATGTGATAGTGGAACGAACCTCATAGTTCTAGGAGTAGAAGAGTCATATGTGTCTATCATTCAATATGTTAAACAAAATCTCTCAATTTTTTTTTAGTTTGATGCTAACAAGCATCAAAGTCAATGAATAATGAGTGTTTTATTTCATGAGTAAAGAGCCCCAGCTTTAACTTCAATACTGCTGAGTCTACATGTATCTTCTCAGTATATATTTAAAATTAAATACCAGGCTCAGGATAATTTTTCTGTGACACAAGTCAATGTTTTTGGGGAAACCAAGATCAACTTGCCGGTCATACTTTCATTGTTACTGTCGCTTAGGGTTGTTGAAACTTTTTACTATGAAAACATTGAAATTCATTTCTAAATGTAGCGATTTCTCCAGAAGCTCGAAAAAATCCAAAAATAATACCAGGCAGAGGAACAGAAAATATTTTGGGAATACTGACCTGACCCAAAGTGGTTATGCAAAGTTAAAGTATGGTTTTGTCCTCTTCTGTAAAGACTCTTTGAAAATGAGTTACTCATTAAATTTTGCTTTAGAGAGCCCTGCTTTAAGACAACATTTTCATTAGTGATCATCTCGGTAGACACTGCCTTTAAGCAGCAGAGGTTACCGGCCTGGCAACCCAAAGTGACCTGACCCAAAGTGGTTAACTCCGAGTTAAAGAATTGTTTTGTCCTCTCCTATAAAGACTCTCTCTTAGAAAACGAGGAACTCATTACATTTGGCTATAGAGTCCTGCTATAAGACTAAAAATGTTTTTTGTGTTCATATCCATAGACACTGCCTTTAAGCAGCAGCGGTTTACCGGCCTGGCAACCCAAAGTGACCTGACCCAAAGTGGTTAACGCCAATTTGTACTCTCCTATAAAGGCTCTAGGAATGCATTAAATAAATGTTGATAAAAATGTTCATTTTGTTCATATCCACAGACACTGCCTTTAAGCAGCAGAGGTTACCCGCCTGGCAACCTATCCTGACTGCTGGTACAGTACTACCAGCATTCTTCATCATCGGTATCATCTTTGTGCCTCTTGGAGCTCTATTTCTGGTCACATCAAATAACGTAAGTTACTAACATTGGCCTTGTATACAGAGCCCCTTTCACACTGAACAAAATCCTGGGTAAATCTTTTTGAAACCTGAATTACTAATCCACACAAACTATATTGGGAAGTAATCAGGTGAGGTTTGCTTAGCACCTTGTGTAAATCTCTCTTTGAGTAGTGTTGGCTCTGAGAAGAACCGGTGTTTACAACTCAACGTTTCAATCAGTATGCGCTGATTGTCTTCAGGAACTGCCTACCCTTTCTTGGGAGAAGGGTTAAGCTAGATACCCCTTTTTTGCTAGAAAATTGCATCAAGTGATTCTGAAACAAACAGGGGGTGAAACAAACATGGGGGGAGTGGTGATGGCCGTGGGGTTAAAATTCAAATTAATATGAGGAAAATGTAAGTTTTTACAGGAACCTTGCACAGAGCATACAGCAAAAGCACAGGGCATCACGACAATTGCTGCATGGGTGCTGTGGGTTATTTTGAGGCCTGGCATTTATTAATATTATTTTGCGTAAAGTTTATATACATATAGTCAAGAGTATGACTGAAGTTAGCAGTGCTTTGCCACCTTTATCAGATTGCACAGGTTAGGGTGTCAAGTTAAGCCAGTCTTTCCTCTGTGGGTTCAGCTCATGGTGTTTCTCTCTGATACAGTGAGGGAAGGATACTGGGCAAACAGCATTTGGGAATTGGGATTAAAAACCCATCAATTAGCCCAAACGCCCTTGTGAAGGCAAGTTTGATCCCTTCCTAAATCCACCAGAACCTGATAGTTCTTACAACTCAATAGCAGAACTGATTAATGTTTAGAAGGGCTAGAATGCTTGGCACCATGCGTGGTGTAGCTGTGAACAACTACATAATGTACAGGGCTTGAAGTATGGGTGGAAAATAAATGAGATCGCAGTAAGCTTGGGCGATATCACGATATTATCGAATATCGCGATATTAATTTGGAAATGATTTCGATATCGGATGGATTTGGTTTTAATCGAAATATCGATATATAGGTTTGGAGTAAAACCAGAAGGATAGGTCATTAGAACACCCCTCTTATGCTATGACTGTCTCTTCTACAACTTTCACTTGGGGTTTGAAGACTGATGATGGCAAATTTCATTAATCGTGATTATATCGAATATCGGGATATATTGTCGGCGATATATCGTGAATAAAATAAATCGATATCGCCCAAGCTTAGATCGCAGGGCTTGTAGCTCAGAATCTTTGCTGACATTGTACAAAACTGGAATCAAACATGAGTCTTTTGGTGTGCTTTTGTTTTTTTTAAATTCTTTTCAGTTGAACTGTATGGATTTTATCCACAATTTGTCCCTATGATTACGTCTATTTTTGTTAAGTCTCATTCTTTTTGGTTAAAGCCATTGGACACTTTCGGTAAACAGTATTGTCCAAAGGCCCACACTTAGTGTATCACAACTTATAAAATAACAAACCTGTGAAAATTTAGTCTCAATCGGTCATCGGAGTCGGGAGAAAAAAACGGGAAAACCCACCCTTGTTTCCGCCTGTTTCGCCGTGTCATGACATGTGTTTACTATAATCCGTAATTCTCGATGTCGAGAATTGATAGAAAAGTAAAGCATTTCATGGAATAATATTTCAAGAGAAGTCTTTTACCATTACCTTCTGTAAACCCTGTAAGTTATTTGTATATCTACATGTATGAACGTTTTTTTTTCCTGTTCCGAAAGTGTATAATAGCTTCTAAGTGCTGGTTGATTGTTTGTTGTTTTGATTGTTTGTAGCTCATTATCTATTGTGTGTTTAAACTGTTTAACCTTTTAGCTCTTTTTAAAGAATTTTTTTTATACTGTACATGTTCTAGAGCAATTCAACCACATCGGTTGTCATACTGTTCATTCCTTTGTGATGTTTATATGAAATTATCCAACAAATAATATAAAAAAATAATACAAAAATAAAAAATATGAGTCCTGACATTATGATTTTAACTGTATAATTATTCATGAACATGTATTACATTTTGTATGACACAGGTGCAGGAGGTTGTTGTAGAGTACACAGACTGCTATTATAGCAATGGCACAGATAACGCCACGTACAATTGTAAAGACCGGTTTGATCAGATGCCTGACATGGGGCTAAACTGCAAGTGTGAGGTGCTGTTCGAACTCGATACTAAAATGGAGGTTGGTGTCTTTCAGTTTTTATTTTCACATTCCAGTGCTTGAGTTATGTCATCGGTTCGTTGTCATGGTCAAATGGTTTAGCGCATTAAGTTCAAGTTCTGGTGGTTAAGTCATCAGGTGTGGGTTCAAATCCTTGTAAACTTTGTGAAATTTTCTTAGTGTTTAGTATTATTACATTTTATCACTTGATACTTTTGGAAAATGTTGATGTCTTTGATAACATCCAAACAAATGTTTAAAAACACAGTTAAATTTTCATTTGTTAAAGAAGTGCCTCTTTGTAAAAACGTTGACAATATCGACATTACCTTTGATTTCAGGGGGAAGTGTACATGCTGTACATGTTGACGAACTACTACCAGAACCATCGGCGGTACGTTAACTCTCGGGATGATCTTCAGCTCCTCGGGGATGCTGCCTCCCAGACCGCCCCGAGTACGTCATGCCAGCCATACGAGCAGAGAGACACCAATGATGCTCACAATATCACCAAAAATGAACCCATTGCTCCTTGCGGTGCAATCGCTAACAGCTTTTTCAATGGTGAGTTGCTGTGTGATTTATCCAGGAGTGATATTCATCCCACTTTAGTCTGATTTTCGATTCGTTTACGCTTTTAAAAAGAATGTTGTTAAAAAGCCTGAAAAGTCCTCTTAAGCCCATACCGTGTGTACATGTAGGTCAGCCCTGTACTAAAAGGGGAAGGTACACTAAAAAACAAATATTAACTAAAGAACTGACTTGGTAACAAGCATTGGAGAGCTGTTGCTAGTATAAAACATTGTGAGAAACTGCTCCCTGTGAAGTAGCATAGATTTTGAAAAAAAGGTAATTTCTCACTAAAATAATACAAGACTTCTAGCCAGAAGTCTTTTATTCCTCTCTGAAAGCACACAAACTCGTCCAACAGGGGTGTTTTTTCTTCATCATTTTCTCCCAACTCCGATGACCAATTAAGCTAAAGTTTTCACAGGTTTGTTATTTTATGCATTTGTTGAGATACACCAAGTGAGAACACTGGTCTTTGACAATTACCAAAAGTGTACCTTCCCTTTAATGAAATGTTCCTACTTTTTTCCAAGGACCAAATATCACGCCTGATTATCCATGTCTTTATCCATGGACGAGACCAGGTGTTCGATAAATCCTGCTATGGCATGCTACCATGGATCGTAAAAGATTACATGAAGGCGCAGGACTAGAATTTCATCTTTGAGAGGGCAAAGCTATTTTCAGTTTTTAAAAGGCACTTCCATTGGATGAAATTTAAAAGCCTACAGAGAATTTCTGCAGGGGTACAAATGCCACCACGGCCAAGTTTCATCTGCTTCAGCCCAACAAGTAGCCGAGCACAACAAAAATGTGTCAATATCTTTGTTTTGTGTGCCAGTCAGAAGCTATTCAATCTGTAACCATACTTTCTTTTCAGTAATGCAAATCTTGCAAACACCAACACTTAAACATCTCATTAAAAACAAATAATATGTTTGTCTCTACCAAGGGAAGGAGTTTTAACATGTAGACAGTAAAAATGCTCAAACTTATTTTGATTTATATTGCATCTTCTTTATTCCCATGTAGATACATTTAACATCACATTTCTCGATGACGGCAACATGAACGAACCAGTTCAGCTGAATGGCACAGGCATAGCGTGGGACAGCGACAGAAACGCCAAGTTCCAGAACCCAGCCTGTAAGATTTGTTTTTTCTTTAAACTGTAAAAATAAAGGGATCCCCCATTTTCAGTCACTTTGATCAGTACCACTGATTAGTACCCAATTTCACAGAGCTGCTTAAGCACATGAAGTAGCTCAGTACAAGAAAATTATGCTTACCAGGATAAGGTTACCAGCCAAACTATCATGTCACATGTATAATTTGTACTGGTATCTTGCTCATTTCTGTTAATTTGTGACTGGTATCTTGCTCATTTCTGTTAAGCAAAAAGCTTGTCAAGCAATTTGTGTTGCTTAAGCAGCTCTACAAACTTTGGCCCTGTTTACAAAACTGACCCAGGGCTGCCAGCTTAATAATAATAATAATACAGCATTTATAAAGCGCACTAAATCTGTGGAACATTCAAAGGCGCTGGTCAAAGAACAAGAAAAAAAACTTCACTCAATATCTGCAAAGGCTAATCTGAAGAGATGGGTTTTGAGAGAATGTTGGAATTGAGAGATGTCATGTGTGTCCTTGAGATGTTGAGGCAGAGAGTTCCAGAGGCGTGGTGAAATGTTACTGAATGCCCTGTCCCCATAGCTGGATAAACGGGTCAGAGGAACATAGAGCATGCTGCCAGATGACCTCAGACCCGGCCTGGCACTACGGGGCCGAATCATGTTCTGTACGTAGGTAGGGGATAGTCCATGGAGAGCCTTGAATGTCAGAAGGATGATCTTGTATTGGATTCTGGAATGAATGGGTAACCAGTGGAGATTGTGTAGAATAGGAGAAATGTGTGAAGATATTTTGGTACCGGTCAGTAATCTTGCTGCGGCATTTTGGACAGATTGTAGGCGATGAAGTGTGTTTTGAGGAAGCCCGGCCAGGAGACTATTGCAGAAGTCAAGCCTACTAGTGATGAAAGCATGAATAAGCTGTTCTGCTGCGCTAGTAGTAAGTGTCGAATTGCAGCTATACGCCTAAGAAACATGTAAGAGGTCCGACAGGTATTAGAGACGTGCTTCTTGAGGTCCATGCTTTGGTCAAAAAGCACGCCTAGGTTGCGGGCATCTGAGCTTGGTTGAACATGAGCATCCCCAACCTGTATGTCCTGTATTTGTACCTTGTGTCGGAAGTGAGGGGAAGATATGACAAGAAACTCAGTCTTATGAGGATTGAATTTGAGAAAATTAACTGACATCCATGTTTGGATATCAGTGAGGCAGTTAGTGAGTACATCAAGCACTTTGGAACCATCACCTGTGACAGTGGGGCAGAATGTAGTGTATAATTGAGAGTCGTCTGCGTTAAAGTGATATTGTAAACCATGGTTACGAGCAATTTGACCAAGAGGCGAAGTGTAAAGTGTGAAAGCACCGGGCCGAGGACAGAGCCCTGAGGTATTCCGTAAGGAACCTTGGCCACAGCCGAAGCCTCGTTTTGTATTTTGATGATCTGAGAACGATCATGTAGATAAGACTTAAACCAGGATAGGGCAGAGCCTTGGATGCCAAAATAATTATACAATCTGTGAAGCAATAATTTGTGGTCAATTGTGTCAAAGGCCGACGAGAGATCGAGCAAGACTAGCAGTACAACCTTTTTGTTGTCAACTGCACACATGATGTCGTTGTGGACTTTTAAGAGGGCAGTCTCGACACTATGAAATTGCTTGTAAGCAGATTGTTGGCTCTCGTGCAACTCATGCTTTCCTTGATTCTGCAGAAATATTCTAAAGCAGATTGACTGGCTGTGAACCACATGTGCAGAGTCAAACCTATGCACAGTTGTGCCACCATACACGACCTGTATGGGTGAAATGTTTCAACTGGATGGTCAGTAGCACGTTTACATTCCTGTAACTTAACAGTTTATTAGCATTTTTGAGTTATGTCGGACACTATTATAGTAGTGGGCTGTTTGGTTCGGGTGTCTACAGAAAAATTTACCCAAACCTATAGTGCCCTTGTGCTGTGTCCACCATATCTCAAAATGGCTTATTCTGTTTTTGTTTTGTTTTGATAGCATTCGATGGGAGCACCAATCCCCCTAACTGGCAGCGGAGCATCCAAGATTTGCCAAACGGTTATGAGAATGAAGACTTCATTGTGTGGATGCGAACCGCGGCCCTACCAACATTCCGTAAACTTCATCGCCGTGTCATTAATACAGCGCAGACTGTGTTCGATACGGGACTACCGGCCGGGAACTACAGTCTCACTGTTGACTATTGTATCCTTTTGTAACATTTTTGGGGTGGCCAGTTGGTTTATCCAAAGTATTTTGTTATGACGCAAAACACAAACGTCCACAGACTTGAATTAAACTTATACCGCTTATGGATAATGATGGTAGAAAGCTTCCCTTAAAATATTACTTGCTGAGGTGCTGTAGTTTTTGAGAAATTAGGTAAACAAATTGACGAAAATGATTTTCATGTCAGTGGATTTACTTGACTCTCCTGAAAACATTGCTCTGTGATTTTCACATTTTCTTAAAAACAAGAGGACTATTTATTCTGAAATTTCCTATATCTTCATTCACAGTGACTAGGGATTCATGTCATAGCCAAAAACTTGAACTACTAAAGGCAGACAGATACAATAAAAAGTTTCAGTTGAATTCAATGTCTACTTGTTGAGATAACAAACAAAACTGTCAAAGTATGTCTTAAGGAATTTAGAATCAGCTGAAGACGACCTCTCGCACTAAACACAAACTAAATGTCTTGTAAGATCCTTAACTACCTACCCCTCAGCCTACCCAGTGCATATGTTTGACGGAACCAAAAGCATCGTCTTGACCACCACCTCCTGGCTAGGAGGCAAGAATAACTTTCTTGGCATCGCTTACATCGTCACCGGGTCTCTATGCATCCTCTTTGGAGCTTTTTTCTTACTCATTCACATTAAGCACGGCCACAGGTGAGTTCACAGAGTTTTAACCCCCCCTTTTTTATTGCAGTTATTCTGACGACAGCATTTGAAAAAGAGGAGAGGCAATGATCTTGTTGTGTTTAAACTTCTACAAACATTGCGGAAAATCATCTTTTTAAGCTCCATAACTAACAATAGCACAACCCAATGTCATAGAGCTGCTCAAACAGAAAATATTGCTCAAAAATCTATGCTTAGCAGAAATGATCAGGATACCAGTCACAAGTTGTACACATGAAATGTTATTTTGGCTGGTAACCCTGATCTGGAATGCATAATTATGTTGTGCTTAGCAACTTTGTGTGCTTATGCGCCTCTATGAAGTTGGGCCCAGATTGTAAAGAGCAGGAATTACAGGGCTTAGTTTTATCAACTGTTGGAGACAAAAGAGACAAGGGTAGAAAGTGGATTACTAGTAAGTTTGTACTCCGGAACTCTAACTTTGAAGATAAACAGGGTGCTATACACCATGAATACATTGATGTGTAAGAGTCAGAACTGCAAAATTAATTTGTGAAGTTATCTGACTTTGTGGGATTTGTAACTGCTGGCCCTAAGACAAACATCTTATTAATGGACCTGGCATTTGTATCTTATTTTGCCTGAAGTGCCCCCTTGAAAATAATTGTGCCCTGCCGTGTGCCCCTGTAATAGTTTCGTTTTTTGCTTTTAGGTGTTGAGTTACCATGGAGTGGAGTATATTTTTTATGATTTGTTAGGGCCTCTGGCCAGAGACACTATCAGTGTGTTCGTTTAGCTTCCCTGGGTCGACCCCGGTGTGTGGCGGTTTTCTTTTAGGACGAACGTGGGTTATTATCTGCACACGTTCGTCCTGGGGAAAAAAAAACCACTCACCGGGGTCGACCTGGGGAAGCTAAACGAACTCACCCAATATAGAGCAGGGCTTGAGTTGGGGGGGGGGGGGGAGTCCACAAAACGGAAGGACTTGTTGCCATAGTTTTTACTGGACCAGGATATTGTTTACAAAACCAGAATCACAATGAGAAGAGCTAGAATCAAAATGAGAACATAGTTTAATCATCTATCTAAACTGTTAACTAAGAGAAGATTCATCTCTTTTGTTTTATACAGCAGGAATGAAAGTTACGTGTGAGACTCATACTCAAATCGTGATTTTTTTTTGAGACAAAGATGTTGAGCTGAAAATAAAAACAAAGACCACTGGACTTACCTGTCTTGAGTTACTGGCCTGATAGTGAAATCACTGGCCTCGGGCTGATGGTCCAGTGTAAAATTCCAGCCTTGTAGAGTTTCAGTGTCCATGTTGGCGTTTACAGTGGAGTGTTGTGGTGCACGTTGAAGTTCTAAGCATGTGTACTATCAGCATGGTTAAACTTCTGTACTTCTGTGTGTTGAGTTGATGAATCCTCCCTTTCCACAAGATTAAATGTTGAAATGATTTTTCCGAGTTTCGTTTTTAGAGAGATGAATTGCATCAAGTCTTTTCTCCCTGTGTGTTAATTGTACTTTTTATTTATTTCCCCTCCGTTAACAATTTGTCAGTTCTGTCTTGTGTTGGGATGGTCAGAACACCAGGTCAGCACACCACGCGGAAGCGTTGTAGAAAAAAAAAAAATGAAAGGTAGAGTTGAGACCAAATTGTGGCGGGAATGTTTTAAAAAGAAAACAGCGGCTCACTAACCATAATTTAACTGCAGTGCACTATATTTTAATTTTTTCATTTTGACTTTTAACACTGAGGGAAGAATGGATGGTGCCATTAACGGCAGGGTTTTTCTTGGTCAGCGGCAAGGGTGTAGGCTTCGACTAACAACTGAGCAATCCAAGCCAATCAATTGACATTCCTTGTCGTAACTAATAAGCCAACAAAACAAGTTATGGAAGGTTGAAGAGATGGCAGGAAGATTTTTTTAAGTGTATCCTCAAAACTGTTCACAAAACTACAATGAACGTTTTTTGTGGGCATTTTTCTGACATAAACTAAATGCCAGTTTTAGCGTGACTGGAGACGAAAAATTTGTAAGCCTTCAGAATGCTCCGAGATCAACTTCTACTAATACAATGTAGGTGTTCTGAAGCTACCGGTTCCATCCTAGATTGACAACGTATCACATTGCTTAAAATTCACCTTCCATTGGGTGAAGTGAAAAGTTCATTTGGTTGGTCTGAGATGCTAGCGAATAGTAAAGTATAAAGTTTTCTCACAGGCTTTTGGCGCTAATTATTCCATTGCTAAAATTCCTATTTAACTGGGCATAGTGAACTACCTTTCTTGTCTTGGTTAGTCAGACAAGCTAGCAAATACAAAAGTAGTATTGAAATTATCTGTTCAAGTTGAAGCTGATCTAAATTCCTCGAAAACAAGATTCTTTTCTGTGGTATTACATTTTCTGTGGTAATGCACTCATCACTGAAAAATCATCATTATGGTGTTTATAATTCCTTAGCCCTTCTCCGTTGGAAATAGTTTTTTTAAAAGTTTTGTTTCCGGTTTCGTGGCGTCTCACACATTGTCTTTATGTTTCTCTCACTCTCCTCTGTGGCACCCTGTGTCTCTCTACGTCTGTCACACCCCCCCCTTCCCCTCTCCCCTCAATTCCTATTGTCTCACAGGCCGGGCCCATTGACTGTTGAGGCCAATAACGCTAATAATATACCCTCTGGTGCACTGTGTAAGTACTTGTTAGTTGGCTTTTAGAGTTATTAATTTTTGTTGTTTAACTCGTTGTTGCATGAATGTTAAAGCTTTATTTTGCATGATTTGGTCGGAACAAACCTCTAGTTCCTCCGCTGCATGTTCACTGCTTGATTCTATATCTATCTGGTGCACTTAACTGCTGGGGGAAAATCGTCGTGCTCAGAACCAGGTCAGATTCTTTTGTTGCATACAATCAAGATCAAATAACATCACAGCCCTGTATGCTTCGTTTTTGAAAGGGCAAGGGCGCCTTGGTAAAGGGCAAGGGCGCCTTGGTAAAGGGCAAGGGCGCCTTGGTAAAGGGCAAGGGCGCCTTGGTAAAGGGCAAGGGCGCCTTGGTAAAGGGCACCCTACAACTGAGAAAATTGTGAATTTTTACTGGAGAAATTTAAGGGTACCAAGGGCAATCGCCTTCTTTGCCCCGGTAATGTATCAGGCCGGACATCAGGGTTGTCAAGCACATGCAAAAATTATATCATTAACCCTGTTGCTATTATTGGTGCACTCTTCCTGCCCCAGCTGGTTCGTACCACAAAATACCACAGGGAGACTGTAGATACTAAGCAGGGGTGGATTTCACGAAGAGTTGAGACTAGTCTTATCTCAAGATGGCAACCTAGTGTCGCAAAGAGTTGAGGTGTAACACTGCATTGGCATGGAAACTTACCTAATTATGTATGTGGTATATTGCGTTATAAAGAAACTTTTAACCCCTCTGAAGGGGGTATGGGGTATGCTGGAGGGGGGGGGGGGGAACTATAAAAATTGTTAATTCATGAATTCGTAGATGACTCTACATTAGTGTGTGGAAGCAGAATCTTCTTTCTAAGCCATTATTTGCCCTTACGAATAAGCTTTTATCTGGGATAGAGGGTGGCAGCAAATATACCCTGTGAATCTGCTCTATACTGAGCATGACCATATCTTGTTTAAAACAATGGATTTATGCGGTAGGTCTGCTGCCACCTAATCTGCTTTTAGTTAGTCTTCCTCTGTCTCTGCTTGGGGCAAGAAAATGGCCCTGATATTTAATCCTGATTACCTGCGCCTATAATGCTTAATAATGCTTCTATTTTATGGGTTTTATATAATGCTATCTGCTCTAACCAGGGCCCAATTTCATGACTCTGCTTACCGCAGAATTCTGCGCTTACGATCACAATTCCCCGCTTACATGCAAGCGCCAAATTTCTGTGCCAGCCTTGTAAGCGTAGAATGCCTAGTAACGCGGAGTACGCACGTGCAGAAGCAAAAATTTCGTCGCAAACCCGTGAAATACGCTTGCCGTAAGCACAGAATTCCCTGCTTCCGTAAGCGCCGATTCTGTGCTTACGGTAAGCAGAGCCATGAAATTGGGCCCAGGTCTCACACACTATTGCAATCTTTATTTTAAAGGGACACGTTGCCTTGGATCGGGCGAGTTGGTCTATGAACCATTTTGTGGAGTCAAGTTTTTGACTCCATAAAATGGCCGACCATGTTCGTTCGCAAAGTATAAGGAAAACCACGCAATTTCGAGGCATATTTTTGTGGATTGTTATATTCTACTTTTAAATAATCTTTCTAACCATATTCGTTAAATTATTTGTAACTCATGAAAGCACAAACACTTGATGAAAATGTAATATTGTAAATCATTTTTAGGGCTACATGTATGTCCAAATTTATCGCTTCCTTTGGCAGTGACTATGGCCTGTTCACTTACATGTAATTGGCTGAGGCTGGATTTCACAAAAACACTCTGATTCATCTGAAGATGAGTTGTCAACCCAGTTAACTACAGCATGGTCATACTAACTGAAATTTCCTCACTGGCTTGAAAGGTGCAACCTTAAAGGCAGTGGATACTATTGTAAGTTACTCAAAATAATTATTAGCATAAAACCTTACTTGGTAACGAGTAATGGGGAGAGGTTGATAGTATAAAACATTGTGAGAAAACAGCTCCCACTGAAGTAACGTAGTTTTCAAGAAAGAAGTATTTTTCCACGAATTTAATTTCAAGACCTCAGAATTGAGGTCTCAAAATCTAGCATCTGAAAGCGCACAACTTCGTGTAACAAGGGTGTTTTTTCTTCCATTATTATCTCTCAACTTCGACTACACATTGACCTCAAATTTTCACAGGTTTGTTTTTTTATGCATATGACAATTACCAATAGTGTCTAGTGTCTTTAAAAGGGAAAGTGTTTACATAATATTTTATAATAACAGGCCGGTTCATCAATTGCAGCAGCTTGTTGAAATTTTGTGCATGTCAGGTTTGGGGGGGGGGGGGCAAGAGTGTGCAGTTGTGGTTGGTCAGTGCTTGTGTCACACAGGGCATTATTTTCAGGCTTCTTGGAGGCAACTAATTACTTGCATTGTATCAAACGGAACACTCGACAGCACAAGAGACAATCTTCTAACTGTGTGCTATCCCCAAGACAGTAATGAGAAAACTGAAATACGGATAAATTTTCTAATTGGAGATAGCTTTGAGCTGGTTGCCTGAACATTACCTCTTATTAAGCCCGGTTCATACTTCCTGCGAATGTGAGGCGATTTTGGTGATGCTACAATCAGTACGCACTCCATTTCCCTTTATGACGCAGAGAAATTCGCTTCGCATGAAGCATTCGCAGGAAATATGATCCGGGCTTTACATGGCCTTCAAGCTCTTGAAATATATTTGTTGTCTCGCTGACATCTGTGGGTCATTTTAAGAAATTGGTTGTGCACTCCCATGACGACTACATGTACCTTGCATCTTGAGCTTGCATCTTATGTTGACGATACACTGTGCAATTCTTGAAAGTATTCAAACTTTGAAACCTGTTGTGCAAGAATTTGTTTTTGTTGAAAGTGTGAAACTAAGATTCAGGTTTTTTCTTCTTCTTTTGCCTACTTTTCTTAATGCAAGTTCTAATCCTATCTAGCTGGAATGCTAATCAAAATTTTGCGTTAACAACAAATAATTTGTGCAATAACTTTGTTGCATCTGCCTGAAAAATGAACTGGTGGCATTTCAGCTCACCTGGTTGCTTGATCTCTTCGTTGCATGTGGTATAGCAATTTTTCAAACATCTACTTCCTTTTCTTGAAGATCTGGGCCCAATTTCATAGAGCTGCTTAAGCACAAAAGGTAGCAAAGCGCAACAAAGTTATTATTACCAGAGCTGGTCATATTTGCTTAGCAGAATTATTTTCTGCTTAAGCAGCTCTATGAAATTTGGCCCTGTAAATGACTATCATTTGCCAAACCAATGGACATTATTAGCTGTTCCGATCCAGTCGGAACAGCTATTGTTTTCGTCGAGATTTTTATTATTTTTATTATTATTATTATTATTATTATTATTATTATTATTCTTTGTTTCCGCCTCAAACCCCATAGCGTTTGTACAGCGTTTTTGTTTAGGCCCCTACTCCTAAAGTATTAGGATAAAATAGTTAAATCATATATCAAATTGAAGCTTAGAGCCTAAGCTTTATTCTAATACAAAAGTGTAAAAATTCTTCATTAATTAACCACGTGGTCTTCATTTGAATTTTTAATTTGTAAACTTGATGCAGTCACTTTCATGTTATTGCGAAGTATTCTCTTTGGTAAATGCCGTACAGTATGTACCTATCATGAGTAGTGACTTCTTGAGATGAGTCTACGCGTTTGAACATAACTGGATGCAGTCGCTTCCATGTTATTGTTAAACGATCTCTGTGGTAAATGCGATTCCGTATGTACCTATCATGAGTTGTGGCTTCTTGAGAGGAGTCTACTCAAGTCTCTTTTTCTTGTTTTTCTACATACGTTCTGGACCACAGCGCAGTGTCTGTTTCTTGACTTCCTAACCGAGTTCTGGACGTACACAAAGGCATAGGGTTTTCGTTTAGCGAACGTGCGTACATAGATAGGGGTACGTTTTTGACGACGACGACATACCATGGTGTCCACAGAATTACACTAAACTTAAAACAGTTTGAAGATAATGATAGTTGAAAGCTTCCCTTAAAATATTACTTGCTGTGGTGTTGTAGTTTTTGAGAAATTAGTGAAAAAAAACTGTCAAAACGTATGACTGGGACCGAGTTGGTTTGGGACCGAGTTGACCGGGTTCGTTTTTGAGAAATGAGTGAAAAAACTTTCAACGTATGACTGGGACCGAGTTAGTTTGGGACCGAGTTGACCGGGTTCGTTTCAGGCGACGAGCGTGGACGACAAAAATAGAACGCCTGGGATTTGGAATCTTTTACGGGTGAAGTCGGGGACCATAACCGTAAACTAGTTCAAGTATTTCGCTTTCTTTTCGGAAATTATACCATGACATACAAAAACTCTTTGGCAGGAATACAAAAGCAGCGATTTTATTATTCTGACGTTTCTCTTGTGGTTGAGTGGGTCACTTGTATAGAGCTGCTTATAATAATTAGGCAAAACATTTTGCTTTATAAAAATGCAGAAATTGAGCAGAATAGTGGCTAAATAGAGCTACTTATTATAATCAATAGGCAAATTATTTTGCTTTAAAAAATTGCAGATGAGCAGAATACCTTGAATCACAACTTGTACTTGTATTTGCTGTGTTTAGCTGCTTTTTGTGTTTAAAAAGCTTTAGTGTAGTTTGGTCTTGGGCCATTGCAATGGCTAAGAATCGCAGCGCTTATGTAATCATGGAATTGTGCTTACGCTAAGCGTATTTAACAGCTTAGCAAGGAATGCATTCTTGAGCGTCACAGTTCCCAATAAAAAAACGCTACATTGACTAATGGTGCTCAACTCCTGCAAAACTTTCGCTGCGAAAACAACAGTGACTTAAAAATTTGATTTGCATTCGCAGGATAATACCCGTGGTTTACTTACGTGCAAAAGTAGGCCGGGGCGACTAGTGTGCTTTAGTGTTAAAGTCGCGACTACAAATTATTGTTTGAGTCACGACTACAAATTATTATTTGAGTCGCGACTACTATTTTTCTCTACTCTGTTATAATCGTGCTCAAACGTTGACCCGACTACCTGTCTGGTGAAACACTTAGTTGTGTTGCTTCTTACTATTCGCAACATATAATATAACGTGCGCTTGCAACACTTTGCGGCACAAGTCTTGAGAATCCGTAATTTATCTCGACAAGTGTCGTAGTTGGGTTTAAGGTGCGACTAGTCCAGTTAGTAAATTTCACTAGTCACCCAGGCCTATCATGATGGGAACTTGCTTATTAAGGTTTTATCGCGAATCGCAAAATTTCAAGAGAGGGCACTGTTGAACCCACACAAAGGTATAGGCGTTGCGAGCGCAAGTCGTAGAAACTGGTAGATACCGCCCCATATTCCTTCCCAAAATGCATTGCGGTTCTGAATCGCGATAAACCTTATGAAAAATCTTGTGCGAATGGGCCCAATGTAGTGCTGTGCTCTGGAAGCAAAGATTTAGTGCTTAGAAGAAGCAGTGAATTCTGCGCTTACGTCAAGCGAAATACACTGCTTAGCAGGGATTTCTTTTGTTTGTGTGCTTCCAAGCTCGCACATTTTATTCCGCGCATGCACATTTAGCAGAAAATGGTGATCGTAGGTGCAGAGTTTGGTGGTTACGAGTTCAGTAAAATCCACTCGAACTAGATCAAACATCAAACCACCAACCAAATACAAGGATTTTATCATTAAGTAGTTTGTCACATGGCAATGGACTCTAAAGATACTGGCATGAACTCAAGAAACCAACCAAATCAAACAATCCTGAGTCAAATGCAAGTTTTTACATTATTCAACTAGGGACCACTCATCTTATATACCGCCCTCTATTGACAGTGAAAATCCTTGCAGCACCATATTTCAAGAAGTGCAGGACCAATTTTTACACTGTCTGTAGTGAAGACTCCTTGGGGCATGGACATTAATTTTGAAAAACTGTGACCTCAAGTTGACCTCTACTTCCGGGCTAACCGTAAGTGGGACCATATCTCAAGAGTTACACAACCGATTTAAAAAAAATTCTTCAGTTATAGACTCCTTATGTCTTAAAACTTGTTGGGAAAAACCGTGACCTCATTTTGACCTCTCCTTCAGTGTCAACTGGAAGTGGGACCATATCTCAAGTACCATTGAACCGATTTTCAAACTTTTTTCAGTTTAAGACCCCTTGGGCATCGGAGATTAGCCTTAGGTTACCGTGACCCCATGTTGACCTCTACTTTCGGGTCAACCGGAAGTGGCACCATAACTCAAGACACTATTCAACTATTTTTTTAAGAGTGATTACCTAACCCTAACCCTAGGACGCATCGATTCAGCAGGGTGCGGGCGCCACTTGACGGAAAACATTGTGGCGCCCAGCGAATCAACGATCATTATAGTATTTTCTCCTGAACCACATAAAATAGTTGGGCTTGTGCTGTCTCTTATATACCGAGACCAGTCTCGAGACGAAGAACACTGCCAAACAGGAAACTCTCAAAGTAACATAAATGATGTATCCTGCTGATGAGGGAATGTCATAGATTAATGATCTCAAGAACTACACAACCGATTTTTAATTTCTTTACAATTGTAGACCCATCGAGCACGAAAGATTGAACTTTGGTTACTGTGACCCAAATTGACCTTTACCTCCTGGTCAACCGGAAGTGGGACCATATCTCAAGAACTAAGCAACCAATTTTCAATTTCTTTTCATTTATAGCCCCTTTCAGCATTGAAGATTGAACTCTCATTACCGTGACCCCATGTTGAACTTTATTTCTGGGTCAACCGGAAGTGGGACCATACCTCAAGCACAACACAACCGATTTTTCCATTTAGTTCCAGTTTAAGACCCATTGATCATTAAAGATTAAACTTGGATGACCATGACCCAAGTTGACCTTTACATCCGGGTCAACCGGAAGTGGAACCATATCTTAAGAACTGCACAACCAATGTTCAAGTTCTTTTCAGTTATATACCCTTTGAACCCTAAAGATTGAACTTGGATTACCTTTACCTCAAATTGACCTTTACTTCCGGGTCAACCGGAAGTGGGACCATATCTCAAGAACCATGCAACCGATCATCAGTTTCTTTTCAATTAAAGACCCCTTGAACATTGAAAATTAATTTTATTATTATTCTTTGTTTCCGCCTAAAATCCCATTGCATTTGTACACGTTTTTTGTTTATTCCTAATCTCCCTTACCACAAGGTCAACAGAGTTAAATCATACATCATATTGAAGCTTAGAACTTAAGCTAAATTGTAAATGTCACAAATGTTAAAATTCTTAATTAATTAACCATGTGACCCTCATTTGCATATTTAATTGGGAAATCTTTGTAGCACCATATCTCAAGAAGTTCACTGCAAATTTTTACCCTGTTTGTTGGTATAGACTCCTTGGGGATTGGAGATTAATTTTGAAAAACCGTGACCTCAAGTTGACCTCTACTTCCGGGTAAACCGGAAGTGGGACTATATCTCAAGTACTATACAACCGATTTTCAAACTTTTTTTCAGTTTGAGACCCCTTGGGCATTAAAAATCAATTTTGAAAAACCGTGACCTCAAGTTGACCTCTACTTCCGGGTCAACCGGAAGTGGGACCATATCTCAAGAAGTACACGGCCGATTTTTAGACTGTTTATAATTAGAGACTCGTTGGGGATTGAAGATTAATTTGGAAAAACCGTGACCTCAAGTTGACCTCTACTTCCGGGTTAACCGGAAGTGGGACTATATCTCAAGTACTATACAACCGATTTTCAAACCTTTTGCAGTTTTAGACCCCTTAGGCGTTAAAGATAAACTTTAAAAACCTTGACCTCAAGTTGACCTCTACTTGCGGGTCAACCGGAAGTGGAACTATATCTCAAGTACTATACAACCGATTTTCAAACTTTTTTTCTGTTTTAAACCCATTAGGCATTAAAGATGAACTTTGGAAACTTGTAACCTCAAGTTGACCTCTACTTCCTGGTTAACCGGAAGTGGGACCATATCTCAAGAAGTACACGGCATATTTTTAGACTGTTTGTAGTTATAGACTCCTAGGGGATAGGAGATAAGTTGCAAAAAACTTTACCTCAAATTGACCTCTACTTCCGGGTCAACCGGAAGTGGGACCATATCTCAAGAAGTACACGGCCAATTTTTAGACTTGTTGTAGTTATATACTCCTTTGGGATTGGAGATACATTTTTGAAACACCGTGACCTTAAGTTGACCTCTACTTCCGGGTCAACCCAAAGTGTGGCAATATCGATTTTCAAACTTTTTTCAGTTAGAGACTCCTTGGGCATTGAATAATAGCCTTAGGTTACCATAACCCCATGTCGACCTCTTCTTCCGGGTCAACCGGAAGTGGCACCATAACTCAAGACACTATTCAGCATTTTCGTCCTTTTTCAGTAATAGACTCCTTGGTCATTTTAGCACATAATCCAAGAAAAAGAACACGGAACAGCTTTGTGTTTATTATTATTATTATTAGCTGTTCCGATCCAGTCGGAACAGCTATTGTTTTCGTCGAGATTTTTATTATTTTTATTATTATTATTATTATTATTATTATTATTATTATTCTTTGTTTCCGCCTCAAACCCCATAGCGTTTGTACAGCGTTTTTGTTTAGGCCCCTACTCCTAAAGTATTAGGATAAAATAGTTAAATCATATATCAAATTGAAGCTTAGAGCCTAAGCTTTATTCTAATACAAAAGTGTAAAAATTCTTCATTAATTAACCACGTGGTCTTCATTTGAATTTTTAATTTGTAAACTTGATGCAGTCACTTTCATGTTATTGCGAAGTATTCTCTTTGGTAAATGCCGTACAGTATGTACCTATCATGAGTAGTGACTTCTTGAGATGAGTCTACGCGTTTGAACATAACTGGATGCAGTCGCTTCCATGTTATTGTTAAACGATCTCTGTGGTAAATGCGATTCCGTATGTACCTATCATGAGTTGTGGCTTCTTGAGAGGAGTCTACTCAAGTCTCTTTTTCTTGTTTTTCTACATACGTTCTGGACCACAGCGCAGTGTCTGTTTCTTGACTTCCTAACCGAGTTCTGGACGTACACAAAGGCATAGGGTTTTCGTTTAGCGAACGTGCGTACATAGATAGGGGTACGTTTTTGACGACGACGACATACCATGGTGTCCACAGAATTACACTAAACTTAAAACAGTTTGAAGATAATGATAGTTGAAAGCTTCCCTTAAAATATTACTTGCTGTGGTGTTGTAGTTTTTGAGAAATTAGTGAAAAAAAACTGTCAAAACGTATGACTGGGACCGAGTTGGTTTGGGACCGAGTTGACCGGGTTCGTTTTTGAGAAATGAGTGAAAAAACTTTCAACGTATGACTGGGACCGAGTTAGTTTGGGACCGAGTTGACCGGGTTCGTTTCAGGCGACGAGCGTGGACGACAAAAATAGAACGCCTGGGATTTGGAATCTTTTACGGGTGAAGTCGGGGACCATAACCGTAAACTAGTTCAAGTATTTCGCTTTCTTTTCGGAAATTATACCATGACATACAAAAACTCTTTGGCAGGAATACAAAAGCAGCGATTTTATTATTCTGACGTTTCTCTTGTGGTTGAGTGGGTCACTTGTATAGAGCTGCTTATAATAATTAGGCAAAACATTTTGCTTTATAAAAATGCAGAAATTGAGCAGAATAGTGGCTAAATAGAGCTACTTATTATAATCAATAGGCAAATTATTTTGCTTTAAAAAATTGCAGATGAGCAGAATACCTTGAATCACAACTTGTACTTGTATTTGCTGTGTTTAGCTGCTTTTTGTGTTTAAAAAGCTTTAGTGTAGTTTGGTCTTGGGCCATTGCAATGGCTAAGAATCGCAGCGCTTATGTAATCATGGAATTGTGCTTACGCTAAGCGTATTTAACAGCTTAGCAAGGAATGCATTCTTGAGCGTCACAGTTCCCAATAAAAAAACGCTACATTGACTAATGGTGCTCAACTCCTGCAAAACTTTCGCTGCGAAAACAACAGTGACTTAAAAATTTGATTTGCATTCGCAGGATAATACCCGTGGTTTACTTACGTGCAAAAGTAGGCCGGGGCGACTAGTGTGCTTTAGTGTTAAAGTCGCGACTACAAATTATTGTTTGAGTCACGACTACAAATTATTATTTGAGTCGCGACTACTATTTTTCTCTACTCTGTTATAATCGTGCTCAAACGTTGACCCGACTACCTGTCTGGTGAAACACTTAGTTGTGTTGCTTCTTACTATTCGCAACATATAATATAACGTGCGCTTGCAACACTTTGCGGCACAAGTCTTGAGAATCCGTAATTTATCTCGACAAGTGTCGTAGTTGGGTTTAAGGTGCGACTAGTCCAGTTAGTAAATTTCACTAGTCACCCAGGCCTATCATGATGGGAACTTGCTTATTAAGGTTTTATCGCGAATCGCAAAATTTCAAGAGAGGGCACTGTTGAACCCACACAAAGGTATAGGCGTTGCGAGCGCAAGTCGTAGAAACTGGTAGATACCGCCCCATATTCCTTCCCAAAATGCATTGCGGTTCTGAATCGCGATAAACCTTATGAAAAATCTTGTGCGAATGGGCCCAATGTAGTGCTGTGCTCTGGAAGCAAAGATTTAGTGCTTAGAAGAAGCAGTGAATTCTGCGCTTACGTCAAGCGAAATACACTGCTTAGCAGGGATTTCTTTTGTTTGTGTGCTTCCAAGCTCGCACATTTTATTCCGCGCATGCACATTTAGCAGAAAATGGTGATCGTAGGTGCAGAGTTTGGTGGTTACGAGTTCAGTAAAATCCACTCGAACTAGATCAAACATCAAACCACCAACCAAATACAAGGATTTTATCATTAAGTAGTTTGTCACATGGCAATGGACTCTAAAGATACTGGCATGAACTCAAGAAACCAACCAAATCAAACAATCCTGAGTCAAATGCAAGTTTTTACATTATTCAACTAGGGACCACTCATCTTATATACCGCCCTCTATTGACAGTGAAAATCCTTGCAGCACCATATTTCAAGAAGTGCAGGACCAATTTTTACACTGTCTGTAGTGAAGACTCCTTGGGGCATGGACATTAATTTTGAAAAACTGTGACCTCAAGTTGACCTCTACTTCCGGGCTAACCGTAAGTGGGACCATATCTCAAGAGTTACACAACCGATTTAAAAAAAATTCTTCAGTTATAGACTCCTTATGTCTTAAAACTTGTTGGGAAAAACCGTGACCTCATTTTGACCTCTCCTTCAGTGTCAACTGGAAGTGGGACCATATCTCAAGTACCATTGAACCGATTTTCAAACTTTTTTCAGTTTAAGACCCCTTGGGCATCGGAGATTAGCCTTAGGTTACCGTGACCCCATGTTGACCTCTACTTTCGGGTCAACCGGAAGTGGCACCATAACTCAAGACACTATTCAACTATTTTTTTAAGAGTGATTACCTAACCCTAACCCTAGGACGCATCGATTCAGCAGGGTGCGGGCGCCACTTGACGGAAAACATTGTGGCGCCCAGCGAATCAACGATCATTATAGTATTTTCTCCTGAACCACATAAAATAGTTGGGCTTGTGCTGTCTCTTATATACCGAGACCAGTCTCGAGACGAAGAACACTGCCAAACAGGAAACTCTCAAAGTAACATAAATGATGTATCCTGCTGATGAGGGAATGTCATAGATTAATGATCTCAAGAACTACACAACCGATTTTTAATTTCTTTACAATTGTAGACCCATCGAGCACGAAAGATTGAACTTTGGTTACTGTGACCCAAATTGACCTTTACCTCCTGGTCAACCGGAAGTGGGACCATATCTCAAGAACTAAGCAACCAATTTTCAATTTCTTTTCATTTATAGCCCCTTTCAGCATTGAAGATTGAACTCTCATTACCGTGACCCCATGTTGAACTTTATTTCTGGGTCAACCGGAAGTGGGACCATACCTCAAGCACAACACAACCGATTTTTCCATTTAGTTCCAGTTTAAGACCCATTGATCATTAAAGATTAAACTTGGATGACCATGACCCAAGTTGACCTTTACATCCGGGTCAACCGGAAGTGGAACCATATCTTAAGAACTGCACAACCAATGTTCAAGTTCTTTTCAGTTATATACCCTTTGAACCCTAAAGATTGAACTTGGATTACCTTTACCTCAAATTGACCTTTACTTCCGGGTCAACCGGAAGTGGGACCATATCTCAAGAACCATGCAACCGATCATCAGTTTCTTTTCAATTAAAGACCCCTTGAACATTGAAAATTAATTTTATTATTATTCTTTGTTTCCGCCTAAAATCCCATTGCATTTGTACACGTTTTTTGTTTATTCCTAATCTCCCTTACCACAAGGTCAACAGAGTTAAATCATACATCATATTGAAGCTTAGAACTTAAGCTAAATTGTAAATGTCACAAATGTTAAAATTCTTAATTAATTAACCATGTGACCCTCATTTGCATATTTAATTGGGAAATCTTTGTAGCACCATATCTCAAGAAGTTCACTGCAAATTTTTACCCTGTTTGTTGGTATAGACTCCTTGGGGATTGGAGATTAATTTTGAAAAACCGTGACCTCAAGTTGACCTCTACTTCCGGGTAAACCGGAAGTGGGACTATATCTCAAGTACTATACAACCGATTTTCAAACTTTTTTTCAGTTTGAGACCCCTTGGGCATTAAAAATCAATTTTGAAAAACCGTGACCTCAAGTTGACCTCTACTTCCGGGTCAACCGGAAGTGGGACCATATCTCAAGAAGTACACGGCCGATTTTTAGACTGTTTATAATTAGAGACTCGTTGGGGATTGAAGATTAATTTGGAAAAACCGTGACCTCAAGTTGACCTCTACTTCCGGGTTAACCGGAAGTGGGACTATATCTCAAGTACTATACAACCGATTTTCAAACCTTTTGCAGTTTTAGACCCCTTAGGCGTTAAAGATAAACTTTAAAAACCTTGACCTCAAGTTGACCTCTACTTGCGGGTCAACCGGAAGTGGAACTATATCTCAAGTACTATACAACCGATTTTCAAACTTTTTTTCTGTTTTAAACCCATTAGGCATTAAAGATGAACTTTGGAAACTTGTAACCTCAAGTTGACCTCTACTTCCTGGTTAACCGGAAGTGGGACCATATCTCAAGAAGTACACGGCATATTTTTAGACTGTTTGTAGTTATAGACTCCTAGGGGATAGGAGATAAGTTGCAAAAAACTTTACCTCAAATTGACCTCTACTTCCGGGTCAACCGGAAGTGGGACCATATCTCAAGAAGTACACGGCCAATTTTTAGACTTGTTGTAGTTATATACTCCTTTGGGATTGGAGATACATTTTTGAAACACCGTGACCTTAAGTTGACCTCTACTTCCGGGTCAACCCAAAGTGTGGCAATATCGATTTTCAAACTTTTTTCAGTTAGAGACTCCTTGGGCATTGAATAATAGCCTTAGGTTACCATAACCCCATGTCGACCTCTTCTTCCGGGTCAACCGGAAGTGGCACCATAACTCAAGACACTATTCAGCATTTTCGTCCTTTTTCAGTAATAGACTCCTTGGTCATTTTAGCACATAATCCAAGAAAAAGAACACGGAACAGCTTTGTGTTTATTATTATTATTATTATTATTATTATTCTTTGTTTCCGCCTCAAACCCCATAGCGTTTGTACAGCGTTTTTGTTTAGGCCCCTACTCCTAAAGTATTAGGATAAAATAGTTAAATCATATATCAAATTGAAGCTTAGAGCCTAAGCTTTATTCTAATACAAAAGTGTAAAAATTCTTCATTAATTAACCACGTGGTCTTCATTTGAATTTTTAATTTGTAAACTTGATGCAGTCACTTTCATGTTATTGCGAAGTATTCTCTTTGGTAAATGCCGTACAGTATGTACCTATCATGAGTTGTGACTTCTTGAGATGAGTCTACGCGTTTGAACATAACTGGATGCAGTCGCTTCCATGTTATTGTTAAACGATCTCTGTGGTAAATGCGATTCCGTATGTACCTATCATGAGTTGTGGCTTCTTGAGAGGAGTCTACTCAAGTCTCTTTTTCTTGTTTTTCTACATACGTTCTGGACCACAGCGCAGTGTCTGTTTCTTGACTTCCCAACCGAGTTCTGGACGTACACAAAGGCATAGGGTTTTCGTTTAGCGAACGTGCGTATATAGATAGGGGTACGTTTTTGACGACGACGACATACCATGGTGTCCACAGAATTACACTAAACTTAAAACAGTTTGAAGATAATGATAGTTGAAAGCTTCCCTTAAAATATTACTTGCTGTGGTGTTGTAGTTTTTGAGAAATTAGTGAAAAAAAACTGTCAAAACGTATGACTGGGACCGAGTTGGTTTGGGACCGAGTTGACCGGGTTCGTTTTTGAGAAATGAGTGAAAAAACTGTCAACGTATGACTGGGACCGAGTTAGTTTGGGACCGAGTTGACCGGGTTCGTTTCAGGCGACGAGCGTGGACGACAAAAATAGAACGCCTTGGATTTGGAATCTTTTACGGGTGAAGTCGGGGACCATAACCGTAAACTAGTTCAAGTATTTCGCTTTCTTTTCGGAACTTATACCATGACATACAAAAACTCTTTGGCAGGAATACAAAAGCAGCGATTTTATTATTCTGACGTTTCTCTTGTGGTTGAGTGGGTCACTTGTATAGAGCTGCTTATAATAATTAGGCAAAACATTTTGCTTTATAAAAATGCAGAAATTGAGTAGAATAGTGGCTAAATAGAGCTACTTATTATAATCAATAGGCAAATTATTTTGCTTTAAAAAATTGCAGATGAGCAGAATACCTTGAATCACAACTTGTACTTGTATTTGCTGTGTTTAGCTGCTTTTTGTGTTTAAAAAGCTTTAGTGTAGTTTGGTCTTGGGCCATTGCAATGGCTAAGAATCGCAGCGCTTATGTAATCATGGAATTGTGCTTACGCTAAGCGTATTTAACAGCTTAGCAAGGAATGCATTCTTGAGCGTCACAGTTCCCAATAAAAAAACGCTACATTGACTAATTGTGCTCAACTCCTGCAAAACTTTCGCTGCGAAAACAACAGTGACTTAAAAATTTGATTTGCATTCGCAGGATAATACCCGTGGTTTACTTACGTGCAAAAGTAGGCCGGGGCGACTAGTGTGCTTTAGTGTTAAAGTCGCGACTACAAATTATTGTTTGAGTCACGACTACAAATTATTATTTGAGTCGCGACTACTATTTTTCTCTACTCTGTTATAATCGTGCTCAAACGTTGACCCGACTACCTGTCTGGTGAAACACTTAGTTGTGTTGCTTCTTACTATTCGCAACATATAATATAACGTGCGCTTGCAACACTTTGCCGCACAAGTCTTGAGAATCCGTAATTTATCTCGACAAGTGTCGTAGTTGGGTTTAAGGTGCGACTAGTCCAGTTAGTAAATTTCACTAGTCACCCAGGCCTATCATGATGGGAACTTGCTTATTAAGGTTTTATCGCGAATCGCAAAATTTCAAGAGAGGGCACTGTTGAACCCACACAAAGGTATAGGCGTTGCGAGCGCGAGTCGTAGAAACTGGTAGATACCGCCCCATATTCCTTCCCAAAATGCATTGCGGTTCTGAATCGCGATAAACCTTATGAAAAATCTTGTGCGAATGGGCCCAATGTAGTGCTGTGCTCTGGAAGCAAAGATTTAGTGCTTAGAAGAAGCAGTGAATTCTGCGCTTACGTCAAGCGAAATACACTGCTTAGCAGGGATTTCTTTTGTTTGTGTGCTTCCAAGCTCGCACATTTTATTCCGCGCATGCACATTTAGCAGAAAATGGTGATCGTAGGTGCAGAGTTTGGTGGTTACGAGTTCAGTAAAATCCACTCGAACTAGATCAAACATCAAACCACCAACCAAATACAAGGATTTTATCATTAAGTAGTTTGTCACATGGCAATGGACTCTAAAGATACTGGCATGAACTCAAGAAACCAACCAAATCAAACAATCCTGAGTCAAATGCAAGTTTTTACATTATTCAACTAGGGACCACTCATCTTATATACCGCCCTCTATTGACAGTGAAAATCCTTGCAGCACCATATCTCAAGAAGTGCAGGACCAATTTTTACACTGTCTGTAGTGAAGACTCCTTGGGGCATGGACATTAATTTTGAAAAACTGTGACCTCAAGTTGACCTCTACTTCTGGGCTAACCGTAAGTGGGACCATATCTCAAGTGTTACACAACCGATTTAAAAAAAATTCTTCAGTTATAGACTCCTTATGTCTTAAAACTTGTTGGGAAAAACCGTGACCTCATTTTGACCTCTCCTTCAGTGTCAACTGGAAGTGGGACCATATCTCAAGTACCATTGAACCGATTTTCAAACTTTTTTCAGTTTAAGACCCCTTGGGCATCGGAGATTAGCCTTAGGTTACCGTGACCCCATGTCGACCTCTACTTTCGGGTCAACCGGAAGTGGCACCATAACTCAAGACACTATTCAACTATTTTTTTAAGAGTGATTACCTAACCCTAACCCTAGGACGCATCGATTCAGCAGGGTGCGGGCGCCACTTGACGGAAAACATTGTGGCGCCCAGCGAATCAACGATCATTATAGTATAGAGGAGAAATAATTTTCTCCTGAACCACATAAAATAGTTGGGTTTGTGCTGTCTCTTATATACCGAGACCAGTCTCGAGACGAAGAACACTGCCAAACAGGAAACTCTCAAAGTAACATAAATGATGTATCCTGCTGATGAGGGAATGTCATAGATTAATGATCTCAAGAACTACACAACCGATTTTTAATTTCTTTACAATTGTAGACCCATCGAGCACGAAAGATTGAACTTTGGTTACTGTGACCCAAATTGACCTTTACCTCCTGGTCAACCGGAAGTGGGACCATATCTCAAGAACTAAGCAACCAATTTTCAATTTCTTTTCATTTATAGCCCCTTTCAGCATTGAAGATTGAACTCTCATTACCGTGACCCCATGTTGAACTTTATTTCTGGGTCAACCGGAAGTGGGACCATACCTCAAGCACAACACAACCGATTTTTCCATTTAGTTCCAGTTTAAGACCCATTGATCATTAAAGATTAAACTTGGATGACCATGACCCAAGTTGACCTTTACATCCGGGTCAACCGGAAGTGGAACCATATCTTAAGAACTGCACAACCAATGTTCAAGTTCTTTTCAGTTATATACCCTTTGAACCCTAAAGATTGAACTTGGATTACCTTTACCTCAAATTGACCTTTACTTCCGGGTCAACCGGAAGTGGGACCATATCTCAAGAACCATGCAACCGATCATCAGTTTCTTTTCAATTAAAGACCCCTTGAACATTGAAAATTAAAAACGGAACAGCTGTGTGTTTGTTCACAAACACTAGATGTCTAGTTATTATTATTATTATTCTTTGTTTCCGCCTAAAACCCCATTGTGTTTGTACAGCGTTTTTGTTTAGGCCCCTACTCCTAAAGTATTAGGATAAAATAGTTAAATCATATATCAAATTGAAGCTTAGAGCCTAAGGTTTACTCTAATAAAAAAGTGTAAAAATTCTTCATTAATTAACCACGTGGTCTTCATTTGAATTTTTAATTTGTAAACTTGATGCAGTCACTTTCATGTTATTGTGAAATATTCTCTTTGATAAATGCCATACAGTATGTACTTATCATGAGTTGTGACTTCTTGAGATGAGTCTACGCGTTTGAACATAACTGGATGCAGTCACTTCCATGTTATTGTTAAACATTCTCTATGGTGAATGCAATTCAGTATGTACCTATCATGAGTTGTGACTTCTTGAGAGAAGTCTACCCAAGTTTCTTTTTCTTGTTTTTCTACATACGTTCTGGACCACAGCGCAGTGTCTGTTTCTTCGTTTCCTAACCGAGTTCTGGACGTACACAAAGGCATAGGGTTTTCGTTTAGCGAACGTGCGTATATAAATAGGGGTACGTTTTTGACGACGACGACATACCATGGTGTCCACAGAATTACACTAAACTTAAACAGTTTGAAGATAATGATAGTTGAAAGCTTCCCTTAAAATATTACTTGGTGTGGTGTTGTAGTTTTTGAGAAATTAGTGAAAAAAAAACTGTCAACGTATGACTGGGACCGAGTTGGTTTGGGACCGAGTTGACCGGGTTCGTTTTTGAGAAATGAGTGAAAAAACTGTCAACGTATGACTGGGACCGAGTTAGTTTGGGACCGAGTTGACCGGCTTCGTTTCAGGCGACGAGCGTGGACGACAAAAATAGAACGCCTGGGATTTGGAATCTTTTACGGGTGAAGTCGGGGACCATAACCCTAAACTAATTCAAGTATTTCGCTTTCTTTTCGGAAATTATACCACGCAATACAAAAACTCTTTGGCAGGAATACAAAAGCAGCGATTTTATTATTCTGACGTTTCTCTTGTGGTTGAGTGGGTCACTTGTATAGAGATGCTTATAATAAATAGGCAAAACATTTTGCTTTATAAAAATGCAGAAATTGAGCAGAATAGTGGCTAAATGTTATAGAGCTACTTATTATAATCAATAGGCAAATTATTTTGCTTTAAAAAAATTGCAGATGAGCAGAATACCTTGAATCACAACTTGTACTTGTATTTGCCGTGTTTAGCTGCTTTTTGTGTTTAAAAAGCTTTAGTGTAGTTTGGTCCTGGGCCAATGGCTTTTAAGGGAAAGAATCGCAGCGCTTACGTAATCATGGAATTGTGCTTACGCTAAGCGTATTTAACAGGTTAGCAAGGAATGCGTTCTTGAGCGTCACAGTTCCCAATAAAAAAATGCTACAGTTGACTAATTGTGCTCAACTCCTGCAAAACTTTCGCTGCGAAAACAACAGTGACTTGAAAATTAGATTTGCATTCGCAGGATTATACCCGTGGTTTACTTACGTGCAAAAGTAGGCCGGGGCGACTAGTGTGCTTTAGTGTTAAAGTCGCGACTACAAATTATTGTTTGAGTCACGACTACAAATTATTATTTGAGTCGCGACTACTATTTTTCTCTACACTGTTATAATCGTGCTCAAACGTTGACCCGACTACCTGTCTGGTGAAACACTTAGTTGTGTTGCTTCTTACTATTCGCAACATATAATATAACGTGCGCTTGCAACACTTTGCCGCACAAGTCTTGAGAATCCGTAATTTATCTCGACAAGTGTCGTAGTTGGGTTTGAGGTGCGATTAGTCCAGTTAGTAAATTTCACTAGTCACCCAGGCCTATCATGATGGGAACTTGCTTATTAAGGTTTTATCGCAAATCGCAAAATTTCAAGAGAGGGCGCTGTTGAACCCACACAAAGGTATAGGCGTTGCGAGCGCGAGTTGTAGAAACTGGTAGATACCGCCCCATATTCCTTCCCAAAATGCATTGCGGTTCTGAATCGCGATAAACCTTATGAAAAATCTTGTGCGAATGGGCCCAATGTAGTGCTCTGCTCTGGAAGCAAAGATTCAGTGCTTAGAAGAAGCAGTGAATTCTGCGCTTACGTCAAGCAAAATACACTGCTTAGCAGGGATTTCTTTTGTTTGTGTGCTTCCAAGCTCGCACATTTTATTCTGCGCATGCACATTTAGCAGAAAATGGTGATCGTAGGTGCAGAGTTTGGTGGTTACGAGTTCAGTAAAATCCACTCGAATTAGATCAAACATCAAACCACCAACCAAATACAAGGATTTTATCATTAAGTAGTTTGTCACATGGCAATGGACTCTAAAGATACTGGCATGAACTCAAGAAACCAACCAAATCAAACAATCCTGAGTCAAATGCAAGTTTTTACATTATTCAACTAGGGACCACTCATCTTATATACCGCCCTCTATTGACAGTGAAAATCCTTGCAGCACCATATCTCAAGAAGTGCAGGACCAATTTTTACACTGTCTGTAGTGAAGACTCCTTGGGGCATGGACATTAATTTTGAAAAACTGTGACCTCAAGTTGACCTCTACTTCCGGGTTAACCGGAAGTGGGACCATATCTCAAAAGTTACACAACCGATTTAAAAAAAATTCTTCAGTTATAGACTCCTTAGGTCTTAAAAATTGTTGGGAAAAACCGTGACCTCATTTTGACCTCTTCTTCCGTGTCAACTGGAAGTGGGACCATATCGCAAGTGCCATTGAACCGATTTTCAAACTTTTTTCAGTTTTAGACCCCTTGGGCATTGGAGATTAGCCTTAGGTTACCGTGACCCCATGTCGACCTCTACTTTCGGGTCAACCGGAAGTGGCATCATAACTCAAGACACTATTCAACATTTCAAACTTTTTTTCAGTTATAGGCTCCTTGGTCATTTTACCACATAATCTAAGCAAAAGAACACGGAACAGCTTTGTGTTTGTTCACAAACACCTAATGTCTAGTATTATGATTGAGTTTAGCCCTGTGCTGATTATTCGAGTAGCTATGACCCTGCGTTCTCTTGATAACAGTACGAATGCTCTAACCCTCACTTTCAACTAAAAACATTTCCACAAAGCGCTATAGTTTAAACAGCATTCATGCAGCATTAACTAAGGGGAACTTTTGTCAAAGATACAAATAACATGACAAACAATTGGAAAAACATGTGTTTTTGTTTTTGTTTTCAGAGCAAATGCTCCAGAAGCAAGTACTACGAACGAGATCGGGTAATGTTTGGGATAATCCACTATGATGACAAGGGGGGATCCAGGAGTATACTTTGGTGACTGGAAGGAGGGTGAGCAACAACAGAGTAACAGGTACCAGCTAGTATTGCAAACTAGCACTCAACATTTAGATGGTGTCCTGTCCACATCAGGTGAATAAGATGTAAAATTCTGTAAACTTAAAAAAAAAAAATCTTCTCATCGTGTCTGTGTAGAGAATTAAAGATTGCACTTTTCTGGAAAAGACTGAGGGTTTAAACAGATGATCTCTCGTGGGAAAAAGATGATCTTTCATAATCCCCCTAAATCTTTTCTGGAGACATTTATTATTGATACGGTTTAAAAAGGTCAGTGAGTCATTGAAATAAGCCATATAGAGATATGGTGGACACATTACTATAAGACTATTTGGTCTGGGTAAATTTGTATGTACATGTGTATACAGTACACCCGAGCCACACAGTGCATTCCTATAGTGGCCACCATGGATATCAGCTATGGCTAATATGTTTGCTGCCACCTAGTGTCAAGAAGTCGCTTATTTAGTTGTACCCACCTTTAACAAAAATTTCAAAAAACATCTAATGCAATATTTAAAAAGCAGATACAAAATTCACTTCTTTTGTTTACTTTTGGATGATTAGCAGTAATGATGTAATAAAAAGAAAAATTAAAGTAACTTTTATCTATTTATTCTGGGCCCAATTCAAAGAGCTGCTTTAGCACAAACAGTGGCCAATTACAGGAAAGTCATGCTTACCAGAACTAAGTTTTACCAGCCAAACTAAAGGCCATGCCAAATGTACCATTTTTTAACTGGTATCCCTTTCATTTATGCTCAGCAATATTTTCTGCTTAAGCAGCTCTTAGAAATTCAGCACTGATTTTACAGTTAACAGTTGCATGCCAATTTTTATAGGCCATATTTCTTGTACTTTAATTATAATGATCATTGTGTATATAATTGCATTTTGGAAGAAAAGGCAAATCTATTGTTGTGAATTAAACAGCAGAAACCAATTGTAGCATTACCCTTTGCGTGTAGATGCAGATTTGAGCATGGGGTTAATAGACCCTGTCACCTTTGTTTACACAAATAGGGACATCGTACATTCCAGGGCTTTTCTGGCAGGCAAGTAGTCATATGTAAGAGAAAGGCAGTATTTCCTAGGTAGTGGGCACCTCAATGAGGGATTTGTGACTCATTCTGTAAGGGAATTTCAAAGGGCACCAAGGCAATGATGCTTCACAGATGCAATGAACCATCATAAACCATCGGGTTGGAATATGAAAGAGTCGTGCAGTTCTGGTAGGATGATTTTCCCAAACTGCAGACCTCTGACTAAAACCCAAGATGTAGCAAAATTTTCCATTCTATTTCAAGGCACTGAGAAATAGCTAGTATATTTCTGTCATGATGATAGCGGAGCCTGGTTGCGAGACTGCTTGTTCATGCCAGAGGGGGCTGCTCTCACCACTACAGACCAACTGTAGTGGTGACATCAGGGCCAAATTTCATAGCGCTGCTTAACGGTAAGCAAATTTGCATTTGCAAATTTGTATTTTCTTAATGGTAAGAAAAATTTGCTTAAGCCTTAGCGTATTTCACAGGTTAGCAGAAAAATTGGGCGGCTATATTGTGCGTTTACCGTGGATTTGCATTGTGACGTCATTTATTTTTGTGCGGTAAGCACTGGAAGGTTAGCATGCCTTTTTGTGTGCTTACGGTTAGCAGCGCTATGAAAAAGAAATTGTGCAGTAAGCATAAAATCAGCCGCTAAGCAGCGCTATGAAATTGGGCCCAGTAGTCTCGCACCAAGCAGCAGTCTTGCGAGAGAGCCATTTCATTATCACCGCGACAGGAATGGGCTATGTTAGGACAACAAAGGATGAAGCAACAAGATACATCAGGTTCGGCTTTATGGGGGTTATGTTTCCCAAAGCTCACCTGAAACCTACCTTTGCATTGTTTATTATATAACATGTAAATAGGGGAGTTTAATATTGCGTTAAGTTATTGACTGGAAGTCGGCACCACTCAGTCTTTCTTTTTATCCATCAAACTTTTAAAGATATGTTACTCGATCATAGATTACATTTTCACCCCTTTATTACACACAATGTACAATTAGAAAAGGTTAATATGTTTTTCTGTTAATTTACATATTAAATATCAAGTATTTTAGTTTTTTAACTGTCAATAGACTTTGCAATACCATACAATTTGGCAAGGAAATTATTGTGTTGAACATACTTTTAAAATGATACTGTTGGGAGAGGACACACATGTGACCCCCCTTGTTTAAGATAGGGCTAAGTACGATCCAAATTTGTGGCAGGAATTGGATAGGGTTGGAATATAATTTTGTGTTAATATGTGGAATGAATGTTATTAAAATATTGTAAATAATTAAACTTGAATGTGGATTTATTAGGTTTATGTTGATATTATTTTAATTATTTTAGACTTGGAATGTAAACATCAAAGTGATAGGAAAGTGATTATACTATTATTCGTTTGAAGATAATGTGACTATATAGAATAAAGATTGAAAATAATATTAGAAACTTAGGAGTTCAGAGTTTTGATTATTTATGTTTATTTTAGCCTTCGAGAAAGACTCTGCAAGGGTTGTTACGTTAGGCCATTATAACTACTATCTTTTGCATTTATACCACAGGTCCCTTAAACTTGATTGGTTAGCAGTTTGCAACAGCTATTTCTACTTTCTTATTTAATTAAATTAACTAAATGATCTCGAGAAAAACACCGCCTCTGCCCCCTCCTCATGCCCATGGCTTCAACCATGGTTCACATTTTCACTCATTAAAACGTGGAGCCAAACTTCCCCTTTCAACATCGGTATAAAGGTCAAATGATAATTTGCCACGTGTTGTGTTGGACATTCAAATTATCAAAGTATGGCAACCATTGGTAAGCCGTATCCGTATTGGCGGCTACGGCTGTTGCTAAGTGTGTTTATAAGGACGTCCTATACTTCAACGCACGATGACGCGGAAATCTAGTTGAGCTGTAGCCGCTAATTCGGACACGGCTTAATATTTCCTCAGTCGGAGGCACAGACACCTTTCAAAAACATGCGCGAAGATTTAGCCCTAAATTGTTTCATGAGGTTCAGTCTGGAAGGGACAGACCTTTGTAGAGGACATTCCCGCCCTCTTAGCCCTCCCCTGGACGGCCTCTGCTCAAAAGGTGGAATGGACTATCCCCCGCCATGTTGGAGGTAAAACGATGAAACATTGGAAACGCACATCATACGCGCCATAATTAGGCCAATGAGCAGCCCCAAGTTCTTTTGACCCACAGCCGGGGCGCAATATTGTTTGTTCCGCACTGCGATATTGCCACCTGTCGTAGCGTTTTTTAATGGGGGATTTTTTTCTTCTTCAAAATTCACCCACAAGAGTGTTTATTTAAAAACGAAGTCATTTTAGTCATATCGCTGCCAGCAGCAGAATTACATGAACAACATCACAATTAAAAGTCTACAAATACACTTACCAATCGATTCAAAAATGGGAATCCATTAGGAACATTTTAAGGATGGCAAATCTAAAGTGCAGAAAAAAAATTGCAGCCGGGGCGCCCTGCTGAAATGACGTTATAATATACAAAAGGGTTATTGTCTATAATGAATTGAAATAACAAGATAACTGTTTTAGTTTTTGCCTTGACTCGTGCCCTGTACATCGGACGCTTGAACGGGATGGTCCTGATGTTGGGACTGTTTCATTTGATCAATAAGTCGAGCTGATTCCTTAATGTATTGGCGGTAGCTAGCGTCTGGCTTTAGAGAAGAGCCACCGAGTTTGTGTTTATCCAACTCCATCAGGTTGGACAAGATGTCACCCTTACGCTGAGGGAACAATAGAGGCATACAAAGACAAAAAAACATCTAATAGTTTGAACAATCGAAAGTATTGTACGTTTTTAAAAACTTTTTGTCTGGTCTTAAAAATAATGATATCAGAAATTTTCTTTGACGGATGTCTGAAATGACGCACTGGACACTACTGGTATTGACTCAAAATAATTGTTAGCATAAAAACTTTGCGAGCAACGGAGAGCTGTTGATAGTATAAAACATCATTGTGAGAAACGGCTCCCTCTGAACTAGTATAACCTAGTTTTTGAGAAAGAGGTATACCTCACTCAAATATTAAACGACTTCAGGCCTGAAGCCTTTTATTCGGCATCTGAAAGCACACGTACACTGCAACAAGGGTGTTTTTTCCTTCATTATTCTATTTCAACTCCGATGACCAATAATTGAGTCCAAGGCTTGTTATTTTATGCATGTTGGGATACACCAAGTTAGTGAGAAAACTGGTCTTTGACAACCGAAGGTGTCCAGTGCAATTACGATGAGTTGTTACTATTGCCATGGTAAATTGTATTGTGACATCACCAGCTCCATGTCCCACCTCTAGCTTACTTACCCCAAACTCTCTAACATCAAGAGGAGATGAGGAGATATTGGACCGTTCCGTTGGCACGCCCTCTCCACCATCTCCCTCGTCTTCGTTAATCGAACCAATCAACTCATAAATCTATAACAACAACGCATAAAAAACAAACAAACAAGTAAACTAATTATAAATTGTTCTGTAGCTTGTAGCTTTAATTCGGTTTTCAAGTCCTTACTGCCGAGTCTACAATTATTTAACGCATGGCTGCATGCGCATGTAAAATCTGTAAAGTATATTGATATGAATATAGGATTGATAAGGAAGGCCCCCCCCGCCCCCCCCCCCCCCCCCCCCCACCAGGTGAAGTTTGCGGTAGCGCATTGTGTAAAACTTGTTGGAGTATAGCGTTAGTTCAGAAATGAACAGGGTATTGACAACTCGCGTTTCGGTCACCATGCTCTTTAAACGAAGACGTTCAGAGCATAGTTGATCGAAACGTTAAGTTTTCGACCATTGGTTCTTTTCAGAACCAGAGATGTACATAATGTGCTACCGCAATTCTCACCTGACCGTAAGGGTGGGTATTTTAAAGGCTTTTTAGACTTATCCTGAGCCTGACAACGCAGGTGAATGTAGCTGATGAACATCACAAAGAATTACAAGTTTTTCTCTCAGTATTTCGTGCATGTTTCCTCTTGCATTTTATGAAAGTTTTTGTTTTTACCTGATCCAGATCGTCACGTATTCTTTTATACTCCACGAGGTTTTCCTCCAGAGCCAGCAAGACGATGATGTAGTTCTGGAACTTCTCTGGTGTAATGTTGGAGAAATCCTGGAATAAAATAGATTTGCAAATAAAACTGGAGCAAATCAACTGACATAAAACGGAAGGGTGGGGTCATCTTGAGGCATTGATCAAATCCATGGATGAAAAGGCATTTAAATGTCACTTAAATGGTCTGTATGAAATTTCATTTACAAAGATGGCGTTTTTGAGATATCGCCGAAAATCCGGGTTGAATAAAGAAACAAATTAATTACTGGAACGGGATTTGAGGCTGTGACTTCTGGGTTAAGGCACCATCGTTCCACCAAACTATGTGAGGCAACCTGTTCCGAATGCTTGCGGCAGGAGGGGGGGGGGAGGGGCACCTTAAAGGGACAGCGAACTTCCTTCAAGGCTGTTTTTGTTAAACAAGAGACAGTGTTCGTTGACAACTTACGCCAAAGAATAGCGGTTTCTGTTCTGTAAGGTTGCCGAGTTTGTTGACGGTGTCCATACTGACAATAGGTACGTCGTGTTCCAAGTGACCGGGATGTTCTATTGGATGCGAAACAAAAAAGGATGAAATGAACCTGAATGTTTAGGATAGTTGAAGTAAACTATGAACTAAATCATACAGGACGTTCCCACACCCGAAACATTTTGTTTTGAACAATTTTTGTTGTATGGAACAATTTTTACGATGCTCAACGCACTTTTACACGCACATGTCCACCATTTTTTGAAGTCAACAATGAACACCGTGCGGATTTTACTCCCAAGCAAAATGGTGAAAAGTTTTTCACGCTCATTAAACTTTTTGTGCGGAGATGAGTTATCGTTGTGCAATGTGTAAATAGTCGTGGTTAATAGTCAGAACCCCTTGTCCACATTTCCCTCGAGAATTATGGTCTCAACGAAAATAATGTGTCAGTGGAATGGGGTATCCCCTTTGAATATGTTCAGTTTGTATTTTCATAAATTAACTTTATTACACAATTATGAATCAATATGAAATATTATATACTTTAATTATTTTACTGTTGTTCGTTGTGGGGAATCTATAATAACTACTGTTTGATTTACCCGTGTCTACTTCCACTGGCTTAGTGGACAGTTACACAATTATGAATCAATATGAAATATTATATACTTTAATTATTTTACTGTTGTTCGTTGTGGGGAATCTATAATAACTACTGTTTGATTTACCCGTGTCTTCTTCCACTGGCTTAGTGGACAGTTACACAATTATGAATCAATATGAAATATTATATACTTTAATTATTTTACTGTTGTTCGTTGTGGGGAATCTATAATAACTACTGTTTGATTTACCCGTGTCTTCTTCCACTGGCTTAGTGGACAGAGTGTCCTCCCTCTTCTTATTCTCAGCTTTGATTTCTCTGATTGCTTTATCCTGGAACCAAACAAAGACATTCTGGGCTTAACACATAAGATACAAACTGCCTCTAGCCATTAGGCTATAGCACGGTGGTGTTGAGTGGTAAGACATCTGCTCTAGGCGGTGGGTTCGAATCGCACCGGAGTGACTTCGCCAGTTGATCTTTTTTTTCACAGGAATCGGGAAGTACTTTATCGAATTTTGGTAGAATATTGAGAAAACCACAAGGGGTAAGTCCAGCATTTTTATTTTTTTTGGGGCAAAATATCGGAAAATACCATATGGGGAAGTCAAGCAATTTTATTATTTTGTTTTTCTTCAAATATTTTCTTTCAAAAAATTACAAGGGGTAGGCCATCGATTTTATCAAATTTTGACAGGATGCTGAAAAAGAAGACCAAAAAAACACGGGGAAAAAACATAAGTGGTAAGTCCAGCAGTTCTATACATTTTTTGCAAATATTGAAAAAACCACACAGGGTAAGTCCAGTATTTAAATCAAATTTTGGCATAAATATAAAAAAAAAACACAAGGGTGAGTCCAGCATTTTTATCAATGTTTTTGCAAAATATCGGGGAAAAAACATAAGGGTTAAGTGCAGCATTTTTATCAACTTATGGCAAAATGGTGAAAAAAAATCACAAGGGGTAAGTCAAGCATTTTTATCAATTTTCGGCAAAAATGTTGGGGGAAAAAACACAAGGGGGATACTCCACCATTTTTATCAATTTTTGGCAAAAAAATTGAAAAAACCACAAGAGGTCCAGCATTTTTATCAAGTTTTGGAAACAATTCTGAAATAATCATAAGGGGTAAGTAAGTCCAGCATTTTTATCAATTTTTGGCATAATGGTGAACAAACCACAAGGGGGTAAGTGCAGCATTTTTATAAATTGTTTGGCAAATATTGAAAAAAACAAAACAAGGTGTAGGTCCAGCATTTTCTCAATTTTTTACAAAATGGTGAAAAAATCGCATGGGGTAAGTCCAACATTTTTATCAAAATTTTGGCAAATAGTGAAAAAATCACAAGGGGTAATCCAGCAATTTTTTCAATATTTGGTAGAATATTGAGAAAACCCATAAGGGGTAAGTCCAGCATTTTTACAAAATTTTGGCAAATTATTGGAAAAAACACAAGGGGAGTCCAGCATTTTTATAAATATTTGTTAAAAATATCGAAAAAAATCACAAGGGGTATCCAGCATTTTCATCACATTTTTGCAAAAATACTGAATTTTTTGGGGGCAAAGTGGTGAAAAACCACAAGGGGTAAGTCCAGCATTTTTACAAAAATTTTGGCAAATATTGATAATCACAAGGGGGTAAGTCCCGTAATTTTATCAATTTTTGTCAAATTTGTGAACAAATCACCAAGGGTAAGTCCAACTTTTTTATCCAAATTTTGGCAAATATTGAAAATTTCACAAGGGGTAAGCCAGCAATTTTTTTCAAATTTTGGTAGAATAGTGAGAAAACCCGTATGGGGTAAGTCCAGCATTTTTATCCATTTTTGGTAAAATATTAGAAAAAACACAAGGGGAGTCCCGAATTTTTATCAATTTTTGGCAAAATATTGAAAAAATAACAAGGGGTAAGTCCAGCATTTTTATAAATTTTTGGCAAAAATATTGAAAAAATCACAAGGGGTAACGTCCAGCATTTATATCAAATTTTGCAGAATGTTGAAAAAACCACAAAGGGTAAGTCCACTATTTTTATAATTTATTTGCAAATACTGAAAAAATCACAAGGGTTGTAAGTCCAGCATTTTTATCAATTTTTGGCAAAATATTGGAAAAAACACAAGGGGAGTCCCGAATTTTTATTAATTTTTTGGCAAAAATATTGAAAAAATAACAAGGGGTAAGTCCAGCATTTTTATAAATTTTTGGTAAATATTGAAAAAATAACAAGGGGTAGGTCCAACATTTGTATCAATTGTTTTGCAAAAAAAAAACCTGAAAAAATCACAAGGGGTAAGTCCAGCAGTGTTATAAAGTTTTGGCAAAATGGTGAAAAACCACAAGGGTAAGCAAGCATTTTTATATTTTTTTTTTGCAAAATGTTGAAAAAACCACAAAGGGTAAGTCCAGCATTTTTATCAATTTTTGACAACAATATTGAAAAAAATCACAAGGGGTAATGTCCAGCAATTTTATCAATTTTTTTCAAAATTGTGAACAAAGCACAAGGGGTAAGTTCAGCATTTTTATCAATTTTTGACAAAGTATCGGAAAAAAACCATAAGAAAAACCATAAGGGGTAAGTCTAGCAATTTTATAATTATTTTCTTCAAAATTGTGAACAAATCGCAAGGGGTAAGTCCAGCAATTTTATCAATTCTTTGCAAATATTGAAAAATCACAAGGGGTAGGCCAGCATTTTTGTAATATTGTACAAGCATTTTAATCAAATTTTAATCAAGTTTTTTGCAAATATAAAAAAAAAAATCACAAAGGGTATAGTCCAGCATATGCAGTGCTTAATACACACCGGTGTTGGGGTAAACGAAAAGGATACACCCTATGATGTTAATTTTTATTTAATTCTTTAATTTTTGCCCAGTTTATTTGTTAGAACCACTTACCAGATTAGTGACAACTACAGCTACAACCAGATTAGCAAAGACGAAGGCACCAACTATGATGCAGACGATGAAGAAACAAGCACCCGCCAGAAAATGATTGGGCGATTCCTGTACACAAAAGGGCACAGAGAAGTATAGGTCAGTCATCGTTTATTTCAAAATTCATGAAAACCGACAAACTAGTATAGTAGGTTTACTATTGTTCAACTTAAAAATTTGATATGTCTGATTTTTGTCCGATTGAACAAACAAGTTCGCATGATGTATTCCGTGCTTTGTTTTTGGAAACGAAAGATTTTGAACGAATTTTCGTTTTAAAGCAGCTTCATTTTGTCAACTTAGTTCATAGAAAGAAGGCGTTGACGAAATAATTTGGTTAAAAGTAACAAATTGGATGGATTTAAACCATAATTTACCGTTTTCCCCTTTTTTCCGGGGGGGGGGGGGGCGGGGGGGGGGGGGGGCGGGGTGGGGGGGGGTTTGACATTCAAAACATTTATTTTTTGTATACTTACCTGAAACTGGTTGAACATTCCCATCCACCCATCTAACATTGCTGGGGAAAGTATTTCAAAATAAAAATGTACTTTTTTCTGTCTATTTATTGACGTAAAGACCTATGCATAAAATATCTATATTGAAACTTTGTTTTTTTTGTCAAAGGTGCGGAAAGGTCCTGTGCAGATCCGGAAAGAATTGCACAAAACACGCAATGTAGGACCAAGTTCTACTTATTTATTATTTTATTTTTTTATTTCCTCAAAAATGAAGAAGATAAAAAGATTTATACAAATTATACATCAAATAATTATGCCATGCCGGCCTGCATTATGTTTACCTTCCCCTAAATTGCCGAAGTATGCCGGGAAGTCACGTCCAAATAGGGCCACTCCAGCCACGCTGAGTACAACCATGATGATAAGTAGGAGCAACGCGATATTAGTCATATCTAAAGACACAATAATCAAAAAATATTCAAAATCAAAACAATTTCTTTACCCGTTACCACATGTTTTCGAACTCATTCAACACATTAATTTCTAGAATAAAAGCAAAATTAGTACACATACTTATATGAACTTAAAGGCAGTGGACACTATTGGTAATTACTCAAAATAATTATTAGCATAAAACCTTACTTGGTTAGGAGTAATGGGGAGAGGTTGGTGGTATAAAACATTGTGAGAAACGGCTGCCTCTGAAGTGACGTAGTTTTCGAGAAAGAAGTAAATTTTTGAGGCCTCGAAATCAACCATCTAAACGCACACAACTTCGTGTGACAAGGGTGTTTTTTCTTTCATCGACGACCAATTGAGCTCAACTTACCAATAGTGTCCAGTGTCTTTAAAGGTTGAATTCGAAGTATGTCACTCCATATAACTTTAGGGTATATTGTGGTTATTTTTATCATAAATAAATAAATAAATAAATACATTTATTTTGAAATTATCATGACGTACCTGGGATGGATTGCATAATAGTTTGTACGACAACTGTCAGACCAGATAAAGCGCTGATGCTGTAAAAAGGAAAATAAAATAAGTTCAAATGAAAATTCAAACATTAATGCTGACAACTTTTGTTTTTATGCGGAGACTAGAACCTTCTCTTGGGTAAACTCAATAATTTATACTGAAAAAAATACATCATCCTTTCTGAGGGTATAATTAATTGGTATCAATCAAGTACCTACTGAGACAGAAACACAACATAATGAAATAGAAAGTAAACTAAACCGCAATGCATAGGCCCTATCATTAAGTTTCTGGTACTTCGTTAAGTTTGGTACTTCGTTATAAAGACAGTGGACACTATTGGTAATTGTCAAAGACCAGTCTTCTCACTTGGTGTATCTCAACATATGCATAAAATAATAAACCTGTGAAAATTTGAGTTCAATTGGTCGTCCAAGTTGCGAGATAACTATGAAAGAAAAATCACCCTTGTCACACGAAGTTTTGTGCTTTCAGATGCTTGATTTCGAGAGCTCAAAATCTAAATCTGAGGTCTCGAAATCGAGTTTGTGGAAATTACTTCTTCCTCGAAATAACTACGTCACTTCAGAGGGAGCCGTTTCTTACAATGTTTTATACTATCAACAGCTCCCCATTATTCGTCACCAAGTTAGGTTTTATGATAATAATTATTTTGAGTAATTACCAACATTATTCCTAATGCAGGTTAAAGTCTCACTCTAGTCTTTTTTTTTGTTCAAAAAATAATTATTTGTATTTCTGTAAACGCGAAAATGCTTAAATGACAGTCATTGAAAATGCTTTAGGTTTTTGGCTTCGAAACGGCTTTCTTGCCAAATCAGAGACAATTTTTAAGAAGGCCGTGTCCGAAGTGGCTGTGGATGTGGCTGTTGCTAAGGGTGTTGCTACGAAGTTCCTAATACTATATACCGCATAATATGACATGCCGATAAAGCCGTAGCCGCTAATTCGCACACAGGCTTAATTATTCATTAGTAATCCACACTTACCTTCTCAAACTCCTGAACGCGCGAATAACTCGAAGGATTCTCAAAATGCGACTGCTTCCAAGAAAACTTAATGCTAGAGAATGAAATAAGAAAGGAAACAGAAATTACAAGTTTCAGTCTTCTGTCGATTGTGTAGTGCCCACACGGTTTAACATGGAAACAATACCTACAAAACTATGGTCAACAAAAAAATCTAGTTTCCCATGCCGGGAATCGAACCCGGGCCGCGTGGGTGAAAACCACGAATCCTAACCACTAGACCACATGGGATCTGTTACACTAATTTAAACAAGGAGAGATTATAAATTGCCCTTCACGCTATGCACATTGAAGGCTGAATGAGGCAGCATACAGCTCTGATGAGTCACCATGAATATCCCATCTGCAAACAGCTGGCATCCTCTCTGAGGCAAATACATTGCCGTATATGCAGCGACAATTTATTTGTATAGATTGGCATAATAATGCTCTCTTATTGTTTTTATCATAACGAGTAAATTCAACTATGTAGGTGTATTTTGTTTATTCATAAAACAAAGACACTAAACCTGAGATGGTTGAAAACCTGAGAAAATCTCAGTAGAAATAACATATAGGCAGTCATCTTTAAATAAATGTGTATCTGCTTAACCCATTGTGGTTTGGGTTGCCTAGTGTTTAGTAAACAAATTGCCCCCCTCCCCCCCAAAAAAAAAATAAATAAATAAATAAATAAATAAATAAAATAAAAATAAAATAAAAAAACTAAAAAGGAAAAACAGCTACACAGCTTTAACCAAAATCATGGCCCAATGTTTTATTTTATTTTATATTATTTTATACAACATCCAACAGCGCAAGCGCCAATTACGGGATTGATAAAGCCTGTATATAAGCCTGTATATAAGCACAAAAATTTGCTGAGCACAAAACAAGTATTGCTTAACGGAAACAGGTTGCCATCCAAAAGTTACAGTATGAAAGAGAGAGGCAACCGAAAAGTCCTCGGTCACTGCCTTTATTAGCCTTTTTGAGGTATGGTGGACCATGGAGATAGGTACCTCCATATGGGTGGATGGACACTGTAATGAGTGTACTGTTTGGTTTGGGTGTAATACAGACAAATTTACCAATGAGTGTGTCAACCCATGGAGATAGAACCGGAGTAACTAATTTCCTTCCTCAATGGGTCAACCATACCTCAAAATGGTTTGGCTTCCAGCCGAATATCGCCACAGGATAAAATAAGGTATTGCACTCTACTGGACCATGACTGGACTATGCGTAACCTATTGGACTATGCAAATGTTAACTGTTAGGTAATCCCCCCAGACAGCAGGAATTCTTCTAGAGACATTTATATGCATACAGCAATGACATGTTATGGAGGGGCATGGGCGGGGGGGGGGGGGGGCTATATCTGGCAACATCATATCTGTCGTCGTATGAATGCCGGGGTCAAACCACAGTGTGAAAACAATTTCGTCCACCGTTGATTCACCGCTATTGATTTTTTTTTTTTTAATCACACCATCACCTCCCTTACGCGTGCCAACTTGCGTCAATACTTTTTTTAAAATCAAAACAAGCTGAGACCTTGAGCCCGCATGATAGTTTTTGTTGTTGGATATTCCCACCTTCTGTAAAGAAGAAACACAACTGTTTCATGTCATTTTCTCTTAGCTTTATGTTAAAATTTACAACTTTCAAAAAGTCACAATGTCCGACGGCTAAGTGACTTTTAAGCTTTCGAGAGGGTCGAAACGCAGGCCATTTACTTTTTTGCGGCTGAACTTTTAATAGTGCTTTTTACATTCCAATTACAGGTAGTGTCGTGGTAGCAACAACTTACTCGGTCCAAGAAAGAGGGTAAGAATGATGAAGAAGTCCAAGATGTTCCAGCCCACCCTCCAGTAAATGAAGAAACCGTTGTACCACTTCAGGAGAAGTTCCCACACGAAGATGGTCAGAACGATGTAGTCGAATATGGAAAACAGCCATGCGTATTCCAACGACTGTCACGTGTTGAAATCAAACATTGTTCTTGGTTTATTATAAGAATTTGCAGTGAACTATAAAGACTTTAAAAGGGGAAGGATTTCTCTAAGAGACTTGATAATTCCTAACCAAAGTTTGAAATTCTATTTTGAAAGTGATATCGACTAAAGATGAACTATTATAAACTACGCCGCTTATCAAACATTTTGTGTGTGTGATATTGTTTACTGAGAAACAAACTCTGACGACACTCAGAAAATAATTCAGTTATTCTTTTGCTAATATTTGGGTGTGTTCTATTTGAAAATTATTCAGTATATATTTATTTGAAAGTCATGATGCAGCAAACTGATCAACAGTCAACTGGTGCAATTTGTTAGTAAAGTTTGCAGTGAGTAACGACATTCCGAAACAAATCTCAGCTAATCTTTGCTTTGAAAGCCATTGACTGGAGATGCAGCACCAATAGCACTCACCTAAAATCAACTTGTTAGTAACTAACAAACTCTTTCAACAACACATATAAAACAATCCAGTTGGTCTTTGCTTATAATTTGAGTACGAGTTTTGTCTTTTTTTCCCGGCTTTTCTTGTTACATAATTAGATTAATTTAAATGGAAAATCTAGCTCACAAGTTCTTCGTTTGTCTGTAAGACAATGAGGATGGCGTTGACGATGATAACAGCTAGAATGAAGAAACGAAAGACGACGCTCTCCACCATGCCGCCAACCAAACCCTGCCAAACAAAGAAATCGGATCAGCGATTAAAGACTAACAAACACACACCATTAGAACATTTTTTTTCCCACGGAGGAAACTATTTTCATTCAAACTTAAAACAACTCCTCACTTTACAAACATGCTGAAGTAACGTAGTTTTTGAGAAAAAAAGTAACTTTTCACTAAAATATTTGAATCTGATTTTGAGACATCAGAATTAGATTTTGGGGTCTCGAAATCAAGCATAATGAAAGCACACAACTTGCGCGACAACGGCGTGTTTTTTTTTCATTATTCTTTTGCAACTTCGACGACCAACTGAGCTCAAATTTTCACAGGTTTGTTATTTTATACACATGTTGAGATACACCAAGTGAGACAACATGGTCTTTGACAATTATCAACAGTGTCCAGTATCTATAAAACAAAGCAGCTCACGGATTGGTTGTTACAGACATGCTCAAAGTGAGATTTTAAAGCAATTGGACCCTTTCAGTACAGACAAAAAAAAAGTTCACAGATTTACAAATAACTTACAGGGTTTACAGAGGATAGTAGTGAAAGACTTCTCTTCAAATATTATTCCATGAAATGCTTTACTTTTTGAGAAAACAGTAAAACAATATCAATTCTCGATAGCGAGAATTACGGATTTATTTAAACACATGTCATGACACGGCGAAACGCGCGGATACAAGGATGGGTTTTCCCGTTATTTTCTCCCGACTCTGATGACCGATTGAGCCTAAATTTTCACAGGTTTGTTTTTTGATACAGAAGTTGTGATTAACAAAGTGTGGGCCTTGGACAATACTGTTTACCGAAAGGGTCCAACGGCTTGAACAGAGACAACTTCGAACACCACTTGCTTTATTGTTCCCTTTTTTGGTTAGCCGAGAACTCACAAAAGCCGATAGCCCCCAAATGGTAGGCCCCCTATGCATGTGCCACGAAATTGGGCCCGATCGGATACAGACTATAAACTGGGTTGGTGTGGGGGTGGAGCCTACCTTTGAGACGACCTCCTCCACCCTTTCATCGTCCATGTCAACAATATCACAATAGTCTTCTTCTTTTTCTTCCTTCTCAAAAAGATCTGCTACTGTGGCTCCTCGTTTCTTCAGCTATAACAAGAAACAAACAGGAAAATATTTGGCGGAGACTTTTAAATTTTGTTTATGAAATAGGCCTACATATCAATAAGAAATAATGTTTAAGGATGTTAGGCTACCTGGGTTTAATTTTAAAAATTATTTGAGCACAACACAGTCTCACTTGCTTCTAGCCAAAATAACCAGCCAAAATGACATAAGTGTACTATAAGTGTAACTGTAATGTTAAAGGAACACGTTGCCTTGGATCGGACGAGTTGGTCAAAACAAAAGCGTTTGTAACCGTTTTTTATAAAATACATATGGTTGGAAAGATGTTTTAAAAGTAGAATACAATCTCGAAATTGCGTGGTTTTCCTTCTACTGTGCGAACTAACATGGTCGGCCATTTATGGGAGTCATATTTTGACCCCCATAAATGGCCGACGTGTTAGTCGACGAGGTAAAACGAAAACCACGCAATTTCGAGGCATGTTTGTGTGGATCATTGTATTCTACTTTTACAACATCTTTCTACCCATATGCATTTTATAAAAAACGGCTACAAACGCTTTTCAAAGACCAACTCGACCGATCCAAGGCAACGTGTTCCTTTAAGCAATATATTTCTGCTTCACAGACGTCATATCGACAATTATTAAAGTAACAACTAAACAACAAACTTTAGAATACTGCCAAAAATAGAGACTTCCCATGCCGGGAATCGAACCCGGGCCGCGTGGGTGAAAACCACGAATCCTAACCACTAGACCACATGGGATATATAATAGCCAAACGATCTTTTTTTTAGGAACATAAAAGTAACATTTTAAAAATCAAAATTACATGATTAAAATTCATAACAAACTTCAAGTAAAAAGAAGAGCAAATAATATTTTATTCTTTTTTTTAATTTTCAAATACCCAAACAACAGCAACAACTTACCGCTGATGCATCAAAAGTGAATACTCTTTTAACACAAGAATCACTGCAAATAGAAATACGAAAGAAACACATTGATTTGATAAACTTAGGCCTATTATTACCTTCAATGACAAATGAACATGAAAATTGAAAGGACGTTTCGTTCTTACTCTGTATTTGCTTTCTTCTTGCTGAGAAAACGATTGGCTAATTTCACCTTCATTCCAAGCTGTAAAGATAGATCAAAATAAAAAATGTTTCGATTTCTTCTATCACATTTAAAAGGAATTAGTTTTACAGATATAAAAGTTACTAAAAATGGACGCTGAGTCTTTAATAAAATGTTTTCCCGGCCAATACAATTCATCAAATTTGATGAAAACACATTGAAATTCATTTCATCCAAATCCACTCATTTTTTTAAAAAAGCTATTAGGCCTAATTGCATTAGATTTCGTTTTCGTGCACACGTACGTGATTTAGTTTTTTTTTTAAATTCAGATAGTGTTTAAGAAAATTTATTTCATTTAATGGCATTCAAGATGTACTTTATTAGGGCCTACTTTTTGTCAGATTTGTCATGCATGCGGCAGGCTATCCTACTTTTTTTGTCAGTGGTATTCAACGGATCATGCATTAAATTGGATGGATTTTTGTTTAAATTGAACGGGAAAACCTATATTTGAAATAAATTTTAAATGACAATTTGACAACTGTACCTTTTTGAATGTGTTTCCAGCTAGGGTTGCCGTTAGAGTGGCTCGCCGGCCGAAGCTTTGAAACGTCGCAGGAGGGGCGTCTGTTGCCCCATCGTTCCCATCAGCATCACTCCCGCTCGGATCCTCGGACAAATCCTGCATCTTTATTTTTGGTATAAGCGACAGAATTTCAAACTTTCATTGAGATGGACAAAAAAGCTCTGATCTGACAAAGATTTGTACATTCGTCATCAGTCATCAGTCTTACCTGATATCTGACCACTTATGTAGTAATTAATTTCTATCCATTTCATTTTTTTTCCTGCCACAACACAGTTAGCTGAACCGAGCGCGAAAGTTTAATCAGTTGTCGACAGACATCCATAAATCACTACACTACATGTATAGGAGGGTTAAATTCTGCATGGGAACGGGTCAATTTGTCTACAGTCTAGGGTAAGTCCCGCAACAACTACGGGTGCGTTCGTTTAGCTTCCCCGGGTCGACCCCGGTGTGTGGCGTTTTCTTTTTCCAGGACGAACGTGTGCAGATAGTTACCCACGTTTGTCTTGGGTAAGTCTCGCAACAACAATGTAGCACTAGCAGTGATGTTTGTCAGGATCCTTTTCTTTTGTACTAGGCTACTGAAACACACATATTTTCTTCGCCTTTCTTCTGAAGAAAAGAACCGGTTAAACTGATGATCGTGATGATGATCAATAATTGGAACAGTCTCTCACAGCAGATAGTAAATGCAAAGACAGTGTCCCAGTTTAAACTTTAAGAAACTGGAAAAAGAAAAAAGAAAGGATAGCCATAGGCTAGCATATAACTTTTCCTATCAATTGTAAGTATGTATTTTGTAAGAAAGATGAATTTTGAATGCAAAGTATAATTTAAATCACTTACGATATGGGTTATTTCCGATGAAACCGTAGCAGTGACTCCTGACCAATTAAATCTAGGTATTATTCAAGATTGTAGAACCGATATGCATCACCTTTAAAAGTAATCTTCAAAAACTGTGGTGATCTTCAAAAAAATAGTACGTTCGCGTATTAACTGCGTCCGCGCTGCCACGCTTTGCTATTAACGCCTATATTATTCTAATCTATGCGCCCATTATCCGCCAGCGCAGCAGCGCTCGCGTTTGAATTGACGCGCCAAGTTTTAGCAAAGCGCGCCAAGTTGGCAAAATCGTTTCCATTTGTTGCAATCGAATATCAACAATCGCCATAAAAGAATCATGTGGGGTCTGTAATTTATTGGGGTAAATATAAATATCTATTGAGAAGTTTGAAATTTTCCTGAAACATAAAATCAATCGCGATGCATCGTGCGTATCAGCCAATTACACCGGCTAATAATAAACTGTTGAAGAAACGATGGGACGACAGGCGATTTGACCGCCATCGACAGAAAGTTCGAAATGGTAAGTTTATTGCATGCAGCACACTGTGCAACATTACAACATTGTGCAGCACAGTACAACTAAACAATGTTTCAATCAGGCACGGGCAAACTTCTTAGAAGCTGCGATATCATTAATTAATTTGCTGCTAGTGTATACAAACTTGAACATTAATTGTTTTGAAATTGTCTCGTACATTTTTGATGAGAACACCAAAGCAGAGGAGCTCACAGTCGAATGAAAAAAAGTTACTTGACCTTGACCATGTTAGAGACGTAAACTAATAATATTTAGTGGCCTATAGTGCATGCGCTTCACAATGAGGCATAGACCAACTCCCTAAAGCTTTTTCAGTAGAGGCCTAAGTGTGGAGGCATGCCCAAAAGTACTAGTAGTTCATCATATACGATACCGTTCAGCCCTCTCAGAATATGGGGGAGTAAGAATATCAATCGTAAAAGTGCCTTCGCTAAAATACTATAAAAATGACATAACACTCCATCACCGTGACGTCAGTGAGAACTTATGAGCCCGAACTAGATCGACCGTTCGGGCATCATAGCCTACAAAGGACACGTCAGTCACTCAAACACAAACCGTAAGGAGCGAGTAGGGCTATGTAGACACAAATGCCCAAACTGTTAAATCCTGTTCTTAATCCCAGCCAAGCCGGTCCTTGACAACAAGCCTCCCCAGACGTACATGCATCTTCATCTGAAACTGAAGAAACTACAAGTAGAGGAAGAACGTCTAGCAACCATTGAGAGAGATAACCGCATCCTCCTTGAGAAGATGTGTTACATCATGAGGACAAGAGGACGAGTGGATAACACGAACGACTACGAGCAGAAGAGGTTGGTCCAAACTTGGGCAATTTTTGAAGAAGCATGATATGAGCTTTTGAGGTGTCGGGGGTACAAAAGTTGACCTTACTCATTTCATATAATTGTTACATTTTTCAGCGTCATTATCGTTGGTCGTGTTTAAAGCCATTGGACCCTTTCGGTACAGAAAAAAACCCAAAAAGTTCACAGATTTACAAATAACTTACAGGGTTTACAGAAGGTAGTGGTGAAAGACTTCCTTTGAAATATTATTCCATGAAATGCTTTACTTTTTGAGAAAACAATTTACAATTCTCGTTAACACATGTCATGACACGGCGAAACGCGCGGGTACACGGGTGGGTTTTCCCGTTATTTTCTCCAGACTCCGATGACCGATTGAGCCTAAACTTTCACAGGTTTGTTATTTGATATAGAAGTTGTGATACACGAAGTGTGGGCCTTGGACAATAGTGTTTACCGAAAGGGTCCAATGGCTTTAACTTTGTCCTGATGATTGTGTCTACTATTATTGTGAGTATTATTATATGGAAATAAATTGAATTGAATTGAAAGTTTAATGATCCCTTGAGTTTTAAAGGGAAGGTACACGTTTGGTAATTACTCAAAACAAACAAATATTAACTTAAAAACTGACTTGGTATTAACGGGCATTGGAGAGCTGTTGGTAGTACAAAACATTGTGGGAAGCGACTCCCTCTGAAGTAACGTAGTTTTTAAGAAAGGGGTAATTTCTCACTAAAATAATAAAATACTTCTATTTTCTAGCTAGAAGTCTTTTATTCCTATCTGATAGCACACAAATTCGTCCAACAATGGTGTTTTTCTGTCATCATTTTCTTGCAACTTCGATGACCGATTGAGCCCAAATTTTCACAGGCTTGTTATTTTATGCTTATGATGGGATACACCAAGAGAAAACACTTGTCTTTGACAATTACCAAACATGTACAATGCCTTTAAAGAAGTTGAACGGTTTGGGCGTAGATAGAGCAAACAATTGAGAATCATTTGGAGCAAATATAAAAGTGGGTCCGCAAATTTGAACCAGTAAGTAAAATCTGATGCCCTTGTTATTTCGCAGCCTTAACAAGACAAAGCGACAGCGGGAGATCCTGCGAGTAACGCATGAGAACCAAGCCATTCTCCGTCGGATCTTGTCCAAGGAAGCTAACTATAGCCACCAAAAATGGGAACATGAATGGGCGGTAAGGATTTAAAAACAAATAGATTTACACATTGCTGTAACCGCAAGTTGACTATGTATTTTTAGTTTATTCCTATTTATCCACACCGTGCAAAGCTTCAAACGATACTTCATTGGATTCGATTGTTAGACTTGATGACAAGTCGTTAGGCGCTGCCTATTTGTTACAAACGCACATTCTGCCCTTCATGCAACCATGGAGGAAGAAACAGTCACAGTGCGATTTCATGCAACGGTCGTAGGTTGCGCGTGGCAGCTCTAACATATGACTATTCAATTGTTTGCTGTTCAGTGGCCTAAAAAGATATGCATGTATGATCATCAGTCTAGTTGTCACACCGGACACCCATTGCGTAAAGCTGTTTAGCAGAGCGCCAGTCATTGGCTGGTTACCTGTGCATGTTAAGCAATAACTTTCTGTGCTTAGCAATTTTTTTCTGCTTCACAAGCTTTATGAAACTGGGCCAAGCTCAGGGCTCATTCATAGACAATATTACTTAGCGGTTGTCTGCAAAAGCAGAAAACCAGTCACAAGTTTTACATGTGACATGGTAGTTTGGCTAGTAACTAAGTAGGATTTGAAACTTTGCATAGTGGAAATACTATATAGAAAGGTTTGCTGTAACACCATGTCATGACTATCTCTAATGAGTTGGGGTGGTTCTGAAAAGAACCGTTGGTTTCTACTCGACGTTTCGATCAGTATGCTCTGATCGTCTTCTGGAGAAAAAAACACACAAAAAAACCCACCTTATTCTCAATTTCATGAAGCCTGCAGTAGTTTCTGCTTAACAGCTTTTTGAAAATGTGTAAATCTCTTTTGAGTAGTGTTGGTTGTGAAAGAAACCGGTGGTTGACAATTCAACGTTTCGATCAGTATTCTCTGATCGTCTTCAGGACGACGAAAGTCACACCCTGTTTTTTTTCCCCTTCATAGTTGAACAAGCAGTACATGGAAAACATCGCTAAGTATCCCCAAAACTACCCAGAGACCCGGGACAGGAGAAAGTTCTATGAAGAGGTTCAGAATGCCAGAGATGATAAAAACAACGAAAAACAGGTACAACTAGAAGTCTGCACTTTTTAATATACAATATTATTTAATATCTTCATTTGATGATTATAATGCACCGTATTTACATTTATAGTTATATTTATTTTTTTGGTAACAATTTGCAACTATTGGTTTATAGCCACCAATCTCATGTAGTAACCTTTTTTTCCACAGGTCCCTCACACCTATTTTTAAAATCATCCTACCTTTGATCTTGCTATTCTCTATTAATTGACTATTGTTAGTTGCATCATGATGCAACTTGCTCTCTAATTCTACCCTTTCATGTTTCCCTACATTGTTATCGAACAATACTTTACTACTTTTATGGTCCAGTAATCCATCCTTTCATACTAAACATCCTTTGTCCTCACATAATATTTTCCCTAGGTATTTTTCTGTGCATAAGCAGCTCTATGAAATTAGACTCTGGTGGCTGATTCATTTCTTTCAAGAAATATTCCAAGGCTCCAGAATCTTTTTGAAAAAAAAGAAGAAAACCTGGGAAATTACACACCAGATGTGTTTGCCATGTCTTTTTCACAATTGTATTTTCAGTCAATAAAACTGTATCTTACTTTCCTTTCCAATACAGAGGTTTGCTTTTGATCAGAGACGGGCACCTATCCTACAGGCAAGTCAAACCTGAGACAAACATTATTATTTATGAAATACAACAATAGAAATTCTCCATCCGCCTCGAGGGCAATGGAATATTTTCTCAGTTTAATTTTTAAACATGCTCTCACACAATGGGAGACGTTCAGGACGCTTGGTGGCAGCAGACTTACCAGGTAAAATCCATTGTTCTCGGTAATGTGCGCATGCTCGGAACTACGTACACAATTGAAATTTTCCTGGTAAGTCTGCTGCCACCTAGCACCTCAAAGTCTCCATTCTCAGATGTTTGCAGATGCTCTTTAGATAATCAGTGTTGTAGCCACGGTGGGCAATGTAGGCAGTGCTGGACGGGCCTGCCCAGAACTTATTTTGCCCAGCACTCTGAGCAAAATAAACTGTGCTGCCCAGCTAGGTTGAACCACTCGCCCTTGGTGGACTAATTTGGATTTAGAGCCGACCACGAAAATTGTTCTTAGCTATAACACTGATCTTTGTACATGGAGTGGGTTTGGGGGGATACTTGGGGAGTTTGATTTTGGGTTGGGAAACTACTGCCTCATAGTATAGAGTCCGTTAGGGGAGAATCCTGGATCAGCTGAGGAAATTATCAACAAACTGTAAGAAGTTTTTGATTGCTTTTGTTTCATAGCCGCCAGCAAGTCCCGATAGTGTGACATCCGACGGATCAAGTACTAGATCCCCAACAGCGAGTCCACGCAACTGACTTCCAGCAGGAGATAATATTTAATTGAAAATTATGCATTTGGGTTTCTGATAAATTTTGATGTTGGTAAGAGGGGGCGGGGTTTGCATAGACTATGGTAGATTCAGGGGGGGGGAGTTGCAGACATTCGGCATACTATTGTTGTTTGTAGAGAAGTACAAGGTACAGTTTGAGAAGTTTTTTTTAGTGGTAACGGAACCTCGTGTGACGTTGATTGCACTTCAGCACAATGCGCACATAACATTTCCGCTATTTTGGGAGGTAATTCCTTTGTGTAAATTTTGATTTCTAAAATGGCAGACAGGATAGGTGGGTAATAAAGGGTGCTAGGCACCGTGAAATCGGTTAGTTGGGGGTATGGTCAATACATGAATTACATTCTGTTACACAAATAACAATTCCAGGGGTGTGATCAAGTTGTGCGCCACTACCGTTGGTAAATGTCGGCAACCATAAGCGAACCTACTTCTGAGGTGTTGGTAGGTGATTTTAAAACAATTATGCAGTGACACTTGACATGGTAATACAATAAAAGAATGGAAAAGAATGCTTTGAATTTCCACCACGTAAACAATATTTTTACTCTAATTGCCTTGATTTACCGCATGTTTAATTTTGCAATTCTCTCGTATTTGAACAAATGGACCCAGTTTTGACTCGTTTTATTTTGGTAGGAAGGGCCTGGTTTTGGCGGGGAGCATCACAAACTTTAGATTTCCTTGTCTTAGCCCATTAACAAAGAAAATGTTTGAATGACTCTATTTCCCCCTTGGTAAACAGAATCACTAAACAGAATGAAGAATATGCAGCTGTTATGAATCTGTTGGTGTACATTAAAAGTTATCACACAAGCGCGAGTGGAATACGGAAACATATAGCGCTTCTGTGTCCCGGTTGGATATGGGACGCAGACGCGCCACGAATGCCCGTGTGATAACGTATTTATCTTCAAGCAAACTTGCCGCGTGACATAGAATACACAAGACGCAGGTAGTGATATTAGCCGTGCAATATAGGTTTAAATCACCACTCCATTCTGCCAATCTGATTGGAGGATTAGCGCGTACTTGAAGATAAATATATAAATTACACTTTGAATAAAAATGCTGAAGCTTGTACCGGAAGTCTCTCACTCTCTGTGTGGTGACTTTTTATTCCCAGCTTTTCATCGTCGCCTCATATTCATCTGGCTCAATGAAGGGTCTATCCACTGATCTGAATTATAAAAAACAGTTGTTTATCACAAATTTGTTCCTTCAATTACGAAAAGTACATTGGCAGCTTTATAAGAGTGGGTTTGAGTCCTTGGCACAATTTTATAGAGTGGCAGAAATAAGCAGGATACAAAGTAAAATTTGTACATGGGACATGGTACTTTGGCTGGTGACCTTATTCTGGTAAGTGACATTGTGTTGTGCCACATCACCCCGTAACCCTTTACAAGACGCTACATAAATGGGTCTCACAATTCAAAAACTTAGCAGATATGTTTATCAGCGCTTTGAGAAGCCTATAGACCGAAGGCGTTATATAACAATTGGTAACAATGACAATTATTATTATAAATTTTTGTCATTTGATAAAACCCTACCGCATTTCTGAAGGGTAAACAAATTGAAAATCAGATTAAAATATTAAAATAAATATCATTTTGTCTGGAAGATCACAGAAGATCACGGAAGATCACGGAAGATCACAGAAGATCTTAGTGTGGTTGAAATCTTAAAAGTGTGAAACATTTCAAATGTCAAAAGTTAAAGGTCAATAGTTTCTTTTTGCTGAATACCTTATCATGATCTCCCCACAAAACACGCATTCAGCCGCCGTGATGTCATCCAGCTCATTCTTGATCTGATCCACCTCGTCGCGCTTTGTGATGCCGTCAGTCGTGGGCGCTGTTGCTGTGGTGCTGCGATGGGACTGTAGCTGGGACAGCCGCCTTTGGAGTGAAGACATTAGATTGCGCTTGGCTATCGTCAGGTGTGGTAAAACCTGACAGATTAAGAAAATGAAATTGAAATTGAAATGGTTTATTGATAAAAATGCCATCGTAGCCATTGTTTACAGATATAACAAATATTTATAAATTAGTTATATATAAAAAAGTACATCAAATACAACTGCATATGAAAGAAAAAAGAATATCAAATATAGGTATGTAACCACGCAATGCAACGATAACACAAAATAAACCATGATAAATATGACAAAATCAGTACACCAAAAGCGGATAAAAAGTAAAATAAACCAGACACACCAAAAAGAGAGGTGAAAGTGAGCTAAACCATTAACATCAGTACAAAAAACAGCCACTTGGAATGCCCAGATAAGTGCCTAAAACAATGCTAGGTCCATTATCAGTCTTCATCCTAGTCCCTTGTAAACGTACCTCATTTATTAAACAATCTGAGTGGAACATATGTTGGCAAGGGAAGAGGTAGAAGGAACGTGTCAACAATGGGTAGTTGCACGATGAACATTTCTGGTTGCCTCCAACAATTCCATACCTGGGCAAAGACAAAAACAAATGCGTACTTTAACACAAAAAGTAATTAGAGTAATATAGTTGCATTTTACAGAGAATGTTTGGGACACTAGCTGGCAGCAGACTTACCAGATAAACTCATTGTTCTCGGAAAGGTGCACAAGCTTTGAACTACAAACACAATGGAACTTACTATTTTCATAGCACTGCTGAATGGCTGGTTTTGTGCTTACTGTGCGAGTTTCCATTGTGTAGCACTGCGAAGAGTAACCACACGAAAAGGCATGCTAACCTGGGCCCAATTTTATGGCTCTGCTTACCGTAAGCACAGAATTTGCCCTTACGGAAGCAAGGAACTCTGCACAAACCTCAAGCTAATTACATGGGTTAGTGGGGAATTTTGGCTTGTGGACTTGCGTACTCCACGTAACTAGGCATTCTACCCTAACGGCTTACAAGGCTAGTGCAGAAATTCAGCGCTTGCCATGCAAGGAGAGAATTATGATCGTAAGCACAGAATTTGGCGGTTAGCAGAGCCATAAAATTGAGCCCTAATGTGAGAGGGTATATTGTTCCTAAGTTTATGGCCAGCAGTTGTAAAGGCTTTGTGTCCAGGGGCCAATTTCATAGAGCTGCTTAAGCAAAAATTTTGCTTAAGCACGAAAAGAGCTCACCTATTTTACACATGTTACTGGTCAAAACTTCATGCCATATACATTGCTTGTGGCTGGTATTTAGCTGTTGTTTACTTAGCATAACAATTGAGTGGAGTCTTGGCCGGTAATCTGATTTTACTAAGCAATTAATTTGTTGCTTAAGCAAAATTTTGTGCTTAAGCAGCTCTATGAAATTGGGCCCAGGTAAGTGTGGAATTTGGCCATGTCCTTACTTGTTTCTCATCTCTTGGATGTCCCCACGGATGGCCTTAGCGCTCTCTGTGGCGTCTTTCATCTCATTCTTAAGAGACTCAATATGTTGGTTGTAGTCGGCCAAGGAGCTGCAGATCGCATCCTGAAAAAAAAGCAATATAAAATATCACCACGAGTGAAAATGTGATGGAATACAATGGATGCAAAAAATAGTTAATGGCCTGACATTTCGACCCCAACAGAGTCTTTCTCGAAGGCTAAAATGGAAACAACTAAAATTTAAAACGAGTGTTACAAGTGAAAACCTTTACTTGGTATCATATAACTAGTATCTTACAAAACACAAAAAAGGTAGAAAAAAACATCCCCAAACCAATTAAATGTGCACACTGCACAGCCACACTTGTTGTTTAATATACACCAAACGAGTAACTCTTTGCAGAGCTTGTATGCGACCAACTCAAGAACTTTGTATTCATCAATGACGCTGAAATGTTACTTGATATACCATAATAACATTGACAAAACTGCTACATCACTGGTTTTCAAACGATTGTTCACATACCTTGAAGTGATCGATGGTGACAAAGTCCGGGAAGAACGGCAAGATGTCTTCGATCTTGAGTTGTGGGCATTCTTGGAGTACCAGCATGGCCTTCTGGATGTCACTCTGCTCCTCTACGACGTGTCTAGCGATGCGTAACCAAAGCTTCTTCTTGAGTTCATCGTCTTCTTCTGGCTTCTCGGCACTCTGCTTGGCAAGGTCTACGTCAACCTGAAGGTACACGGGTCGAACGGCAAAATTATTCATTGATGACTTAAAGTTGGGATGATGTGTATACCCGCCAAAATGTTCTAAAATGAGTAAAGGCGGACGGTTTTCGATGCCACAGCAATTTCGAAGCGCCCTCAATTTCTCGCTGATAGGAAAATTCATTACATGCTTCTTCCATGTCTTTAAAATCTCAATTAATTAAATTTAACAACTGATGTAAATAATCTAAACTAACTGGCAAGGCAACTATCGAAGAAAAAGAAACAAAGGCAAAAAAGTCACAAAAGAACAATCTCATTAAAGACACTACTATTATTCATTACCAATTGAGTTAAAATATCTTACAGATTTGTTATTAATTTTATGCATGTAATGTTCGGGTACAGCAAGTGAGAATACTGGTCTTTGAAAATGACCAAAGGGCATTACCTGTAATGCTAGATCAACTGCCTCTTCATACAGTCCCATCGTGGTGTAGATGTGGACACACGCCCTCTTGTGAGCATGTTCAGCGCAGAGTCTTAATGCGTACTTCAGATCATAATGCACATTGTCTTCAATCTGTTAACGAATAACAGCTAAGGTTTAATCCTTAAACAACCTTCACAATCTTTGACATAGTATGGCCATCTTTTTTTCCTACCATTATAATGATAAGTAATAATGTCGACTCTTAAATAGCAAAACTCCAAAGAATGATCAAAACAAAATACAAGTCAAGTTGTTAACAGCTGCCCTCTGGAACTGGATTAGGCCTACACCTTGGTGTGTATTTGATTGACTTAATCCAAGTCAAGTTAGGACGACCTAAAAACTAATCCACAATGATTCTGAAGAGAGGAAGAATGGCAGAGTTTAAATCACCAATTAAAGGTCAGTGGCTTCAGGGGACGGACAGGAAATGGTATCAATTTGGTATCAATTTTCTTTACAGAGACTTGCTCTTAACAATGCCCCCCCTCCCCCCAAAATGTGTTCTATAAATAATAATAAATAAATAACTAAAAGATTAAGTAAATAGATAAATTATTAAATTAAGCAAACAAATAAATAAAATACAATTAATACAAATCAAGTAAATAAAAAGGTTAACAAACAAAAATCAGCTTCGTTTTTCAGAGTTTCACAGATCTTTTTTTGGGGGGTTCATTTCCAACCCCACCTTAAAGGCAGTGGACACTATTGGTAATAACTCAAAATAATTATTATCATAAAACCTTTCTTGATTGGGAGTAATGGGGAGAGGTTGATAGTATAAAACATTGTGAGAAATGGCTCCCTCTGAAGTGACATAGTTTTCGAGAAAGAAGTAATTTTCCACGAATTTGATTTCGAGACCTCAGATTTAGAATTTGAGGTCTTGAAATCAAGCATCTGAAAGCACACAACTTTGAGTTACCATGGTGCAACAAGGGTGTTTTTTCTTTCATTAATATCTCGCAACTTCGACGACCGATTGAGCTCAAATTTTCACAGGTTTTTTATTTTATGCATTTGTTGAGATACACCCACTGTGAAGACTTGTCTTTGACAATTACCAGTAGTGTCCAGAGTCTTTAACAGGAAACATGGACAAAACAAAAAGCTTGTTAACTTACATCTCCTTGTCTCTCCAGATACCCCATTAGTTTCTCTGGCTGGTACTTGGCGTACAATGCTAGCAGGTAGTTATGAATGGCCTGCTCGGTGTTATCCAAGAGCAGAACGCAGAATTCAAGAAACCGGATTGCCTCGTTCGCCTGACCAGAAGAAGAAAAAACAATCAATTTAAATTTGTTTTCTTCCTGAATTGTAATACAGTCCCCCCGTTTAATAATAATAATAATAATTTTGGAGGCTAATCATCCTTACTCGCAGCTGAGAAGCTAAACTATGAAGGAGGCAGCTCAAGGTATTTGTGCTGAAGGCATGCAAGGGCACTTTTGGCAGCCAGCCACAACGACCCATAGATGACCACGGAGCACAGCCTGAGATCGAAAGTATTTGATTTTCCAGGAGGATCCAGCGAAAAAAGCCATGTGATATAGGAAACAAGTATTGCACTACTCTACTCAGCTATGGCCTTAGCTGCGAATCGAACCAAGACCATAGTGGTGAGTATCAAGTTTTCTGCAGAAAATTACACTCAAAAAGGAATGTAATAAAGTTGCAGTAAACAGAAGTTTCTTAGTTGGGGTTTGAAATGTGTTGAGAGAGTGGGTGTCTTAGAAGTAGCGGGGGAGCTTGTTCCGAAAGACTGATGCGGTGTGAGAAAACACATGGTCGCCATAGTGGGTGGTACGGGATTTAGATTCAACAAGTCTGGTTGAGGCAGCAGGACAAAGAGGATAATGACAGTGTCTCATATGAAGAAGATCTTTGATGTAGGCGGGTGCTTTTTTGGCTGTGAAAGCGCCGCATCATTATCTGCCAGCTGAAATATAACTTTTTCAACCCCAAGTCTAGAAAATGAATCAAGTCTGGCACCAGAGGGTTCTGTCTTTACCTGGCTTGATTGTGCTGAATGGTCGTACTGCACCAGGGCCGGGATCAACTTCTTAGGATCTAGCGTCCTGCCCTGTTCGATCCAAGCACTGACCAGCTCGTTGGGAATGTGCTGCATGAGCACCGGGGAGAATTTATAATACAGTTCGGTATCCTTGGGTTTGCGTAGAACCTCTAGGGCAGAGTGGTAGTCGTCATGCTGGATGTGGTGACTTATGACTCGCTCGTAATCTGAAAAATTTAATTTCAAAAATAATATTTGTGGATTCTTATAAAGCGAGCATATCCGTCACTCAGTGACGCTCAATGAACTTCAACATACAGTATCCTCCTGCAAGGTATGTGGTTCTACGTTTGAAATATGAGACCTATTCCTAAAACATAGCACCATGAAATGGTTTACAAGGTGCTGTGGCGCAATATGGGCATCGGGTCGTCTTAAAGTATAAACTAGGATTTTTTTAGCTTATTTAATTGGAAGAATATCAAGGAATAAACCATAAAGGAAACCGACTGTGTAAGTGTTCAAAAAGTTCTGGCATCCCCGAACAAGGATAGCTCAGTTGGTAGAGAGACGGTACGTTAATCCAGAGGGCGTTGGTTCAAGTCCTGATCCGGTCAGTTTTTCTTTGTTCAAACTCGTATTAATTGAATGAAATATATTGTGACTTATTTTCTTTCATAAGTGCAACAGGAATGTGGCTTAGTTGTACAACAAAATCGAATCTTGAATATTATTTCTAACTAATGCAGTTCAACACGCTGTATCTGAAACCACAAGTTTTATTTCCTTCATCTCGATAATGAATGAATTGAGAATGTATTTTTCTTTCTAAGAAAGCACATCAAACTGTCACTAGCTCCTTTTTAATTGGGCCAGGATACCGGGGCTGATTGTTAACGCACCTTTCATGAGCATGGCAAAGAACACCATGTCTTCAATGTCTCCATGGCTGGCGATCAAATCATACACTGTGTCCACGTTACCACTCAGACAATCCTGAAAAACACATCAATAGTATGAACATCCTTACTACATGGACAAGTAAGATTTAAAACCTTGCATGGTGCGAGAACAATCATCTATGGTTTGCCTTGACACCCTGTGCGTTAAGTCTCTTGAGAGTAGCAGTGGTTCAACAACTCAAAGCTTTGATTGTCTGCTCTGGTCATCTAACATGGACCACATTGGTAAAGGAGGACGCCAAAGTAAACAGGCAGAGGTTTTGCATCACATATTTTTTTAAGGGTTTTTTAGGATCCAAATGTTCAACCACAAGTTACTGCTTACTTAACAGTCAAACTAGTACCCACATTCTATGTGACCCAAGATGTACACAAAATAACAAACTCAATCAAAATTCAGGCTCAATTAGTCATTAAAGCCATTGGACCCTTTCGGTACGGACAAAAAAATAAAAGTTCACAGATTTACAAATAATTTACAGGGTTTACAGAAGATAATGGTGAAAGGCTTCTCTTGAAATATTAGTCCATGAAATGCTTTACTTTTTGAGAAAACAGTAAAACAATATAAATTCTCGTTAGCGAGAATTACGGATTTATTTAAAACACATGTCATGACACGGCGAAACGCGCGGAAACAAGAGTGGGTTTTCCCGTTATTTTCTCCCGACTCCGATGACCGATTGAGCCTAAATTTTCACAGGTTTGTTGTTTTATATATAAGTTGTGATACACGAAGTGTGGGACTTGGACAATACTGTTTACCGAAAGTGTATAATGGCTTTAAGAACAAAAATCATTTCAAGAATTTTTTTTTTTTTTTTGTACATACAATTATTTTTAACAGCTTTACTAATCCTGTATAATACTCACCCTGACCATGGATTGAGCGAGGAACTTCTGGAACTCGGTGTGGACAGTGTCGTGAGTGTTACGAGCTTCCTCCTTGGAGCGAAACTCACCGAGTTGGTTGAGGTATAACTCAATCAGCCACATGACTAGCATGGTCATCTGGGTCTTCTCCTAATCATGAAGAAACAAAATTAATAATTATTATGAGCACATACATAAGAAATATAAGAAGATATAATTTCCTACGTACAAGACACAGCTTATCTGACTTTCAAAAGGTCAAACAAACAAAACATAAAAACACTTTGTCTTATCTAACAGTGCAAACAAGTCCATGAAGCTACATGCAAGTTTTTATAGTTTGACATGGAACCTTCAGGAATCGAAAGTGTGTGACAGGCTTTAACCTCCTTCCCAGCATACCGTTTGTACGCTTGTGAAAATGTTGATAATTGTGAATGGCCCCTTACATATTAGTTAAATAAAATAAACAAATTTTTATAAGGTAGAAAAGTGGCTTTTCTGTGACATCATAGAGCCTAGACTTCCTGCAGGTACGATTTGTGCACAGCTCAATGTGAGAAACCAAGAAGAAAGGGGGCACATCTCAAAACTTGTTCAGCTCAAAATTAAGCATATCTCTAGAGCAAGCAGACACACTGACAGACAGACAGACCAACTAACCTCATGCTTTAGAGCACTCAGCTTTTTACTCAGGAACATCCTTAATGCGGTCGTCTGTTGTGCCTCTATGAACTTCAATGCGACCTCTTCGAATGACCTCTCCGTCATGGCAAAATAGAGGGCGCTCTTGTCATACCTGGTGACGAAGAATGAGAATAGGAATATCAACCTCAAAATAATCAAAAACGGTGTTTAAAATTGGGAAGGTAGTGCATTCTTCTCTACCAGCAAGCCTCATACAGATGATGATAACCCTGCCTACATCGTTACAGACTTTGAAGGAGGTAAACCTGTTCAGCCCCAGGAGTAGGCGGCAATGTGCCCCTAGCGACAGTTTATTTGGGCGACAATTTATTTGGTCAACAGCCTAAATCAGAGAGTAGTCCTCAATTTGAAGTGGCTTTCTGGCCTTAAAGCCATTATACACTTAAAGCCATTATACAGTATTGTCCAAGGCACACACTATGTGTATCACAACTTGTATATAAAATATCAAACCTGTGAAAATTTAGGCTCAATCGGTCAGCGGAGTCGGGAGAAAATAACGGGAAAACCCACCCTTGTTTCTGCACGTTTCGCCATGTCATGACATATGTTTAAAATAAATCTGTAATTCTCGATATCGAGAATTGATATTGTTTCAATGTTTTTCAAAAAGTAAAGCATTTCATGGAATAGTATTTCAAGAGAAGTCTTTCACCATTACCTTCTGTAAACCCTGTAAGTTATTTGTAAATCTGTGAACTTTTAATTTTTGTTTTGTTCAGAAAGTGTCCAATGGCTTGAACTTACTTTTCCTTTTCAAAGAAATGTTCAGCCTGTCTGGTGAGCACTTTGTCCAAGTTGGCCGGATTGTCCCGACAATGTTCTTTGGCTCGGTCAAAGTCTCCTTGGTCAAGATACATTCGCCAGACATCCCTGCAAAATAAAACAACGGTCATTTATTGGAGTGCAGTGCAGTAAAGCAACTTGAAGCTGAACAAAGAAAAATTAACTATAGCAATATTTGAGGCTGTGACCTCTGGGTTTACGTGGATGTGCTCCACCCACTGAGCTAGCGAGCCCTATTTTGGCAGTCACCCGATTTTTTGAAGACATACAACCATATACTGTCGCATAGTCAGGGATCACAACCAGCTTATGACACAATCAGCATGCAACTCGGGCTATAGATGTGTTTATATTTAAGAGTATGTGCACCTGGAAATCCAAAAAAACTAAATTTGGTGTTGACATGAGCAGAATCTGCCTTACCTCGATTCTTTGACCACTTTGTACTTGAAGACACTTTGATCTGTGAAGGTCCAGATGGTACCTCTGGTCCTGTCTCTGCAGATGCCTAAGATTTTACCATATCTCTGTCAGAACAAGAATCAAGTTTGATGAATTATTCTGCGCTCAATGTTAGTCAGAGGGGTGTCTTGGTGTTACTATCCAGAGGGGTAAAGTGTATTAGCTAAATGGGTGTCTATGTGTTTAGCCAGGGGGTACAGTATCCGTGGGTTAGCTAGAGGGGTATCTGGGTGTTAGCAATAAGGCTGTACGGGGTGTCTGGGTGCCAGCCATAAGGGTGTTTGGGGGTTAGCCAGATGGGTGTATAGGTGTTACTCATCGGAGGGGCATCTTGGTGTTAGGGGGTATCTGTGGGTTAGCTAGAGGGGTATCTTGGTGTCAGCCAGAAGGGTGTTTGGGTGTTAGTCAGATGGGTGTCTGTGTGTGCACCATATTGGAGTCTATACCTGTTATTTGTTTGTCTATTTTGTGTTGGTATTGGTAAAATACAAGTGTTGTAAGTTTGTAATTGATGAACTACTCACTGCATGATACACGTCTTCATCAATAAGCTGCTCGTTCAAAACACACATCACTTTCATCCTGAGAAGGAACAGTACACAATAATCAATTATTATCTTAACACCTCCAGTGAACAACAAACGATATATTATGACCATGGACCACAGCAAGAGATCCAAAGTGTTTGATTTTTCCAAGAGTGAAGGAAACCCGAAGGCCCGAACAAAAACCTTTATGGTACTGTAGAGAAACAGAGCACGTCTCTTTTCAAATATGAACCCGAACCAGGGCCATAGTGGTGAGAGGAGAGCACTTAACGCACTCATTCCATATCATCCACTGTGGTTTTGAATGAGATAAACTAAGACAGCTTGCAATAACGCTATCATGCATGTGACGAAGGCATCTACATGGTACACAGTCAACCCTCCTACTGTCTGACCAGTCCATATTATCTACTGTGGCTTTGATTGATTGACAAACTATGCCAACCTGCAATTACGAGTCAACCCCCCTACTGTCTGACCATATTATCAACTGTGGTTTTAAATGAGATAAACTATGCCAGCCTACAATTATAGTATCAACTGATGAATGCATCTACACAATACACAGTCAACCAGTTGAGTGTTTCAAATGCTTGGTCAACCCACTGGAAAATGTTACCAATAAAATGAGCAGATAAAAGTAAATCCAACTCTGACAAATAAAAATAAATCCCTCTTTGAAGAGTCACCCTGATGAACGACCTTTGACCTACCTGTCAGGGAATAGAAGCAACACATGGAACTCGGTCATCGTCATGGCAATTGGTTCAACATCGCTGCTACCTTCCTTGTCACTTTCAGGGTACGGTAAGAGACGACTGTCCTTGGTCACGTTGTCTGTTGATTGGTTGTTGAAGTCAAACACTCCAAAGTAGATGCCCGGTCCTAGTTGGTTGACAAATAATTAAAAACAAAATATTTAAAGACACTGGACAACTTGGTAATATTGTCAAAGGCCAGTACTCTCACTTGGTGTATCCCAACATTATGCATAAAATAAAAAAACCTGTGAAACTTTTGACTCAATTTGTTTTTTCAAGTTGCAAGAGAACAATGAAAGACAAAAACACCCTTGTTGCACAAATTTGTGTGCTGTCAGATGCCTATAAAAGGCTTCGAGCCTGAAGTCTTTTAATATTTGAGTGAAAAATTACCTCTTTCTCAAAAACTACGATACTTCACAGGGAGATTTTTCAGCAATATAAAAATGTGACCACCTTTTAAAATAAAATGTCCTCATGTTAGTTGTATTTTATACATCTACAGTTTGGAATTTGAGTAAGGATTGTGTCTTTGGGGATATAAGTCAAAAATTAACACACAGTCAGGGTACTTCATGAGACAGCTCAGCTGTTAACATCTCAAAATGTCGATCACACAATTTTATTTTATTTTATCAGAACCAAAAATCTTACCTGTCATCCAAGCAAAGTGTGATGGCACTGTCTTGGATTTGGGATAGAAGAACTGAAGTTTGCTGTAACCAAAGTTACCGGGCAACTCGAGGAAGCTTGCTGGAATGACAATAACAAAAAAACAAGTCAAATTGTTAGTGAAGATAAAAAACAAAGTATGAACTTCCAAAAGAATGAACTTCCCTAATTCATTGTTGAAAGGAATTTTTATGACAGAAACTGATTATGCTGACAAAGATGTCTCTTGAAACAAATAGTGTGAAAGGCAATTCCCTAAAAAAGGGTAAACCAATTTGATAACATTTGTACAGATTGGTTGGATGATATGTTTATAATAATAACTTTGGAGGCTTATCACCCTTACTCGCAGCAAAGAGCTGAACAGCGAAAGACGTGGCTACAAAGTGTTCGAGAAGCAGGCATGCAAGGGCGCATTTAGCTGCCAGCCACATCAACTCATTATGACCACGGAACACAGCCAGAGATCAAAAGTGTTTGATTTTTCCAGAGGGAGGAAAACCGGATGGTGTGGAAAACCTTTGTGGCACAGCAGAGAACCAACGCACAACTCATCTCACATATATGGCCCTGGCCGGGTATCGAACCGAGTTTACCTTGGTGAGAGGCAAAGGCTTTACGCACAAGCCAACCATACCACCCATTCAAAACTTACAAGATGGAAACAAGATTACTCTTCTAAAAACCAACTTCTCTTCTTTAGCTTCAAGTACAATACAATGACCCAAACAATGGTTTATGAACTGAAATATTTGCTATCAAGACGACTTACCGGGGCTCGCTTCATATTTATGAAAGACATTCTGAAATACTGGTGTCTCTGAAGAACTTGGTATTACTCCTATAAATTGATATAGACGTCTGCAAAACAAAACACACAGTCGAATATGTTAATTAAGTACTTACTTCTCGATTTTGAGAACTTGAATCTCATTTCATTTCATTACAACAAATTCGGATTGTACAGGCTCAAAACAAAACCCACAGTGGAATATATGGATTAAATCTTCATATTTAAATTTGGAGAACTTAAAATCGCATTTCATTTAATTTCATTTAATTTCATTTATTTTTGTTTTGAAGCCAAGGAATCTCAGAAAAGTGAACTTAAAGACACTGGACACTATTGGTAATTGTCAAAGACCAGTCCTCTCACTTGCTGTATCTCAACATATGCATAAAATAACAAACCTGTGAAAATTTGAGCTCAATTGGTTATCGAAGTACAATGTAGGGAGATAATAATGAAAGAAAAAGCACCCTTGTCAAACGGAGTTGTGTGCTTTCAGATGCTTGGTTTCAAGACCTCAAATTCTAAATCTGAGGTCTCGAAATCAAATTCGTGGAAAATTACTTATTTCTTGAAAACTATTCCACTTCAGAGGGAGCAGTTTCTACAATGTTTTCTACTACCAACCTCTCCCCATTACTTGTTACCAAGTAAGGTTTATTTATGCTAATAATTATTTTGAGTAATTACCAATAGTGTCCACTGCCTTTAATCATTGTAACTAGCCAATTACCCAATGAAGAGAAAACAAGGAAGGAAGTTTCAGTTTAAAAACAACATTTTACCACAATAAAAATGGGTTAGAAATATTTCCCAAATTAGCTCAACCTACCCTGGTGTTGTTGCCATGACAAAGAATCTACGCTCGTTTTGAGGTGAAGGTTGAACATGTTCAACCTCTAGCCCGGTGACTGGCACTGGGCCCTCTTTGCCCAAATTAAAGACCTGAGGGTGTAAATTTGAAGGAAATATTTAAAGTAAACTGAATAATAATAACAATATCGCATTTTTGAACAACATATCAATGTGCTTTGGTCACTGGGCCAATAATATTCCTTTTGGATTTCCAGTTAAAAACAGAGAAATCTCTTCCCTGATACGTGTCACTGAATACTTCAAATGGCTCTGTAGGATCATAACAGCTTTTCGACACCCCTTATCAAAATATTTCCTTTGAACTTTCATATTCTGTTTTTGTTTATCTTGTTCCACAGATGTTTTGGCGTGGGTGGGTGGACATCAATAAAAACTAATTAATCAAGATTTGATAACAAATGCATCCACATGTTAAAGAAACACGTTGCCTTGGATCTGTCGAGTTGGTCTTTGAAAAGCGTTTGTAACCGTTTGTTGTAAAATGCATATGTTAGAAAGATGTTTTCAAAGTAGAATACAATGATCCACATAAATTTGCCTCGAAATTGCATGGTTTTCCTTTTTACTTTGCGAACTAACATGGTCGGTCATTTATGGGAGTAAAAAATTTGACTCCCATAAATGGCCGACCGTGTTAGTTGACAAGGTAAACGTAAAACCACGCAATTTCGAGTGATACTTATGTGGATGATTATATTCTACTTTTAAAATATTTTTCCAATCATATGCATTTTATAACAAACGGTTACAAACGCTTTTCAAAGACCAACTCGACCGATCCAAGGCAACGTGTTCCTTTAACCATAATAGAAACATCTCAGTTTTGCTACTGACCTGTTTCCAATACTGTTCAAGGCTCTGTTGAAAGAATCTGCTGTCGTCTCCAGACTGGATCTCCGTCTCAAATATCAAACCTGCAAGTGAAAACAACGCAGTGATCACTGACAATCACTTGACAGGCACCAGACTGTTTTTCCGATTCAAGCCTCCACCAGGTCCCACTTTCATTGAGTTGCTTTGTTGAAAGCACAACAAGTAGCTAAGCAAAATCTAATTGTGCTTACCAGAATATGGTTACTACTAGCCAAAATGTCATTCGCATGGTGCTTAAGCTGCCCCATGAAATTGGGCCCCCGGTTTGAAAATGGCCCTGATTAAAAGATGACTTCATAACAGCTACGGTGAAACTCTATGTTTCAAATATCCAACCAAATAAAATAATTACAACAAATTAATTTCAGTATTGATACATGTTTTTCTTATTGATTTTGTTCCCGTCTTTTGAAAAAGCTTATCATATCTTTCTAGAGTGGGCAATCATCGCACTTATTCAAACATTGGGACTTGTTAAAGTGCGTGTGTTTGTTTCCTTCAGGCGTACATGGGACCAAAATTGTCCCAAAATGTTTGAATATTTGGGAGACTTGCACCGTGTATTGACTCTCTTTAGTGCAACTAATCATTGCAAAAATTGTTTATGAAACAAAACTAAAACCACAAAACATTTTTGTCCCTGAAAATCTTTACCTCGACTGGTTCCCACCAGTATCTCTGCAGTGGTGCTTTCACTGGTATTCAGCTTGTTCCATCCAATAGAATCAATGAGGTGGCCCTGGAACATGAATACATTGAATTAATAGATGTTCATTTTTTCAACGGGGATATAGAATATAAATTGGTCTTGACCATACACTGAGGTGTGTTATGCTCTGTACACTTAGTAATTTCCAGATATCTGTGAAAAAAAATACACAGGAAAATCACTTGAGTGGGTGGGACTCAAACCCACAATCTTTGCAATTCTAGAGCAGTGTCTTACCAACTAGACCGCCGAGATTGCCCAGTAGCTAGAGGCAGCAGTGAGTACCGCAATGAATTACAGTTTCTTAACAACTATGTGCAATTCCACAATTTACTTAAAACTTACTTAGATTATTCATTTATTTTGTCATCTATATTACAAGGGGTTATTTATTTATATATATTTTTATTTATTTTTCTATTTATTCATTCATTTGTTTATTCATTCATTAATTGTTTATTTACATTGTTTTCATTTTTTTCATTATAGATTTGGTCGCTTAAATTTAATTTGCATTCTACTTGGATATTCTTTTACATCATTCAAGTGTTTAGGATTTTTTCTGTTTTTGTTTGTTGTAATTTTGTTTTTTACACTGTGCAAACTTTCTCAAATTTTACACTCCTAAAACTGGTTTTACTCTCACATAGTCCATGCTTTATATTATTTTTTGTTTTAGTCGCCAACTTTTGATGTACATCTATAGACATGTTTTATTTATAGTTAACTTTCCTACCTTTTTGTACATAAATTGTTTTATACAGACTTTATTATTGTTTTATTACTTGTATTACAACCAGATGTGGGGAGGCAGGTCTATGGACCACCGTAATTATTTTGCTTTTGTTTCTCCTAGCCCATCTGGAAGTATTTTTGTATTGTCATGTATTGTTGAAATGGCTGAATAAATAATAATAAAAATAATAAGAGATGTTGAACTTGCGTCAGGGTTAAAGAATATAAGTTGGTTTTCACCCTTACACCGATGTGTATGAAGCACTGTATAGAGAAGGATTTTTTTTCCACAGAACTCGGAAAAGTAATAATGCTAAAATATACATTGGTGAAAGGGTAAAAAGTTTGTTATAACCAAGTTATAACAAATTGAAAAAGACTTAAAGACACTGGACACTAATGGTAATTGTCAAAGACTACTTTTCTCACTTGGTGTATCTCAACATATACATAAAATAACAAACCTGTGAAAATTGAAGCTCAATCGGTCGACGAAGTTGCGAGATAATAATGAAAGAAAAAACCACCCTTGTCACACGAAATTGTGTGCTTACAGATGCTAGATTTCGAGACCTCAAATTCTAAATCTGAGGTCTCGAAATCAAATTCGTGGAAAATTACTTCTGTCTCGAAAACTACGATAGGAAGCCGTTTCTCACAATGTTTTAGACTATCAACCTCTACCCATTACTCGTTACCAAGTAAGGTTTTATGCTAATAATTATTTTGAGTATTTATCAATAGTATCCACTGCCTTTAAGGCTATGCATGGTGGAAAAATACTAAGTAAGTCGGGTTTGCGGTGACACCATGTGAAAATCTCTTCTGTGAGGAGTGGTGGCTCTGAGACGACGGACAAAGAAGAGCAATCCAGCTCTTCTCAGAGCTACAAAAGAGATTTTTACATAGTGTTACCGCAAACCTTACTTACTTAACATATTGAATGTTATTATTACTGATTTGTTTGAAGATTTACTGGAAAAAAAAAACCTGCAGTGAAATTAACTTTTCTCATTTTCACTGACACCCCCGGTGGCTTCTTTCTTGCACCCCCAAACAAAGATATTGACAAAATGGAGAGACTGCTTAAATAGGGCTAGATATATTTCAGTAGGTGGAGCGTCGTCACATTAATAATCTGGAGGTCTTGGTTCGAGTCCCACTCTAGTAAACTTTTCTTTGTTCAACCCTAAATCATACCCAGTCAGTTCCCCATGTGGTTTACAATATATGATTTCTCATTTTGAGGCAGAACTTACCTTGAGTTTCTGAAGCTGTTTGGCTTTCCGCCCCGTCCTGGATAGGTACAAGACGTCTTGTTGCTCAGTGCTGATGATAAGATGATGACCAGTCGGATCCAAGAACAGTTTATGGATGCGATCATCACCAAGCTTAACCTCTGTTAGGAGAGTTAAAGACAACATACACAATTGGTAATTATCAGTGCCAGCATTAATTTGGTTTGCACTTTGAACCTAAAATGCCCAGCTTTTTAAGGGTTTCCGAAATTCTGTTTCATTTTGTTTACGCCCTTTCTCACCAAACAAAAGGTATTTTGCTGAGTTGTGTTGCCTTGGTACATCCCAGAGTCAACAGGATTGATAATGCTCTCTCCTGATAACATGTATATTATGGGTCGTAAGTTCACGAATTCTGACACTTTTTGGAGTAAATAAAATAGATAGTACATTATTCGATGAAAGTTCTCTATTTAGAAATTATTTTTGGTAATTGTCGTAATTTTGTTTATATTTTGTTACTACTTTAATATTTTTTACAAACTTTTACAAATCGTTTAATTGAGCCTACCGGCTGTAAGAACACTTTTTATTTCAAAAAGCCATTTCAATTCATACTTAATTATTAAGTTCTTTGCCTTTTAAGGGAGCTTTGTTTATTGGTTACTACTTAACAAATTGTTGTTTTGGCTTTTTTCTGTTTTCATGAAGTATGGAAATGAATGTGAGTTTAAATTGAAAAATATCTTACCATCAGGTTGATCGGGATGCTCCAAGTCAATTCGTAAGACAACGTTATCCGACATGGCCATCATCAACATGTTGTTGTTTACAATCAGATGAGTTATGGGTCGGGGCGGCCTGAAATATCAGTGAAATAAACCAATACCATAATTTGAGGGGAAGGTTCGTTAGTGACAAAACCAAAAGGATACATACTTTGCCTAGAAAAAAAAAGTGTTGTTGAAGTGGTAACTTCCTTTACATTACCGAACTTGTGTTTGAACTATTTTGATGTTAGATATTTTCGCCATTTCAATCGTGTCATGTTTTGTCTATTTAAATAATTTTATTGTGCTATTTTATGTAATTTTATGTTTTTTATCCATCCTGTCATTGGCGCTTGCGCAGTTAGATGTGGCTGAAATAAAATACAATAAATCTCTTGAAGTTTTAGGAATTTGAAACAAAGTTTTTCTAACACAAAAACCCCCAAAACAAAACAAACATCATTCCCTCTTCAACACTTATCCATAAACATTTCTTGAATCTCAAATTCATTCTTAACAATGATGAATAAGTTACAAGACAATCTTACGTGAAATTTATCTTCATCTTGCTAAAGATGCGAACCTCCTCTTCCATTTTAGCTGTAACATATCCAGAGGTGATCTGCAATTAGAAAAATAAATTATTGGTTATTGATTACAAATTAATGATTAGTTATCAGAAAGAATCTAGAGGTATAATGCTTATCATCATTGTTTCTGCTCAGAACAACTGATAACACGATTGAATGTTTTACCAACAATAACATTCGGCAGTCTATGCCAACCAGGGTGGTTTGTTTAAAGACACTGGACGCTATTGGTAATTGTCAAAGAACAGTCTTCTCACTTTGTGTATCTCAACATATGCATATAGTAACAAACCTGTGAAAATTTTAGCTCAATTGGTCATCGAAGTTGCAAGATAATAATGAAAGAAAAAACACCCTTGTCACATGAAGTTGTGTGCTTTCAAATGGTTGATTTCGACACAAAATCTAATTCCGAGGTCTCGAAATCAAAATCGTGGAAAATAACTTCTTTCTCGAAAACTACGTTACTTCAGAGGGAGCCGTTTCTCACAATGTTTTATACTATCAACCTCTCCCCGTTTACTCGTTACCAAATAAGGTTTTATGCTAATAATTATTTTCAGTAATTACCAATAGTGTCCACTGCCTTTAATAACAATGGAAAGGCTCGGGTTGAGGACCAACTTGGTACCAGAAGTTTTATTGTATGCGAAACTAGCTTTTCTACCACAAAGACAACCACAAACAAAACAAAGTTGAACCACTCAGCACTACTCCATACACATTTCATGAATCTCAAATTAAATCATAATAAATAGCAGTCTATTTTTGAAAGTCTTGCTGTGGTATCACTTTGATAAATTATTATTTTTTTTCCAGGAGGGAAAACATATCCCAATTACTCACAGGGGCAGCGACTGTTTCTCTAGGTACCATAGTGATGCTTGACGCAGCCCTAGCTGTAGCCTGCTCATACTGATCAAATAGAGACGCCATCCTCAACTAACATTAACAATAAAGCAGGAATCGTTGCCTTCTTCAGCAACGTGTCTGTAAACAAGTTGAGTAATATATAATTAGACATTTTAGAATGTGAACACTCATTTTTTAAAAAACCCTGCAGGTTGGCAGCCTACCTATAGGTAACCACACAAAGTCACTCATGAATTTTTTAATCAATTTGTTAATAAAATATTTTGGTTTGTTTGTTTAGCATATCCGCACATCAATGGACAATGCAAACAAAACAAACAATTTAAATTGTGTGTTCAGCCATAAAAGCAGTGCAAATAGTTCACCCATGTCTTTTTTTACAAAACACTCCAGGGGTTTGAAAACAAAAGCATTGAGGTCATTATGCCTACTCTAAAATAAAAACACAGCTAGCCTCCCGCGAAACCAACCTTAGGTAAGCCCTGTTTTAAGTTATGTGAGTCATTCTCATCATAATGACTAAATGAATTGAAACTTGAAGAGGGGGGGGGGGGGTAGTTTCTAACGGGCAATTATTTTGGGCAATTGACTGTTGTTTCAGCATGTTCTGTACATTGTGCCTACTGAAAACTGTTTAGTCTTTGTCTGCAATGATATTAGCCCCACATGTTTTGCCAACTCTCTGACTCTGCTCTGGCAAGGATTCGTCAACATAAAATGTACAGCCGTGCAGGTAAAAGGCAAAAAAAAAACACCCCAAAAAACAAGGCTGGCTGGGCAAAGTAATGTCCGGAAACTGGACTTACATGGTTTCCCCTTATAACTGGCTAATTAGTCACCAAACTACTCAATATGATTTAATAGTATTACCTTTAATGTTGATTTTGTTAAGATCTTATCGCTGTGCTGTGTCTCTTTATGCCGAAATTCATGGTGTATTACACGCCATTCTTCTGTGTTTTATGGTGGAGAATCCTTCTGCAGCAGCTGACTGATGATTGTGGCGAGGGTGGGACCAACAGAGGGCGCTGTTACCACTGATTTTATTTCTTTTCCCTGGCCAGGCCAGCGTGTCATAATAATTATTTCAAACTTTTTCATTAGTTTTCAGTTCTATTTTTTTTTAGGTTTAAATCTTTTAGTGTTTGACAGTGTGGAATGTAGGCCTTAAAAAATTAACAAATTGAATAAAAAGAAATAGACCTACGTCCTGTTGCAAAACTAACCATTACGCAGATGGCGTTCTTAGGAGCCGCACAAGACAAAAGTGCATTCGACAAGAACAATTATTATTTCAAGGAGGGCGACCAGACGTCACATTTTAAATCTAAGTTCCAACAATAACATTTTTATCTACAAACAAATTAAGCAACACTACACAAGAGCTTCAAATTAAAAACGGTCGGCAGATTGTAGTTCATTGTTTTAATTGATTTGCAGTGGCGCTTTACACCCCGCGGTAGCTATGAAAGCTCAACAATGTGGATAGATAACTGTTCACCTGGGGTCAATCTTTCAGACTGAATAATTTTTCTCGATTGGGGACCAAATAAATATTCTATTAATAATAGTAATAATGCAAGTAAAACTAATAAGGCATGTTCCTATACATGCTGAACAAATTGAACTGGGCCCAATTTCATAGCGCTGCTTAGCGGCCGATTTTGTGCTTACTGTGTAATTTCTGTTTCAAAGCGCTGCTAACCGTACGTAAGCACACAAAAAGGCATGCTAACCTTCCGGTGCTTACCGCGCGAAATGACGTCACAATGCAAATCCACGGTAAACATGCAAGATGGCCGCCCAATTTTTCTGCTAACCTGTGAAATATGCTAAGGCTTAAGCAAATGTTTCTGCTACAGTAAGCACGCAAATTTAATTTGCTTTTAAGCAGCGCTATGAAATTGGGCCTAGATGTTTAACCCGGTTTTTTGTTGATAGTTCCAACGTTTTGGTTTGTTTTGTCATCTTCTGGTAATTAATGTTCCATGAACAGTAGCAAGTCAACTAACGAGAACAGTAGCGAGTCAAAATGAGATTTTAATTGGAAGACTTCAGATTTTTGCTGGTCTGAACCTCTGAACTAATTGAGGAAATATAGTTCAAATCGGGGAGGAATATATCCCATCCAAATAGTGGAGTTTTTGGTGCATTTCAGATATATATCGTATTGGAGACTAGACTGGCACTCGATCTATTCGATTGGTAGGGATAACATTCATTTATAGTTGTCACTAGTTTAAAGGAACACATTGCCTTGGATCGGTCGAGTTGGTCTTTGAAAAGCGTTTGTAACCGTTTGTTATGCATGATTAGAAAGATATTTTCAAAGTAGAATATAGAGATCCACACAAGTATCACTCGAAATTGTGTGGTTTTCCTTTTACCTCGTTGACAAACCCGGTCGGCCATTTATGGGAGTCGAATGGTTGACTCCCATATTTAATGTGATACTTATGTGGATCATTGTATTCTACTTTTAAAACATCTTTCTAACCATGAATTTATGACAAACGGTTACAAATGCTTTTCAAAGACAAACTCGACCGATCCAGTGCAATGTGTTCCTTTAAGTTCAATCTAAAACCTTGAAGGCACTGGACACTTTTTGGGTAGTTACTCAAAATCGTTGGTTACATAACAACATACTTGGTAACGAGCAATGGAGAGCTGTTGATAGTATGAAATGTTGTGAGAAACGGCCCCCTCTGAAGTAACGCAATTTGGGGGAAAGGGGTAATTTCTCACACTTAAAAGATTTCGGACTAGAAGCCTTACATTAGACACATTTTTATGTAACAATATTGTCTTTCTTTCATATTCTTTTGCAACTTCGATGACCAATTGAAACCAAATAAATTTACACAGACTCTTTTGTTATTTTTATGCATCTTGACATTTTTGACAACTACCAAAGGTGTACAGTGCCTTTTAAAAGAGACTTCCTCATCCTTAGAAGGTTCTTAACTTATAAACAGTGTATAAATCACACTCAGACAAACATCGAATTCGGACCCAAATTCAGAGAGCTTCTTGAAGCAGTAGAAAATGGGCAGGATACCAGGTACACAATGTAACTGTAATGGAAGGCACTAAAAACTAACCTCTACAGCGGTTCGGAACTTTTCGTGTGCTCTCGGAACATTCCGGCACGGTTCGCGACGATCCCCCACGCAGCAGGTTTGGGGAGTTGTTACATAAGAGTGGACTAACCACTGGGACCTGGTTGTTTATATTTTCATGAAAGATGCAAGCACTGCTTCAGACCTCTTTATTCAAGTACATTTGTAGCAGCAGGTTTGGGGAGTTGTTACATAAGAGTGGACTAACCACTGGGACCTGGTTGTTTATATTTTCATGTTTAAAAGATGCAAGTACTGCTTCAGACCTCTATATTAAAGTACATTTGTAGCAGCAGGTTTGGGGAGTTGTTACATAAGAGTGGACTAACCACTAGGACCTGGTTGTTACGCTCTGGTACTCTCCGATGGGCCGAACCGCTGTGGAGTTTAGTATTTAGTGCCTTCCCTATGGAACACGTGAAATGGTAGGTTGGGCTGGTTAAACCTACTGGTAAGCATAATTTTGGTGTGCTGGCTACCTTTTTGAGCTAAAGCAGCTAAATTGAGCTCAGGTCTGCAAAAAGATTAACCACAGTTATAATTCGCAGTTATAATACTTATACATCGCTCAAAATTTAAATTAATATCTACGGAATGAAAGTTAATATTTGTCAAGCTAAAATGGTTCTTTCTGTATCTTTTCTCCCATTCAATCTCCCCTTTGTGTTTGGCTTCTTCGATTGTATACGTTTGGTAATTGGAACCCATTGTTCAATTGTTTACAGGCAGTGGACACTATTGGTAATTACTCAAAATAATTATTCGCATAAAACCTTTCTTGTTGACAAGTAATGGGGAGAGGTTGATAGTATAAAACATTGTGAGAAATGGCTCCCTCTGAAGTGCCATAGTTTTGGAGAAAGAAGTAGTTTTCCACAAATTTGATGAAATCAACCATCTAAACGCACACAACTTCGTGTGACAAGGGTGTTTTCTTCTTTCATTATTATCTCGCAACTTTGATGACCAATTGAGCTCAAATTTTCACAGGTTTGTTATTTTATGCATATGTTGAGATACACCAACTGTGAAGGCTAGTCTTTGACAATTACCAATAGTGTCCACTGCCTTTAAATCCATAGTTGTATAAATTCAAACCATGACACTTTTCTAAATATTTACATCATGCCGAAAATCTGGAGCGGTTTATGTCCACGCAGGAAGCATAATCGGCAATTGAAACACACAATCTAAGAAACTTTACTGTAGTAGTAATGCTTCTCAGATTAACATAGGGGAACACAGGTGATTTATTTGTCCATAACCGCAGTACTTCAAGGTGAACATTTTCTCAAAATGCATTATACTACTTCAAAGCTGGAGTACTTCTCACCAAGTAAGGCCATTAGTTTTTAGATTCAATACCAAACGTATACAAAACCTTTTCTCAGTTTTGGCTAAAGTTCTCTGTTATTCTCCGTTTTCTCCTTTCTCGTTTCCTTTTCATTTTGTTTATGGGCCTCTGTCCCTTTTTCTATTTCTTTCCTTGCTTTTCTTAACCACTCTCTCTACTTCCTTTTCAGCTCGTTTCTTATTCCTGTCTTCAATTTTCACAATTCTCTCCATCATTTTCTTGTTCCTCTTTTCCATTCTGGCCTTCAGTCTTTTCATCTTTTCCATTGCCCGCCTCATTCTCTCTTTCAATCTCCATCTCCTCAAAGCTCTCTTATTCCTCCTACTTTGCTTGCGGAAGTCCCTCTGTTTCGTTATAATCAGAATGGGGTGAGTACTTCTAATAACAGCCTCGGTCACTTTCGTCACGGGGTTGGTCAAGCCTACACTGACATCTTGGGGTTCTGGACTGTTGACCTGGACGGTCGTCTGGTCTTCTCCCGCACTGGTCACCTCGTATGAGGTAATTCCAGACTGTGATGAGCGACTTGTTAAATCCGTAACATCACCCGGACTGGTGATGATAGCAGTTGTCATGTTCGGTTCGGAGTGGGTCAAAACAACTGTAGACATGTTAGATTTGGTACTGCTGATAATAACGGTGGTGACCAAATCTGGACTGGCTGTTGGAAAGGTCATATTGGGGTCATATGAAGCGACAGTGTTCACAACCGAAGATGTGGTCATTCCACCAGCCTCATTGTTGGTTGTTGCAGTAGTGGTCATTCCACCCTTACTGTTGGTTAATGCAGTAGTAGTCTTTCCACCATCCTCAGTGTTGGTTGTTGGAGTAGTGGTCTTTTCACCAGCCTCAGTGTTGGTTGTTGGAGTGGTGGTCTTTCCACCATCCTCAGTGTTGGTTGTTGGAGTGGTGGTCTTTCCACCAACCTCACTGTTGGTTGTTGCAGTAGTGGTCTTTCCACCAGCCTCATTGTTGTTCGTTGGAGTCGTGGTCTTTCCACCATCCTCATTGTTGGTTGTTGCAGTGGTGATCTTTCCACTTGCCTCATTGTTGGTTGTTGCAGTGGTGGTCTTTCCACCATCCTCAGTGTTGGTTGTTGGAGTGGTGGTCTTTCCACCAACCTCACTGTTGGTTGTTGCAGTAGTGGTCTTTCCACCAGCCTCATTGTTGTTCGTTGGAGTCGTGGTCTTTCCACCATCCTCATTGTTGGTTGTTGCAGTGGTGATCTTTCCACTTGCCTCATTGTTGGTAGTTGCAGTGGTGGTCTTTCCACCAGCCTCAGTGTTGGTTGTTGGAGTGGTGGTCTTTCCACCAGCCTCAGTGTTGGCTGTTGCAGTGGTGATCTTTCCACCAGCCTCAGTGTTGGTTGTTGCAGTGGTGATCTTTCCACTTGCCTCATTGTTGGTTGTTGCAGTGGTGGTCTTTCCACCAACCTCATTGCTGGTTGTTGGAGTGGTGGTCTTTCCACCAACCTCATTGCTGGTTGTTGCAGTGGTGGTCTTTCCACCAGCCTCATTGTTGGTTGTTGCAGTGGTGGTCTTTCCACCATCCTCATTGTTGGTTGTTGCAGTGGTGGTCTTTCCACCAGCCTCATTGTTAATTGTTGCAGTGGTTGTCTTTCCACCATCCTCGTTGTTGGTTGTTGCAGTGGTGGTCTTTCCACCAGCCTCATTGTTGGTTGTTGCAGTGATGGTCTTTCCACCAGCCTCATTGTTCGTTGTTGGAGTGGTGGTCTTTCCACCAACCTCATTGTTGGTTGTTGCAGTGGTGGTCTTTCCACCAGCCTCATTGTTTGTTGTTGCAGTGGTTGTCTTTCCACCATCCTCGTTGTTGGTTGTTGCAATGGTGGTCTTTCCACCAGCCTCATTGTTGGTTGTTACAGTGGTGGTCTTTCCACCAGCCTCATCGATGGTTGTTGGAGTGGTGGTCTTTCCACCATCCTCATTGTTGGTTGTTGCAGTGATGGTCTTTCCACCAGCCTCAGTGTTGGTTGTTGCAGTGGTGGTCTTTCCACCAACCTCCTTATTGGTTGTTGCAGTGATAGTCATTTCACCAGCCTCAGTGATGGTTGTTGCAGTGGTGGTCTTTTCACCACCCTCAGTGTTGGCTGTTGCAATTATGGTCTTTCCACCAGCCTCATAGTTGGTTGTTGCAGTGATGGTCTTTCCACCAGCCTCAGTGTTAGTTGTTGCAGTGGTTGTCTTTTCACCAGCCTCATTGTTGGTTGTTGCAGTGATGGTCTTTCCACCAACCTCCTCGGTGGTTGTTGCAGTGTTGGTCTTTCCACCAGCCTCAGTGTTGGCTGTTGCAGTGGTGGTCTTTCCACCAGCCCCAGTGTTGGTTGTTGCAGTGGTGGTCTTTCCACTAGCCTCATTGTTGGTTGTTGCAGTGGTGGTCTTTCCATCGGCCTCATGGGTGGTTGTTGGACTGGTGGTCTTTCCACCAGCCCCAGTGTTGGTTGTTGCAGTGATGGTCTTTCCACCAGCCTCATTGCTGGTTGTTGCAGTGGTGGTCTTTCCACCAGCCTCATTGTTGGTTGTTGCAGTGGTGGTCTTTCCACCATCCTCATTGTTGGTTGTTGCAGTGGTGGTCTTTCCACCAGCCTCATTGTTAATTGTTGCAGTGGTTGTCTTTCCACCATCCTCGTTGTTGGTTGTTGCAGTGGTGGTCTTTCCACCAGCCTCATTGTTGGTTGTTGCAGTGATGGTCTTTCCACCAGCCTCATTGTTCGTTGTTGCAGTGGTGGTCTTTCCACCAACCTCCTCGGTGGTTGTTGCAGTGTTGGTCTTTCCACCAGCCTCAGTGTTGGTTGTTGCAGTGGTGGTCTTTCCACCAGCCCCAGTGTTGGTTGTTGCAGTGGTGGTCTTTCCACTAGCCTCATTGTTGGTTGTTGCAGTGGTGGTCTTTCCATCGGCCTCATGGATGGTTGTTGGACTGGTGGTCTTTCCACCAGCCTCAGTGTTGGTTGTTGCAGTGATGGTCTTTCCACCAGCCTCATTGCTGGTTGTTGCAGTGGTGGTCTTTCCACCAGCCTCATTGTTGGTTGTTGCAGTGGTGGTCTTTCCACCATCCTCATTGTTGGTTGTTGCAGTGGTGGTCTTTCCACCATCCTCGTTGTTGGTTGTTGCAGTGATGGTCTTTCCACCAGCCTCATTGTTCGTTGTTGCAGTGGTGGTCTTTCCACCAACCTCATTGTTGGTTGTTGCAGTGGTGGTCTTTCCACCAGCCTCATTGTTTGTTGTTGCAGTGGTTGTCTTTCCACCATCCTCGTTGTTGGTTGTTGCAATGGTGGTCTTTCCACCAGCCTCATTGTTGGTTGTTGCAGTGGTGGTCTTTCCACCAGCCTCATTGTTCGTTGTTGCAGTGGTGGTCTTTCCACCAACCTCATTGTTGGTTGTTGCAGTGGTGGTCTTTCCACCAGCCTCATTGTTCGTTGTTGCAGTGATGGTCTTTCCACCAGCCTCATTGCTGGTTGTTGCAGTAGTGGTCTTTCCACCAGCCTCAGTGTTCGTTGTTGCAGTGATGGTCTTTCCACCAGCCTCATTGCTGGTTGTTGCAGTGGTGGTCTTTCCACTAGCCTCATTGTTGGTTGTTGCAGTGGTGGTCTTTCCATCGGCCTCATGGGTGGTTGTTGGACTGGTGGTCTTTCCACCAGCCTCAGTGTTGGTTGTTGCAGTGATGGTCTTTCCACCAGCCTCATTGCTGGTTGTTGCAGTGGTGGTCTTTCCACCAGCCTCAGTGTTGGTTGTTGCAGTGGTGGTCTTTCCACCATCCTCAATGTTGGTTGTTGCAGTAGTGGTCTTTCCACCAGCCTCATTGTTAATTGTTGCAGTGGTTGTCTTTCCACCATCCTCGTTGTTGGTTGTTGCAGTGGTGGTCTTTCCACCAGCCTCATTGTTGGTTGTTGCAGTGATGGTCTTTCCACCAGCCTCATTGTTCGTTGTTGCAGTGGTGGTCTTTCCACCAACCTCATTGTTGGTTGTTGCAGTGGTGGTCTTTCCACCAGCCTCATTGTTTGTTGTTGCAGTGGTTGTCTTTCCACCATCCTCGTTGTTGGTTGTTGCAATGGTGGTCTTTCCACCAGCCTCATTGTTGGTTGTTGCAGTGGTGGTCTTTCCACCAACCTCATTGTTGGTTGTTACAGTAGTGGTCTTTCCACCAGCCTCATCGATGGTTGTTGGAGTGGTGGTCTTTCCACCATCCTCATTGTTGGTTGTTGGAGTGGTGGTCTTTCCACTAGCCTCATTGTTGGTTATTGCAGTAGTAGTCTTTCCACCATCCTCATTGGTGGTTGTTGTAGTGGTGGTCTTTCCACCAGCCTCATTGTTGGTCGTTACAGTAGTGGTCTTTCCACCAACCTCAGTGTTGGTTGTTGCAGTGATGCTCTTTCCACCAGCCTCATTGTTGGTTGTTGCAGTGGTTGTCTTTTCACCAGCCTCATTGTTGGTTGTTGGAGTGGTGGTCTTTCCACCAGCCTCAGTGTTGGTTGTTGCAGTGGTGGTCTTTCCATCGGCCTCATGGGTGGTTGTTGGAGTAGTGGTCTTTTCACCAGCCTCATAGTTGGTTGTTGCAGTGGTGGTCTTTCCACCAGCCTCAGTGTTGGTTGTTGCAGTGATGGTCTTTCCACCAGCCTCAGTGTTGGTTGTTGCAGTGGTGGTCTTTCCACCAACCTCCTTATTGGTTGTTGCAGTGATAGTCATTTCACCAGCCTTAGTGATGGTTGTTGCAGTGGTGGTCTTTTCACCACCCTCAGTGTTGGCTGTTGCAATTATGGTCTTTCCACCAGCCTCATAGTTGGTTGTTGCAGTGATGGTCTTTCCACCAGCCTCAGTGTTGGTTGTTGCAGTGGTTGTCTTTTCACCAGCCTCATTGTTGGTTGTTGCAGTGATGGTCTTTCCACCAACCTCCTCGGTGGTTGTTGCAGTGTTGGTCTTTCCACCAGCCTCAGTGTTGGTTGTTGCAGTGGTGGTCTTTCCACGAGCCCCAGTGTTGGTTGTTGCAGTGGTGGTCTTTCCACTAGCCTCATTGTTGGTTGTTGCAGTGGTGGTCTTTCCATCGGCCTCATGGGTGGTTGTTGGACTGGTGGTCTTTCCACCAGCCTCATTGTTGGTTGTTGCAGTGGTGGTCTTTCCACCAGCCTCATTGTTGGTTGTTGGAGTGGTGGTCTTTCCATCGGCCTCATTGATGGTTGTTGCAGTGGTGGTCTTTCCATCAGCCTCATTGTTGGTTGTTGCAGTGGTTGTCTTTTCACCAGCCTCATTGTTCGTTGTTGCAGTGATGGTCTTTCCACCAACCTCCTTGGTGGTTGTTGCAGTGTTGGTCTTTCCACCAGCCTCAGTGTTGGTTTGGGCAGTGGTGGTCTTTCCACCAACCTCCTTGGTGGTTGTTGCAGTGGTTGTCTTTCCACCATCCTCGTTGTTGGTTGTTGCAGTGGTGGTCTTTCTACCAACCTCATTGTTGGTTGTTACAGTAGTGGTCTTTCCACCAGCCTCATCGATGGTTGTTGGAGTGGTGGTCTTTCCACCATCCTCATTGTTGGTTGTTGGAGTGGTGGTCTTTCCACTAGCCTCATTGTTGGTTAATGCAGTAGTAGTCTTTCCACCATCGTCATTGGTGGTTGTTGTAGTGGTGGTCTTTCCACCAGCCTCAATGTTGGTCGTTACAGTAGTGGTCTTTCCACCAACCTTAGTGATGGTTGTTGCAGTGGTGGTCTTTCCACCATCCTCATTTTGGGTTGCTGCAGTACTAGTCTTTCCACCATCCTCATTGGTGGTTGTTGCAGTGGTGGTCTTTCCACCAGCCTCATTGTTGGTTGTTGCAGTGATGCTCTTTCCACCAGCCTCATTGTTGGTTGTTGCAGTGGTTGTCTTTTCACCAGCCTCATTGTTGGTTGTTGGAGTGGTGGTCTTTCCACCAGCCTCAGTGTTGGTTGTTGCAGTGGTGGTCTTTCCACCAGCCTCAATGTTGGTTATTGCAGTGATGGTCTTTCCACCAGCCTCATTGCTGGTTGTTGGAGTGATGGTCTTTCCACCAGCCTCAGTGTTGGTTGTTGCAGTGATGGTCTTTCCATCGGCCTCATGGGTGGTTGTTGCAGTGATGGTCTTTCCACCAGCCTCAGTGTTGGTTTGGGCAGTGGTGGTCTTTCCACCAACCTCCTTGGTGGTTGTTGCAGTGATGGTCTTTTCACCAAACTCAGTGATGGTTGTTGCAGTGGTTGTCTTTCCACCAGCCTCGTTGTTGGTTGTTGCAGTGGTGGTCTTTCCACCAGCCTCAATGTTGGTTGCTGCAGTGATGGTCTTTCCACTAACTTCATTGTTGGTTGTTGCAGTGGTTGTCTTCCCATCAACCTCATTGTTGGTTGTTGCAATGATGGTCTTTCCATCAACCTCATTGCTGGTTGTTGCAGTGGTGGTCTTTCCACCAGCCTCAGTGTTGGTTGTTGCAGTGGTGGTCTTTCCACCAGCCTCAGTGTTGGTTGTTGGAGTGGTGGTCTTTCCACCAGCCTCAGTGTTGGTTGTTGCAGTGGTGATCTTTCCACCAGCCTCAGTGTTGGTTGTTGCAATGGTGGTCTTTCCACCAACCTCCTCGGTGGTTGTTGCAGTGTTGGTCTTTCCACCAGCCTCAGTGTTGGTTGTTGCAGTGGTGGTCTTTCCACCAGCCCCAGTGTTGGTTGTTGCAGTGGTGGTCTTTCCATCGGCCTCATGGGTGGTTGTTGGAGTGGTGGTCTTTCCACCAGCCTTATTGTTGGTTGTTGGAAGGATGGTCTTTCCACCAGCCTCAGTGTTGGTTGTTGCAGTGATGGTCTTTCCACCAGCCTCAGTGTTGGTTTGGGCAGTGGTGGTCTTTCCACCAACCTCCTTGGTGGTTGTTGCAGTGATGGTCTTTTCACCAAACTCAGTGATGGTTGTTGCAGTGGTTGTCTTTCCACCAGCCTCGTTGTTGGTTGTTGCAGTGGTGGTCTTTCCACCAGCCTCAATGTTGGTTGCTGCAGTGGTGGTCTTTCCACTAACCTCCTTGGTGGTTGTTGCAGTGTTGGTCTTTCCACCAGCCTCAGTGTTGGTTTGGGCAGTGGTGGTCTTTCTACCAACCTCCTTGGTGGTTGTTGCAGTGGTTGTCTTTCCACCATCCTCGTTGTTGGTTGTTGCAGTGGTGGTCTTTCTACCAACCTCATTGTTGGTTGTTACAGTAGTGGTCTTTCCACCAGCCTCATCGATGGTTGTTGCAGTGGTTGTCTTTCCACCAGCCTCGTTGTTGGTTGTTGCAGTGGTGGTCTTTCCACCAGCCTCAATGTTGGTTGCTGCAGTGGTGGTCTTTCCACTAACTTCATTGTTGGTTGTTGCAGTGGTTGTCTTCCCACCATCCTCGTTGTTGGTTGTTGCAATGGTGGTCTTTCCACCAGCCTCATTGTTGGTTGTTGGAGTGGTGGTCTTTCCACTAGCCTCATTATTGGTTAATGCAGTAGTAGTCTTTCCACCATCCTCATTGGTGGTTGTTGTAGTGGTGGTCTTTCCACCAGCCTCAATGTTGGTCGTTACAGTAGTGGTCTTTCCACCAACCTCAGTGATGGTTGTTGCAGTGGTGGTCTTTCCACCATCCTCATTTTTGGTTGCTGCAGTAGTAGTCTTTCCACCATCCTCATTGGTGGTTGTTGCAGTGGTGGTCTTTCCACCAGCCTCATTGTTGGTTGTTGCAGTGATGCTCTTTCCACCAGCCTCATTGTTGGTTGTTGCAGTGATGGTCTTTCCATCGGCCTCATGGGTGGTTGTTGCAGTGATGGTCTTTCCACCATCCTCATTTTTGGTTGCTGCAGTAGTAGTCTTTCCACCAGCCTCATTGTTGGTTGTTGGAGTGGTGGTCTTTCCACCAGCCTCAGTGTTGGTTGTTGCAGTGGTGGTCTTTCCATCGGCCTCATGGGTGGTTGTTGCAGTGATGGTCTTTCCACCAGCCTCATTGCTGGTTGTTGGAGTGATGGTCTTTCCATCAGCCTCAGTGTTGGTTGTTGCAGTGATGGTCTTTCCATCGGCCTCATGGGTGGTTGTTGGAGTGGTGGTCTTTCCACCAGCCTCATTGTTGGTTGTTGGAAGGATGGTCTTTCCACCAGCCTCAGTGTTGGTTGTTGCAGTGATGGTCTTTCCACCAGCCTCAGTGTTGGTTTGGGCAGTGGTGGTCTTTCCACCAACCTCCTTGGTGGTTGTTGCAGTGATGGTCTTTTCACCAAACTCAGTGATGGTTGTTGCAGTGGTTGTCTTTCCACCAGCCTCGTTGTTGGTTGTTGCAGTAGTGGTCTTTCCACTAGCCTCATTGGTGGTTGTTGCAGTGATGGTCTTTCCACCAGCCTCAGTGTTGGTTGTTGCAGTGGTGGTCTTTCCACCAGCCTCATTGTTGTTCGTTGGAGTCGTGGTCTTTCCACCAGCCTCAGTGTTGGTTGTTGCAATGGTGGTCTCTCCACCAGCCTCAGTGTTGGTTGTTGCAGTGGTTGTCTTTCCACCAGCCTCGTTGTTGGTTGTTGGAGTGGTGGTCTCTCCACCAACCTCAATGTTGGTTGTTGCAATGGTGGTCTTTCCACCAACCTCATTGCTGGTTGTGGGAGTGGTGGTCTTTCCACCAACCTCATTGCTGGTTGTTGCAGTGGTGGTCTTTCCACCAGCCTCAGTGTTGGTTGTTGCAGTGGTGGTCTTTCCACCAGCCTCATTGTTGGTTGTTGCAGTGGTTGTCTTTCCATCAACCTCATTGCTGGTTGTTGGAGTGGTGGTCTTTCCACCAGCCTCAGTGTTGGTTGTTGCAGTGGTGGTCTTTCCACCAGCCTCAGTGTTGGTTGTTGGAGTGGTGGTCTTTCCACCAGCCTCAGTGTTGGTTGTTGCAGTGGTGGTCTTTCCACCAGCCTCAGTGTTGGTTGTTGGAGTGGTGGTCTTTCCACCAACCTCAGTGTTGGTTGTTGGAGTGGTGGTCTTTCCACCAACCTCAATGTTGGTTGTTGCAATGGTGGTCTTTCCACCAACCTCACTGCTGGTTGTGGGAGTGGTGGTCTTTCCACCAACCTCATTGCTGGTTGTTGCAGTGGTGGTCTTTCCACCAGCCTCAGTGTTGGTTGTTGCAGTGGTGGTCTTTCCACCAGCCTCAGTGTTGGTTGTTGGAGTGGTGGTCTTTCCACCAGCCACAGTGTTGGCTGTTGCAGTGGTGGTCTTTCCACCAGCCTCAGTGTTGGTTGTTGGAGTGGTGGTCTTTCCACCAGCCTCATTGTTGGTTGTTGCAGTGATGGTCTTTCTACCAGCCTCATTGCTGGTTGTTGGAGTGGTGGTCTTTCCACCAGCCTCGTTGTTGGTTGTTGCAGTGATGGTCTTTCCACCAGCCTCAGTGTTGGTTGTTGCAGTGGTTGTCTTTCCACCAGCCTCATAGTTGGTTGTTGCAGTGGTGGTCTCTCCACTAGCTTCATTGTTGGTTGTTGCAGTGGTGGTCTTTCCACCAGCCTCATTGTTGGTTGTTGTAGTTGTGGCATGGCAATCCGTCTTTTTGATGGTTGTTTTTGTAGTGGTCTTGCCATCAACAGAGGATATTTCCTCTTCCCTGTCATTATTTTGGCTCGTATCAGAGGTCAGGTTTGCACATCTGCATGGTCCTACAACATACTCAGGAGTATGTGCTGGAGCAGGGCTAACCTTCGGCTGAATATCACTCTCTTCGGGCCGTACAGCATCCATATTGCCCGGATTGGACGCAACACTGTCGCCTCCAAAAGGCTCAAACCTCGGCAGTTCTTCATCCATCACATCGGGGGTTTCATAGTTGCTTACACCGGGCTGGAGGGTTGATTCTTCCCCGTTATCCACATTCATTGTCACGTGGTTAACATCCGGGCTTTCGTCATAGCTCCCTCCACGCTGATTCTCCTGCTCCAGATTACTTTTCCCATGATCCTCTCGGCTTGTGTTGACGTCATTAGTCGAATCGGTTTCGCTCGTGACGGACGAGTAGGATTCTTGCTCGCTTACGTCACTGATTGGCTGAAGCAGCTTTTGAATTAATTCTCCATAGTAACCTACAACAGAATGTACAGTTCTGGGTAAATATTCTTGTGCATGGACTATGCAGTGAGGGACATGTTTGTTTGCAATGGCTATATGTTGCAGGCACTTTTGCTGACAAACGTTCCCGTAGCTTAGGAGGGTGTGCTCTGTAATTTGTTCTTGTAAGTGTGTTGCTTACATGTACAGGTATTGCTTGGGGGTAATTAAACCAATGTTTGCCTTATTCATGTAACATCCAAATTGACATACTTAATTTGTAGACAAATGACGCCGTTGAAGATCTTTTTTTGCCCCTTTTCGACCAAATCACTGGCCCGGACGAATTTTTATCCAACCCGTTTTTGGATGTTTTGCTTAAGATTTACGTTTCAGTGGCTTTTGATATTGTTTTTTGCTGAAATGATCAGTTACACATTTTTGAGTGATTTTACCTTCTTTTGAGCAGTTTCTCTCGTCCGATTTATCCTGACACTGAGTCACCGTGTCACAGATCCAGGATAAATGAATACATCTAGTTCCCTCATCGCATGGTACGTAATCATCATGACATTCAAGTGCTAAAAATCAAAAGAGAAGATTGTCGATCTTAGATGTCCAGGGGTCGATTTCCGCAGAGAGTTAGGACTAGTCTTAACTTGTAAAATCCATTTCATGATAAAAATTCACCCGGTTCCGGATTGCGTAGGGGCCTGGGATCGATTTCACTAAGTGTTAGGACTTGTCCTAAGTTTCATGGGGCAGTTATAGGAGATTTTAAAAACGTTAGGCTAGTCCTTAGTTAGGACGAGATATGACTAAACTATTTGTGAAATCCACCAAGATCAGAATGACCCCATCTTGGTCGATTTCACAGAGATAGTCCTAACTTAGGACTGGTCCCAGGACTATTAAGGAGTTATTACAAACTGATGGCTAGTCCTATAAAGTGAGGACGAGTAACTCGTCCTATCTCGAGATAACACTAATCTTAAAGGAACACGTTGCCTTTGATCGGACGAGTTGGTCAAAACAAAAGCGTTTGTAACCGTTTTTTATAAAATGCATATGGTTGGAAAGATGTTTTAAAAGTAGAATACAATGATCCACACAAGTTTGCCTCGAAATTGCGTGGTTTTCCTTCTACTGTGCGAACTAACATGGTCGGCCATTTATGGGAGTCAAAATTTTGACCCCCATAAATGGCCGACGTGTTAGTCGACGAGGTAAAAGGAAAACCACGCAATTTCGAGGCATGTTTGTGTGGATCATTGTATTCTACTTTTACAACATCTTTCTACCCATATGCATTTTATAAAAAACGGTTACAAACGCTTTTCAAAGACCAACTCGACCGATCCAAGGCAACGTGTTCCTTTAACTCGTTTTGAAATCCACCCCTGGCCTATTTTCGGGTCGATATTTTCCGGAGCTTGTGACAAAAGGACACAGCGATGGTCAATCTGACGCAGAATCAGAATGTTTAAATCCCATATCAAACCATGCTCATGGTCACTCTGACTAGAAATGAGTCAGCCTTTCTAACCCCGGAATCCGGTTACTGAGTGTATGGAAAGTGACAAGTGACGCTCAACCACTTGCCCACTGTGTCACGGAGCTGTTGTTAATAAAAAATTATTGCCGTAGTGTGAAGCATCACATTTTGGTAAGCTTTATACACATCTAAGACCAACATTTAGCTCTTTGTGAAATCGGCCACAGGGAATTTTGAGATTGCGCTTGAAAGCATGAACTGTTGGTAGGGAGGATCTTATGGTCTGTGGTAAGTGGTTCTAGATAGTTGGCCCGAGCATACTGAATGATCCATCGCTTATCGGTTTGTGTTACTTCTCCAGATAACTAGACGAGTAATGTCTGAGTTGGAATGTGGACCAAAATGTGTTACAGGAAAAGGCAGATCACAATACGTGGCCCCTACACTTGTAGAACTTCCCCTCACTTCGACCAAGTAAAATTATGATATGAACTATACAACATCATTGATTGTTAATGGCTTACCCGTTTGATTTTCTTGTGTAGTTTTTCCACCCTGGACTAGCACTACTGCAAGGCAGAATACCACGATGACACATAACTGAACTCTTGTGTAGTTCATTGCTGTAAGTAATTGAGAACCAGTTCATTCAAATATTTTAATTTAAAGGCAGTGGACACCATTGGTAACTACTCAAAATAATTGTTAGCATAAAAACTTACTTGGTAACAAGCAATGGAGAGCTGTTGATATTATTATAAAACATTGTGAGAATCAGCTCTCTCTAAAGTAACGTAGTTTTTGAGAAAGAGGTAATTTCTAACTCACATATTAGACTTCAGGCCCGCAGAATTTTGCATCTTTTGTGCAACAGGGTTTTCTTTTTTATTATTCTCTTTCAACTTCGATGACCAATTGAGTCCAAATTTTCACAGATTTGTTTTTTATGCATATGTTAGAATACACCAAGTTAGAAAACTGTTCATTGACTATTACCAAACGGGCATTTAAGAACAAAACGTACCAGACTTACCTCAAAGATCGTCTTTTCGTAGATTCGTACTAAGCGAGTAGCTTCATACTCACTGTCCCGTAGTCGCCAGCTCCAGTCGTTATGTTTCATGACACCACGGAATTTCTTACAGGTGCAATAACATTTTGGTTACCGCGTGTTTCCGGACAAAATAATCACCAACGTATCGATCGCCTTGCGTTGTTGTTCTTAACAATGACAATTAATAATAATAAAGGGAACGAGCTTTAAATATAATTAATTAAAATTATTAGATAAAGCTGTTGGAAGCTAACGGATGTTTAATAACAAGTATTGTTTTAAAAAACACTTCCAGTTGTTAGTTGACGTAGGGCTTATAGTTCAGACACCCTTTTTTCGTTTAACAATTTATCTAGTCAGAGATCATGTGGTTTGTTGTTAAATATATTGAAAATAAATCGCATCTCCTTAAGAAGATCCCCTAGCTGCCCTTACCTTACAGGGTGTGATCCCTGGCTACACGACAGTACGTTTGAAATGGCTAATTCTGACTGCTCCCCGAACAAAGATATTCACAATGGGTGTGTTCGATTAGCTTCCCAGTGTCGACCCCGCGGTGCTCTCGGGTGAGCCCCTGACAAGAGCTAAACGAACGATCACTCACCCTCTCGTGGTGACGGCATGCACCTCGAGTCAGCCCCAACTGACCCGTTCCACAAGCAGGGCACTCGGGGCTGACCCGGGGTGATCCCCTGGAATGACGTCAAATGACCCGGGGAAGCTAATCGAACGCACCCCATAAGCACACTGCCAACATAGGGTTACACAACTCAGTTGGTAGAGAGCCGGCACGTTAATCCAGAGCTCGTTGTGCACCCTAACAATACATATTGAAAGAATAGGGAGACCGCGAACAGAGGGGTAGACAGCTCAGTATGACGAGCCCAGTCGTTAGCCCCGAGGTCGTTGGTTCAAATCCCGCTCTAACGTATCTGTGTTCAATCCCCAATAAAACCTTTTCTCTGACAGAAAAATAAAATGAGCTAGATACATCAAATTGAAACGTCAATGGTCTGTGCTTATTTCGAACAACACATAATAAAATATGACATTGGTCTGTGCAGCTCTCGGAGGGCGGGGGGGGGGGGGGCTGGGGCCCCCTTTAGACCCCCACCCCATGCTTCTCCCAAGTGGATAGGCAAAATAATTATCGCCAAAACAAAAACTCGTTTTGGTATGAAGTTGTAACTTTTATCCCTCATTTCCCACCCTTTCTGTTATTTCCGTGTCTGTTATTACAAGAATACACAAAAAACAGGAAAGAAAGATCCATTTTAACGATTATAACCATCGCCTACTAAATTGTCAAAAAAAGACAGATAACTCTGTCTCCCACTTATAAAACAATTAACAGTCATAATAAGGGAATCAGTGTGTGGTGAAGAGGTTTTTAACACTCTTGTCTGTTTCTCCTCTCTATATTGATGTTATTTTTCATAGAGTATGCCTACCATACAAATATTTTTCTGTTCGCATTGTCTCATCTATGATTTACTTGCACACGGCTACTTGTGATTTCACTCGCCACACACGTGCACTTGTGATTTCACTCTTCCCTTTTTATACACGTGCACACGCCTATCCTGTGCGCCATTTTGGGAGTCAAAATAATATACAAATATTGACTTCTTCGAGTGCTATGGTTAAAACTATGACTCCCGAGGTGATCCCCGGAGCGTTCTATTTTCCCGAGGCGAAGCCGAGGGAAAATAGAACGCTACGGGGATCACCGAGGGAGTCATAGTTTTTAACCATTGCACGAGTAAAAGCAGTCAATATTTGTTTTATTACACCCCAAACATTTCTAAATACTGTACTGTTATTATTAAGGTACAGACCTGAATGCTATAATCCACGGACGACGCGAATACAGATTGCATACATAACACTTTTACTTACTGTGTTGCATGTAGTGTCGTGCAATTCGCAGTGGTTACAGACTATTAATTTATAATCCTCGTACACGCACAGGACGTCTGGGTATTGCACGCCATGTGCTAGTCTGTCGGACTAGCGCATGGCAAACCGGCGCTCTATCACACGGCCGTCGTCTGGCAAAACTAAGACATGTCATGTGACGCCCTCTAAACCAATGAGCAGGCAGAATACTTGCAAGGGGTGTTATAATAGCACCTACGCAAAGAAACTAATTTTAAAAATGGCGGGAGTCGTTGACCTGCTGGTGTGGAGGTGGGTTGTGTAAAAGGTTCATAAGATTAAGGCCCATATCTGTCATACGAGACAATTTAAAGGCAACCAATTCCAGGTAATCTCCAAGATGAAAAAGGCATTCACATTTGAATGCTCAAAATAACATTTATTTTGAAGGGACCGTAATGACATTGTTTGAAATTATTACCCATGTGCTATCAGTGGTCTTGTGTTGCACGAACTGAAGTTGGTTACCTCCTTGTATAAGGTGTCTCGTGTGACAAGGCCCTGAGTCCCAATGTAATACACCAACAGACATTATAATGACGACACCCAGCCGCCATCTTAGGTTTAACACGATGACAATAGACCTTATGCACATGACGTCATTTCAGTAGGGCGCCCTCACCTAGATGTCAAAAGGAGGTTGTTCATTGGCCAATCCTGTGCGCCGCGCGTACAAATCTGTGCGTTTCAATTGTTTCGTCACCGTTTTTCCACTAAGATGGCCGCTGGATGACGTCAATGCATAAGGTCTATGGAAATGACACACTTGTTTGCGCAGCGCACAACATTGGCCAATGAACAACCTCCTTTTGATCCATAAAGGCGAAGGCGCCCTACTGGAATGACTTGGTGTACTTGCATAATAAAGAGGGGACTTCAAGACACTGTGGATTTTTTCTAAACTACGGCTTGGGTGTTCAGGCTCTGGCTTGTGCTCCTTCACTAATTTGAAAACGTCCACGTTCCGAAGGAGAGTTTAATCAGGCGGACGAAGCCTGAGCCGGAACCCTTGAGCCGTGGTTTCGAAAGTGTCCATGCGGCTGCCACATATCGTCTCCAAAAAAGTGTTGGATTTGTTTAATCCAACTTATCCAACATGGACGAAAGAGTCTACTTCTGATTCATATTCTCTATGGAATTGTTTGCTGTCCAGTACAGCGTTTTTGTAATGTTGGTCAAATCTTTTTGCGCTATTTGGGGAGTCATCGATGTGCACAAAAATAAGTAAACGCAAGAAAATTATGGTTACAAGAATAAGGTTTTAAACTGCTAAATGCACCACTTTACATTTTGTGTGTCATTTGTGATTGGTTATTCTGCTCATTTTTGCTCAAAAGGAAATTGTTAAGCAACTCATTGACATTGGAAAATGTGCTTCTCTGTTCATTTTAGGCAACGCTAGTGTGGACGACAGTTATATTTTAATATTGGCCTATGGAAATTATTCAAAATAGTCGAAAACGTGAGGCCCTTTAAAAACTATGCAAAAAATAAAATAATGATAACGAGCCACCAATAAAACACACACAAACAAACAAAATAGTTATAACTCTTGTCTTTATTTGAGGTTTCTATTTCATATTCACCTTTTATTGAATTGTTTAATTTGTGTGCACCTAGTTAGAGGCAGCAGTCTGTGGCCGTTTCCGGCCCCGTCCGTGCGTTATAAGTCTGGTATCACACCGCATTCTTAGAGGTAAAACAAAATCAACTGCTCAAATGACGTCATGTGCATACGTCCTTATAGCGGGCAGTCACCAAGGCCCAATTTCCAAGAGCTCACAAACAGTCACTATAAGCACAACATTATGCTTACAAGATTGTGATTACCAGCCAAACTACAATTTGTGACTGGTATTCTGCTCTTTTCTGCTCAATCGAACATTTTAGGTGATATTTTCTGCTTAAGCAGCTCCACGAAATTGGGCCGAGACCAGTTCCCCTTCATGAAACGACTGAACCATTATATAGAGACGTCAATACATAAAGTCAATACATAAAGTACTGGTATAGTTTGGTTTTATGAAACGTGAAGATAACAATAGCTTTAATTCTCCCCTAACCAAGCTCATTTTTAATTTACCACTCAGTCTGCTTCCCATCACTTCCCCCTCATTCCCCACTCCCCGTCGACAGCACAACTTTCCCAGTTTGCAACCCTATAGAGCAAGTCCAGGTGAGCGACTAGACTTGATCAGAAACTGTGACGTTGCTCTCGAATTTACCATAAAATTATCGAACATGCTCCAGTGCATGGTTCGATGTAGTCAATCTCCCTGCGCTCTATGATTTCTAGTTAGTCTAGTCGGTCTCGTCAAGTCTATAGTCGCAACCAGAACTTGCTCCACTTAAAGGTCGTGTCCCATTTAGCGGCTACAGTTATGAGAACGGCTATATTTCCGCATCATCATGCATTGGCGTATACTAGCAACACACTTAACAACAGTCGTAGCCGTATAGCTGTAGCCGCCAATTCAGATACGGCCTTACTTTCTTTGCAAATCTTCCTGCTATTCATCCAGGAGACTTCCTTTTGGTCTCATTTTTTCATCTTCTTCGCGAACTATAATGTCAACAAGAACATTCTTTCCCCTGGAACTCCTAATGATTGGTATGCCTTGCCCTGCTGCCGAGCGCTGAAGCTGGGGCCTGTCGTTGGGGTTTTCCAGACGTTCGGCAAGCATCTCCTCCAACAAATCCATCAGCCTCTCTGTATTTAAGACAAATGTTATCATACATTTCAAATAAAAATAATATTTCATAGAGCTGCTTAAGCAGAAAATATTGCTTAAACATTTTGTGCTTAGCTAAAATAAGCAGGATACCAGTCACAGATTGTACATGTGGCATGGTGTTTTGACTGGTAACCATATTTTGGTAACATAGTTGAGTTGAGTCAACTTGTTGTGCTTTAAACATATGCAGCTCTATGGAATTGGGCCCAGATCATTGGGCAAATCTATTTCAGCTCGAAGGGCTTTCTGCTCATGCACAATATCAGCCCTCGCAGATGCCCAAAATGAGAGCTGTTGAGAAACGGCTCCCTATATAAAGTAACGTATTTTTGTAGAAAAAGGTAATTTTAAAAGACCTTTTTGACATCTGAAAGTGCACACAATTTTGCAACAGTTTTTTTCTCTCATTATTCTCTTGCATCTTCGATGACCAAATGAATCTAAGTTTTCACAGATTTTTTATTTTATGTATATGATGGGATACACCAAATGGAGTAGTCTTTGACCATTAATTAATGTGTCCAGTGCTTATAAAGGCAGTGGACACTATTGGTTATTGTCGAAGACCATGTATTCTCACTTAATTGGTGTATCTCAACATTTATGCACAAAATAACAAACCTGTGAAAGTTTGAACTCAATTGGTTGTCGAAGTTGCGAGATAATTGAAGAAAAACACCCTTGTCACACAAAGTTGTGTGCTTTCAGATGCTTGATTTCGGGAGATCAAAATCTAATTCTGAAGTCTCGAAATCAAATTCAAATATTTTAGTGGAAAATTACTTCTTTCCCGATAACTATACAGAGGGAGCCGTTTCTCACAATGTTTTTTTTTTTTTTTTTTTACTATCAACAGCTCTCCATTGCTTGTTACCAAGTAAGTTTTTATGCAAACAATTATTTTGATTAATTATCAATAGTGTCCAGTGTCTTAAATGGCAATAATAATGGGAGCACAAACCTGGGCAGTTTTCCTCATCTTCATGATCTTCACACTGTGTGACCCCATCACATCGCTGTGAATACAGAATACAACGTTGTTTCTTATCACATCGGAACTCGTCTACGTTGCACGTGAATTCCACACCTGCAAAACAAAAAATACCGAATAAGCGGCTAGAGCTATTGGCTACGGCTGGATGTCAACGTCATCATGCGTTTAAGTATAAGGACATCCTTAATGGACCCTTCCCATGAAATATGCTAATCACATTCAGGCATGCGTACAGACCCTGTTGGTTGGCAAACGCCATAAAGTTGTGCACTAGGCAGACGGGCAATCACGTCTGCGTCACGCACCCGTTAGCCGTGTACAAAACAGCGCGATGTTCCCTCATTTTGCCAACCGAACGTTAGTGTGCACGCGCTATGTGCAATTTACATATTCCATGGGAAGGGTCTATTAAACACACTTAGCATTAGCCGTAGCCGTAGCTGTAGACGCCAAATCGGATACGGCTTAAAGTACATGTATACCCACATTCTCAATTAATACGCATCCCTGTTGAGACACCTTTTGTTCATTCCATTGTCCATGTACTTAAGATTTTCCCAAAGACATTTGTACACAATTGTACAGAGCTCGGAATAGTACTGAGTATAAAGTGCTAACACACATCGGTAAATGGAAAATTTAAATTCTTTATCACCGATGCAAATTTCCATCTAAGTCGTTGCGGTACCCGCGGTAGAAATATAGGATGCCTCTATACTACTACCAGGCAATCTCGGTGGTCGAGTTGGTAAGACACTGCTCAGAATTGCAAAGGTCGTGGGTTCGAATCCCACCGAGTAATATGCCTGTGGTTGTTTTACAGCGCTCGGGAAAGTACTGAAAATACAGTGCTAACACAAATCGGTGTATATGGGTTGAACCAAAATTTAAGTTTTGTATCCCCGATGCAAATTTCCATATATTAAAGACACTGGACACTATTGGTAATAATTGTCAAAGACCAGTCTTCTCACTTGCTGTATCTCAACATATGCATAAAATAACAAACCTGTGAAAATTTGAGCTCAATTGGTCGAAGTTGCGAGAAAATAATGAAAGAAAAAACACCCTTGTCACACGAAGCTGATGTGTACTTTCAGATGCTTGATTTCGAGACCCCAAAATCTACTTCTGAGGTCTCGAAATCAAAGTCGTGGAAACTCTCTTTAATCTACGTTTATTCAGAGGGAGCCGTTTCTCACAATGCTTTATACCATCAACCTCTCCCCATTACTCGTTACCAAGTAAGTGTTTATGCTACTAGCTATTTTGAGTAATTGCCAATATTTAGTTTATATTTAATTTTAACTGAATAGTACAAATGTAATAATTCGTCACCTTCGAGAATGCACTCATATCCTCTCATCGCACAGGCTATCATCAGTAGAGGTATCGCGAGCTTAGTAATAAAAGCCATTTCTGAAGAAACACCAGTAGTGAAAATCGTCGTTGAGAACTCCTTAAAGAGGGAAACACAATCATTTATATGATATAGATTTGTTACAAGAGATCGCCTACATCAAAAGGACGGCCACTTTAAGGGGAGGGTTTAATACACTTTATGGACCTTTCTTTTGTTGATAAACAAACCGCCTTGGTTGGCATGGTCGGCCGAATGATTGTGAAACACTCAATTTACTAACAGATGTTTTAAACAATTTCACGATTTCTGCAAACTTTCAATAAAATAAAATACCCCCATAATTGTTTGTTTTTTGTTTTCATTTGCATACAGTTTTCCAACCTAAACTCGGGCTGTGACGTTGCAAAAGAAAGGTCTATGGACTATCGACCCAAATTAACTGCCACCTACTCGTGAGGCTGAATTATACCCTTCACAATCCAAGGGTGTATCCACATTGGAGCCTGGGTACAAGGGTAGTAGATCAGAATGCACTACATTCTCATCTTTTTGCGAAGCAATTGCCTTGTCGTGACCGGGTATCGAACCCAGACTGCTGTGAACAACATCAGAGCTCATGGGTCCGTTGAACTAAACCGCTTAAACTATAGACAGGTGGTTCTGAGATTCAAATTGTAGGGCCTAAAACCGGTATCTCTTTTACATAACCACATTACTTCAAAATGTTTCTAAAAATGCTTTGTGCTATCAAAAGCTGATGTAGGCTTCGAAAAAATGTTTTTTTTATCGCCAATAATTTTAAGAGCTACCAAACTTATACTTCCCATTTAAACAGCTACTTGGGCGGAATGTTTTTAACGGAAATGGTATTTTAACTGCAACAAATTGGAACTGTGACGTTTTGAGAGAGATTACGTAACGGAGCTATTCGCAAATCTCTCAGAAAAGCGCTGTATAAGGGTATTCGAAAAGATTTTTTTTTTTTTTTACACAATTGAAATCAATTTATAATAATGTGACTCGATTTCGTTATTCATTGAAAACATTTGAAATGAAACTCAGCAAAGTTCACGACTTGACATTTTCGTTCAAGCAGGTCTTTAAACTATTTTTACGGCTTTCTTCCCAAATCCAAGAAAATTATTGACAATACTTACCCACTGTTACAGTATCCTCACTCGACTTTTAAACCGCTGCACTTATGCGTGGTCTCCTCCTCAAGCCGTTTTATATATCGCACACTTTTAAAAGGCAACAGCTGTTGCTGGCTGCATCGTCGTGTTGTTGAAACAAAACGTTATCGACGTCCTCCTGTTTTCAAAACTTTAAATATAACTCTGCTATCTCGCTTGAAAAGAAAAGCTTTTTAATTAAAGCTCTTGTCATGTTTTCATAATAACAAACGCTTTACTGAATAACATTTCAATGGCAATACGTATTTAGGTCAACAACATGTCACGTGCATGGAATAGACTACAGAAGTCGTGTGCGTAATCGAACTTCCGGGACCATTGTGGTACCAACCATATGGAGTTTTACGTGGGGGAGATTTTGTTTCGTCAATTCTTTTAGTGTAACGTAGTTTATGACTACTAACAATGTTGTTTGGAATGTAATAATAATTGATAGTTAAATATGAAAGTAAAAATAATTAAACAGTTGTGGTTTGGCCCCCTGTCTTCGACAGGCATTGGTTTTACGGACCCAATGATTTCATTGGATACAATGATTTCATTATATAAACATGCAGTGACGTAAACTTTCAATCTGTGTTATGATTGGTCAGCTCCGAAGTGACGTGTTTGTCAGGTACACTATAGACTTGACTCAAGTCCCAATCCCGTGCCATCGCCAGAAAACTATTGCTTTGTGATGCTCGGCATTCCCCAACCTGTTCCGCGCGCCATTCTCTGGACCACTTACGGCTTGTTTACTACTTGGCGCGATTAGTGACCTCTCAAACGAGAACGGGGACTTGAATCAAGTCTTCAGCTACACCATCTGAAGAAACTTTTCCATCGGTTACTGTTACTGCGCGCGTGTACATTGTTTTGATGTTGTTTTATAAAAACGTAATGCATTTATATAAATGAATGCGACGTACACGTCGTTTGTGCAGATAACGAATCTCCACCATGTGAATGTGATGCGAAGCAACTGACAGGATCCTGCCAGTTGCTCAATGGGCTGGTACCTGTTGTATTCGAGAGCTTTGGTGTGTAACGTCAGATGGCCAGAGGGGCCCGACTACACTGGTCCCGGATCCCTGTCCTTATCCGCAATGATCAGGACATGTATCGGTTTGCGTATGTACATACACGTATGTCAGGACAGGACACCAGTCTCAAAAGATAGCGGTAGCGTTCGATTAGCTTATCTGTGTCGACCCACGGTGCTCTTTCGGGTGAACCCCTGACGACAAGAGCTAATCGAACGATCACTCGTCCTCTCGTTGTGACGTCATGCACTTAGGGCCAGCCTCAAGTGACTTGTTCCAGCCAAATCCACAAGCAGGGCACTTGGGCTGACCCGGGTGAGCCCCTGGAATGACGTCAAAGCTATTCGAACGTACCGGGGGCAGACCGGGGTCGACCCGGGGAAGCTAATCGAACGCACCCAACATAGATTTGTAATAAACTAGCTAGGCTATGCATGCACCTCATTCAGCGCCTTACGCGCCTGTACCGAGTATTAGCGATAAGGTATATGGTGCTTAATTAGGGAAATGTCATCAACTGGGCCCAATTTCATAGAGCTGCTACGCACAAAAAATTTGCTTAGCATGAAATTTCTTCCTTGATAAAACTGGATTACCAGCAAAATTTCCATTTGTTGCATAATGCTTGTCACTGGTACTCAGCTGTTGATTGCTTATCCTGAAAATCACGTGGAAATTTGGTTGGTAATCCTGTTTTTATCAAGGAAGAAATTTCATGAGAAGCAAATTTTTGTTCTTAGCAGCTCTAAGAAATTGGGCCCAGATGTTTTACGGCGCTTCATACGTAAATAACAGAGTTAATACTCTTGTTCTTGATGGGCTGTAATACTAAACTAGCTCTAAGGTCTTAGCGCTCTCGTGCGTTCGTTGGTCAACCGACTGTAGTAATTTTAAGATCTTATTATTACATGGAAGAGAATTTTTTAACATCTCGATTCAATGCTTATTATTGCTGATTTAATCACTAAAAATTCAAATGATAGAATACATTCAAAATGCTTCAAAAACAAATGTGACAAAAACCCAACACCGGTTAAAAATGCGAAAAACAATCCCCTCTTTTAAACCATCAATATTAATGACAAAATAAAGTGATGTAAAGGTTTTCGAAAATTATTTGAGAAATATACCTAAAAACAACAAACCCCGGAAAGAAAATTAGGAATACGAAAAAATAGTTAAAATGTTTACGGCTTCATTAAATTATAAGTATACCTTACGTTTGTTTAGGAGGTGGGGGAAGCGTATTCCAGCATTGCAAGATTCATGTTCGAGCTTGGGAAAGACCAGTTTAATTGGCCGCCATCTTGGATGAAACTTGCACGCGCGAAAGGCTATCATTAGTGAGGTTTAGCTGCACGTTACGCGAGCAAAAACGTGAACGTCAAAAAAGTGTGCTGTTTCGGGGTGACGTCGCCACTTTGGGCTTATTGCATGCTCACGTATGACGTCGGTGCGCACGTACGTACCTGACGTGAAAAATGGTAACTTCACGTATGCTATAAACGTAAGATTTTAACGTCACAATTTTCTGACGTTCACGTTCATGTTGACGCGGAACGTGCAACTAAACATCCCTATTGCCCGAGAGTCGTGCGCGCAGCGCGAGCACTTGTGCACTTATCAAATTATTGTTTGTCATCAAAGATGGCGGTCAATGACGTCATGGTGCGATCGATCTGTAGACAAATTGGTCATTGAATTCGCAAGAGAATAATGAAAGAAAAAAAAAACACTTGTTGCGTTACTTCGTGTGCCTTTAGATGCACAATAAAAGGGGTCACATCAAGTCTTTTATGGGTGAGAAAATACCTCTTTCTCAAAATCTACGTTACTTCATAGGGGAGCCGTTTCTCACAGTGTGTTATACTTTCAACAGCTCTCCAATGCTTGTTACCAAGTAATCTTGTATGCTACCAACTATTTAGAGTAATTACCAATATTGTCCAGTTCCTTTAAGTTGCTTTTTATATGAAACGAACACTGTCCTATAGTAAACGAAGGTAATGTCAACTATAGAGATGTGAAGGATTCAATTGCCTTAGTTATAGTACTTGGGTGCTTGTAGAATGAATCGCCTTAGTTGGTTCTTGGGTGGTTCTTGAAGAATTGGAATCGCCATAGTTGGTTCTTAGATGGGGAATCGCTGGAATCGCCTTAGTTGGTCTTGTTTGCTCGTAGAAGGAATCGCAGTTGTTGGTTCTTGGGTTAATAGAAGGAATCGCGTTCGGTGGTTCTTGGGTTATTATAGAAGGAATCGCGTCAGGTGGTTCTTGGGTGGTTGTAGAAGGAATCGCCTATAGTTCTTGTTTGCTTGTAAAAGGAATCGTCTTAGTTGGTTCTTGGGTGCGCCTGATGAATCGCCATGGTTCAACCTTGCTTGTCACCTATGGTGGAGCCGTTGGATCCTGGGTGCTTGTAACAGAAGGAATCGCGTTAGTTGGGTCGTTGGTGCTTGTAATAGAAGGAATCGCGTTAGTTGGGTCGTTGGTGCTTGTAGCAGAAATGCTTGTAGAAGGTATCGCCTCAGTTGGTTCTTGGGTAGTTGTCGAAGGAATCGGCTTATCAGTTGGATCAAGGGTGGTGGTTGTAGTGGTTGTTACGTCAGGTTTGATTGCCTTGTGCTTCTTACACCACTTAAAAATGATATACCTTAGGTAGACGCGGGGGTATCTATAGTAATAGCCTCCTCTTCCTCTAACATAGAAGTACGTTGACCTTTTGGCGCGACTTTTTGCAACTTGATCTTCACTGCCGGGGGTTTGAGTAGCTTCTTCAAAAGTGCCATTACCAATTCCGGTGTCATTCAAATCCAAGCCCATGATGTCACCGTCAAAAATGGTTTCGTACATGATAGCTAACTCCTCCATCGCTATAATGAAAAGAAGATTAGATTTGATTACAAGTAAACCAAATCATGCGCTTTGGGGATGCATTTTATAGTCTAGAGATTTGCATTATTGTGTGAACAATTTCCCGGGAAATAACTATAGTGTGAAAAGGGCTTAACTTTTAATTAATTATACAAACTTTGGCACTTGTACTCGTCTGTGTGATCTTCACACTGCGGTTCACCATCGCACAGCCCTTCATCGGGAATACACTGTCCGTCGGCACATTGGAATTCCGTCGACTCGCAATCGGAGTACGCATCTGGTTTATAAAGACGCATACGGGAAAGAGTTAAAAGTGTGGAAAGATAAATAAGGCTGAGCGCGTCACATGATATGTATCAGGTTCATGAACCCGGCGGTCATGTGATAGTCGTTTGCTATGCAATAGTCAGATAGTCAAAAGACATGTCATGTGCAATACCCAAACGTTTTTTACCCACCTTGAACCCATAGAGTTAAAAGAGCCTTAAAATCTGACCAAGCTATAGTATATGCGCTACTGATTGGGTTCGAGCATAGAGTTATATAACTCTATACTCGAACCCAATCAGCATATTATTTTTTTATACACAAACAAGTAATCATTCCCTGCTTACCGTTAACTACGCTCGTAGAATTCCACCAACTGAACGGTTATCAAAAATGTCCATAAATTTACATTATTAAACTTACAGGGTTTGAAGATAATGATAGTGGAAAGCTTCCCTTCAAATCTTACTTACTGAGGTGATGTAGTGTTTGAGAAATGAGTAAGACAATGTCATGAAAATCCGTTTGTAAATGATTAAAATAATTTTCGACTCATGAGACGAAAATTATTTTCATGACATTGTTTTATTCATTTCCCCAAAACTACAGCACCTCAGCACGTAGTATTTTCAGGGAAGCTTTCTGTTATCATTATCTTCAAACTGTGTAAGTTTAGTGTAAATCTGTAGACATTGTGTTTTTTGTCCTACAAAAGTTACATAGACCCTTTAAATGCTCCGAAAAACTCCACATGAATTTATTTTAGACATAGCTGCTCTTGAAAAAATGTTTACAAATAAATAGCGGCTGAATAAAAACCCGATCCCGACTGCTCTTGAGAATACAAATAATCTGCTCTCAAAAATATAATAGCGGTGGCACTAGAGGGCTTTTGTATAGTAGGCCCCCTACTGCAATGTTTTTGTGTGAGGATAGTATTTTAGTCAGAAGTATTTGATGTTCTGATTTTACCTTCGAGCTCTTGCGATTCGCATCCTGGTGTGATGAATGCTAGTACTACCAGCATTGATACTATGAGCAACATAGACTTTGCCATATCTGAACCAGTCCTTTGAGACAACTTTCAAACGCCTTCAACAGTATGCTGCTGGTCAAAATGGAAGGAGAAAGGGTTTAGTAAAGTTTAATGGACTAAATTTGTATCAGATACTATCACTGAAGAGCAAAACAATCCACAGACAATAGTGCGATACCTCATAACACGAAACCTTCACTAACACGTTCACTCAGTGAAAATGTTTTCACTGAGTAAAGCTTTTATTATAGTATCCATTTTGTATAAGATGAAAGGTTGATATGATGCAATACTGTCCGCCATGCAATATTGTCCGCTCCGGACACTTTTGCATTTGCAATCGCGTGTCCGGGGCTATGCGAAACCCGTTCGGTGGATATGTAACATCACTGTACATGTATGTGCGCGCATAAGCGAGCGTGCATGCACTGATGAACCTACGGACGTGTATGCAGCATGAATATTCACGTATTTTATGATTGCAGCGAATACCCAACGGCCGAACATTTCCCATGTCATCATGATATGCACTTAGCTTGTGAACAAATGGCGAATGTGTTTCGTCGACCAAGGGCGTTTAATTTACTGCAATGACGGTTTTGCAAGGAGGCGGACACAACTGCATATGCAAATGTGTCCGGGCGGACACAACTGCATTATGCAGCAGCGTCCGGACGGACACGGTTGCAAATGCAAAACCGTCCGGCGGACATTATGCAATAATGTCCTCCGGATAGTATTGCATAGAGGACATAATTGCATGCGACACCGGCTGCATTACCAAAACGCACTATTTCTCCATGTGTGCGTCGCGACCACTGAAAACTGTGCAACCAACTTAAAAATGACCAATAAACTGCTTCCCTCACCATAGTGTAAGGCCTATTTTCACATGAGTTTACAAAGTATTGAGCATGTGAATGTAACCATTAGACCTTATAAGGCATCGGACACGTTTGGTAATTACTCAACATAATTGTCAGCAAAAAAAACAACATAATTGGTAACGAGCAATGGAGAGCTGTTGAAAAACATTGTGAGAAACGGCTCCCTCTGAAACAACGTAGTTTTTGAGATAAAGGTTATTCCACACGCAAGTAATAAAAGAGTTTAGCTGAAGCCTTATTATTCATCTGAAAGCACACAAAGTAATGCACAAAGGGTGTTTTTTTTTCCACTATTCTCTTGCAAGTGAAGTGAGAACACCGAGTGAGAAGACTGGTCTTTGACAATGTACCAAAGGTGTCCAGCCGTCGATTTCACCCAACTCTTCATAACTTAGGATTAATCTTAGGAATTTAGGATGAGTGTAGAATTCCGTATACAAAGACTTTTTCAAAATGTCCACAGATTTACCTTAAACTTAAACGGTTTGAAGATAGTGATATTAGAAAACATGTAAAAACTCATTATTTTAAAACAATTATGGTTAACATACCATAACTGGTGAATACGTTTTTACAGAGCATGCTAAATCTGAGACAAACATAATTGTTGTGACATTGTTTTACTCATTTCTCAAAAACTACAGCACCTCAGTAAGTAATAGTTTAAGGGAAGCTTTCTACTATCATTATCTAAACTGTGTAAGTTTATGTGAATCTGTTGACGTTGTGTTTTTTTGTTAGAAAGAATTAGTACATATAGACACTTTGAAACTTGTGATCGATATAAGTATACCAGCATTGATATCATTAGAAAGACACTCACCTTTATCGTGATGATCATAAGCTGAAAATACAAGATACTAGTCGTCTTCGCTCACCGACTCTGCTCGACTGTTGCTAAGACTCTTCATCTCAAGCTCTTTATATACCATTTAATTAGAAGTCCGTTAACAGGTGTTTTGGCTGTTTTACTTTCACATTAATATTAAAACATTGCTGTATACAATGAATTGAATTACTTTTCCAAAGAAATCCTTGTATAATGGTTTTCCTCCCAAAAAATCAATTTAAATCGACGGGGGAAAATTCGCTTAAAGGGTGTGCGTACTATTCTAAATTAGTACCATTGAATAAATCTCGCACAAAACTTATTTGTTATAGGCCTAAAGATGGTCAAAGTAAAATAATTGTTGAAATGTTTGTTGCCCGAATCAATGTTTTTGTTTGCGAAAACAGCAACAACCGTAATACCATAATCTCGGTGTGCTAAAACAATGCAAGCATAAAGTGTTTATTATTTTTAAAAAGTGTGATCTCTCCATGCAGTGACTCATTGAGCCTTTATTTTCACAGTTTCGTTGTCATTTAAATTCAGATCGGGCCTACTGCTTCTTGAGAATTATGTTCTACACAAGATTTATAGAATAGCCCGTGCCTTTTTTACTTATAATTTGTTCAAGGAAGAGCGTTGAGGTCATTGCAAAATCACTCCTAACATCAATGGCAAAAAGTTGCTTGTAAAGAAGGCTACAATAGCTTTCGATAGTATGGACAATCTGAGAATCATTTCGCTTTGAAGTAATGTAATTATGGAAGAATTTGAATTTGAGAAACGTAAACGTTTTTTAGATTTTGTATTACTATTAGGCTTACGGACTACACAACACTTCCTCGTAGACATATTCGCTCCGGTTTTTCAGTGATATCTAAAAAGAAACACGCTGTCACCTTTTAAAATGACATTTTCACAGGTTAGTTTTTTGTAAATAAAACTGACAAAATAGTCGGAGACAGAGTTTCATGTTGTGTGTGATCAACAATACCTGAAAGAACTTGTGAAACAAGGAATCTCTATTCCTTGGAAGTTTCGTTGCTGAGCGGTAAAGAGCACCGAATTCAAACTCTGGTGTTTCTGGTCACCAGATTGTGGATTCGAACCCCCAAGTCACGACAAATGTGTCCTTAAGCAAGACACTTAACCATTGCTTCGTTCTTCGGATGGGACGTAAAAGAACCCAGTGCACTTCTCAAAAAGAGAAGGGGTTCACCCCAGTGTTCCTGACTGTAGCTGCTGATGCGCTGTAGCACCTTGTAAACCCTCGTAAGGTGCTACATAATCGGGTCTCAGAATTCATAAATTTCAATTACCCATCTTTCTGTTATAAGCGCTTGGAGTACCTTGTTTGGTAAATACGGGAAGACTTCGATACTATTACTATTATTATCCCTCCACTTTCTTCTTCTTTGTCCACCTCTTCTCTTTTTCCCTTCTCCGTTTATTATGGGTGCGTTCGTTTAGCTTCCCTGGGTCGACCCCGGTGTGTGGCGGTTTTTACTTTCAGGACGAACGTGGGTAATTATCTGCACACGTTCTTCCTGGAAAATAAACCCGCCACACACCGGGGTCGACCCAGGGAAGCTAAACGAACGCACCCTTAGCTTATTTTATTACGGTTTCCCATCTTATCTCTGGCGTGTTTTGGCTCGTGATGTATACTCGACGTAACTGGCCCTTACTCTTGACCTTTCTTTGTAAAATAATATAAGCACAAAACAGATGCATTACTCTGATTGTGTCACAATAAGAGTGAAATTAAGGCACTGAAACAGTATTTTACATTTTTATTTTGTAGAATGTCGAACCTCTCCTTTAAAGGAATGAAAGCAGAAAAGACTGCTCAAGGGGGGGGAAATGCAATTAATTTTTTATGGCAAAGAAAGATATTTCTTGTTTTAAAAACAAACACTACTATCGAATCGGTAAATGTTACGAATGCTTTTACAGAAAACAGTAAGAACAAAACGAACAAAATGCAAAGGCCATTCAGTAATTTAAATGGATCAGCGGCCTTCAGAGCATAAAATAAAGTGTAATAAACGAATTTCAGAATTAATGTTTATCAGTGGTAAGAATGTGACCTTCTGTTAGTACAAAAGCAAATATTTAAATAATTATATACAGTTCTTAAGTTGGGTAAAAAGACACAATTTAATTACATTTTACCGAAATATCGGTTTTGACGCAAGACTTTTTATTGTTGATCAACACAAACCACAATGGTTTGCATGGTCAGCCCAATGTTAGCAAAACATTTAATCTTATTAACAGATGTTGTGACCCAGATAAACTTTTCTTCAAATTTTCAATGAAACCGAAAAACTATCTCATGATTGCAATTGATTGGTTGCTTGTTTCCAACAAATTCAATACTTGTTCCCTTTTTTCTTAATATTTGTTACAAACTGTGGCTATGTTTTTGCTTTGCTATTATTGGTTCTACAGTTTTCCCAACCTTGGTTTGCAGAACCATCAGGCTTTGACGTAAACTTGTCCTCAGTCTTTTTTATCAGTAAGAGGCACTGGTCTTGAAAGCCAAATAATCACATTGGTCAGCACGCAGTGACGTAATAATTGCTTCTCATATCTGTATTCAAGTAATGAGATGTAGTTTTCGACCGCCTGTTGCATTTTGTCCCAAAATGTAATGAGTGGAGTGTGTATTTACTACGAAACTCCGTTTGAATGGATGCAAGGTGAAAGGCACGTCTTACATGGACGTCTCTGTTCGACCATGGAGGAAGGAATAGAAGGAGCTCGAACGAAGGGACATCAAAAGTCGAACGTGCGGTACCGCGGTCGTTTAACAACACCTCGTAATCACCGACATACCTTATACAGACAATGGGCGAACTGGCGTATGTGAGTTTGCGCGTGCGCACTTGGTTCTTCACTCAACCATGGTGTCGTATGTCGTATGGATATAATACAGAAAAACAACTTTTTTGAGACCTGATAAAAATTGTGTACACTTGTGCTCAACAAATCGAAAAACACAATTGAATACCAACCACCCTCGTGTGCTTATACCAAAATTTTGAACCACCGCTAGTGACCGGGAAGTCACAAAAAATATGCCATGATGTTTCAGTGAAACACCACAAAATGGTAAATGAAAACGTGTGTATTCACATTCTTGTCTCCAATGATTCAACTTTACACGAAGGCAACGGTGCAGAGCGGCGGTACCGCACGTTCTGTACAAAGAAATCTAATCCTGCTCGTTAATCGGCCGTCCAGCTGGAGGTCTCCTATCTTTTTCCACTGGCATTGTCAGGGTATTCTTTTGTTACTCTGCGGTTTTGTGGGTCGTTCGAGCTCCTTCTATTCCTTTCTCCATGGTTCGACTCACACTTTTGACCAGAGCCGTATTATGGGTGCGTTCGTTTAGCTTCCCTGGGTCGACCCCGCAGTGCTCACTCGGGTGAGCCCCTGACAAAACGATCACATTCGCCCTCTCGTGGTGACAGCATGCACCTCAGGTCACCCCCAAGTGACCCACTCCACAAGCAGGGCACTGGGGGCTGACCCGGGTGAGCTCGTCGAAGCTATTCGAACGTACCGGGACAGACCGGGGTCGACCCAGGGAAAACAAAACGAACGCACCCAGTGTTGACTAGAAAATGTGACGTAGCTCTCGAATTGCCGATCATGAACAATAGTGTCCAGTGCCTTTAAGGGCCCAATGATTTCATTGGATACAATGATTAATTGGATAAACGTGTCGGTGTTTTGATTGGTCCAAGGAGATCTGTCACAGCTGCCTTTCGGTCATCTGCATGCGGTGTGCATTATTAATATTGTGTACGGCACGTACATGCATGCAATGTTGTTTCATAGTTTTATATGTAAACATGTACATAGGATTGACTGCGCGTCTCCATGTGAAATGAATGTTAGATGTCAAAGGTACATTGTTGTAAAGAGTCGGCTCAAGGCTGGTATCTGTCGTAATTCACAAGCCTTGAAGTGTGACGTCAGATGTTCAGGCTAAAGATGAGCCGATATGTTACTTTCCTTTGACATCAAGATGAGGGCGCCCTACTGAAATGACAGGTGCAATAACGCCTATACCAAAAATTGTGATGATCACCACTTGTAATAGTTAATTTTTTTCCCAGTCCTCCACGGAAAACTCACATGGGCTGAGAGGATGATGTTGCTTAGAGGGCGCTATCAAAAGAAGTTTGTACACCCTTTGCCGAATGGATCGGGAAAGAATCTCCGGGGTGAGTAGTTTTTTTTTTAATTTTTTTTTTTACACCATCTCGAGAGCTTTTGTATTGTAATACTATACAATTCCTGTCTTGATATAGGAGATTATGTTATCAATAACGCCGTTATTCACATGTTCCATATAACTCCAAAAAAGGAAAAGAAATCCCGAATTCCTCTATAATTTTGTAGTAAAACGTCGCAAGGCACACCTGCCCCATTGGAGCATTATTTCCAAAGCGTTTCAACGTATGGTCTCTTCTCAAGACGGGGGAATTGTCAGCGTTAAAAAAACAAAAAACCTCACTGTGGGGTAAACACTGGGAACAGAATCTCCTGCCACCGTAACTAACAGCTGCAATGTAGTGACACATAAAGGATCTTGTTTTAACATGCTGATGTGATGGGAATGTGAATTCTAGTAGGTTTATTTTAAGGAAAAACCTCTTATGTGTTTCTTATGGTTGGCTAGCTTGGAGATGTATGCGTCATAAAGGCACTGGACACCTTTGGTAACTGTGTCAACGATCAGGGCCCAATTTCAGTCTGCTTACCGTAAGCACACAATCGGCGCTTACGGAAGCAGAGAATTCTGTGTCTACGGCAAGCGTATTTCACAGGCTAGCGGCGAACTTTGGCTTCTGCGCGTGCGTACTCCACTTTATTAGGCATTCTACGCTTACAAGGCTAGCGCAGAAATTCGGCGCTTGCATGTAAGCGGGGAATCGTGATCGTAAGCGCAGAATTCAGCGGTAAGCAGAGCCATGAAATTGGGCCCAGTATTCTCACTTAGTGTATCCTAACATTATGCATCAAATAACAAGCCTGTGAAAATTTGGCTGGAGTAGTCATCAAAGTTGCGAGAAAGAAGAGCAAAACACAAAATAATTTGTGTGCTTTCAGATGCGTATTTTTCTCATGGCTTCAGGACTGCCTGAAGTGTTTTATTTTTGAGTGAGATATTACGTCTCAAAAATTACGTTACTTCAGAGGGAGCCGTTTTTCACAATGTTGATGTATTCTTTCAACAGCTCACCGTTTCTCGCTACCAAGTAAGTTTTATGCTTCCAGTACTTTTTAAGTATTTACCAATAGTGTCCAGTATTACTTTCAACACTGTGTGGATTTGTGTAAAGTCCATATTAGTTTACATGGAACTCTTTTGTTCCAAGGTTCCCAGTTAAAAAAAAAAAAGATTCAAACCTCGAATTTTCAACTGTCAAAGTGTCTGTAATTGGTTTTTTTTTAAACGTTTTTTAACAAAAGGGCATATATGAATGGAAATACAAGAGTAGTGACTCGTTCTTAAACGTCCGTTTAAAACCTTACAGGGTCGTTGCCGTGTGACACGAGACGACCCTGCCGGTTTAAACGGCCGTGCAAGAACTCGTACTTGTCGCTACCCTTTTATTCCCTTTTTAAAACACAACTACACACGAGTCATAGGCTTTGTCCCAATTAGCCAATTCAACTACGGCTATGGCTAGATTTCTGCGTCATCATACGTTGAAGTATGGTTAGCACGTGACCCTTTACAGCCGTAGCTGTAGCCGTAGCCGCCAATTCGGACAAGGATCATTTGAAGCCCCATAATACACTACTGGATAAACCTGCAATGCATGCATACGTCACGATAATGACGAACGTAAGTGCCGAGGGAAACATTTTGACAATTTATATGATCAAAGAATGCACTATTAATTTATTTCATCGAATCCTATCGAATACATGAGATCTTTGAAATAACGGGAATCGGGGTAATCGTGTTTGCAGCAACAAGAAAATGACGACGATTGCATTTTGTTATGCTCAAGATTAGTATTTTAATGATTCAGAAACTAATGGATTACAATCAACTAGATAGAGACTCCTTGCATATAACGCGCAGTGCAGGCGCTGGTAAGCCGATGTCACGTGCCCACTGTTAATGAACACATTAATAAAGACAGCTGTTGTCCAATTATCTGACTATAATAATCTTGCCTCAATGAGGGCGCTGTTTGAGATTATGACGTCATTTGCAAGGGATCTCTAACCTAAAAATTAATAATAAATAGTTTGGAAATCTACTCTGCGGTAAAAGATAACAAGTAAGACACGTTTTAAAAAGAACGTTATATTACACTACCTGGCAAGTAGAAGAAACATGCATGGTGATACAGCAAACCATGCAATGCTTCAACTTCCAATGTTGGTAATAGCTTGATCAAAATGAACTTTTTCCAGTTGAAAATCTCAGAAGACCGTATTGTCATCTACAACACTCAACTTCGGATTATATGCTTAAAGTAAAGTTAGCTACAAATAAACGTAATTTTGAAAACCACTTTGCCGCTTTAAGACATAAGTTTCTGTTCGATTACAAGAGACTGTACAATTATTAAAATTTTAACGAAAAAAGGGTCTTATTGTATTTCTGTTGTGGCAAAGCAAACGTTTTTAGTTTGATCAAGGGTTGTTACGGCAGAAACAGTCGTCTTAGTTGAATCAAGGGTGGTCGTCTTTGTTTGATCAAGGGTGGTTGCGGCAGAAACAGTCGTCTTAGTTGGATCAAGGGTGGTTGTTACAGCGAAGCAATCGTCTTTAGTTTGATCAAGGGTGACTGTGTCAGATATAGTCGTGTAAGTTGAATCAAGGGTGGTTGTGGTAAAAGCACTCGTCTTAGTTTGATCAAGGGTGGTCGTCTTAGTTGGATCAAGGGTGGTCGTCTTAGTTGGATCAAGGGTGGTCGTCTTAGTTGGATCAAGGGTGATCGTCTTAGTTGGATCAAGGGTGATCGTCTTAGTTTGATCAAGGGTGGTCGTCTTAGTTTGATCAAGGGTGGTCGTCTTAGTTGGATCAAGGGTGATCGTCTTAGTTGGATCAAGGGTGGTCGTCTTAGTTGGATCAAGGGTGGTTGCAGCAGAAACAGTCGTCTTAGTTGGATCAAGGGTGGTCGTCTTAGTTGGATCAAGGGTGGTCGTCTTAGTTGGATCAAGGGTAGTTGTGGCAGCGAAGCAGTCTACTTTAGTTTGATCGAGGGTGGCTGTTGCAGAAGTTCGTCTTAGTTGAATCGAGCGTGGTTGTAGCAGAAGCAGTCGTACTATGGTTCAATGGTAACACATCTGGGGTGCGTGTACCAGAAGGAGGCGTGGCATCTGGAGTGCGCGTACCACTAAGGAGGCGTGGCATCTGGAGTGCGTGTACCAGAAGGAGGCGTAGCATCTGGAGTGCGTGTACCAGAAGGAGGCGTGGCATCTGGGGTGCGTGTACCAGAAGGAGGCGTGGCATCTGGAGTGCGTGTACCAGAAGGAGGCGTGGCATCTGGAGTGCGTGTACCAGAAGGAGGCGTGGCATCTGGAGTGCGTGTACCAGAAGGAGGCGTTGCATCTGGAATGCGTGTACCAGAAGGAGGCGTGGCATCTGGAGTGCGTGTACCAGAAGGAGGCGTGGCATCTGGAGTGCGTGTACCAGAAGGAGGCGTGGCATCTGGAGTGCGTGTACCAGAAGGAGGCGTGGCATCTGGAGTGCGTGTACCAGAAGGAGGCGTGGCATCTGGAGTGCGTGTACCAGAAGGAGGCGTGGCATCTGGAGTGCGTGTACCAGAAGGAGGCGTGGCATCTGGAGTGCGTGTACCAGAAGGAGGCGTGGCATCTGGAGTGCGTGTACCAGAAGGAGGCGTGGCATCTGGAGTGCGTGTACCAGAAGGAGGCGTGGCATCTGGAGTGCGTGTACCAGAAGGAGGCGTGGCATCTGGAGTGCGTGTACCAGAAGGAGGCGTGGCATCTGGAGTGCGTGTACCAGAAGGAGGCGTGGCATCTGGAGTGCGTGTACCAGAAGGAGGCGTGGCATCTGGAGTGCGTGTACCAGAAGGAGGCGTGGCATCTGGAGTGCGTGTACCAGAAGGAGGTGTGGCATCTGGAGTGCGTGTACCAGAAGGAGGTGTGGCATCTGGAGTGCGTGTACCAGAAGGAGGTGTGGCATCTGGAGTGCGTGTACCAGAAGGAGGCGTGGCATCTGGAGTGCGTGTACCAGAAGGAGGTGTGGCATCTGGAGTGCGTGTACCAGAATGAGTCGTAGTTGGATTAGTTGTAGTAGAAACAGTCGTCGGTTCAAGGGTGGTTGTAGTAGTAACAGTCGTCGGTTCAAGTGTGGTTGTAGTAGAAACAGTCGTCGGTTCAAGGGTGGTTGTAGCTGAAACAGTCGTCGGTTCAAGGGTGGTTGTAGTAGAGGCAGTCGTTTGTGCAAGGGTTGTTGTAGAAAGCTTAGTGGTTTGGACAGCTTCAGTAGTTGTCTCATCACTGCCACTACTGTCACTTCCACTACTGTCACTTCCACTACTGTCACTTCCACTACTCTTAGATGATCTTCCACCTTTCCTCCTTCCCCACAAGTTTCTTCTTCCCCCGCCGTTCCTTCGTTTTCCCCATTCCTTTCTGCGATAGTTCTTATTTCCCCATTCCTTTCTGCGATAGATCTTATTTTCCCACCCCCGGCCCGCTCTTTGATTTCCCCACCCCCGGCCCGCTCTTTGATTTCCCCTTCCCCTTCCCAAACCCCAGACTGCCCCGTAGTCTTCATCGATGTCGCCTCCATTGTATTCAGTGTTGCTGTCCTCCTCAATGTTTCTAACTAGCGCAGCTATTTCTGTAAACAGACAAACGGAATGAACAAAAAACTTTATTATCTAGGGCAAAGGGCAAGACATTACAATCATTTCTAGACCTTGGGATTATTCTCCAAATTCTGCTTTCCAGTGGTTTACCCCGCAAAACTACTCTCATTTGTCTCTAAATTGGTAGAAAATTCAACTTACCACCCCAAAAAGTCGTCAAGGATTTATTCGCGAAAATGTAAGCAAAAATTTAAAAAATAAGTGAATGACTTAGATCGTGCAATAAATAAATAAATGATACGCTCGGCCAATCAAAGCGCGTTTGGCATACATTTGGATGTGTGGACCAATGAAAGAGCTTGTTGTTTCTGAAAGCTTCTGTTGGGCGGTTAAGAAAAAGATGGCGTCTGCTCAGGAAACTGCGTCCTGTGAAGCAGGGGAAGAAAGTGGCGAAGATCGGCTTGCTCTCAGTTGTATGAACCAGAAGAAACTAAATCCAAGCTTGTTAATGTTAGGGAATTGAGTTGTCGCTGGCAGGAGTTAGTTCGCATTCAGGGGGAATATCGGCATCGGTGATGCGCTGATTATGGTCTGCTGGACTATGGACGCCGGCGATGACGACGACGACGCAGCAGCATCAATCAGTCGCATAGCCGGCCGCGGCCCTACAGGCGCCAAAACCACCAAGTTCAAGGCGCACGAGAGTGAATTCCCACAAAGAAAGAGAAAATCAGACTGTACAATCCTCGAAGGTCAGTGAATGCAACAATTTGTGAAACGGGAATCAACTCAATCTGAAATGTTGTGGGAAAAACTCTCATTTATAATTTGACTTGGGGTTGACCTAGTATTAGTAATACGGGACTAGAATTTGTGACTCCGAATTAACGAATGGTTTGTATGTGGCTTTTTTCCCCTTGCTTAAAGGATTTGGGTACTTTTTGTAACACAAAACACAATGTCCGATCACAGATTTACATCAAACTTACACCGTTTTACATAGTAGAAAGCATACCTTAAAATAATAGTGGCTGTGGTGCTGTAGTTTTTGAGAAATGAGTAAAACAGAAAGAACGTTTTTCATGCTAAAATAATTTTCGTCTCATGATCACTGAGACGAAGTTTTTTACTCATTTCTAAAAAAAAAAAAAAAAAAAAAAAAATGCAGCACCTATTTCCAGGGAAGCTTTCTACTATCATTATCTTAAAACAAGTTTAGTGTAGTATAGACATTTTGTTTTGTTGTCCTTCAAAAAGTACATAGACCCTTTAACTCGGGAGAGTACAAATGTGGTCAATACACATCGGTGTAAGGGCCATGTCAAACGGGGCAAGTTACAGGCAACCAGTTCCATCATACAATCTCCAAGAAGAAAATGCACCCACATTTCAATTTTCACATTATTATTCTTGCGGATTGTAATTGATATTGTTTGGAAAATGACTCATGTGCTACGAAAGTGGTCCTATATAGCATACACTGCATGCACTGCAGGAATGCCTCCAACTTGCCTGTAAAAGTTGCCTTGTGTGACAAGGCCCTAAGAGTAAAACCAAATTATATTGTACAAATCTTCTTCTTCTATTTTTATCACAAACCTTCGCAGTTTTCCTCGTCAGTGTTATCGGTACATTGCGTGGTTCCATCACAGTGCCATTCTTCCGCGATACACTTTGTACGATCCTCGCATCGGAATTGTCCAGGTTCACAAGTGAATTCAACTTTATTATCTGTTTGGCCATCTCCTGAAGAAATAAACAAATAAATCTGGTTACGTTTTTTTTTCTTCATTAAAAGGCGTTACGGTGGGAAAAGAGGCAAAAGTAATGATTAAAAAACCACAGAATAATATCGAAAATCAACACAAAAATAGACGTAAACCTTAACATCTTAGATCCCAACCCGGTAATATGCCCGTGATTTTTCTACCCACAGAATTCGGGAAAGTACTGAGTATACAGTGAACTAACACGGTCGGCCATTTTGTGGAATCAAGTTTTTGACTCATATTGCCGACCGTGTTAGTTCGCAAAGTAAAGGGAACCACGCAATTTCGAGGCATGTTTGTGTGGATCAATATATTCTACTTTTAAAACATCTTTCTAACCACATGCATTTTATAACAAACGGTTTCAAACGCTTTTCATGGACCAACTCGACCGATCCAAGGCAACGTGTCCCTTTTAAACTCAACTAATTTGATCCTTGATGACGTGACGTATCGAATCTTGGTATGTTGATAATGTTAGATATCAGCATGACGTGAAATAATTGCAATTGAGATAAACTTGGTATTGAAAGCGAATCAATTTTACACCCGCCACAAGGGGCGCTCTTAAATAAGGTGACGTCACGAAGGAATTATCATTCTACAAGAATGTAGATTTCACATTCTACGTACTATATTTGTCACATTCCACATACTGTTTGTATCTTCTTCGTCAGTGTTTTTAAATGTAATTTTGTGTTTGTAAAATCTAGAGGGCTCGAGGTGCACTACAATTGCCGAGATGTTTTTGGTTTTTATCTGAACGTTGGCTGAATAATTTTAGTTTTAAAACTCTAACACCCGCTGATAATTCCAACAAACCATCTCCAACATGTCTGTAGATCTCAAATGAAACATATTTATTTATACTTTCGGTCTGGACCCAAAGGAAATGTTTAAAGAGGGTCAAGTCTGTACAAGGAATAACTTTTACTGCTGATCTACACAATAGTACAAAAACAGTTGTACTTTGATCCACCTGTGGAAATATGTATCGCTCCGCCCCTGGAATGGTGAAAATCTATAGACAATCTGGAAGACTGTGTGGGACTGCTAGAGTTTCCTTCTGTATAATTTTGATGACTAATTAAAGACAGCATTAAAGGCAGTGGACACTATTGAAAATTACTCAAAATAATTATCTACATAAAACCTTACTTGGTAACGAGTAATTTGGAGAGGTTGATAGTATATAACATTGTGAGGTGAAGTGACGTAGTTTTCGAGAAAGAAGTAATTTTCCACGAATTTGATTTCGAGACCTCAAGTTTAGAATTTGAGGTCTCGAAATCAAGCATCTGAAGGCACCCAACTTAATGTGACAATGGTGTATTTTTTCTTTCATTATTATCTCGCAGCTTCGACGACCAATTGAGCTCAAAATATTCACAGGTTTGTTATTTTATGCATATGTTGAGATACACCAAGTGAGAAGACTGGTCTTTGACAATTACCAAGTGTCCAGAGCCTTTAAAGCCAGTCGACATGAGGAGGGATAGATCATACACTGGATAAACATAGACTAAATGATGATGTCGATGATGACATGACTTTAATATTTTGAGATGAGCATTGTTTCTAGCGGCACGGTTTTTTTTTTTATTCGCCGAATGATTATTACCTTCAATCACGAACGTCTGCACCGTTCCACGTATTATTGCAGCCAGCACCACCAATAGTAGCAGAGTAGACTTCGCCATCTTTACACCAGTCCTTCCAATGGTCAACTCCTTGAATTGATTACGCTCCTTCGAAATAAGTGGATAAGAGTGGTATATACAGTATTTGTAGGACTGACAGAATAGCCACACAAGTGTTATTTAATCAACTATATACAATAAATAGCAAATCTTTGAGTCGAGAGAAAATATGTATTCAGCAGAGTGTACACAAAATGTCCTTAGATTGGTTATAACAACCAAAATCGGGTAGCTGATTGCGTTTTTTGTAGGTTTTGGGTAGGCCCTGACAGTTTTGGAAAATGAATTCATTTCAGAGAAGGAAAGTATTTTACCGCAAAAGAGTGGTTCTGGCATGATTTTCATGAGTCAAAAAGCAACACGGCATCGCAACTATGACATGTTGAAGCGCGCAAGTGCCGCATGCCGCGCCCTTATTGCTGCGATGCTGGCAGGGTATAAGGTTTCGTACACACAAAGACATCGACAACCTCAACATCGAATTTTTGTTTTACACAATCTTGCGTTAAAAAGACCACGGTTTGTCTACGTCAAAGTGTTAAAACCTTGCGCAGCCGAGGTCTCAGCAACGGCAGCGCAGTGTACACCATTTGCAAGTGCAAGTTATCTCAAACGGATAGTCTAATAGTACCAATCTAAGGCCCCTTCGAAACCACGACTTCGGCTTTGGATTCGGCTTCAGGCTCCGTTCACTCGTCTGAAGCCCTGAGCTGAATCCAAAGCCGAAGCCGTGGTTTAGAAAAGGGCCTACTTGTTGCAACATGGAAGTACAAAGAAGCAACATCTAATGACGTACTGTCATCTTTACGCACGCCGTCAACGGCAGAACTCTCTCAACGTAAAAGAGTGAAAAACCTCTCATGTTGTCCGCCAGCACTCTTGCAAAGAGCCATATGACGGACAACTCCAACTGTTTGGAGTGAAAGGCATGTACTTTCAACTCGATTTAGAGTGAAATTCGTTCCAATTTCCCTCAAAAAGAGTGACACCGATTGACTCTCACTCTCAAAAGAGCAAAACTGCATGACACCACTCGGACAGAGTGAAATGTTCACTCTTTTACATTAAGAGAAAAGTGCTTGCTGACTCGGCCTATTTTGCTTATAAGACACACGAAAAGTCAGAAGTGTATGAACATCAAAGTAACATTTAAATGAAAAACAAACACATTACAAACAAGTTTAAATGGCATCCCCGTTAATTTTCCTACGCTCAAGTTTCTGTTTAATTAAAGGCACTGACTTTACACAATAGTGGTAACTCAAAAACATTGTTATAAAAACTTTGTAACGAGCCGCATGGAGAGCAGTTTGTGATACAGAACATTGTGAGAAATGGCTCCCTCTGAAGTAACGTATAGTTTTTGAGAAAGATTTCTCACACAAATATTCAACGGCTTCAAGCCTATAAAGCCCTTTTTAGGCATCTGAGAGTGATTTTCTTTCATTACTCTCTTGCAACTTCGATGACCAATTGATTCCAAAATTTCACAGATTTGTTATTTTATGCATGTTGGGATACACCGAGTATGAGAATACTTGTCTTTGAAATATACCGAAGGTGTCCAGTGCCAGATTTCACAAAGAGTTAGGACTAGTCTTATCTCGAGATAGGACCAGTTACTCGTCCTAACTTAGGACTATCCATGCAATTTGTGTATCTCATAGGACTAGTCCTAAGTTAGAACTAGTCCTAACTCTTTGTGAAATCGACCCCAGTGCCCTTTAGACCAATATTAGTGCACCTACCTCAATGCTTGTGATAAACCCGCCGGTGTCTCCTGATCCACTGTTGTTTGGTCTCCATTTCAAGCCGTTTATATTACCTTCTGAGGTTCCGTCAACAGCTGCACTTAGCTGTCACTCATTGCAGTCTTCACAAATACAAACACCCGATGTCGTTGTGGCTCTAAAATAAAATAACATTTACCCAATAAATTCCAAAACGGCGTGAAACCTTTTAATTAAAGTTTTTTTTCAACAAACAAGCTCAGTTTGAGCTCCAAATGGTGATGTTTTCTTTAAAAGCAAAGATGATGCAATATGGGTTTAACGTGCGTGGCTAAGCAATATAACGGAACTGTTTCAGTTTAATTAAAAGCAATAATTAAACAGGAAACAAAAAATCACAGGTTGTTGGTTTTAATTTTTTAGGAAGGAGCAGACAGCCGGCGGTCTTGAGTCGAGTGGAAAATTAGACGCAATAATTGTCAACGTTTTTTGTGTATTCGAACTTCCAGGCTCAATGTTGTCCTAACCATTTTTGTGAAGTTTCAAGTGGGCGAGATTTTGTTTTGTCAATTCTTTCAGTTTTAACGCTATTAGTTTATGACCATGAGAATTACATGTGTCATCGAACTTCCAGGCTCAATGTTGTCCTAAGCATTTATGGAGTTTCACGTGGGCGAGATTTTGTTGGCGTCAATTCTTTCAGTTTTAAAGTCACCTGGAAGTGGTATTTTGTCAAAATAAAGCTGTTGTCACTAAAATATGTGTTTTGATGAGTGGAATATGAATAAACAATTAACTAAGGTTTAAAAAAAATAGTTTCCATGTTTTTTACAAATTAAAAAAAAAGCCCGACCCGAGAGGGCGCTGTTCGTGACGTCAATCGAGGCGCGATGAATCTCATGCAGTACCAAAACAAGATAGTGACGCTTGGCGCAAGCTAAAAACATGCCCTCAAAGTTGAAACAATACCTGATTTTTTTCACGGCAAGTGCTCCTTTAGGTTCGTTTCGTCTTTCAGGTACCTTCTTCGACTTCTCCACTAGCTGGAAAAATTGTTGGGATGGCGTCATGTTTTAGAAAAGAACTTTTCCCTTCATGTCAAAATGTGTAGTGTATTCCGGATTCTCGAAGCATAACGGCTCGAAGTGTTTGCTGCACAGCGCTGGAAAAGGAGTCGGACCGGACCACTTTGCAAACTGACCCCATCTTTAGTTGTTTTGGTGCATCCAGCAGCAATACACCTGGTCGACATTGCCGTAAAAATGCAAGAAAAAAAACTTTTTCGAAACGTACAAACTCACGAGTAGGACTTGAATGTACTTGCACGGCGTGTGTTCGATGTTCGATCGAGGCAAAGTCTGCCTCGATTGACGTCACAAAAGGGGTAGGCGGAGTCACTCCCCACACAACTTTATTTATTTTTTTAAACATATAAATCGTTATAAAAAAAAAAATAAAAAAAAATATGTTATTGTTCAGAAACATAATAATACTCTAATGTTTGAAGAAAAAAATTATATTTCCAGGTGAATTTAACGTTATTTTTACATAACCACACTACTTTGAAGTGAAATAATAAAATTGTCAAAATGCTTTATACTATATCGAAAGCTGCTGGTTCTAACTATTGTTTTTCCCCATTGAAGAAGGGAATTGAAGATCAAGAGGGATTACCAAACATAGGCATGTATTATACCTTCCCTTTAATATCAAGACGGCAGAGCAAGCTTGACTTGTGAAAATGTTGGTAGGTTGGCAATAATCAGCTTCGGAGAAACCTCAGACCGAAGCCGCATATAGACTAATTTGTGTACGGGGCCCAATTTCATATAGCTGCTTATAAAAGGCACGGGACATCTTTGGTATTTGCCAAAGACCAGTATTCTCACTTGGATCCCATCATAGTGCATAAAGTAATAAACCTGTGAAAATTTGGACTCAATTGGTCACCGAAGTTGAAAGAGAATAATGAAAAAAAAAATAATAATAAATATACCCTTGTTGCAAATCATTTGTATGCTTTCAGATGCCGTACAAAAGGCTTACGGCATGAAGTATTTTAATACTTGAGTGAGAAATAACCTTTTTCTCAAAAACTACCCGAGGAAGTCGTTTCTCAAATCGTTTTATACTACCAACAGCTCTCCCGAGCCCATGATCCATACATCTATAGCATGGATGCCAGCCATTAACAAACTATGCCGTGGATGTTTTTCTAGAGCACTTTTTCAAGTTTGGCTGGTGTACTATACTAGCTCTCCATTAATTGCATGTTTGGAAGTTTTCATGTTTGTTAGCAATTTGTCTTAGTAATCACCAATATTGCCCAGTGCATTAAGTACAAAAGTAGCAAAAAAAACCCCAGCAGAATTATGCTTATCAGAATAAGGTTACCAGCAAAAATAACCATGTCACCTTTGTGACTGGTATCCTGCTCACTTTTGTTAAGAAAAACATTAATTTCTTTAGCAGACAATGCTACACTCGCGAGACAGTTGAATCATGTTTGCAGTCTCACGAGAGTATAATTATTGTGCTTGAGAGCAATAACTATTTAGCTTGACGACTTGTGATTGAGTCTATCGAAACCATATGTTTTCAAAGCGCTATTTATGTTGTTAAGATTTTGTAGTATATTTATTATTCAACCACTGTAAGTTTCCACTTGGTATCAAGCCTGGTCATTGGAACATCATTGATCAGTTTATATTATTGTAAAACAAAAACGTCAATATAATTCTCGATGATTGTGCATCTGAGTGAAAGGGAATAAAAAAAAACACGAATTGATTTAGGTGTTTTGATAACAAGAAGTGTCTTTGGACAATAACACGAGTGTAAACACCCGGTGCAGAAATTATTGTTTTCTGTTCCGAAAAGAAACACAGTTGAGCTTGACAGTGGACAGCAGTCACATACATAAATCGTTGTAATGCTCAGGGAAACTATCTCAAAACGTTTCAAAAAGCACTGGTGCCAACTAAACTTGATTTTGTATTAACTATAGGTTGGATGACTTGTTAAGCAAGTTGAAAAAAAAGTGCCGGGTGTAACCCCCATCGACGCGGTACGTAGGGCCAGTGTGGCAGGAGATTCCGTCCCCCGTCCCCGCCCCCACCCCACGGCGAACGTGTACATTGGGTGCATTCGATTAGCTTCCCCGGGTCGACCCCGATGTGGCGTATTTTATTTTTTTCCAGGACGAACGTGGGCACACAATTACCCCACGTTCGTCCTCGAACCTGGGAAAAACCCCCAGACACGTCACCACGTGAGCCTTTCCGTGGTGACGTCAGTGCACCTCGGGTCAGCCCCAAGTGACCCTATCCACAAGTGGGGCTCTTGGGGCTGCCCCGAGGTGCACTGACGTCACCACGGGAAGGCTCACGTGGTGACGTGTCTGGGTTTTTATTCCAGGTTCGAGGACGAACGTGGGGAAACGTGCCCACGTTCGTCCTAGAAAAAAATAAAATACGCCACATCGGGGTTGACCCAGGGAAGCTAATCGAATGCACCCTAAATAGTACTTCTGATAGCGCCCTCTTTGGAATTCTCCCCATCCAGCCCATGTTAACTTCCCATCGGGACAGAATAAAGGCTGTGTGTTGTGTTTGCCCTTTCCACAAAAAAGTGTCTAAATTCTCTGTTTTGGAGGCATATGGGTGATTGACTTGTATCTCTCCTAAACGCCCTAAGCTTATGGCAAGAGCTTATGTCATCATCATCCTTCGCCTCCAGGTTAATTTCACCGTACTCATTTCACATAATGGCCAGGATTTCCTTGTGGGACAATGGCCCCGTGACCAACCCAATACATGTATATTTTGTTTAGCCCCCCCCCCCCCCCCTCCACTTCGCAGCTAATTTTCTAATTCTACCTCCATGGTTACACATGGTTACACCAAGCATGTTTATGTTTGTTGTGCTGTCAGTGTAGACTTCGAGCAAGAGTCTGATAGGGCCGAATTTTAACGTCAGTCGAGCCATTAACTATATTTTTGCACTTTATATTGTTGGCGTCATCACATGGGTTTTGGCATTATGTGAATGCTGGTCGTAGTTTTTAAATAGAGAACCGGCCTCCTTCCTGTGTCCCTACATTTTAATATTATAAGTAAACTGAACTAAATTTACAAATTTAATGTGTTGCAGTTGTTGCTTGGCAATACTCTTCTTTTTTTTCTTTTTTCTTTTCCTCAGTAACTTCGGGTGAGATCTCGCGTTGTTCTTCTCATAATCGTCGGGATAATTTATGTGCTGCGTGGTGCTGATGCTAGTCTTGGTGCAAGACGTTTCTCTTTTCCCTTTCACGCACACCGCGTCCAATTCACCAACCGCAACGACTCACCTGACTGAGGCATACAACCAACACGACGTATGAAGCTAAACCACGGATGGTTGTGATTAAAATACGCATGCGCAAATTGTGATTAGTCTCTTGCAGTCGTAATGTTGTGTTTATTTTTGAGCCAATACTATTTTCTGTATTAAACCATCTAAAGTTCAACCCCGTCATATTTTGTAACGTAACTGCTTTGGGTAAACTGTCTACTGGTTGGATCATGAATGGAGGTTTTCTTACCCTGTGTTCGCACTATTTCCCAAATAAACAGTGTGATTTGCATATTCATGAATATGCATTTAGGCAGAAGTTCAACCCAGTGTTTTGCATCTCAGTTTGTTAACACGGGAGGGCGCCAAAAAGCTCTGAAAGGTGCTCATAGATTCATAGCCGCAACCAATGCTTGTGCTAATTAATATTCAAAAGTTATTTTAAAAACTATTTTAAGTATCTGAACCTCTTGAAAACCAATATAATTGGTCACCGAAGTTGAAAGAGAATAATGAAAAAAAAAATAATAATAATTATACCCTTGTTGCAAATCATTTGTATGCTTTCAGATGCCGTACAAAAGGCTTACGGCATGAAGTATTTTAATACTTGAGTGAGAAATAACCTTTTTCTCAAAAACTACCCGAGGAAGTCGTTTCTCAAATCGTTTTATACTACCAACAGCTCTCCCGAGCCCATGATCCATACATCTATAGCATGGATGCCAGCCATTAACAAACTATGCCGTGGATTTTTTTCTAGAGCACTTTTTCAAGTTTGGCTGGTGTACTATACTAGCTCTCCATTAATTGCATGTTTGGAAGTTTTCATGTTTGTTAGCAATTTGTCTTAGTAATCACCAATATTGCCCAGTGCATTAAGTACAAAAGTAGCAAAAAAAAACCCAGCAGAATTATGCTTATCAGAATAAGGTTACCAGCAAAAATAACCATGTCACCTTTGTGACTGGTATCCTGCTCACTTTTGTGATTAGTCTCTTGCAGTCGTAATGTTGTGTTTATTTTTGAGCCAATACTATTTTCTGTATTAAACCATCTAAAGTTCAACCCCGTCATATTTTGTAACGTAACTGCTTTGGGTAAACTGTCTACTGGTTGGATCATGAATGGAGGTTTTCTTACCCTGTGTTCGCACTATTTCCCAAATAAACAGTGTGATTTGCATACAACTAATACAACATCTGATTTCTTTTCAATTTTTGGCAGGTCAGCTTTTCGGAATTTTTGCTAATTAGGCCATACCCCGGAAAAAAAACACAGACAAATAATGTGTTTTTTCCTAAACCGCTGCAAGTATGATCACTTTTTCACTTCCCAAGCCAAATAGGACCAACCTCAAAGCCTACATTTATCACATCTCCTCAAAAGCTGAAGTACATAGCACCCAGGTTGTGATAAATTGTTATAGGCCCCTAGCGACACAATTAATTGCATGACCCCAAAAAAATATTATTAAACAGAATTTGAGGGCATGGAATGATAACCCTGTTTTGCGCATGACTTTTGGCCTATAGTGGCACCCTGACAACTAATGGGGCTTATTCGTCTCTCGTCACCTCTTGGCTATTGTAAAAATATATTCCATCAAAGATAATTGAGCTAAAACAGAACACGAACAAGCATAAACAATTATATAAATTCCCTATTTTTAAAAACCTTTTTCTTTTCAGAAGAAAGCAACAATAATAAGCCCAAATACTGTGAACAGAAACCGAGACACAAAGTCATTTATTAATATTTGGTCCGTTCCGGCCACGCCCTTCTAATTGTGTTCTTTTTAGATCTAAATAATTTGTTTTAGTGTTCGGGCGCGAGCAATCTCAAAATATACCAATACTTTTTAGCACTGACAATTAATTACGTAGGGGCTTTGAAAAGACAGGAGAATACGGGAACACAAAGTTATAATAATTACCAGGAATATCACTACCGAGTAAGCATTAATTGTAATAATTATTACGAACCGGTGTCTCTCATTTACAAAAAACTGCTATGATAGATAACAAGTCATGATAGTTGTATTAGGGGGGCTATAGTTCAAATGAAATGTAAGTCGTTATTGTGACTTTTACTTGAATATTTATAAGATGTAGGCTTTGGTTGAAATTATTGTTACGTTGAATTGCAGTTTCTTTCTTTCCTGACAATGAAAACCGTTTGTACAGTGTTTAACCTCTAGCAAAGTGTTGTCATGTCAAGCAATAACTCAATTGCGACTGCAGGGCTTCGGTGTAATAGATGAAAGGAAATAGATAGGGCTTACCTGTTTTTAATAATATAAATCAACTCAACTTTTAAATCACCACACTGGATAATGTTTTAAAAGCATTTTCAACTCGATGCGCTTTTCAGTTAGAAGAGTCGTCTTAGGTAAATGTATACAAATTAAAAATGACACGGCATGAATTAAACTTTACTTTACTGGCTAACTTAAATCCATAAATAAATTGAGTTTATGTCAATATTGGTTTGAAAGTTTGTGACTAGTGGAAACTTTTGAAAAGATGTCGGTGAAGCAATTTCATTGAAACCACGCAACTATTTACCGTGACATTGACATTCTTACCGATCCATAATAATCTCGACAGTAAGGAAGTATCGTGTATGTTGAATATCTTCAATCTATCTTAAGTTTCTGTTGTATTTGTTGGTATAATTCACTCTCCCAGGCAAATTGATAAGAAACTCCAGCGCATCCCCAAAAAGGCCAGCAGGATTATTGAAGCAGACACTATAAGAGCATGCAAGAAATCATGGAAGATTACATTATGACTCAGTTTAATAAGTTTTAACCATTTTTTTCAGAACCACTCAGGCAGGGTCCGACAACTATCTCTCAAGACCAACAGTTTTAATAAATCGTTTTCTACCTAGCGCAATATTAACCTTTGTAACAATAGTTGGTCGAGATAACGTGGTGCATTTTTAAAATTTGTTGATTATTGTATATTTTATGATCTGTATTATCCCCCTTTCTATTACTTTAATTTTATAAATATATTCTTGTTGTCTATTGTTTTTATGCCTTTACTTGTATTAGATTCTCCTTATAGGCCCAAACACAGGGAAAACAAATTTCATGCTGTTATTATGACAATAAATATTTTGAATCTTTGAATATCAAGTTGTCTTCAAATGCAGAAAAGCGTTAAAGTTACAGGCCTTTTACGGTTCGAATGGTTTTAGGCTTTCCTCTCTTGTTTGTCAAAACAGAAGTTGCATTTTCCAATGAAAAAGGAACCAAAATCTAATAATAAACACAAACATACATGCGAATAAACGCAGCAACATGTTCTTCAATAATTTTGATCAAGATTTTTATCACAACCATGGATAAAGGAAAATACAATATTTCCTGCCTCCATGTTACATTTATGCGGAGTTCCTTTGCCCTTCCAAATATCAGTCAACTTAATGAGTGCTGTATAAAACAAAAAAAGGAAAATGAACATGGAGATCCATTGGTTGACAATTTGCATCGAAAAATTTCATTTAAAACTTTAATGTAACAAACTGTCTCCCTTCCTCCACCGTTGACAATAACTTTTGCCTCAAAAACTTAACTCTAGAATGTGAATGAAATGAAGATTCACAAAAAGTTGAAAACAAATCAGAGGAAGCTATTATTGCATTTGGTGCGTCTATTCGCACAATCTTTATTTCTTTAATGATAGGCAAATACCGTATTATTTCATTGTTGTTTATAAAAAACATTGTTAATTTGCAGTTGGAAATACGTTGTACAAAAGGTTAAAATGATGCAAAGAAACAATCCCTCTTCAAAGTTGTGGTTGCAGCCATTTTAACTATTATTTCTGTAATGTTGAAATTTGATTATAACGAGGGTTATAAAACCATACTATATTGCTGACATATCTTTGATGACGAGTTGTTTTATTTGTTAAAAGAAGTTTAAAAAAAGTGAAAGTGGTACCAATCTCCCTAGACGCATTTTTTTCCACCAAAGGTTAATTCAACAATTCAAAGTACATTCATACATCATAAAAGTATGGAACTTTAAAGGAACACGTTGCCTTGGATCGGACGAGTTGGTCAAAACAAAAGCGTTTGTAACCGTTTTTTATAAAATGCATATGGTCGGAAAGATGTTATAAAAGTAGAATACAATGATCCACACAAGTTTGCCTCGAAATTGCGTGGTTTTCCTTCTACTGTGCGAACTAACATGGTCGGCCATTTATGGGAGTCAAAATTTTGACCCCCATAAATGGCCGACGTGTTAGTCGACGAGGTAAAAGGAAAACCACGCAATTTCGAGGCATGTTTGTGTGGATCATTGTATTCTACTTTTACAACATCTTTCTACCCATATGCATTTTATAAAAAACGGTTACAAACGCTTTTCAAAGACCAACTCGACCGATCCAAGGCAACGTGTTCCTTTAATCTAAACGTGAGAAGAAAATGTATGCATTTGTACAATTCGTTTTTACAACAATACATAGCAGTACAACATTGTCCATGTCCAACTTGTATAATCAAGAAGAAATTGCACATTATTTTAATATATAAAGGTTCATGTAAATGATACTACAGAAACTGCTTTAAAAACAACCAAGCTTCTTTAACTGTTCTTTTTTTCCACAAATAGAAACGATAATACCACACAAAATTGTCTTGAGCCATTAATGAAAGCTGAACTTTGATGCGTTGGAAGGATGAAATCATCTGCTCTGCAACTTGGCCTTCTATCTTGAACACCCATCCGTTTGCATCCAATGGAACAGGCCAATGAAAGAATACAAAAAGGAAATACATACTTAGTTGAATTTAATAAAATCATGTAGAAATTATGAGATGAGTGGCTGTGGCAAATATTTGTTTTGTTTCAAGACAGGGTAACACACAAGTACATGTCAGAAGACTACACATTCATTTCTCATGTGTTTATTTTGAATAAAGACAAAAACAACTGTTAGAAAATTATTGCTGGTATGCCAGAGCTTTCCTTCGGCTTACATTGTCTGTAAACTTGCCTCAAAGTTTATAGTTGTAATTCTCTTTTTAAGCTATTTTATGATACAAACCTACTTTTTTATGAATGGATGTATTCAGGTTTTTAATTGAATTGTGTAGTTCCCATTGCATTGTGTATGGTTGTGTAGTTTCCCATTGACTTGTGTATGGTTGTGTAGTTTCTCATTGACCTGTGTATGGTTGAGTAGTTTCCCATTGACTTGTGTATGGTTGTGTAGTTTCCCATTGACTTGTGTATGGTTGTGTAGTTTCCCATTGACTTGTGTATGGTTGTGTAGTTTCCCATTGACTTGTGTATGGTTGTGTAGTTTCCCGTTGACTTGTGTATGGTTGTGTAGTTTCCCATTGACTTGTGTATGGTTGTGTAGTTTCTCATTGACTTGTGTATGGTTGTGTAGTTTCCCATTGACTTGTGTATGGTTGTGTAGTTTCCCATTGACTTGTGTATGGTTGTGTAGTTTCCCATTGACTTGTGTATGGTTGTGTAGTTTCCCATTGACTTGTGTATGGTTGTGTAGTTTCCCATTGACTTGTGTATGGTTGTGTAGTTTCCCATTGACTTGTGTATGGTTGTGTAGTTTTCCACTGACTTGTGTATGGTTGTGTAGTTTCCCATTGACTTGTGTATGGTTGTGTAGTTTCCCATTGACTTGTGTATGGTTGTGTAGTTCCTATTGAGTTGTGTATGGTTGTGTAGTTTCCCATTGACTTGTGTATGGTTGTGTAGTTTCCCATTGACTTGTGTATGGTTGTGTAGTTTCCCACTGACTTGTGTATGGTTGTGTAGTTTCCCATTGACTTGTGTATGGTTGTGTAGTTTCCCATTGACTTGTGTTTGGTTGTGTAGTTTCCCATTGACTTGTGTATGGTTGCGTAGTTTCCAATTGACTTGTGTACGGTTGTGTAGTTTCCTATTGAGTTGTGTATGGTTGTGTAGTTTCCCATTGACTTGTGTATGGTTGTGTAGTTTCCCATTGACTTGTGTATGGTTGTGTAGTTTCCCATTGACTTGTGTATGGTTGTGTAGTTTCCCATTGACTTGTGTATGGTTGTGTAGTTTCCCATTGACTTGTGTATGGTTGTGTAGTTTCCCATTGACTTGTGTATGGTTGTGTAGTTTCCCATTGACTTGTGTACACTCTTAAAACTAAACATTTGAATCCAACACTTGCATGAGTTCGGTGAGTGACTACACTTTGAAAGTGTTGGATCTAGTGTTTTGTTTGTTAAATCTAGCATTTTAATTGTTCGATTCAACGCAAAAAGGGTCAATTCAACAATTTAAGTGTTATTTCAACATTTCTCAAAAATATTCCTTGGAATTGTTGGATCAGCTTTTGAAACGTTAAAATAGCATTTAAATTTTTGACTGAATACTTAAAAGTGCTGGATTTAACAGATATAATGCCGGATTCAACACTTTCAAAGTGTAGTCACTCACCGAACTCATGCAAGTGTTGGATTTAACTCTTTAGTTTTTAGAGTGTATGGTTGTGTAGTTTCCCATTGACTTGTGTATGGTTGTGTAGTTTCCCATTGACTTGTGTATGGTTGTGTAGTTTCCCATTGACTTGTGTATGGTTGTGTAGTATCCCATTGATTTGTGTATGATTGTGTAGTTTCCCATTGACTTGTGTATGGTTGTGTAGTTTCCCATTGACTTGTGTATGGTTGTGTAGTTTCCCATTGACTTGTGTATGGTTGTGTAGTTTTCCATTGACTTGTGTATGGTTGTGTAGTTCCCTTTGAGTTGTGTACGGTTGTGTAGTTTCCCTTTGAGTTGTGTACGGTTGTGTAGTTTCCCATTGAGTTGTGTATGGTTGTGTAGTTTCCCATTGACTTGTGTATGGTTGTGTAGTTTCCCATTGACTTGTGTATGGTTGTGTAGTTTCCCATTGACTTGTGTATGGTTGTGTAGTTTCCCATTGACTTGTGTATGGTTGTGTAGTTTCCCATTGACTTGTGTACACTCTTAAAACTAAACATTTGAATCCAACACTTGCATAAGTTCGGTGAGTGACTACACTTTGAAAGTGTTGGATCTAGTGTTTTGTTTGTTAAATCTAGCATTTTAATTGTTCGATTCAACGCAAAAAGGGTCAATTCAACAATTTAAGTGTTATTTCAACATTTCTCAAAAATATTCCTTGGAATTGTTGGATCAGCTTTTGAAACGTTAAAATAGCATTTAAATTTTTGACTGAATACTTAAAAGTGCTGGATTTAACAGATATAATGCCGGATTCAACACTTCCAATTGTAGTCACTCACCGAACTCATGCAAGTGTTGGATTTAACTCTTTAGTTTTTAGAGTGTATGGTTGTGTAGTTTCCCATTGACTTGTGTATGGTTGTGTAGTTTCCCATTGACTTGTGTATGGTTGTGTAGTTCCCCATTGACTTGTGTATGGTTGTGTAGTTCCCCATTGACTTGTGTATGGTTGTGTAGTTTCCCATTGACTTGTGTATGGTTGTGTAGTATCCCATTGACTTGTGTATGATTGTGTAGTTTCCCATTGACTTGTGTATGGTTGTGTAGTTTCCCATTGACTTGTGTATGGTTGTGTAGTTTCCCATTGACTTGTGTATGGTTGTGTAGTTTTCCATTGACTTGTGTATGGTTGTGTAGTTCCCTTTGAGTTGTGTACGGTTGTGTAGTTTCCCATTGAGTTGTGTATGGTTGTGTAGATTCCCATTGACTTGTGTATGGTTGTAAAGTGTCCTACTGACTTGTGTATGGTTGTGTAGTTTCCCATTGACTTGTGTATGGTTGTGTAGTTTCCCATTAATTTGTGTATGGTTGTGTAGTTTCCCATTGAGTTGCGTACGGTTGTGTAGTTAACTTGAGTTGGAAACTTACCATATTTTTATAATAGCAACATACCTCGATAATTTGCTGAGTGCAACTAAACTGATGCCGATCCATTATCTTGGTGATGTTTTTAGCAATCGTCCCTCTGTCTCCCCCCCCTGCTCTTTACGTCCGCAGCCGGCCGCCTTGAAGAGAAAACGCCACGGGTCGTCGGAATAAATTAGTATAGGTAACAAATATTCATGATTCACATCTTGACTGATGAAGAGGAAACGACATGGACAAGAGACTAAGCAAGCACTGGTTCCAACAGCACATACATTGTTCATAAACCAAATGAGAAACAGGGAACCAGCGGCAGTTACCATAGAACGTGCATGGTTGTAGTTCGTGGTTTAGCTTCATACGTCTGTTCTGTTATATATCTCCCTGACTTATAGTCCACTCACCGGGGCGGTGAGTGGACTAAGTCAGGTGAGTCGGTGCGGGCGCTGTCGGTGAATTGGCCGCGGTGTCCGTGAAAGGGAAACGATAAACGTCTTGCACCAAGACTATGATGATGCACAAGGAGGACAGCCATGGTGAGGGTTTATAAAGGCCAAGTCACACAGGCCCCGATAACGAGAACGAAAACGACAAAAATGCACGCCCTCGATTGGTTGAAAGAGCGTGTATGGGCGTATTCTGCGTGGAGCATTTCAACCAATCGAATGCGTGCATTTTTATCGTTATCGTTTTCGTGGCCTCTGTGACTTGGGGCCGTGTCAGAATTGACGGCTATACATCTACGGCTATAATTATTTCACCGTTGAAGTATGGTTTATACATGTAGTTAGCAACAGCCGTAGCCATAACCGCCATTTCGGATACGGGCTGACTCAAAGGCTCTTGTTTCTAGGCACCAGTGGCAATTTACAACGCCTCTATCCAGTGTGACGACGTAGGCTACGCGTCCACTTCGCACTAAACTGGTCCCACTATACTGATGAAGGGATAAGATTTGACGAATTTGAAAATTTACTTGATGAACTTTTGTTTGTCAGAAAATGTTTTGTATAGTCTTGGTAATTGATCCAAATCGTATGATGTCGTTTTTTAAAGATGGCTTTTACAATCTGCTAAAGGCAGGATCACTAAAATCTTTCTTACAAGTCGCTAATGCAGCCAACAGAAATAGCCAGAGACGCTGATGCGCGGCCCTTCAATACAGCTCAACTCGAAAACGTTTGATTATAAGATCATTCCTGGTACAATATTAAAGAGGTTGAGACAGGAAATAGACTTTCGTTCCGTTTTATGACAAAACAGCTCATCTTTAACCGTCTTGCTTTTTTACAATTGTTTCGAGGCGGCTGTTGTGGCATGCGTGGACCGCGCTTGATTCGCGTCTTTGTGATTTTTTTAAGCAACTAGCCTAACCCGTCAGTAAATCAGACCAAGTATTACACGCAAAATCATTGTTATACTTTATGTTAAAAAACTTTATTAACATCCTTATCTACCTTTTTTCGCTCTAAAAAATATTATCACTTTGTTTGCCAGTTGTTCTGGATGACATTTTATTTTGTGTGTTCTCGGAGAGCTTTATATTTAATCAATGATACTTAGAAGATCAATGTGAACTCGGCAAAAGTTTTGCTGGTAATCAAAAACCATGTGATTATTTTTCATGGTTTATGAATTTTCGAAATGGTCTAGTACATTACTCAGCAGCACAAAGGGAACAATTTGCTTACGTTTCTTTTTGTAAAGAGCTTAGCTAAAGGCATACCAATAATTACAAAGGGAAACATGTCTAGGCGTAATAGTACTTCAAGTTCTTTAGTATTGTTTGGGTTCATGTAGCTTTTGTACAAACAACTGCATATAGCGCTATGTGTCTGCATGTACGATAGTCTAGGGCAGATGCCAATGGGTGCTGGCTCATGCGTGGTGATAGACATCGGGTTCGTAAGTGCGCCATCATCGATGCTGAGAAGTCAGGACTTTCCAGTTTAAAGCTATTTACATTGTCACAAGATTAGCATGGTTTTTGTAGAGCTGCATCTATCCAGACTTGAACAACAACACGGCAACCTGGCCGAGGTAGAAGTAGATGAAGTGCTTGGTTTCGTGAGTGACGTAGCTGCCAAAGTTTCTACCCACGATGCAATGCCAGGTGGGGTTGTACTTCCGGTCAAACTCCTTCTTGATGTAGGCGGCAATGTCCTTCTCCACGTTGAACTTCTCCATGGCTTGGGTTGCGCACTCAATGGCGTCTTGCTGGATATCTTCGGCCATGTCGGCATTCTTGACTACTGCTTTGCGTTCAGACATAGTGATGATTGTTGTATTTCTGCAGGAACGAAAGAAGAAACAAAAGTTGTAAAATGCAGAATATTTTTTGAGCTGCCATTTTTCTTGCAGAATGTTTGAAGGCTTTTAGACACTATTTTATAATAATCATTATTAGGCGCAATTTTGTATTGTGGTGAATATATCAACCTTTTCAGAGAATCACGATATGCTTTGCGGTGAAAAGATTTATAACGCGATAATGCAGTGGAAATGGGTGCTGTTCAAGCAATAGCGCGCTAAAGACGGGGCGATTTCCGCGAACACCCCTTATTACAGAATGGTTGATCCATACCTCCATGGTTGATCCAGCCGATCGCGGTTGGTCGTGCGTGGAGACACAATGAGCTAGGGTGAACCTAGAGTGAGCTTTATACATCAAAACAACCGTAAATTTGGGTAGGAAATTTCAGTTTTGTGAAGTTTTTAGTGAATTAACTCCGACAGCAAAAAGGCCTCACATGAATCGTAAATAATATGTTCTGTGTACTGGGAATCGTTTCACTCGCGTCTAGTAAACAGGGAACCGGTTATTGCGGGTTAATGACGCTTGGTGATTGAAAAGGTATGCGATAGAGAGGCCCAAAAGGTTCAAGAGAGACAAGTTTCCCTCGACTCCGTTGCGTTGAAATTGAACGGAAGGGTCTGGTCCAATCATGGTCCAACCATGGAGGTAGAAGTAGACCATGTAGGTACAGGTCCTACATGGGCAGGCATACATCACGTCCACCAGCGGTGGAAGTCACTCGGTTATTAATTTTCGCCAAAGTACTGATGATGGTCACATACATGACATACACAATTTCCAATTAAAATTTCTTAATGTTATAGTATCATCATCGATAATTTTGAACAATTTACTTACTAAAATATTCAATCAAACACTTACCAAGTTATCTTGAAATTTGTGAATTTTCCGGATTTTTTTTTGGTAGCTCTTGGTCTCTCTCTCGTCTCTGGAATTTGTTCTTATGGTGAAATCTCTCAATTGATTGTGTTTTTACACTACCTGCATGCTCTGCCGGGCGCCCCTCCCTTGACCCCCCCCTTCTTTATCCACTTGTTTGATAACAGGCTCCGCGGTAACCTGTTTCTACATTTCTGATTGGTCATTTCGGTAGCTTGCTCTCGGTAGCTTGTAACAAATTATGCAGGTATGCTGGACGGTGATTGGTAGATATATCAAAACGTTCTGTTCCTATTCGCTCTAAAGAGGATGTGCTACAGCAGCTCGTAACAAACGCCACATGACATGCGTAGTGTTGTTAAGCTCATGACGTTTCCAACATACCGAGTGCAATAGCCCCCCCCCCCCAAGGTATAGTGCACACGGTACACGAAAAAACCTTTCAATTGTTGATAAACAAGCCGCAACACGTACAGAATTTTAATATGTTCTGTAAACTTTCAATTAAATTACTTCCCATGATTGTTTGATTCATACAAACGAAAAAATAAAGCTTTGTAATCTTGAAAAGTTGGGTTGAGGGCATTTATATGAGAGGAAAATAATATAAATTTCCCATGCGTCACAACACCGAGCAAAAACTCTAAGCAGTTTATACTTTTACATACATTTCTGTTGACTAATTTCTTTTGACTATAATTAAACATTCATACCGAGTTTACGCAGGAATACCGATGAATTTCTTTGCAGAGAAAATTCAGGATTTGATCTTTAACCTCATTAACGCACGCGCTACGGATAGGTTTGTGATGCTTTCAAGCATAGAGGAAGGACCTGTCCTTCCTCTATTTTTCAAGCATCGGATGACCGATCGATTGTGCATGTTTTGCGCTCCATTGTGTGTGCAGGCTCCATACATTATTTTGTTAAGGGGACGCGATGTGTGCGCATGCCCGTCCCGTACCGTGAATTGCGCATGTGCACAGAGAACTCAAGCATCGCATTAGTTAGTGCACAACAATTCCTTGTGAACCTCGTGTGTGAATTCATTTTTGACAAAACATTACGATTTTTAACAGTGAATTTCTCCCGTTTTCCCCCTTTTCCTTTCCCTGAACTTGAACCAACTCCTTTCGTGACCGGTTAGAGGGAAACATTTGAGTTCAGATAACTTTTCCGAGGCTCCGTTTTTGTTGTAAAAAACGATGGCGTACTACGGCCGAGGTGGTGGTGGTGGCGGAGGCTCATCGCGCGGCCGTGACAGTGGGAGTCCCACAGACGGCCGAATCTACGTCGGTAATCTACCTCCTGATATCCGTGACAAAGACATCGAAGACATCTTCTTCAAGTATGGTAGAATCAACAAAATTGACTTGAAAAACAAGTCTGTTGGACCACCTTTCGCCTTTGTGGAGTTCGAGGACAAAAGGTATACATTTTAAACATTTTTATTTATTTTATTATTTTAAAACTCGGTCGGTTGGCCTTTATTATTTTGAACCATTATTTTTACTCCTTACTTATTTAAAGGAACACGTTGCCTTGGATCGGTCGAGTTGGTCTTTAAAAAGCGTTTGTAACCGTTTTTTATAAAATGCATATGGGTAGAAAGACCTTGTCGACTAACACGTCGGCCATTTATGGGGGTCAAAATTTTGACTCCCATAAATGGCCGACCATGTTAGTTCGCACAGTAGAAGGAAAACCACGCAATTTCGAGGCAAACTTGCCATTTACAGCTCATCAATCAAGGTGTGCTAACGGTTATCGCCGCAGCTCTGTAACTTATCGTTAATTTAGTCTAAGCCCTCTTTTCTTTGCAAAAATAGTTAATGGCCTGACGTTTCGACCCTAGCTGAGTCTTTCTCGGAAAAGTCTTTTCTTTATAACAAAAACATATATTTTTCAACAGGGATGCAGAAGATGCTATTTACTACAGAAATGGTTATGATTATGATGGTTATCAACTCCGTGTTGAGTGCCCTCGTAATACTGGCTCCAGGGGCGGCGGCGGCGGGTACAGTGGGGGCGGTGGTGGTGGAGGAGGAGGGGGTGGTGGTGGCGGCGGAGGTGGAAGGAGAGGCGGTCCTCCACCCAGGAGGTCTCATTTCAGGTGTGTCGTGTCAGGTAAGGTACAAGGAAAGCTGTTCAATCATTACTTTCCTAATAATGATGTTTTGTCATTCCTTTTTTTTTTCCCAGCACAGCCAAGAATCTTGAATTGTTGAAATACATTGTGATGACTGAGGTTTTAGGTGAAAAGGTGTCAAAATTTGCATTCAATTTAAAAATGTCTGTTCAACTTGTTAAAAACAGGGTGTCCAAAAAACACTCAGACACCCCTCTGGATAACACTTATGATGACACACGTTTGCAGTTCATACGTTTCAACGCTCGATTTCTGTTTGAATATGCTTGGAAATTTGAATCTTAGACTTTTGTTATGATTCTTTCAGCTTCACAATGCAATGTACAAATGACTTTAAAGACCAGGACAAAATTCTGATCTAGTAAAGATTCTGAGCTGCAAGCTCTGTTTGGTCTCATGGATTTTCAATCGAGCACTGTATGCTGCCATTCTACATCATTTACAGGTCCAGCAAAAATTCTGATCTACATGTTCTGTGGTCTTGTAGATTTTCAACCCATTGGCGAGCACTGTATGCTGCGATTCAACATCCTAATACAACATTGTTTTTCTCACCCTCAAAGTTTCAAAATCAAACTAGCATAAATGTAGGATTTAAAACTAGAGCAATTAGAGCATACAGATCGAAGCGTCGAGTTGAAACCAACAGTTCTTTTCAGAACCATCCCAACTCATTTGGAGATAGTCAATACATGGTGTTACCGCAAACCTTTCCTTATAAGATAAATGTCTTCAATGATTGCATGTTAACAATTTGCCTCGCCCAGGACTCCCCTCCACCGGTAGCTGGCAGGACCTGAAAGACCACATGCGTGAAGCCGGTGATGTTTGCTACGCTGACGTTCATCGAGATTGCACCGGTGTAGTAGAGTACGTGAGTGAGGAAGACATGCGCTATGCCGTCAAGACCTTAGATGACTCAAAGTTTCGCTCTCATGAGGTAATATATTTCAGCCACTTTTTGTTTGGATGGAGGTCATCAAGGCCGATATTGTAACGCCCGGCCCTAGATTCCACGCAGTTTGGGAGCAGTTTCAAAGAGCTGCTTCAGCTCAAAAAGTAGCTAAGCATAGCGTGATTTTGCTTATAAGATTGTATCCTTACCAGTCAAAACACCATGTCACATCTATGTGTGGTATCCTGCTCGTTTTTGATAATTAGCTATATTTGTAATCTGCTTAAACAGCTCTTTGAAATTGGGCCATTTACTAGTAGAAGCGGCAGTGCATATTCAAATCAACTTCTTGGCATCAAGTGGGTTGTTTGACTAAATGTCAGTCCACAATTTTACCGGTACTCAACTGAGTACAAAAATACATTTCACAGTCCTACCTCCCTGGTGGTTTACTGGGATCACTCCTCGCCTATCAAAATCAAACAATGGACCGATCCGGCCTATCAATCAAACTGTGCGCGTTCACCCATTTGACCAATCACAGCAATGATTGTGGTCGGACAAACTCGGTCCAGAATCGTGCAGAATGTCATTGGGAGTGTTTGTACAAGTGTCTTGCTCACGTGTGCGGTGGGCGGAGCTTAGTGGAAAGCCGGAACGGTCCATTGGTACTTTAGCAACCAAACTGTTGGATTCTGATAATGATCTATGGTATGCCTGACACTGATCCCAGTGCAGTCCTTATCAAAATCATGTATATGTAGGTAGATTTTAAAATTAAATTAGTAGTCTGAAAAGACTTTTTTATAACTTTTGTTGAATGTGTTGTTTTTACTCCAGGGTGATCAATCGTACATCCGTGTTAAGGCCGACTACAGCCGCTCCAGTCGTTCCCGAAGTCGCTCTCCCATCAGCAAGCGACACTACAGCCCGAAGCGAAGTCCTCGACGCTCCCACAGTCCAAAGCGTCACTACAAGCGTTCATACTCTAGGTCCCGATCTCGCAGTCCCAGTCGCTCCAAGGGGCACTCCCACAGTCGCTCACACTCTCGCTAAAGTGAGGGACGACTGCGGGCCGGGAATGTCAGGCTGACCGTAGGATTAGCTTATAATGGAGTGGAAGACTTATCTTCACTCTTTCCTTCGCAATTTGCGAAACAACTGGGAAACCAAGGTTGGTTTGACAAAATAAGTTTTTTGAAGAAAACCAAGAACTTTACCACATGTAGAACAGTAACCTAGAAGTTTAGAGTATGATTGCTTACAATAATGCTTATAGATGAAGTAAAAAAAAACACAAGGCATCCAATTGTCTGCTGTACCCTGGCTATTGTGCACAACTTTCTCTTACTCTTAAATATATTGCGTTGTTGAAGAAATTACCAGAACTGTGAACGTAAACATTTGCGCAAACTTTCCATAAAAGACTTACAGTTGCACCTCAAGTAGTTGCCATTTTATTATGCTGTAGTGTTTGACTTGACTTTTCAAGATATGCTTTTTTTCATATTTGATATTTCTTTGATTTGTTACACCTCATAGTCATCACTTATTGTTTTTTTTTCACAAAGTTTTTTGTAAAATGCACAAGTAAGAATAAATTAATATGGTTGCTGAAAACGTTTTTAAAATATTCCTTCAATATTCTTATAAAAATGGTTTGTTATTGTGCCAACATGTAGAAGCTAACTCGCTAGACAATAATCACGCATCATCTGTTTTGAGAAGTATCTTGTAGACATTTTTAGTTTATGAATAGTTATTCTCATCATGTCAAAGAGGGACCCGTCATTTTTCTCCATTTTGGCCTCGGTTTGGTTTGGCTTATAAAGATTCATTGCTCCTGGTTCCAGGTTGGGTTGTAAACTTGAGAAAACTGGTTTACATTGCGCTTTAAACATGTGTGGTTTTTGGCATATTTTCTAGCTGATATTTTACCATAATATTTTGTAAGCTTGAGTTGATTTTTGTTTTTTTATTGGTTGGTGTTGGAAATTTTCAAAAAAAATACAAAATTGATAATTTCCTTGTGTGTTAAGTAAAAATGTGGATAATCTGATAATTTTAATAACTGAGCTGTAAAAATGCATGGGCTGCTTTTGATGAAGTGGTTAAGAGTGGTAATTTAGGAACACAATAATTAAACTACAGTCTACAGGTGAAGGACTTTCTTATGTGCACGAGTATTGAAACAAGAAATATTAAACGATTCCATTCCAATTATGTTTTGCATTAACCACCTTAAGAATCTCTTAACCGTATTGGGCAGGGAAATCAGCAAATCCCATTGATTTTGTTTAGTAAATATCTGCACATGTATGTAATGACCACACGTTGATTGCATAAACAGGGCCTTAACCAGCTTTGGGGGATTTCACAAAGGGTGAAAACTAGCCATAAGTTTTTAATATCTCGTAGGACTAGTCCTAAGTCAGGCCTAACTCTTTGTGAAATCGACCCCAGGGCTGTTTACAAAGGGGGTCATTTCTTGCTGTAATCAAAAACAGAACTCCATATGGGAACTCACTCAAAGTGTTTGACTCTGATTATGGTGATATGTCCATGAGAAAATGTCAAAAATCTGCTATGAGGATTTGGTAATAATCATCATAAGCCGCATGCACTTTTAGATATGGTGTGTTTTTATTGTAAATATTCTGACAAACAATTGATCTCCAGTTAAGATATTTAGTGTATCTAACATCTTGTATTTTTTTCAATATTCTCAGTGTCGTAAGGATGGACATTCACAAATTGGGATTTCTTAGGATTAGCGTTGGAATTCAAGGAGTCCACGATACGGATTCTTAAGGATTTTTGTTGTCATGACGGGATCAGGAAAAGATGGCTCAGAAAAAAAAAATGGAGCACCCAAATTTAGGATGAGGGATCCTACGGAGGGATTTTCGGATCAGGATGAAAGGATCATGGATTTGGATCAGGAACACAGGATTCCGGATTTGGATCAAAGGATTTGGATCAATGGATTAGGATCAAAAGAAGTTTTGGACGAATCGTGGATGGATTTGATGGTATGATTGAAATAAATGTTTGTTGTGCATTGTTTGAATTATGTTTGAATTATTTTTTATTTGTTACCATTATTTTTATTATTATATCACTATTTAAAAAAGTGTTCTCTTTTTTTTTTGGGGGGGGGGTGGGGGTGGGTGCTTGAAATTCATTTCTAAATGGGCTACTTGTACACTTTTTCTTAAATGTGACTAATTTGAATATTTGGGGCTGTGAGAAAAAACTTCTGTTTTGTTTTGTTTAAAGAACTGTTTGTATTTTATCCATCTATTTAGGAGACGCTGTATCTAAAAAAGTAAACAAACATCACCAGAAAATCTTTTCTATTATTCAAAAGTGCACACAAGATTTTGGTGTACATGTATGTGGGATATGTTCTCTTAGACCTACTTTATTACAGTGGGGTACGTGTATTTATGCATTGACTAGCATGTCTCTTTCTGTTTGGTGATGTATGTCTTGTGATTTTTCAACTTCATGGTGACAATTTACTTTAATTCCAATATTGTTTTTAGTTCAATGCGGTAATTTTTATTGTTAATAACAACATGTACTCTTGTTCTTTAATTCAAGTCTCACTGCTTTTTTGTTATTTCTTTTTAAAGTGACTTATCCGAAAAGATATTGAACGACTGATGCTATCCCGTTATTGAGAGATAGTTGGGTCCAATACTTAGTTCTTGTACGGGCAAGGTAGTACATGTATCTCATTGCTAAAAGGCCCTTCCGACTTTTATAAGTGCAATGTAGTATTATTATGAGGGAAATCTACATTTTTACGGGGAAGAATCAAGGGGCAATCAAGGCAGTTACTAGAGATGTGAAGGAAATTGATAGATTTTCCTTACTAAATTTCTTAAATAAGCTACATAACCGACTTGGTTTCCAACCTTTGGTCCAGAGGTTCTTGGATCCCTCCACTTAGTTTTGGTGCAATATCTCGTTTTGATTTGTCACAATTTTCCCATGAGCGGGCGCTATCATTTTCCACCAACTCTTCTTACAACACGAACCACAATATGACCAGGTTTTTGTTGTAAAAATGGTTTGTTGATGATGGTGCCCTCACATGGGGGAAGATGTGGCATATCAAAACAAGGTCTTGCACCAAGACTGTCCACTCTGTAAACTCCTCCCAATGTGGGTTTGCCTCTTCCCCATGCAGCTTGTAGGCTTACAAAGGTACAATGTACAGGCCAAACCTCATTCCGCAGAATAAGACAATATGCTATCTGATTTCTGATTTTATTTGTCCTTGGGGTGGGGGGGGGGGACACCAGCAGAGCCTTGTACAAGCCTTGTCAGCCCCTGTACTCACAAAATGTCCTACTTTTATTTTTATTTCAAGGGCCAAATAGATGATCTTGTTCTATTATTTTTACTTTGGGTGTGAACTTGACAAATGTTTCGATTTCCCCAATGAAAAGGAAATTGATACCTGTTGCACCCAAGTAATTTGCAGTGATTTTTTTTCACACAGCCAGGAAAGTACTGCCTATACAGTGCTTACTTTTATCAGTTTAAGGGTAAAACAAAATACATGTAGCATATCAATTGTTTTTTTCACTAATAATGGTGTATGTACACTGCTTTAGAAAAAACAACAAGCTGAGTGAATTAACCCAACTTTCCCAACTTCTCTTTCAAGGTTTAACCCGAGAGCCAGTTTCAATCAATTGGAGGGAAAAGGACACAATCTTTATTTTGGAATCACTGGATTTTACTGAACTCGGGATCAGATCTCCATTGGGAAAACAAATAGAAAGGAGGAGTCCCGCCCACCATGGATAAATATAATTTAGAAGTTTTGGGATATATTTTTGATTTCTACCTTTCGCTGATCTGAAGATGGCTAAATTTTGGATCCTTTCACGCCTCAAGGCCTTTAAGAGTTCCTGAGAGGCGGGGCTTAATAATATAAGTCATGATGTCATGTCTCGGAGTGTTTTTTTCAAGGACTCAGACTTGGACCCCAAGGACTTGGACCCCAAGGACTTGGACCCCAAGGACTTGGACCCCAAGGACTTGACTACAACACTAGTCTTTATTCCACGGCACTCTTCCCTGGTGAATAGAAGCTGAAGTCCAACTTGCAGCCTCTCCCCTGGAGACAAAAAGCCGACGCTTCACTTTTTGGAGATACTTAAATCATTTCGGGAAGTTCGTTTTCTCTGGGGAGCTTCTCTAGGAATGTCGATCAGGATCAAGATAATCATTCTGGAATTCTAGGGAACATTTCAAAAGACTTTGGAGAGGAAAACTGAAATATCACCTCATCTTGGCAGTTTCTTGGGATGTACGATTTTGAACTATTCAAGAGAGTACATTTGGAAATGAAAGGGGTTTTAAAGCAGCAGTGGGGTAACTTGACATTTTATTTCGGAGGGGGGGTCAAGTGGGGCAAACGCATAATTTGGAGGGCTATTGATGTATAAAATCTTTCACTTGTGCACTTTTTCAATCTCATTTGAAGGAGAGGGTTCTTAGTAGGCGTAAGGGGGGGGGGACTCGAAAAGAAAATACTAACTGCACAAACTGCACTTTTTAAAAGTTTTGATATTATCACTTTTCATTTATTTTAATATCAACAAATGTACAAAGTGTATGTATGGTTCCCCTTTGTCTCTGACAGGAGTAACAAATACTGTACTTGTCTCATAAAAAGTTCAGCTGCATACATGTATCTGAACTTGTTGAAACAAGTGCGGTATTTGCTACTATTGAAGGAAAACTTGTTTTGCAGTAATCCGTCAAAGTGTGTGATTCCTGAAATTTCAACCGCTAACAGGCATGACAGGTAGGGAAATCTGCTTCTGAGTTTAAAGGCACTGGAGACTATTGGTAACTACTCAAAATAATTGTAAGCATAAAACTTACTTGGTGAAAAGCAATGGAGAGCTGTTTGTACAAAACATTGTGAGAAGCGGCTTCCTCTGAAGTAACGTAGTTTTTGAGGAAGAAGTAATTTTCCACTAAAATATTTGAGTTTGATTTTGAGACCTCGGAATTAGATTTTGACATGTTAGAGGTCACGAAATCAAGCATCTGAAAGCACACAACTTTGTGTGACAAGGGTGTATTTTCTAATATCTGTATTATTTTATGCATATGTTGAAGTCCACCAAGTGACAATAACTGTTCATTGACAATTACCAAACGTGTCTAGTGTCTTTAAGCAGTTGGCATTTTAAAAGGAGTTTTCATTTTTCTGAATCGAATGTCATGATCCTTCCCGATCAGCCTCAAGGAGTTTGTCACCAAATCTTGCCACAGATTTTGAAGGTAATGGGATATTCCCTGAAATAAAAAGCAGAATGCAATTAGTTAAGTTTCAATAATGTTTAGACCTTGACTAACTAAGGAAAACATAACTTGGACAAAAAAACCACCGTTGGGCTTAAAATTTCATCTTCTAGAAGGCAATGCCATTGGAAAGTCTTCAAAGCAGGGATGAGAAATTTTAGACTCGTATCTAAATCCGGATTGTTGGCCCGGTGAAGAAACTGGACCTTTATTTTTTTCCACATTAATCAAATCGTGCTCTAGTCTTTGATCTACATGTACATGTACTTTTAGAGCCGAGGACATGGTTCATAAAAATATCTGTAAAATCTAGACGGTTTAGCCACAGGGCTTGCCAAAAGGAGGGGAAGCCATAATTTCAATATACTGTACCTTCCCTTATTGTGATCCTGGTTTCGGAATATTCCGTGTCAGGCAATGACTCATTTCTGTACAAGTCGATGGGAATGTTTTGGGGGGTCCAAGACCAAGGCTACAGAGAGATCAAGGCCTAATACCAGGCTGGAACGTGGGAAAAGAAAAGTACACCTACCTGGTGGTGCCACAAAGTATTCCTCGCAAGTCTTGGCGGCATTTCTCAGAACTTCCTCTGCACAGTTTCCCTCTGTGACGTCATCGTCTCTTAAATACAGCATTCTTATAAGGAAGAGAAAGCAGTGGAAAGAAAGTGTTTAATTAGTTCTTTGTCCATACTAAAAGTTGCAAATCTGCAATCTTTGAAGAGTTCTCAGTTCTATTACAAGTCTCAATTAAAAACGTGCTTGTGTGTATGTGAATTGAATAAATAATGACTACAGGAAACTTGAAAAGTATTGTTGGCTTTTTTTCTTGATGTACATGTACATGCTACATGTACGATTATTTGATGTGTTCTCTCTCTCAAAGAGGTTTTCAATGCCAAATCCAGTACCTCCAGCAGGAAATCTTGGTAGACAATAAACAAACGACCCTAATATAATACACATGGTTTGGCGATGAGGTCACTTGAGCATGTCTGTTACCTCTTTAGGACTGTGGGTGACCAAAATATGTTCTTCTGGTCACTCACTGGCCTGAGGGGTTAGAGCGTGCACTGGTGACGGAATTATGCCAGTCCATGTGTTTTTTTATTACACACCTGGATCTCAATAATATGATCGGTCATATTATTACATTGGGAAAACATTTAAATGTACTTTATGGCCTATAATAAGTCTCCTAATTTAGAAACAATTTTTAAAAGCCACAGCGGCCACTACCTGTCTTCCAGCACCGAGTCCATGGGTTCAACCCCAGTTGTGTCGACTGTACGGATTTGATCCGCTAATCTGATGGCCTCTGATAATTGTTGTATTCCTGCTGTATTGTTGAAATTCACCAGGGCAAGTCTCTCTAGTTGTTGTATTGTCTTCTCGTCGACAATTGTCTCCTTTAGAAACAAAAAAGTACTTGTTGGTTTTCGGGAAAGTATGGTAATTTTCTTCATTTTTAAAGAAATAGCCATAGAGCATACATGTACATGTATAACCAATCGTCAAATTCAAGTTCAGTGAAAAAATGGTTTTGTATGGGATTTTTCTGCAAGTTCGAACAGGGTATGAAAACCAATTCACTGGTCTACAAAACTGCAGGCCTTGTACCTCAATAATTTGATAGGACACCAACATTAATTTTTTGCGAGTGTGAATCTCAATGAGACAGAACTTTCTACAGAGTGTAAAATGTAAACTGTTTTGAACAAGTTTGGTAGCCTGGGACTGGTAGTCAAGTGTTGCATTCTAGCCTTGCTCTAGACGGTTAAGTTCGCCACTGTTGTATGTGTAGTAGGGCCTACGTACCTCTGGCAAATCACTCGGGTCGATTCTTGTCAGCAGTGGCTTCGGAGGTATCTGAGGACGAAATAAAGAAAACGTATGAATTTTACACATAAGATTTATTAACAATGACAACTTCTTAATGTCAGATAAAAACACAATGACACATTGCTGATGATTATGTCATAATGGAACAGCTTTCGAACAACTATTGAATATAATGTCTTTATTGTTAATTAAAATTTGAACAGTAAAAGTGCAAAATTAAACAATTTTGTATTAGAATAGTGTTGAAGAGTTCAGATGACAGATATAATCAATCAACATTGTAAACATGAAGGAATTATTAAAAAATTAATACTAAAAATAAATTGAATGATTAACAATGTGGTTAAAATTAAATATTGTATGTATGCCAAATTGCCAACCTTCAAAATTTACATAACATGAATATTTCCATACCTTACTGCCACTTTCTATAAAAAAAAGGCATTTTTATATTTGTTTAGTGATTGTTGGAATTCATTCCCCTTGAAGATGTGGTACTGGTAGGTAGTAATATAAAAATGCTTGTTAGGTATTGACCTAATAAAAACAATAAAATTTCCTTTTCAGTTAAGTCTCAATATCAGTAAATTGAACCGGAACTCTCTTACACCACTGAAATGTTGTTTTGCATTGTGTTGCATTGTCGATGCACCATAGACCCAGAAATGTCTTATTTTTCATGAATTTGACACCGTATTGTTGTGGACATGTTGGAGGTAGGTTCAAATTATGTGCGTGTTTCTCTAGCTAGGTTAAATATGTTGATCTTTCTCATCTATAAAAAAAAAGTCAGACATTTAATATCAGTTGACCAGTTTTAGTTTAGCCAGCCAGATACAATATTATTCAATAAATTCATAAAAAAGGTTCAATATGTAGCTTTGGAATTGGAAGAAGCCTGAAGGAAAAAGGGCTGTCGTAATTGGAGTTTATTAGGCATTATAGGTAAGCATTTGTAATGTAATGAGTTCTTCTTGTAAGTTCTACTTCTAGCATGGAGGTAAAAAACGACATTCACGTTTTTATTCAGCTCAAGAGTCAAGTCAAATAAAACTGCAAAAATGGCATGAGAACAAACATTGTATAGGGCGCCCTCAACGTTCAATATTCACGAAACCAATACCTTGGAATTTAGACGGTTATTAGAAGAACAAAGCCTGCGAATCTCTACATTGCACATTGCAGAACGCAATCGCAGTATCTTCCGCAACATCCTGGCGTACTTTGAGGAGCTGTTAACTCTTCAAAAAACCCAACTTGTTCTATTATGTAAACTGTCCGTGAATCGCACAGAGTCACAGATGGTCACAGGCACTCCATGGGCGCTGCCATTTTGGTTTGAGCTTTTTTACATGTTTGACAAAATCAATCCGCCACTGACCTTTTTGGCCATCCTTTTTGGTACAACGAACAAGGCCAGTATTAGTTCCTTATTTTTGTTCAGATCGTGTTATTTATGAAAGGATACTTTTACCAATGCTGCCTTTTTAAAAGTAAGTTTTAATTTTCTAAATAACGAATATTATGTGGTACTATGTTGAAAGGCGGATGTCTATAAAAATAGTGAATGTTATTTGTTTCCGGTGTTAATAGCAGACGACACAATTTTGTCAGCGGAGGCTGAAGACAAACTTTTTGTCAAATCGTCCTAGTGTAATTACACAGTGATTCCGATAGTTTATCACAAAATATCAGGTGATTATTACCGTTTACATAACTTAAGGATATACAATCACGTTGTTTTTGGCTCAAGACTGGTGTTTGTCAACAACTTCTGCAAATCAACTTTTGACTGCTCGATCTTGCTTGCTGCAAAATTACTTCTTTGCCACTTCAAAACAAAGTCAGCAGGAGTGAGTGGAGATCAAGCGAGAGTTTAGCAGATTCCAGAGTAGATAAGTTATTTAGAATCAGTGACAATGGAAAGCATTGGGAAAGACTGCCAAAACCTGAAGAACGAATATGATGCTTGCTTCAATACGTGGTTTAGTGATAAGTTCTTGAAGGGCAACTACAATGATGCATGTGCAGACATCTTCAAAAGGTACCAAGCATGTGTGAAAGTGAGTATTTTGTTTTTACTCAAAAATTATAGTTTTAAAACTTTATAAAAAGAGGGAGCATTTCTCTCTGGTAAACTAAAATCCTAAATTTCTTTTTAAAATCTTGTTCTTATATTTGGATCATTATATTGGCTCAAAAAGGGTCAAATTGTTAATTCTCATAATCCATTTTAAAGTTTAAACTGCAAACTTGCCTTCTATTCTAGGAAAATGTTTACGACCTTGCCACCAATTTCTGGTTGTTTTTTCTTAAGTGGAATTGGAGCTAATTTAGGGTGGATTAATTGGTGGAGAGGTGCAGAACCTCTTTTTGCTCATATGAAAACTTACAATTCTTGTTCATATTTTTTAAATTGCTAATCTAAATTTGTCAACAGAATGCCATAAAGGACAAAGGAATCAACCTGGACGAGCTGGAGCGACCGGTCTTAGATACACCCTTGGAGAAAATACCACCAACTGGAAGTGGGACATCACTATAAAAGGACATTGAAAAGAAGTCTCACCAGCAAATGAAGTGGCAGCTTGATTATAATAGGATGAAAGAAAAAAGAACCTTGGCTTTACCTCAAATGCAGGATTTTTGGAAATTAAATCTTGCAACATTGGCCGAGTATTTAAGGTTACGGTGTTCCAGGTTTACAGCAGACTAAGGGCAAGGAGACCTGCTTGGTAGTAGCAGCTGTGGTCAATCACAGCATAAACATTGTTTTGTGATTGATGTATTATGTTTGGCATTGAATGTATTCCAGATGAGATTCATGTTGGACTCAAATTTCTAATGCACAATAATTTTTGACATTTCTAACAAACGAGGTACGAATATTGGTCAGAGAAATAGTTGGTCAGATACATTCATGTACATATGGCAAATTTGCCAAAACAAAACAGGGTTCTTACCATGCACAAACTAGGGTATCAGGCCAATATTCATGTGCCAATACCAAAAACATCATCAAGAAAAAACAAAAATAATGTTTTCAGAATGTTTTCCACTTAGTGTCTGTTTATCTTGGTTTTAAAAGCCCAGAATGCACCCCAGTTTAGAAAATAAACCTGGGGAGATCCCTATGGATTATTACAACATCCACTATTTCATACTACAACAAATTCTAAGCATATTAAAAAACACTGGTGCTTTCATTGTATTTCGCCAGTAGTGGATGCAATGGTAGCATTAAGTAGATAAAAGTAACGTAGTGTCAAGATTTATTGACAGTTTTTTATTTGAGAGACAATAATATTCTATAAACCTACAGGTGTATGAATAATTGAAATAATTTAAAATTGAGTGCAGTTTACTAACAAGCTTGCAATGTACAAAATGTAGATTATTTGGAAACTTGGATATATTTTTGTATTTAAGTATTTTAAACGAAATTATGTGATGTGTTGAGTAGAGTGAAATGCGAAGATGTTTCATCCAAACCTATTCCTTTAATACTGTCCAAGTTAAGAATGTCTTATATTAGTATACACATGAGGTAACTAGTGTATATGTATGTCTATTCCCCAGTTGGACCCGAGTGACCAGCCCCTCTTCTGGTCACTCACAGGCCCGAGATGGCAAGTCAATATGTGTTTTATAACACACCAGAAATCTGGGAATTTTTTTTGTTTTTGTAGTTGCTGTTCACGTCAAGAGAGGCGCAATTCCCGCAAAACACGCGTGCGCGCGACCACTAGACTTTTATTAGTTCACCCCACGTGAACGTGTTTCAACCAACCAGAATACAGAACAAGCAAGAGGTGTGTTATAATTCTTTTTTTTTTCTTTTTACATGTTTACACAATGTGTACAGTAAGTAGGCTACCTTTTGGTTTTTCCAAAATGTTCCATTGTTTTAAATTTAGATATAAACACAAAATATCACCTCTCTGTAGTTTTAGTTCAAAAGGTGGAGAGTATGTCCATGCATGAAGAATATAAATCCAAAATTGAAATACACAATCTGAGAAACGTATGCCAGGCCTGTATGCTTCGTTTTTAAAGAGGGCAAGGGCAACAAGGCATTTTTCTCCTTGGTAAAGGGCACACAAGGAAATTGTAAATTTCGCCTTTGTTATCTTGAACTATCATCCCTGCATTTCATGCATGAAATAAACAACTAAAAAAAAAACCTCATTCCTTCGGAGGGAATCCAAGTAATTTTTGGAGTTATTACTATTTCTAGTTATTTTTAATGTCTTCAACAACCAGTTGGTGCACTGATTAGATCCTTGCAACTGCTGTCATCACTGCTATACAACTTTACAGATAACTGCCAAGCAAAAATAAGCAGGAAACCGGTCACATATGACATGGTATTTCGGCTGGTATCCTTTCTCTGATAACTAAATATAATTTTGTTTTGATTACATTTAGCTACTTTTTATTAAGTTCTATGAAATTGGGCCAGGAGCCCTAAAAAGATGTTCTTTTTTCTTGCTTTCCCTAAATTACTACCTTTTGACCCACACTAAAAATGTGCATGAAAAAACCCCACCCTTTTAAAGCAATGACAATTACCCAATTAAGACATAAGAAGTGCATGCCACCTTACCATTTAATTAAATTTGGTCCCTCCTTACACCGATGTTTGTTAATAGCACTGTATGCTCGGTACTTTCCACCGAGTTCTGAAAAAAAAAATCATGCATACTCGGAGGCGATTCAAACCAAAGACCCTAGCAAATCTTCTAGCCAAGACCACCAAGATTCCCAGTAGCAAGAGGCTGTCCAAGTTGTTTGAATCCTATATTCAGATATTCTTTTTAGCTAGTTGGTTAAGTCGGAGGTAATAATTCCATCCACAAAAATATTGGATCTGGGAAAGCAGGCATAGAGAACATCTTTTAACTTATCTTTATGTTTGATAAATTGTCTTAATTAATGAGTGATTTTAAAATGAAATAAAACACCAGTCAGTAATTTTTAAAGATACTTTTTATTTTGCATCATTAAGGGACTGACTCTGATTATCCTACCAACTAGTGAAAACTATTGCTTCATGATAGTACTATGGGTTTAAAATTAAAACAAAAAGTGTTGGTAAAATGATTACAAAGTTTAAAAAACAAACCCCCTTTCTCTAGACTTGGTTCCAAAACTTTGATCTTGTCTTTTAGTCGTCCTGATAGCCGCTACAAACAGCGAATTCTCTTGTAATCAACCTCCGTCATTTAGCCGAGTTAGGGCGCATGATAGCCAAGTGTGGGTGTGTTTTTCGTGGTTGAGATGCAGAAGAATAACCGTGATCTTCCCTTTCTCCTGTGTAAGAGCATAATTTCTTAAAGCCTGGCTACTCTCTTATTACACTGTCCTGCCACACCCCCATTGATGCAGTTTTTGTTTTCTTATATGAGTCCCCTATTTATTTATTCACTTCAAATTTAAACAGAAATTTCCAAAACACTGAAATGTAACAAGGTATTTCCATGTTGAATCACTGATTTTATATCGGAGAATGCTGATAATTTAATATCGTCCAACTGCGGTTTTGAATTCATAATGACATCAAAAATATGACACTACTATATTGCTGAGATGTGTTCACCATTGCAATGCTGAACAAATTGCAATAGTGTACACATCCCAGCAGAATGTACAACCGTTCAACACAATCAAAAATGTCTCAAAGAACAGGGTGGAAACTTTTCTTGTCATGCTATTCTAATCGGGGAAAATCCAGTATAAAGTAAACTATGCATAGATATAATTCTAACTGAGTGTTCTCCAATAATCATGCTAAGCACAACAATCATCTTTGAAAACTTACAGATCGTTGGGTGGATTTCACAAAGAATTAAGACTCTTATCTCAACTTAGAACTAGTTACTCGTCCTAACTTACGTAGGACTAGCCATACGTTTTTAATATCTCCTAGGACTAGTCCTATTTAAGACTAGTCCTAACTCTTTGTGAAATCGACCCCAGGAGTGGATTTCACAAAGAACTAAGCCTGGATATTTTCATATCTCCTAGGACTTGTCGTAACTCTTTGTGAAATCAATCGGTCATCGAACTTGCGAGATAATAATGAAAGAACAAAACACCCTTATTACATGAAGTTGCGTGTGTTTAGATGGTTGATTTCGAGACCTCAAGTTCTAAATCTCAGCTCTCGAAATCAAATTCGCGGAAAATCACTTCTTTCTCAAACTATGGCACTTCAGAGGGAGCCATTTCTCACAATGTTTTATACCATCAACCTCTCCCCATTACTCGTGTCCAAGAAAGGTTTTATGCTAATAATTATTTTGAGTAATTACCAATAGTGTCCACTGCCTTTAATAATTAAATAGAAAAAGAAGAAATTTTGAGATGCACCCTTTCTTCAACCAAAAGTTGCTAAATACCAGACGGTGCAATCTCCATAAAATACAAGATTTATTATGGTTTTCTTCCACTGGGCCGTGTACAAATCATGACTTCATGAAGTCCAGGCTCGGTGGCTATTTTGTAAACATGATAATGTTACATATAACATGGTTAAAGCATGTATAATAAACAAAACCATTACATCCTACAGTAAAAATTCTTATTGTTTTGGTGTTGCTGCAAATTCACAATTTTTTGCTTTAAAACCATTTTTAAGTGAAGGTGTACATTTGGTAATCACTCTTAAAGCCATTGGACCCTTTCGGTAAACAGTGTTGTCCAAGGCCCACACTTCGTGTATCACAACTTCTATATCAAATAACAAACCTGTGAAAGTTTAGGCTCAATCGGTCATCGGAGTCGGGAGAAAACAACGGAAAAACCCACCCATGTTTCCGCGCGTTTCGCCGTGTCATGACATGTGTTTAAAATAAATCCGTAATTCTCGTTACAAGAATTTATATTGTTTTACCGTTTTCTCAAAAAGTAAAGCATTTCATGGACTAATATTTCGAGAGAAGTCTTTTACCATTACCTTCTGTAAACCCTGTAAATTATTTGTAAATCTGTGAATTTTTTTTTTTTTTTTCTGTACCGAAAGGGTCCAATGGCTTTAATAAATGGCATTACAATTTTGGGGTTAGAAGCCTACTGCAGCTTACGGTGGTTTAAAGCATTTTGAGAAATCATTTCACTTCAAAGTTATGTGGTTATATAAAAAGATATCCGTTTTTTATGCCCAAAAAGTTTGAATCTTAGATGCGTTACTAATACTGTGAGTAAAGTTAGTGTATTCAGATAGTGTATTCCGTTTACGGATTAATTTTCCTGCATGGACTGATCGCTCCCTGAATTTCAGCGATATTTCAAAAGCGTGTCCACCTTTTGAAATGAAATTTGCACATGTTAGTTTGATTTTATACATTTGATTAAAACAATCCAACGCGGTTCAAAAAACCAACATACTTTGCCTTTATAACAGACATGATAAAATGATATACCGGTATCCAATGATGTCTTTTACATCCACAATTTTTTCCTATCATCTAATTACAACCAAATCGATTTTTAAAACTGATTTTTGTTCACACAATTGTATCTTAAAATGCTACGCATTAAAAAGTGGTACAACACGTTTGACACGTTGCCTACATATTGGGCACTGTGGAGGTTGCAGTAATCTCGCACACCGCGCACACGTGCAGATATGCCCGCATTCCAGCAGCACCACATCCCTCCGATTGGTTAGACAAATCGTGCACGTGTTGTCTTCATTGATCTCTGGATCGATATTGGTCCCTTCGTTATCATCCTGGGCCCGGTTCTGAAGCACTCTCTCCACTTGCATTTCGTGAGCAACCTTCTCGCAGTACTGCTTGTACCACCTGTACGCCCACAAGGCAGACAGCAATGCCGTGATAGACCCGCTAACATACAGCATAAACTTGAGCTGGTTCAACTTGGACTGTATGTCTCTTACAACACCGCTAAAGCCAGTCCTTCCTAGGATGTACAGTCTATCCGAGGTAGCAGGGGGACCAAGCATTAAGGTACCAGTTGATGTTGAGATCATTCCGACACCCGTTAGAACCGTTCCCTCCGAGAGCATTCTCTCCATTGTTTGGAAGCCTTTTGTTTTTTCCCCGCTGGCCCAGCTGACAATGTGTTCACCCAGAGATGTAGAGGAGGGCTCAAAGGAGTCGTAGACGATGGGAATTTCAAGTCCGACGGCTGAGAGGGGGTCATCGACCTTTACCCTTGCCTTGTTGCCCCGTAGTTCAAATGGCACCGTGTGGGATATGTTTCTGATGAGCCGTGTGGTGTCGTGCCTGAAAGAAATAATTATGATGGTCAAACAATTAAGAAGCTTATTCTCCGATAAATAAAGAATCTGGATTGTTTCTTTTTGTCAAAGAATAATCTAAATACATCAAATGAATACAATTTATGCAATTCGGCATATAAATGTAAATGAGAAAAGAAAATTGCTGATCCAAATTGCTTGACAACCATGGTATAAACGTAAAAAAATAGTAAATGGACTGACGTTTTAGTGTATGTGTTGTGTTGTCATTTAGCGTTTGAGAAAGCCTAGACTCTGCTAGGGTCAAACATCAGGCCATTAGAATTTCTTTTGCAAATTTGGCATTATCAAAATGAATACTCACCACAACCGAGTGCTACCACTCCAGTAAGTTTTATGTTCTCTACAGATTAATGTCTGAATCACCCCAAGAAGACCTGATGCGTTTTCACTCTTGAGTGGCGTACCTAGTGCGGCAACACTGCCCTCAACGACTGCGTATGGTATTGTGTGGTTTGGGGCCTCATCCACGATGGCTTTGAAGTTATGATCTATGTTCAGACGAGGTGCATCCTGAAAAAAAAGTGAAAAATAAAAACATCAAGTTGTTCTCTTTAAATAAGTAATTAACTAAAATAATATATGCAAGTATTTACATTATTTTTTGAGAAAAAAAGAAGAAAAAAAGAACCTCTTAATTTGCTTATATCTGGAATTACACACTGGCCACGGATGCCATTGGCTCTCCCCCTGTTGCCCCGGTCTTGACCTCAGTGCCCTTCAAAAGTTTCTTGCACTAACTTTAAGATTTTCCAATGGAAGTGTCCTTTGCAAAATAAAAATGGCCAGTTGCCTTTTCAACATATTCAGAAATGAATTTCCATCAAGATTTTCTGTCGCAGTTGCTTGTTTCAAAACTTGCAAGGGTTTCCACTAAGCGCTCAACATTTGTGACTAGATGATTCCTGCTTATCTTTAATACCTTGACATGGCCGAGATACTTTGCTTCCTTCCATAAGTAGTAGCCAATGATCCCAGTAATGGCTGAGCTGCCTGCAAGTACTACTACTTCTAGATTCTCCATCTTCTCCTAGCAAGTCTAGCTAAAAAAGAAAATCAATCAATCAATAATCAGAGAGTTGTTTGGTACAACAGTAGTAGCGCTCGCCCTTTAACACTAGCCCTGGGTACATTTTCTAGTCAAAACTGCTACAGGGGCTAGTAAACATCACCTCTCAACTTACCCTGTGAGCTACTTAAAACCGGTCACACTAAATACCGACAACTCACGACCCCTCACAACAACTCACAACAACAATTTTTAAATATAACGGTTGACTTATGTTCAAATGTTCAAATGTTCTGTTAAATTGCATTTAAAAATTGTTGTCGTGAGGGGTCGTGAGTTGTCGGTATTTAGTGCGACCCCTTAAAACTGTGCAACTGCAACCCACTTGTTTAAATAAAATGCTCTTGTTATGGGGCAAGTTAAACCCAGGATTTATTAGCCCTGTTGGCCACAAAAAGCAAAAGAGCATGGCCTGTACAGTACTATGACAAGCCATTATTATTAAGTGTATAAGGTTGCCGGTTCATGGTCACCTAGGTCTGAAGTCAATGAGTTGAATCAGACTGAGTTGACTTCAGACCCTTATCCAGATTGTTGATGTGAATCTTGTGATGAATGATGAGCAATCTCTGGGTGCACCCATTTTGGTCGGAGGCCGGCAACTGGTTTGAGGGTAGCTGCATGCCTGCATTAAATGTAGAGAAAGTGTGACCTTTTTTGACCATGTAGGTCAGTTTTTTCGAGATACTTGTGCATATTATTAGACTGAGTGAAATGCCTCTAGTAAGACTAAGCCAAATTGCTGGCAGACGGGAATCTGTCCCCCAGAGATTGTGTGAATCGCATCTCATGCAAAGATGTCAGGGTTGCACAGATATTCAAGCACCCTTGTCACTCGGACTCACCCCCACCCCGCACCCCAGCAGATGCCTGACCGTGCCAGTACAGTGCAGAATGATGGTCCACAGCCGTCTTGTGCTGAGGCCCTGTCTGCAATCAGCTGCATGCACGCTGGCTGGTGTCTTGCGAATCTGTTGCAAGGTCAGTCGTCAGTTCAAACAAGGCAGTCAGGAGGAAACACCACCAGGCCATCTGTCGTGTCTGTCAAGTTGTCTTATGATACAAAATTCACTCGTCTGAAAGTGAAAGTTGTCTAACATTCATTTGGACCATTGTGCGCTCCTCTGCTGTCAATTTGCTGTTGCATAATAATTCATAATTCACAGATTGGATAACTTTCCGTATGGCGCCACCACTTTTTCACTCATTTTTACAAAAAGGGATATATCAATCAGGTAAATTAGATACTATATTATTTTATTTCGAATGAAAAAAAGTGGTGGCGCCACACGGAAACTTTTCCCACAGATTCAGCACCACTTCCAGCAGTTCACAAGACAAGGCAATGTAATGTGTTTTAATTAGACCCAGTAACTGGGGCGCTGTACTCCTTTTCAACAATTTTTGACTTTATCTGTCGTACTAGCGCCCCAGGGAATGGCACAGAATTTTAACGAATACCCAGTTTTTCGCGACACCCAGCCACAAAAAATGCCTCAAAATGACAAAAAGACCAAACAAACTAGCTCAAAAATCGCCTACTCTATTCTCGATACGTCTAGGATGTAACATCAGGCATTTAATTGTACTCACGATCATTTTTTAAACTCCAAATCGATGATTTTTAACTCCGCATCGTGGAGCGATTGACAAGTCTGCGATTTTCGGATGTGTATGGTAACGAAACATGGCGTCGCGTTGTGGGTGGATGTCCATCAACGGCTGTTTAATGCTACACTTGTTACAGGCGTTGCAGCGAATGCTATACATTGTACACGGGGATGGGTACAGGCGCTGCAGCTAGCGAGTGCCCACGTGCGTTCAATCATGGTCAACTTACACGGTGCCGGGTTGTTGGAAAATTATCAGAAAGGGGGTGAAAAGTTCTCAGAAAGGGAATATTGTCTGAAAGAGGGGATTTTTCTGGTCTGAAGTCTGCTGGATGAAGCTGGATGGTTCTGGATGAAGTCTGCTGGTCTGGATTTTTCTGGTCATCGCCCCCCCCAAAAAAAAAAGGGGAAAAAAAAAGGGGGAAAAAAGATGATAAATAAATAAATAAAAATTCTACAGTGACACTGGCAGCACTAAACATTATAAGAAGCAATTTAACCATGCACAAAAATCGTAGGCCTAGATGAAGTACAGCGGTTTTTATTTATTTATCATATTTTTCCCCCTTTTTTTTTGGGGGGGGGGGGCGATGACCAGAAAAATCCCCTCTTTCAGACAATATTCCTTTCTGAGAACCTTTCACCCCCTTTCTGATATTTTTCCAACAACCCGGCACCGTATAAGTTACGTTGCCCATGATTGAACGCACGTGGGCACTCGCTAGCTGCAGCGCCTGTACCCATCCCCGTGTACAATGTATAGCATTCGCTGCAACGCCTGTAACAAGTGTAGCATTAAACAGCCGTTGATGGACATCCACCCACAACGCGACGCCATGTTTCGTTACCATACACATCCGAAAATCGCAGACTTGTCAATCGCTCCACGATGCGGAGTTAAAAATCATCGATTTGGAGTTTTAAAAATGATCGTGAGTACAATTAAATGCCTGATGTTACATCCTAGACGTATCGAGAATAGAGTAGGCGATTTTTGAGCTAGTTTGTTTGGTCTTTTTGTCATTTTGAGGCATTTTTTGTGGCTGGGTGTCGCGAAAAACTGGGTATTCGTTAAAATTCTGTGCCATTCCCTGGGGCGCTAGTACGACAGATAAAGTCAAAAATTGTTGAAAAGGAGTACAGCGCCCCAGTTACTGGGTCTAGTGTTTTAATGTAATTTGATTTTAGGCAGTTTAGCCCCAGAAAATGACAGTTACTTAACTTCGCTTGAGTAGTATTCCCTGAGTGTTATACATATTACACTAATTGGAACAGTAAAACAACATTGACAATTTTTATGAACATATTCCACGACAATTATTTATGTTTTACTTACCAAAGTCTGCCGACGACCCTTGCTTACTTGAATGATTTTTTTTAGACAGAACTAATTGGACCAAGGCGCCCTCTATTGGCAACAGAGGGCGCTAAAAGTGTATAAAATAGTCTGGTTCTTTGAGAATTTTGTGATGGTCTTACACTGTTACATCGACGTCTAGCAGAAGACTGTAATAGTTACCATGGTCATTGTATACGAAATCAATTTCTGACTGGTGGACTCTCTTTTTTTGGATGTTGACGAATGACGGGGAAAGCAAGAAAGGAAGGAAGGTGCATAAAGGAAAAACAAAGTAAGGAATTATTTACATTAATTACAACATTTTTTAGTTATATAGCTTGTTTACTTTCCTTTTATAAGACAGATTAATTTATTGTTTTCGGACTAAACAGAAGACAAAACTTCCCTTGGCCTTGCTTTTGTTTTGCACGATTGTCAACATTTTTATTGTTTTACTTTTACTTTTTATAGTAGTAAGCCTAAACCATGAGTAAACAAAACCATTATATTTAGGCTGTATAATCAAAAAACAACTTTTTAAACGAATATCTTTTGAATTGAAAGAGGATTTTAACAGTAATTTTATAATTTTAAATAAATTCTTAACACTTAATAATAGAACAGCCTAGTTTTTTAGTTTGTTTTAAGGGTCCTACTAGGCCTACTTGCCGTCAACTCGCTTTCAACTCACTTGCGCCGTCAACTCGCCGTCAACTCCTCCAATATACATTTGAAATCCACAAAAGAAGCATAGAACTGTAAAGTATCAGCTCAAAGTCAAAGAGAATTTGCGTAAGTTTTAGGTCATATTTCGGAATAAAAATTGATTTTTTGTTCTCATGAAATTTTTTTCTCGAAGCAGCCAAACTGTTGGCCGCCATCTTGCTTTTTCACATTGATTCGGTCGCACTAAATACCGACAACTCACGACCCCTCACGACAACTCACGACAACAATTTTTAAGTGCACTTTAACTAAACATTTGAACATAAGTCAACCGTTAAATATATGCACAAGAGTCATATGCATCTAAATCACTTTTAAACTGTTGAAAATTTTGTTCTTTTAACTGTAAAAAAGGTGTTTTTTTACCCCAAATTTAGTAGCAAACGGTAATATTCGCCATGTTGTCTGTCGACGTACTTGGACAATTCTATTACACCACAGGGGGCATGGGTAATTTCTGAGGGCTGAGTTGTATTTTTTTCTTTTTGGTTTTAGCTGCTGTTTTTTTTTCTTTCTTGTTAGTAACTAAGCCGACACTCTGGAATTCAATAATAATTAAAAGGAAGATTTTAATACATTATAGTATTTTTTAAAACTCTATGGGGGTTATGAGAGGCACATCAAATGGTAAATAATCATCCTGATATTGTATCACCCCTGGGGTGTAATGGAATTGCCAAGTACGTCGAAAGACAACATGGCGGATATTTCCGTTCGTTACTAAATTCAGGGTAAAAAACACTTTTTGTATACTTAAAAATACAATTTTTTCAACAGTTTGAAAGTGATTTGGGTGCAATGCCTCTTGTGCATATATTTACTGGTTGAATTATGTTCAAATGTTCTGTTAAAGTGCATTTAAAAATTGTTGTCGTGATTTGTCGGTATTTAGTGCGACCCCATTGATTAGTCTTGGCCCAAGATGTCAATGATTGGTACTTTTTTTTTATCAACACAAAGTCGTTTTTGTGAATGAATTTTTACCGAAAACCATGAGAAATATGTAGTTTAGCCCAGACTTTAAACACTTCCGTGCTTCTTTTATAGATTTTTCAGTAAATTTAATGAGTTGACGACACGAAAATGAGTTGACGGCGAGTTGACGGCGAGTTGACGGCAAGTCGGCGAGTTGACGTATAGTAGTAGGTCCGGTCAATAATTAATAATAATATGTTTGTTAAAATAAATGTTTATAATTTGACTATATTAAATGTTAATATACAAAAGTTGAAATGGTGACAACAGTAATAATTGGGTTATGAATACTTGTTCATTTTTAATGTTTAACATGTTAAACCTTGTCCGACTCCTGAACTTAGCAGACCTGTTTTATTTGTATAGGCCACTTACTCTACCCCCTAAATAAAAAACAAATTGATATTGACAATAGGCCTACATTTGACTAAAGTTAATGACAAACACACGTATGCATCTTCATCTTTTCATTTGTTTTTACCAGCAGACCTGTAAGTGTAATATAAAATGCCGTACAAGAAGGTCCCTCGACAGAAGCAGCCATTATGGAAAGATTGGGATTACAAAGCTCAGAAGAAGGGCACAAGAAACACTGTTTATTCAGTCAATGGTGATGAGTTTACAGGAGAATGGCTGGATAACAAAAAGCACGGTGAGTCTCTTAGTACCGATATCTTTCTTTCTTACAACAGTGGTCACCGTGGTCCAGTGGTAAGGCTTCAGGACTTGCAATCACAAGGTTGTGGGTTCGAATCCTACCAAGCTCAGGCCTGATACTTCACGGAGGCAATGGATGCGATTGCCTCCGTTGCCCCTTGTCATTGCCTTGGTGCCCTTGAAATGCTCCAGCAGAAATTTAAAATTTCCTCATAGGGTGCCCTTTGCCAAAGAGAAAATGCCTTGGTGCCCTTGCCCTTTCAAAAACGAAGCATACAGCCCTGCAAGCTAACTGGTGATTTCACAACAATGACTAGAAATAAGAATTGTCGTCTAGTTACTGAATCACAATTTTTTGATTTGTGTTGTTCCTAATCAAAGATGAAATTTTTGTGTGAGAGAGATTGGCTGTTGCCAGCTTGGTGTTTGTATCACCTTGTGGGAGTTTTCTGAAATTCTTGGGGAAAAACAAGAAATTTTCTTAAAACTTATTTTCTTGTTGGTTTTCTTTGACAGGAAAAGGAACAACACAAAAGTGGAAGAAAACAGGAGCTCCCCTTGTGGGAGTTTTTTGAAATTCTTGGAAAAAAAAAATTCTTATAACTTATTTCCTTGTTGATTTTTTTGACAGGGAAAGGAACACAAAAGTGGAAGAAGACAGGAGCTATCTATGATGGTGATTGGAAGTGTGGAAAGAGAAATGGCTTTGGTACCCTTAGTTATCCCTCCAGTGAGGGTGGTTTTAAGAGGGTTTACTCTGGAGGCTGGAAGAACGACAAGAAACATGTAAGGATAAAAAAGTATAAGCCTTTTTGAGGTATGGCGGACACAATGCTACATTACTGTAAAGTTGTGGTAAATTTGTGCATATTGACCATAGAAATAGAATGTATGTTATTCAGTGAAGTGCGCATTTTAGGCGACGCGGCGTTTACACGTAAACCTAATGACCACCAACATGGTGAGCGTGGCATCAGTCGCAGCGTGTGATGCGCGCGTATCACGTCCGCCATATCTCAAAAAAGCTGATTGTCTTTCCGTAATGTTGCCTTTTTAAAGGGTCTGTATATGCTTGATATTGATTCTGAAAATTATCGGCAATAAAAAATTACTTGTAGAGAAGTACAGCATCTTTGGAAAGTAATGCAATATTTGGAGAAACTTTTTACTGAAGTACTTCAGTAATGGAAAGAAAAAAGCCCTTTTTTTACCCCAAACAGTAACAGCAGGCCTTGAACTTTGCTCTTATAGGGGGAAGGGGCACAGCAATTTTCCTCAGGTTGGGCACTTCTATGAGGAAAATTTTAATTTGAATTGTAATTTTGCAAAGGTAACCTCAGCAAAAGCATAGGGCACCACAGCATTTAATGATGGTGTCACGGGTTATTTAGAGGCTGCAACAGTCACCGCAAACAGTCTTTAAGAAACCCCCCGAAAAACATTTACTGCTGAAAAAATCACCTTCAATGAAATTTGTGTCTCTGAGTATTGGTCTGATAAAATACTGAAAACAAAAAACTCACAATTTTTATTATTTTTTTCTCAGGGTTACGGAACAAACTTCTTTTCAGCAGATGAATACTATGAGGGTGAATGGTATGCTGATAAGCGGAGTGGATGGGGTCGTATGTACTATGGAGATGGTAGCATCTATGAAGGAGAATGGTACAATGACCAGCGTAGTGGACAAGGGATGCTTCGATTGGGTATGTTAATTTCAAGAGATGTTAAGCTCAGAGAATCAGTTTAAGTTCCCATTTAAAAAAAGTTATTTTTTGCAAGTTTGCCCCATTAAGTTCCCATTAGCCAAAATCTCTGATTTCTACTCAAAAGTTTTACTGCTGTGATTCTTATCTTAGCAGTTAATAGTACAGTAGTTGTAACATAACTATTCACCCTGAAACCCACTTCCCCAAGGCCATGCCCGTGATCATGACCCCAAAGCCTACTCATGGGGTGTCAAATAACCATAATGATGAAGAGCAGAGAGAAAGTCCTACTGATTCTTATTTGATGTCTCAAGGTATAATGTAAGGAGATCACCAAATATAGGGCTAGATAGCTCAGTTGGTATTGCGCCGGCACGTCAATCTGGAGGTTGTTGGTCCAATTCCCACTCTAGTAAATTTGTCTTTGTTAAACCCCAAGGCCTTTCATAAAGTGTAAGGAGTTTGCAACAGCTAATTCTATTTTCAAATTTGCAGCTTTTAAAAATTACTAAGAACAGCAAAAATCTTTCTTTAAAACAGAAACTGGTTATCAGCCAAAATGCCATATGAAAAGTTAACATATTTGCAGCTGGTAAGAACTTTGCTAAGCAGTATTCTCTGCTTAACAGTTTTTAAAATTGGGCCCTAGCAAGATCTAGCCCATTTATGGTAATACAAGCATTTTCCCCTTTGTTTCATTTTGCAGCCGATGAGAACAGGTACGAGGGTTCATGGAAAGTGGACAAGAAGAATGGACCTGGAAAATTCTTCTACCTGGATAAAGGACAGGTATATGAAGGGGTGTGGGTGGACGACATACCCAAATGTGGAACTGTAGTGGACTTTGGAAGAGACGGGGCGCCAGACCCAACAACATACCCCATACCTGAGGTAAGACCGTTGGAGGTGATATATTTTTATGAGCTAGGTCACTAGGTGGGCCAGAGGGGACAGGAGTGAGTGTATTGTTTTGCATTTGATTCACTACACCTGCTCCTTCATGCCTGAGAGATTTAACCTGAGAGAAAAGGGTTTTCAAATTGTGTTGGTTATCGAACATACATCGGCACATTTTCAGTCAATGTCAATATTATATTAGCTCCATTTTGATGTTATTCACAGGAAAGAATTTGCCAAACTATGAAAATATGTATTTTTAGCATTTAAATTGAAATTTCAAAAGAAAAAAATTATTTTAAATTTTATCCCCTGGCCTATTTTGGCTCAGTTCTCCATAATAATTGTTTTGACAAACGACTCATTTAGCTTGATCGCATCACATCTGCCTATGAGTGGCCTATATAATATGATTATATTGAATTTTTTGTTCGAGGCTGAATACCTGATTGAATAATAGCTCTCTGGATAAACCAGTTACATGCAATCTTTTGTTGTCTCTTCCTCTGTAGTTGACGTTACACGATTCATCTGGAGTTCTTCAAGATGCTGAGAATATGTTTCTTCAAGATCAAGAATGATCCACTTCCTCACCTACATGTATTTTGTTATAAAGGTAAATGTATTATACAGGATTGGCGAGGATAAGAATTCATCATTTTTTAATTTGAGTCTGAAAGCGTCCTCGATCTGTTAAAGTAGAGCTTTTTCTTTAAAAACATTGCCCTCTGAAATAAAGTCATATTCAAGAAAACTGTATCTGAAAACCCTAAAAACAGCCTATTTCGGTTGTTACAACTGACATTAGGGAGTGTATTTGTATGCTGAAAGTTTGACTTGGTTTTGGGATGTATTTGATCACACATAACATAAAAACTGTCTGTGACTATTTTTTAGCTTTATCAATCCTGTATAATGCATTTAACTGTTATATGAATGGATTTATGAATATTTATGATTTCATTAAATTATGCGAAGCCTCAATGCATTGGTAAAAAGGAAAGGTACACTATTGGTTGCGTTCTTACATAGCTTCCCTGGGTCGACCCAGGGGGGTCGATTTCACAAAGAGGTAACTGCAAATCAATTGTAGTTGCTAAAGCAAAGTGTGATGTGACAATACAAATCACCATGGTAAGACTGACAATTTGTCTTGGGATGAATTGTATTAGTTTGTGAAATCGGCCCCTGGTCTAAAGCCCAGTGTGTTTGGGTAGATTGTACATCATTATTGTGGCTTGCCTTGGTCAGATATTACTCGTCCTAACTGAGGACTAGCCATACGTTTTTAGTATCTCCAACTCTTTGTGAAATCGACCCCTGCTCAATTAGCATGTTTACTTGGGTCTGAACCAAATGCTGGTTTCATGATGAAAACTTTCTCAACGGCCGCCATTTTTTAGCGAGACACCTTCAGACCCAGATCCTAATTTTGCACAACTGTAGCACAAATATTCACAAATTCGAGAGAAATACTGAGAAATGCAAAACAAGAAAAAAAGAAAACATTCGCAAACCTAATCTCAAATCTTCACATCGTTCGTCTGAAAACCATTATCATTATTTTCATACCTGTAATTGCAATCTTTATAAATGTCAATTTCTCTTTGCAGAATCTTGGTTTCTCAAAATAGTTACTTAATAAAGTTTTTTTTGTATCAAGCGTATTATGTAGGTTTCCTTCCCATAGGTTCTATTGTTATTTTTTCTGTATATATGTGCAACTGATTTTAAACAATCATGAACTATCCATCCTTTGAACATTTTCCAAATGCAAATCTAAAATTTAAATTGTACTGTTTATACTGCTTTTAGTAATTGTAAATATGTAAATTGTACTATTGGTTACTTTAATAAACAATAGAGCAAAATAAACAAACAGTTGGTATTAACTTTGTCATTGATATGTGGATTTCGAAATACTCACTGGACCACAGGTTCACAGGTCAGTAAATTCACAACTGGACAATTTTGGCAGTCTTGTTTTTGTTATGGCATTTCTCATAACACCAACAGTGCATTTTCTCATAAAACCAGCCAAAGTATTTTTCATAATACAACTGGAGCATTTTTCATAACACTTGGGTTCTAAATTTTAAAGCAAATAGCAACATCAATATTGAAGAGAAAAATACAAGGTTTTCACTGCATAGTGCATTTTGATGTCTATGACACAATTTTAATAGTCCATCACTTCATACTAATACATTTAAATGTACAAAAATGGTGTGAGAATTTTATTTACAACTTATCTTTATTTTTGTAAACATGCATCTTTTCTTAAGCAGCCCAATTAGGTGGATTAATCCATAAGCAGAGAAACCTGTATGTTTAGACATGTTGGACCAAAAGATCAGGGCCCAGTTTCATGGCTCTGCTTACCGTAGGCACAGAATCGGCGCTTACAGAAGCAGGGAATTCTGTGCTTACGTCTAGCGTATTTCACGCGTTAGCTGCAAATTTTGGCTTCTGCGCGTGCTTACTCCACGTTACTAGGCATTCTACACTTACAAGGCTAGCACAGAAATTCGGCGCTTGCAGGTAAGCGGGGAATCGTGATTGTAAGCGCGGAATTCGGCGGTAAGCAGAGCCATGAAATTGGGCCTTGCGTGGAAGCCAAGTTCAATTTTAAGTAAATCCATGTGAGGGCATAAAGAGATGGTTCTTGTGATTGATTAAGCTTGGGATCTACACACTTGGCAGCACATGCTGTTGAGTCCAGAAGGAGCTGAGATGGTTTAAAAAGAATAAAATAATCGACCCAGTGACCAGATACAGATCATTTTCGAATACCAGGAACTGCATAAATTGGGCCATAATTAGTAAATGCAAAATACTAGGGCTAGCAGCACCATCGAAACCATGAAAGTTAGCCTTGTCCAAAAACAATAGCGCTATTTTTCTGCAAAAGGTTTCACAGTGAACAACTGAGAAGCAGAGCCTTGCTCGGCCCATGATCCCTGCCAGTCCCAATGTGCTATGTGACAGTACTGTAATTGGGGACCTTTGGGATGCTAGGATGGCAGCAGACATTACCAGGTAAATCCAATTTTCTCGGTAAAGTGCACATGCTCTGAACTACGTAAACAATGGAAATTTACTTTGTAAGTCTGCTGCCATCTTGTACACGTGCATACGTGGAATTCGTTGTACATGTATGGGGTTGCAAAACTGCATCGACCCCATTGTACTTTTTATGGAGTTCATGCATACATGTAGCTGGTGCCTGGCGAGTTCGGTAAAGCCAGCTGCACTCACATAAGAACCCTTAGGCAAGTCAACATAAAAGTGGGTACAGTTTCATTCGTTTCTAATACGCAGAATAATTCGCTTAACAAATTTAATTGCTATAATGTAACAATTTACAGGGGAACAAGTCATGACAAGCTCTCATTACTTGTGACTGGTGAACCAATTTTGCTAGGCAAGATTTTACATCACAGTCTTTGTGATGAAGTAAATTTTACATGCGCTTTGAAAAGCTAACGGTTGAATAAGAACCAATTTTCGAGTGCCATTAATACAGGCAGTGTATATATTTAAACAAAATATATGCATTTCAAATCATTTTTATGACAAAGCTATTTATAACAAAATATTTAATTTTAAGCGTACAAAACTTTGATACAATCCTGAAATATATGTTTCCACATTAAAAATTGCCAAGGTGGAAAACTTTCATTGAAGAATTGTTTTCCCCTGAAATGCTATTTTTTTTAAGAAACCAGTAAAAACAAATTTTTACCAAAAGGAACAATGGGTTTCAATGCAAAAAAGTAGTAAACAGCCTGATGTTTGTCAATGGCTTTGGAGAAAGACTCTGCTAGGATCGAAACGTCAGGCCACGGGCCCAGACTTTCACAGATTTGTTATTTCATATTTGGGTCATACAGAGTGTAGATACTGGTCTTTAGAAAATAATGAATCTTTGTCTGTTTCCCAACTCTGGTTCTGTGTTTTGAGCAAAATTTTTGGAAGAACCCGTCATATAATCACGTTTTTTATTTCATGTACATTTTGGGTCACACAGAGAGCAGATACTTGTCTTCGACAATTATCAATGTTGTCGGTGTGTTTCCCAACTTTGGTTCTTTGTTTTGAGCAAGATTTTTGGAAGAACCCGTAATATAATCATATCTTTTAATTCATGTATGTATATTTTGGGGTCACACAGAGTGCAGATACTGGTCTTTAGACAATTATCAATGTTGTGCCTGGGCAATCCCATCTTTGGTTCTTTCTTTTGAGCAAGATTTTCGTGTATATTTTGGGTGACACACAGAGTGCAGATACTGGTCTTTAGACAAATTCACAACTTTGGTTCTTTGTTTTGAGCGAGATTTTTGGAAGAACCTGACTTTCACAGGTCTTTTTTGGGTAATAATCAATAGTGCCCCTGTGTTTCCCAACTTTGGTTCTTTGTTTTGAGCAAGTTTTTTGGAAGAATCTATCATATAATCACGTCTGGATTGTGGTGTCGTTGACCGGTGGGTTGAATAACGTCAGGATTCTCTTCAACTTCTTGGTAAACTGCGGAAATAAAAAATGAACAGAAAGTAATGGTTACCTGACCATGGTTCATGGATCTGCTCAGCATGCAGCAGCTTTGCCTGTCATTTTTCATTAGGGTTTTTTTTTGGGGGGGGGGTAGTTTTGGTCATATCCACGAGCCTTGCGTACTTTTGGGGTACTTTTTCCACGACTGTACGATGCACAACATAATACAGCCACAGTCTTAAACTAAAAGATAATAATGGTAGAAAGTTGACCTTGAAATATTACTTGCTGAGGTGCTGTAGTTTTTGAGAAATGAGTAAAACAATTTCACAAAAATAACTATTTTGGCATGTACATGTACAATGGATTTACGCGAATCTCCTGATGAAAACATTGCTTGATGATTTTATATTTTTTTCTCTTAAAAACTTGACGACAAACGAAGCTGAAACTTCTACAAGTAAATTATACTACATATTCTTCATTCAAATGAGTAGGAATTCATGTCATGGCCAAAAATTTGGTCTAGAAAAGGTATATATAAAATTTAAAAAAACTTTCAATATCTGTTTTTTTATTGAAATGGACTGGAGGTGGGGCAGCCTCTATTGAATCTATTTCAATGAAGCACTCCCCACGAGTAAATCCTTAACGCTTACATTTCAGTGTATCCTGCATCTTCTGTTTGTCTTCTTCGACAAAAAGACTCGACGCCAGGAAGAATCCGCCACCGATGACTGAGATGAAGGTAGTGATCAAGACGGAATAAGAAAGACTCGTAAAATGAGACATGTCGGTGTCAGGGTTCGCCATACCACCCCGGATCTTATCCGAGACCTTTTGGCAAAAAAATAAAATAAAACAGTATGTGTAAACAAAAAAATCTGTCAGTAACACAAACAAATGATTTTCAATCAATAGACTTTATGCATTGACGCCATCCAACCGCTGTCTTAGAGGTAAAACGATGACAAAACAATCAAAATGCAAACATTTGTATGCGCGGCGCACAGGTTTGGCCAATGAACGGCTGCTTTTTTACCTCAGGTGAGGGCAACCTACCGATATGACATCGGTCTACACCTGATTGTTGATTGAAATAAATGTTCAACAATGGCAACACAACATTAACATGGCAGTTCTGAAATTACCATGGTCTCTGTTGCCACATGTCTTGGTGCCCAATCTATGGCCTCTGTTGCCCCATGTCTTGGTGTATTTCTGAGGGAATTTTTTTTATTTAAAATGTTGACTATTCTGAATGACTTCTTCTGTAAATTAAGTTTTAAATACTCACAGCTCCTATGATGAGTGGGCTCAGTGCATCTCCCAGTAGATGACTAGACAGCATCTGCATCCCATTACCAGTTGACCGACGCACTGGTATCAATACATACTGCAATCAATCATATACATGGCATTATACCCTGTCTTGATTCCTAAAGGACACTGGACACCTTTGTTACTTGTCAAAGACCAGTCTTCTCACTTGGTGTATCTCAACATATGCACAAAATAACAAACCTGTAAAAATTCGAACTCAATTGGTCCTCTAAGTTGTGAGATAATATTATCTTATAGAAGAAAAAACATTCTTGTCACACGAAGTTGTGTGCTTTCAGATGCTTGATTTCGAGACCTCAAAATCTAATTCGGAGGTCTCAAAATCAAATCCAATAAGCTTGTAGAAAATTATTTCTTTCTCGAAAACTACGTTACTTTAGAGGGAGCCATTTCTCACAATGTTTTATACTACCAACAGTTCTCCATTGCTTGTTATACCAAGTAAGTTGTTATGCTAACAACTATTTTGAGCAATTATTAATAGTGTCCAGTGCCTTTAAAGGCAGGGTATACTTTTGATAATTGTCAAAGACCTGGGCCCAATTTCATGGCTCCGCTCACATATAGCAAAGAACTTGCGCTTACGGAAGCAGTGTACTCTGTGCTTTTGTCAAGGGAACGACTTCCGTTGCTCAATTGGTTATCGAATTTGCAAAAAAATTATGAAAGAAGTTTTGTTGCATAGAGGTGTGCTTTGCTTTGGGATTACTGAGAAAGACTGAAACCTTTCTCAGTTTCAAATGTTTGGGTGAAAAATTATCAGCTTCTCCAAAATTACAATACTTTAAAAAGTGTTGTTTCTAATGATTTTTTATAGTATCAACAGCTCTCCAGTGGTCTTAACCAAGTAAATTTTAATGGTAGTTAATTTTAGGAGAAATTACAAATGGTGCCCTCCCTTGAAGTAGTAAAGTAGAAAGAAGTGAAAAAGAGAGAGGCAGTCAGAAAAAAGCGCAAGAGAAGAACAATTTATATCATATTATTTACCATTAAAATGTCTGGTACAAGTGCCCAGTTGAGGAACAAGCACGTCTCACCAAAGAAGACACAGACCTGTTGATAAATTGGGGAGAAAAATATAAGATTTACGCGCAATCTTCAACTATATTCAATGTTTTCTTGTAATGAAACCAAAGGACCCTCATAAAGTTTGTACTGCAATTTTAGAATGTTTAATGTATAGTATATAAATGTGTATTTTTTATGAGCTAGGTCTGGGAGGGCACATCTTTTTTGATGACAGTTGTTTGACTTTTGCCCTTCCCTGGACGGCCTGTGCTTGCTTTATTGATTGTTTTTTTTTGTCTGAAGAATTCAAATAAAAAATAAAGTAATAAATAAATAAAAGACTAGCACTGTGACTCATAGGCCTGAAGATACATTTGAAGAGAAGATGACCAGAAAAATAGTTGAGGCAAGGTTTGACGACCCTAACCTGAGCTTCGGAAAAAGGTTCAAGCATTTGTTTAATTGTCAGTTTATCAGTTCAGCATTGGATTGTGGACAAGATAACAGTATTCCACCATGAACCATGTTATTACACATGTAATAAAGCACGGTTAATACTTTCTGCAAATCTAATACGATGCAATCTTTAACATCACAAATTCACAACGAATAATTCAGAATGTTGCCCAGTAAATTTTGTGTGTGTATTTTTATATAACATATTTTTAGACACGCAAAACCAAAACGCATCTCACTGTACAGTTATAATTATTTTACATGTGACAATAAAACATTAATAATAATTGGAAGATTAAACCCAGTACGACATTTCTCTACATTTCTCTTCTCCACAGTCCTCAACTCTTCTGAAATAATTAAATCACAGCGAAAACAGAGCTGTGACCTAAACATTCACATTAGCAGGAAGTATGAACCAGGCTTGAAACTGTGAATACTTAATCTTTTCAATCCAATACCAAAGTCAAGTGCATCATTCAAGTTCGAGATGGCACAAAATTTGATTCCAAATTCAATACAAATTTGTGATTTCCATCAATTAAATCAGCTTACACAAGCAACTGTGATTTGATTTTTGGCGAAGATAAAACCGAAGAGGGAATGGTAGATAGTAGATTCCCAGAAGCTAGGGCATAATTTAAGTCCGAAATGGCACAAAATTTGATTCAAAATTCAATACAAATTTGTGATTTCCATCAATTAAATCAGCTTACCCAAGCAACTGTGACATGATTTTGGGCACAGATAAAACCGAAGTAGAGGAACGGAGCAGATAGTAGATTCCCCAAGGCACATACTAGAGTGTCCGCCTTCGAGTTATAACGCCTGAGAAACTGCGCTCCCATTGTCCCTATTGACACGCCACAGACGCCAGCCGCACACGTCAGAGCACCAAAGATGAAGCTTACACTGAAAAACACGGATAAAATATGAAAAAGAGAGACAAAATCTACTATTATTTTGGTTTGACCCCAACACCAATGTATATAGGATTTGAGGCATTGCATGGTGAGGTATCAATGTATATTTGGTTTGCAGTAACACCATGTTTGTATCTACTTGCCAGGTAGAGTTTGTTCTTAGAGAACTGTCTTTCTTTATTCTACTACCGCGGAGTAATATATAATATAATAATAAAACAGTATCTATAAAGTGCCAAATTGCCAAAGGATACAAGGCGCTGAATACAAGGAGTAGATTTATCGAATGTTCGGGAGACTTCTTGGTTCTGAAAAGAACTGTTCGCTTTTTAACTACTACCCGGGCGGAAGGTACAGAAAATTGGCTGTGACTACTACTTTAGGTTGCACTACTCACAGAGTGAGTTCTTGAATTGGTCTCAACGTTTCGACTAGTGGGAGTCGACCCCATGACCTTTGCCATTCTAGAGCAGGTTTCTTACCAACTAGACCACCGAGATTGCCCGGGAGCTAGAGGCAGTTCGAATCCTAATGTTGTAGGATAAATCAAATCTAGCCTAAAGTTATTTAGTTGTGAAATACAGGCTGGATACTTCAAAAGGCAACAGAGCCAAGTAGCTCCTTGAAATCTGAGGTGCCTTTTACAAAAGAGAAGACTGCAGGACTTCTCAATCACTAGAATCATCTAGTATTGCTTTACTGATTTGTGTAATTCCTACCCAAAGACCGATGTTTCTACGAGAGAGACTGACTGTTGCCAGCTTGGCATCTATATTCCCTTGTGGAAATTGTGCACAGTACCCTCGTTGGAAAAATAAAACCTTTTAAAAACCTTGGAAAATATGGAGCTTACTTGTGTACTTACTTCCCACTAGACTTGTCGTTGATTTTATAAACAAGCTCCATGAGTTTGACCATCCACAGTGCTAGTGCACCCACCACCCATGCTATGGATGTAAAACCTAGGGTCGTACACATGTAGGTCTTGCTGCAAAGAATAACCACAACAAAAAATACCAATTAGAAAGAGTAAAAGACTATCAGTATTTTTTACTAGAAAAATAATTGAAAAGATAAAATTATCAAGTAGTCGGGCCTCAGCGTGTTTACATCACTGTCAAGAACCTTTTCAAAGCACTTTGATTCCCTTATGAAAAACCACAGGAGACGATTTGGAATGGTCAAGCAGTAGGAAGGTTGACTGTGAATAAAACTTTTATTCACCACAAGATCTCAAATTGTTATCAACAAATGTTTGAGAAATAAATTATTTCACGGAATAGCAGGGGGTTTTGGCTTGTGCGCACTCAACGTTAATTGGCACTCTATGCTTTCAAGGCAAGTGCAGAATTTCGCAGAGCCATGAAACTGGGCCCTGGTCAACCCTCCTTTTTGACGTCACACTTACTTTTTAAGGAGAGCCTTGAGATCTTCAAGGTAACTCTGGCTTGATATGACACGGTTTCCAGTCTCCGCTTGACCTCTCCTTGGCTCCTTGATGATAACCATAATTGCTATCACACTCCAAACGCCAAGGCCTGGTGTGATCTTCAACAGAAACAGGAAAAACAACATCATAAAGTATCTAAGAACTGAGTATACAGTGCGAAAACACATCAGTGTTTATGAATAATAAAAAAAAAAAGAAGAATATTATCCCGATGTAATTTTAACATCTATCAACTGAGTTAACAATTAAAACGATGTGTAAAATCTCATTTGGGAGGAGTGCTGGAAAAAGCCGGTGTGGTCTTAACGTTTCGATCAGTTGTTTAATGTTTTTAAGAGTTTTATCCTTTACATATAAATTATTTGTATTTTTGTATTTTTATGTGATTTGCCAAATAAATAATAAAAATAATAAATAATAAATAAATATACTCTTCTCATTTTCTCCTGAACATACTGATGACGAACATAGTATACTTTTCAAAACGTCAAGACCGCAACGGCTCTTTTCAAATACACATCCCAAATGAGATAGACAAATTTTTGTACCTGCAAGTCTACTATTTATAGAAAATTCTTATTTTCCACACCATGCAAAGCTTCAAACATGTCAAATACCACTTCTCTATTGACTAATGTATACTCACCCTAAGAGCCCATCTCCAATCACTAAATGCGTCTGCTACTCCTTTTCCAGCAATATAACCAAGGCCACTGAGAACAAAATCACACACACACATAATGAAGACTCTTAGGCCCCTTTCAAATTCAAATAATTTAATTCAATTTGTTCAATTGGAATTCGGTGCGGCAGAGACACTTAGCCCGACAGGCCCTGCCATGCTAAGAATCAAAGTTTGGCTAAAGCACAGCTCTGTTTCTGGTGCAAGGGGTCAATAGGTGCATACTCCTATATGTCTAAAAAAATCCTGTAAAATGTTATGCACACAAACATTGGTGAAGTAACTCACACCACACTGTGCTGTCATTGCATCTGTATGTGTAATAAATCAGTGCCACATATTGCCACTGTAGGAATGTGAGACTTTTGGGATGTTGGCGGCAGCAGACATCACGGTCCTTTTATGGGGCTCTGGGCATGTGCGCACATGCTCAGTATTGCCAGCGTAGGTACATTAGGCCTGAGAATGGCATGAGCATGAGGCATGAGGCCTTTGCCTCATGCCTTGCGACAACTGAGGCATGAGGCAAAGTGAGGCATGAGATGTGCACCTCAAAATCCCGCTGTTGTGGCATAATGACGCATGAGATGGCTGCCTCAAGAAACATTGCTTACAGTCAATCAAGCGTCTTTAATGATACGAAACAAAACTATGAGAACTATGACTTAATGCAACATGAATACTTGAATACTGCGCAACATGAATTCATGAATACAAGAAAACTCACCTTCCAACAGGGATAGCAAAATAGAATAACATCAACATTTGAGTGCGTCGGTTACCGATGAACAGATCGCCGATGAGGGTGCAGGCAATGGTCGAGTAACTTGCCTCCCCTACTCCTACTAGGCCGCGTATCGCTACAAACCATCCAAATTGCTGTGGGAATAAAAACAAAGACACACGTTTGAATAAAGGATTTTTGAATAAAGGAATGGAACACGAACTACAAACTGGCGTGATCGTGGTTGAGTGGATAAAAGCACTGGCCTCAACCTCAGGTGTTTCTGTTCAGCAGAGTGTGGGTTCAAGTCCCAGTCGAGAACCTTGAGTCCCTAAACAATAATTGCTGCGTCCTTCTGATGGGATGTAAACCTGTTTCTCCTGTGTTGTCAAGGTTGTGTTATGCACATACATGTAAAAGAACCCAGAATAGGGGTTCGCCCCGGTGTTCCTGGTTCGATTGGCTGCATATTGCACCACAGCACCATTACAAGGTGCTATGTGAAAGAATTGGTCTTGTACTTCTAATGTCTAAAACATAGCTTCACAATACCTGGCAGGAATACTGAATGACTGAGTGACTGATACGAGCGCTACGAAGGAAACCACTTTATTATTACTATTATTATTGTAAGCTATATCAGATAACTCACATCGGCTGGAATGAACGAACCACTCAGTGTCATGGCCGCCCAAAACAGTATCCCCGCTGACATGATGATTTTGCGGGGGTAACGGTCGCCAAGGTAACCAAATACTGGTGATGTCACCATGTAGCCAACGATGAAAATCGTCTGTACTAATCCAGCCGCACTGTTATTGTCCGCTATGTTGTAGGTCTTTTGTATATCTTGGAGATTCGCTGCAGATGAAACAATGGGGAATATATATTATTATTTGTTAAATATTATGATTGAATGAAACAACAAGGATGCCTCTAGCAAATGTAAACGGGTCTAGAAACTGAGGTCTCCTGAACTTATTCAGAGCTTAACGACGACACAAAATGGCTTTACTATTGTAAATAGGCTTTATACTATTGAGTAAAATAATGAGTCGGGTAGATGGCCTTAGCTTTCGATCCAAACCGGACCTTCTTCAAAGGCATAAACAAGTACACACAAATACATACATCCATTTATAGAAAAAAAGAGGGGAAAGGGATTAAGAGAAGGATCCAGAAAAAAGCGGGAAAATTACAGCCAATCAAAGTTTCTATTTCAGAAACAATTCGTGGCTACATGTCATGCATATGTATGAACCAATAAGAGTAAAGTGGTGAGGACAAAGGATGTTCAGTATGAAAGGATGGATTACTGGACCATAAAAGTGGTAAATGCATTGTTATTATATAATGCAATTTTGAGGCATGTTTGTGTGAATCATTGTATTCTACTTTTACAACATCTTTCTAACCATGCATTTTATAACAAACGGTTACAAACGCTTTTCACAGACCAACTCGACCGATCCAAGGCAACGTGTTCCTTTAATGAAGTATGGCAAACCCTAAGCAACCCCCTTAGCAACAGCCGTAGCTGTAGCTGTAGCCACCAGTTCAGAAGTCCTTATATCAAAGATATTTAATTTTGTGAAATGCAGAATGGAAGTTAAAAACTTTCTGAGGACTAACCAGCGATTGTAAATCGATCCACATAATTGAGAAGGTTGACCAAGAAGAGGATAATGGTAGCGGCGTACGCTCTTGCCCCGGGTGCTTCTATTGGCTGCTGGTCGCTGGTACCCGGCTGTGTGGAAGTAGCTATCTCATGCGGGATTACCGATCGAGCTGACACCATGTTTGGGTCATGGGTTTGAGACAGAGGCTCTAACAATGGCTCTGTCTCTTCGTCTTTCTTGAGGGGCATGTTGACTCAGACGATACCACCAGCCACGTGATGGTGGAGTTATGGCACAAAATCACAACCTGCCGTGACGTAAAATAAAGAGTTACATTAAAACTGGGTTTTGAAATAGGTTTTACATGCTTAAAAAAATAATGACTTGTTTTAGTCATTTCTCACTAATACGTACACCTCAGTCAGTAATATTTTTAGGGAAGCTTTCTACCATCATTATCTTTAAACCGTGTAAGTTTGCAAATGTGGACATTGTGTTTTGTGTTTTACAAAAAGTACCCCAATCCTTTAATTAAGGGACATTTGACCAGCTCTGCATGTTTGCATTTAATGAAGGAAAAGAAAATCATTTAAACTATTTGTATTGTTGGGCCTCTTCTGATTCCATTGTGTTATACAGTTGTACTACAACTGTGTGTACAAAATGGCAATCACTACAGAAAGATGAAGTCTACAATACAAATACAATTGTCATAAAACTGGAATTTCCCATGGGTTTTTACAAAACACGTGTTTTCATTTCCTTTTCCCTTGTGCTGTGTGTGTAACACCTTGTTTGGTCTAAATATTTATTCTGTTCGGCAAGTGTGGTTGTTCCATTGAAATCTTCTAAGCACCACTTCCTTGTTGTCAGTTTGTCTTACATTTCATTGTAAAGCTAGTGTTAAGTGTTGTTAGTTAGAGGCAAAATACTATTATTACAATCTTATCAAACAACTATTTATCTCTTAACTTCCAGGTGACGTATGCCTGATGTATTATTACGCGCTGTCGATATAATTATAAGTAAAGCTAAACATACATTGAAATACTTTGATAAAGTTGTTGGATGTGCCGATTTTCCTAAATAAAATAGGAACAATATTATTATTAACAAAACAATTATAAAATATAGAAACAATATTTATTAAAATATACAACAAAGTAGGAGTAACCCTTTGTTGTTTTGCCTCTGACAATGAACATTATTTAATTTAAAAACATTTACTAAAATACTATTAAAAAGTATTATTTATAATCTTAAATTATAGCTAAGCTAAGCCATTTTTTTAAAATAATAATATTATAATAATTTAATTGTACAAAATGAAAAAAAAACACGGTAAATCCTACTTCTAAAACTTTAGTTATTAATATTAGTAGGAGTATCACTCAAATAACAGCAGTATTACTATTATTGGAAAAATTTTACGACCTCGCCACCAATTTCCGGCCTGAGTAAACAATATCACATCCTTGCTTATTATTATTAGTCCGGCGGGGCGTCCCCAATGTTGTCAGACTCAGCACACACTGACGACTTTTTTGGGGACAATTCTTTCCATAAAAATAGAGTAGACTTACGACTTACCGAAGTATTTTCACTCCTCGTAATCGTACAGTTCTTCATTCAATACAGCTCAACAATCAAAGTGCACTACACAACATGTACATGTACAGTGACAGCAAAATCAAGTAAAGCCTTCACTTTCAACCTGATGACTGATCAATCTTTTTTCGGAGCGGTGTATGTAAATAAAAACATTTGATAAACATTTGATAAACCTTCTAACCTTCTGACCATGCACGTGATACATAGGGTGAGGGATTTTTATTTTACAACGCACGCAACACATACGTCTGGTACCCAAAACAATTTAGGTATGGCAACCAATGGCGATAAAACAGACTACCGTTCGATCTGTGAGCTTTAAAGGACAAGTCCTTATTTACAAAATTTATCCGAATTTACACAAACTGTATTTGTAATTTTTGTTTAATCCAAACCGTAGTTCTTTTTTAATTTAATACAACACAATACAATACAATACAGTTAAACTTTATTTTCTTGCATGTGATACTCAAATAATTGTTTCTAATCTTCGGTTGAAAACAAAGTCATGTATCCTGGTGTCATGTGTATATTCTGGTTAATTCATTGCAAGCATATTTTATTGCTTTAAAGCTTTATTATAGTCTGGCTCCTAGTGGTTATCAAAATTGGACAGAATGTCGTTCAAGACGTCAGGGAGCAAAACTGTGAAACGGTTGTGTATTTAGCTGCGGGAAATTTGATTTGTCGTATTTTCTTGTCCGATAAAACACAACAAAAACGCGTTTTTAAACACTGCAAAGGAACTGTGTCTGGCTTTGACTACAGGTTTTTTTTCACCGATGCTAAACGTTATGTGCAGGAACCCAGGTACGTTTCTTATCACTCCCTGAATAGTCAAAATAAGTAATTTAAAAACGGGCCGTTTTTGAAGTTGTCAAATTTCAATGTTTTTGTTAAATGCAGTCAGCTGTTGAGTCAGTCACCACTGTGTCAATGGGTGTGGTCAGCCGAATACCGGACACTTCGGCACCTTTCAAACTCGGCACCAGCAAACTCGGCACCTTTAAAACTCGGCACCCACAACCTCGGCACCTTGCAAACTCGGCACCCACAAACTCGGCACATGCACAACCACAAACTCGGCATCTGGTTGAAAACGCTCAATCTGCCACGGTTACAAACTCGGCACCCAGTTGGAAATTGAAATAAATCCCGACCCTCGTCGTGTGTATCGGCGGGTTCGACGTCGTACCGACGATACATACCTAATAATTAATATGTATTTTTCACTGTCATGGTGAGGTCGCCCTTTTCAAAGATCTGTATCAAAATAATTAATATTTATTTTGTGTTAACTTTTGAAGACGTTTTTGAGTCGAAAATACGTAATTTCGATGTCCAAGTATTTTTTGGGAACATTTACACAAAACTTTGATCCAGTAAAACACTCCATTCAAAATAAAGAGTACGTGTAAATAATTTCCGTTACAGACTAAACACAGGGTGAGCATGCTGAACTGTCGCTGCCGCCGCCGCGGTGGGGCAAAAGTCCAATACATCAACAAATAAATTTATAGCGATGCACTTTCACAAACATGATTGAAAACAAAAAACAAAACAAAAACTGAATGTGCGGAGGTAAAGTTTCCGGGGAAAAAAAAAATTTCCGATGCCAATTTTTCGAAAGTTCGGAAGGCATTATGTTCATATAAGCTAGCATAACTACTAATTATTTTAACTAAATTCAAACCAGTTTTTATGGTGTTAATTCTACTCTTCGGGTGGTTGCTGTTGGTGCCGAGTTTGGTTTGGTGGACCAAAATATGCTGGTGCGAGTTTGTTTGGTGCCGAGTTTGTTGGACCAGAACAGGCCGGTGCCGAGTTTGTTTGGTGCCGACATTCTTGGTGCCGAGTGGGTGCCGAGTTTCCGAGTCAGCAAACTCTGCACCTCTCAAACTCGGCACCCACAACCTCGGCACCTTGCAAACTCGGCACCCACAAACTCGGCACATGCACAACTACAAACTCGGCACCTGGTTGAAAACGCTCGATCTGCCACGGTTGCAAACTCGGGAAATCGTGTGTCGACGGGTTCGACGACGTATCGACTATACATACCTAATAATTATTATTCATTTTTCACTGTCATAGTGAGGTCGCCCTTTTCAAAGATCTGTATCACATAATTAATAATAATAGTGAGGGCGCCCTTTTTAAGACGTTTTTTAGTCGAAAATACGTAATTTCGATGTCTTAGTATTTTTTGGGGAACATTTACTTGACACTTTGATCAAAAACATTAAATTCAAAATAAAGAGTACTGAACACGCTGAACTGTCGCTGCCGCCGCCGTGGTGGGGCAAAAGTCCCCCACGGCCGACGGCCGCCATGTAGGCAATCAGGCTCCCAAATCACACACTCTTCAAAATCCAAAAGTCAATCATTGTCAACCAAACGCTAACATTTTCAAAACCCAATACATCAACAAATAGTGATGCACTTTCACCAACATGTAAACAAAAAACCTGAATGTGCGGACGTAAAGTTTTCGGGAAAAAAAAATCTCCTACATGTATGCCAATTTTTTCAAAAGTTCGGAAGCGGTTATGGTCTTATAAGCCAGTTTTTATGGTGTTAAGTACACGTACTTAACTTGTTTTAATACTACTCTTCGGGTGGTATGTGCTGTTGGTGCCGAGTTTGGTTTATTTCTCAATGGTTTATTGGACCAAAATAGGCCGGTGCCGAGTTTGTTTCGTGCCGAGTTTGTTGGACCAAAACAGGCCGTAACACTATGGCTAGCCCTGGTAGGACGTCAGTCAGTGCCACTGCACTGACGTCCTGGGTATAAAGGTTCTTTACAATGCGAACACAAATTTGACTACGATTTTCTTTATTTTTTACCTGATTTGAGAAGCTGAAATTCTGTTCATATATTCATAGTGTCCCTAGTGTGATTTGTTTTTTAGTGGTTAGTGATCATTTTAAGTAATTTTACTTCACAGTTTGACATTTTTTCCCTTCAGATTTCTTCTCTTGCAGTTGCAGGCAACAAACTCTTTGAAAACCACCAATCTGAATAAGGAAGATTCCTATGGCTAGATCACAGAGACGTCGCCGTCTCTATTTTAAGAAACATCGAAGGCGTCGTCATCACCCATATCATCCAAGAAACTGCAATCTTGAAGGACAGCAACAGCTAAACTCTTCCAGGTAATAAACACCTTCACCATCTTGTTCAAGTGGCAGTTGTTTTCTTCAAACACTGGTGTCCCCAAAAACGTTATAATTAACATAATTTTTTCCGCTTTTTTACAAGGCCCAAATATCATGCATGTATTGGCGAAAACTAGTGAGGTACACATGTGTACAGTAGTCACTGTTGGCAAGGCGGGCTACTTCACATTTGAATGCGTGGAGAAAAAGCCACGGCTCAAAGTTAATACTGGACCTCAGGCCCGGGGCAAGTGATTTTTAGCATGGGGGCCAGATCCCCCTTGGGAAAATAATAATAATAATAATATTTAAAATTTGTAATGCGCCCCTTACATACAAAATGATCAGAGGCGCAGAACACTTGTTAAAAAGCACAGAGTGGAAGAAAAAGACAAAAAAAAGAGACTGGTCACCAGGCCAGTGCCCAAACAAAAGTATGGGGATACGTCTGTCCCGCCAACAGAAAACTAATTAATTACTGATTACATAGGCCTATCTCTGCTGGCATCGGTAATGTTTTGACCTTTTCAGGAGACAGACGCCTCTAACCCTATCTATGCTAAAATTCTAAACTAACTGGCAAGGTGACCATAGAAGAAGACAAAATATGTACAAGGTCACAAAAAAACCAACTGGCATGACTGGACAGTCTTTGACAAGCCCAAATCCATTAGACATGACTAGCCACAGTGGTGCCACAATAGCTGCAAAGGAATTATATTTATCCGCAAGTGATAAAATGAGTAATTTGACAGACTTTCTTCACCAATGATCAACAGTGACAGCATGATGGATTGTACATCTGACCATGATGATGGGACGACTCTTTCTCCTTTGCCTCTGCTAAGCATCGACATTACAACATGGCTTCCTCTGCCGGAAGTCTCACTACTTGGGCCTTTAAGATGGTGCACTGACAGAGTCAACCAAGTAAGTGTGTACTAACACAGGGTTGGGCTTGCAAACATTGACTGGCTAAGCTAATGACTTAAGCCCGGTAAACAAATAACTAATTGCCTGACATGTCAACTCTAGTTTTTCTCGAAGGCTAAATGACAACACAACACAACACACGTTAACAGCTGTATTAGTGTCGAAACCTCAGGCCATTAATTATTGCAATATTGATAACATCGATTCTTTGCAACGGCTGATTCTAATTCTCGGAAAACATTCCACGTTGTGTGCCACTCTTTAGTGATACACTGACTGACTCTTGGCGTGTTGTGGCCTCTTGTCGGACTCTAGCTCTGGTGTTTCTGATCACCATGATGCTGGGATGGGACAGAAAAATCTTTGGTCCCTTGTGTTGTGTAATCGCACGTAAAAGAACCCAGTGAACTTATCGAAAAAAGACAAGGGGTTCGCCCCGGTGTTCCTTGTTTGATTGGCAGCATATTCCACCACAACATCCTTGTAAACCATTTCATGGTGCTTTAACGGAATAGTTCTCATACTTCGAAGTGTAGATTCTACATACCTTTGCAAGAAAATTTAATGAGCGCTCTGAGACGGCCCTTAGGGGTGTGATAAAGTGCTATACAAGAACCTAGTATCATTATTATTGTTATTAATCTTTTGTTTTGTTCAGAGTCTTGACTGGATGAAGGATACAATATTCCCATCCAGGGTGTATCACAGAGAACTCAAAGAGACCAAAGAACAACTACTGCTGTTACAGGGACAGATAGAACAACTCAAAGCACATACAATCAAGGTACGGTATAATAATAATAATTGTGGGTTCTTATATAGCGCTCATGTCCGTCACTCAGTGACGCTCCTGGCGCTGTAACATACAGTATGTCCTGCAAGATGTGGGACTACGTTTTGAATTATGAGACCTAATTCTGATGGCACCGTGTAATGTTTTACAAGGTGCTGTGGTGCAATTTGCTGCTGCCGATCGGACCAAGTCACCTTTTTGATAAGTGCACTGGGTTCTTTTACATGTATTACATGACACATGGGACCCACGGCTTAACGTCCCATCCGAAAGACGAAGCAATGGTGAAGTGTCTTGCTTAAAGACACAAGTGTCAAGGCTGGGGATTCGAACCCACACTCTGCTGATCAAAAACACCAGAGTTTGAATTCGGTGCTCTTAACCGCTCGGCAAAAACACTTCCGCTCGGCAAAAACACCTCAAGAACTTCCCGATTCTGAGGCAGGTGTCCTCAGAAAATCTATCCCCTGGAGATTCTGTCCCCCCAAAATGAGACAGCTTGGTGAAGCTGGTTTTTATTATATTAGTATTTATTAATATATATTTAGCCAATTCATTGATACAAGACAATACAAAAATACTTCCAGATGGGTTAGGAGAAACAAAAGCAAAGTAATTACTGTGGTCCGTAGACCTGCCTCCCCACATCTGGTTGTACAGCAAATAATAAAATAATTTCTCGTGACCAAGATGGCCGATCGATCTTAAACTTCTATCAGGTTTCAACCGTTTGTCAAGTTTTATGAATATGGTGGATTGGATTAAAGTGCCAGTAGCTGTTTTGTTAGCAAAAACCAATTCTGCAATGTTACTTAAATATTTGAGTGAGAAATAAACTTTTTCTCAAAAACAACCTTACTTGAGTCATAACCAATAGTCCCCAGTGCATTTAACTCAGCAATAATTCTAATATTTATAATTTCACAGGCCAGGAAAGTTGATCCGACTGTGAATGTGATCGTGAAGTGTAACTGCCAACAATCCTTACCACTACCAGCATCCAGCACTACACCACGCCCAATCCAGCATTCCGAAAGACTCATCACCAACCTGTCGCCAGTGATGACTAGTAGTAGCAATATGAAGGCAGTGACGAGGACGACTAGTAACTGTCTACCAGCTGTACCTCCTCTTCCTCTCCCTCCAGCTCCGCTTCCCCCTCCACCCCCACCACCGCCACCCATATCGCAGCCACAGAAGAAGCTTGTCTTCAAGAAGAAAAAGACAGACAAGGTAAAATAGACCTCATGTTCATGATACAGGGCTTGAATTTGGTGGAAAAAATCTCGAGACCGCAAGGCATTGTGTAGCCTTGCTGAAAGTAGTCGCATTATTAGCTCCGAAAAGACGCCGCTGTTAACCCACCCGTATACCCTGTGCGTGGTGCGTGTAATCACACCGCATGACCCACCCGTACACACACTGTCACATCGTACGACTACTGTGCACACAAGTCATCCGCACTCGTACCACTAATCGCATGCGGAGGCCATCAGGCCGACAGCCTTGTCAGGTCTGTAACTTCCGGGTTTAATGTGTTTCTTGAAAAAAAAATCCACTAGTGGAAAAAAATGGGGGGGCTCTCGGATATGCTAGTATGCAGCTCATGAATATGTATATCTTTCATCAGACCTATCAGACAACACAGGTTGTGAGGCAAATGAATTATTCATTTTGACGTCCAATTACGCACTTCCCTTATCACGACCTTTGGACCCTATCATGCTCGCTGAGCGTCCGTGGTGGTGGTGTGTGATGAAAACATGTCTCGTCTTTCGTGGGCATTATGGTAATGAGCTGACCGTGGGAACTCTTTGCTTATTATAGTAATGAGGTCAGTTGCTTCAACACAGACTCTACAAGGCTGTCGGCCTGACGGCCGACGCATGCGGATAGTGTACGAGGGCATCCTGTCGTGGGATGTTACGCACAGTGAATACGGGTTGGGTTTTTATACAGCGTCGGTCTTTTTTCAGAGTGAATAATTCGACTGCCTTGAGCAAGGCTAGGCATTGGGCTCAATTTGAACCAACAACCTCCAGGTTAACGTGTCGGCGCTCTACCAACTGAGTTTGCTAGCTCTAAGTTGGCAGTCTACTTATTTTTGTCAATTTCTTTGTTGGGGGGGGGGGTCACTCAGAAGCCATGCAATGCCTCAAATCCCATCTTTCTATTTTGTTTGTGTACAGATTCTTGACGAGGGGAATAAGATTAATCAGCGAGCTATGGTGACATTATCTGATATCATGAACGTTAAACTGAAGAAAGTCTCGGAAGATAACCCCAAGGTGAGCTTACTCCTGCTGTTTTATGTCTCTCTGCAGCCATGATATTTGTCCTACTTAAGTCTGTTTTCAGATTTGTTTACACTTGGGATAAAAATCAGAAAAATTGTGATTAAATAACCTAAAAAGTCAATTACTCTTACAGCCTGCACCATGTGTACATGTAGGTCAGTCCTGTCTCTGTTTCATCAGGGCCCAATTTCATAGCGCTGCTTAGCGGACGATTTTGTGCTTACCGTGCAGTTTCTATTTCAGCGCGCTGCTAACCGTAAGCACACAAAAAGGCATGCTAACCTTCCGGTGCTTACCGCACGAAACAAATGACGTCACAATGCAAATCCACGGTAAACACGCAATATGGCTGCCCAATTTTTCTGCTAACCTGTGAAATAATAAGTAAGTTTTTCTGCTACAGTAAGCACGCAAATTTGCTTATCATTAAGCAGCGCTATGAAATTGGGCCCTGATGTGTTATTTATCAAGATTTGTCTCTGATTTCAGAATTTTCTTTAGATCTCCTGGAGCCTTTACATTTTCTAGACTGGTAATGCCGTCACCAAAATGATAAAGCAATAGTCCACATTGTGATAAAACTTGTGTTTGTTTTGTTCTGGTGATGCACGAATGTAAACTTCCTGAACTGCAAGGTCTGGGAGGTTCCATGATAAAGGGGAACACAGGCCAGTAAGCAATGTTGACAAGAAATTTCACATAATAATAGGAAATCTCATTCCTAAAAACAACCAAGAGTAAAACTTGAGTGGTAAAAGCATCAGCTTAAAACTGGCATGGTTGGCAGTTTGAGTATTCCCAAAGTCCATTGTTTCAATTCTTTCTAAATTATTTGTTTGGGGAAAAAATGCCTTAAAGCCATTGGACCCTTTCGGAACAGAAAAAAAAATAAAAGTTCATAGATTTACAAATAACTTACAGGGTTTACAGAAGGTAGTGGTGAAAGACTTCTCTTGAAACATTATTCCATGAAATGCTTTACTTTTTGAGAAAACAGTAAAACAACATCAATTCTCGATAGCGAGAATTGTGGATTTATTTTAAACACGTGTCATGACACGGCGAAACGCGCGGATACAAGGGTGGGTTTTCCCATTATTTTCTCTCGACTCCAATGACCAATTGAGCCTAAATTTTCACAGGTTTGTTATTTTATATAGAAGTTGTGATACACGAAGTGTGGGCCTTGAACAGTACTGTTTACCGAAAGGGTCAAATGGCTTTAAAGGGAAGGTACACGTTTGGTAGTTACTCAAAACAAATATTCACTTACAAACTGACTTGGTAACAAGCATTGGAGAGCTGTTGATAGTATAGAACATTGTGGGAAACAACGCCTTCTGAAGTAACGTAGTTTTTGAGAAAGAGGTAATTTGTCACTAAAATAATAAAAGACTTCTAGCTAGAAGTCTTTTATTCCTATCTGAAAGCACACAAATTCGTCCAACAAGGGTGGTTTTTCTTTCATCATTTTCTTGCAACTGCGATGACTGATTGAGCCCACATTTTCACAGGCTTGTTATTTTATGCTTAGGATGGGATACACCAAGTGAGAAGACTGGTCTTGGACAATTCCCAAACGTGTAACTTCCCTATGTGTCTGTATCACTCAATAAGTCTTTTCTCCTTGTCCCCTAAACTAGACAAAATCTGGCTCGTCTGTCATTCAACTGGCAGACATCAAGAACGTACAACTCAAAAAGACGTTCAGAGAGAAAAAGTTAAGTGTATGATTTGAATCTTATCTTTTAAGTCATTTTTAATGCTCTGGAGACCCATGTGTGTCTGTAAAATGGGCTCGGGGCTAATTTTGACTTTTACAAAACAGTTCTTTAAAAATAAATATAGAAAATAGAAAATTGCGATTCTTTCAAAATGTTCTGGGTCTTTGACCTAAGCCAGCAAGTCATTTTCAGGAAATTTCTGTTTTAAACTTTTGATGACCTATAACATTTGTAAATCGTTGTGGTACCCATTGCCTAAAAAATGGATTGGCCTTTAAGACTGCCTCTAGCTACTAGGAAATATTGGTGGTCTAGTGGTAAGACATCTGCTCTAGATTGGCAGCGGTCATGGGTTTGAATCCCAACCTATAGTGATGTGCCTGTGATTTTTATTACTATTTTTTGTTTTCACAGGACTCGGGAAAGCACTGAGTATACAGTGCTTTCACACATCGGTGTAAGGGTAAAACCAAATAGTACTCTTTATTCCTGATTCAAATTTAACATCTATAGTATTAAAACATATTTCACTTGTTTTTTTTTTGTTTCTACTTGTAGGTGGTATCAGGGGGTCAATGTATAGTCAGCAATGATGACCTTACAGCTGTTAAACTAAGGAAGCGTCACGTCTCTCAGCTCCTTCATGATGAGAATGCTAACCCCATGGTGCTACGGAGCAGGTTGGTGTGGTTTTCATTGTATTGCCATTTTCAAGTAAAAAAGTAATCTTAAGGACCAGTCACACAGCAGCGATAACAAAATCGATAACAATCATGACGCAAAGAGAATGCATTCTATTGGTTGAATTGCTCCTCGTAGAATACGCGCACACTTATTCAACCAATCGCGGGCGTGCATTGTTAACGTGCAGATCAATATTATTTTCGTTAACGCTGCAGTGTGACTGGCCCTTTAAACTGTGAGTTAGGGTGATTAGGCGCCCAAGTTTGTACGATTAGTTTTGCCCTTTCTTTGTTTTAAATTTTTTTAATTTTATTGAATGCATTTTAACAGGATTTCCCACGAGGCAGTGCAATTCCGAAAAAGTCTGCGCAAAGTGGTGAGCGTCACGCGTAGTCCCGGAGGAACGCCGATGAAGAGAGGACAACCCGAGAGTCATGGGACGGGACTCACACCACTCATGACTAATGCTCTACGTAGGAAATTCAAGGTAAAAGCAGATTTGGAAATAAATACTGTACTATTTCACTAGATTTTACTGTTACAGACCAGATACAGGGTAACGTTAATACAGGGATGTCATTTCTCTGTTTTTAAACGGAAATCCATCTTTATTTTTGAACCCAACCCCCCCCCCCAAAAAAAAAAAATAAAAAAATAAAAAAAATAAAATAATAATAGTAATAATAACTGAATAATAAAAATTATTACTATTATTTTATTTTGTTTCAATAAGATCAAATTCAGAAAACATTAAAATAAAAACTTATAGAATGCCTCAGATAGCTGATTAGGACTTTTAAAACCAAAGATAATTGTATGTGGGTACATGTAGGCTTCACGCTCGCAAGATTTACCTCAGCCTATCGCATCCCTGCAGATAGCATGGAGGTCTGACTTGTTTCACATCTGGAATGATTTATTTATTTTTATTTTTTTTCACACTCATAAACAACTTTTAAATAGATCTTGTGTTCTTGTTCATTCAACATTCCCGTGCATTGTGGAAGTTAAGATATCTAAAATTGAGCTGGGGGAGAACACACATATAGCTTTGAGGTTGTTCAAAGACGTCACCATTTTAAAGCTTGTACACCAAGAACTGATATAATTAAAAAATGAAGTTCTAACAAACTCAAACAACTTTTTCATTGACGTTTCACCACTACACTAGTCTTGGTTCCAAGACGCACCAGTTGTGTAGTCACGAACCATGTAGTCACGAAAACCTAACCGCTCTCCAAACTGCTCTCACAGCCCCACGAACAACTTGCCACTAGAGGGCGCTATCATTCCTATAATCTGCTATCACCACAAACCACTCTTGAGAGAGCGGTCCATGGCGTGATAGCGGTAACTGTAAAATGTAAGAGTACGACATAAAAATGTTGACAGATTAGCAAGGAAAAATAAATTTGTTTCCTTTTTATGTTTTCAGACGGTTAGATCACCATCTCTGTCCCCAAAGGCTTTGTCAACTTTCAGTCCCAACTAAATGACTTCTCATGAGAGGGTAAGATCTTCTGCTATGGTCTCACCGAGAGTGTCTGGGCCAAATCTCACAGCGCTGCTTAGTGCAGAATTCTGCGCTTGTAGAGGGTTGACTTGACAGTCTCTATGCATACTATTGTATACTACCGTTATATAGTCAAAACTATTAGAATAAACTACACGTATTGTTAACCTTAAATTGGAATCCACAAAGGAAGTTGAGCATGCACCTAGTTTTCTTGGGAGCCTGGATGTTCTCAGAGACATTGCAATAACTTGTGAAAGAAACAAAATGTTGCATTAAAGTGAACCATGCAAGACTTGTTGCACAGTCTTGTGGGCAATTCCACTGTATACTCACTTTACATCATTAAGCAGAGATAGGGGCAATCTGTTTTAACCACACAAAAAATTACTTGTCGTTTTTGATAAAAAACAATTTCAGTGTAACAAGTTCTCAAAATTATCCAGAAAACAGATTTCTGATCTGGGTGCTCAATATAAATAAAAAATAATTCATTAACGACCCACTCATAGTTAGGCAGTCCTTTTGGTTGACAGTTGGGGTCACATGACCGCTCAAACCATTTCATACAAAGTGCTGATGAAGACATAACTGGGGCTGTGAGCTTACATTACCGGGGTAAGTTTTAATGATACCATGGCTACTGGTTTTATACAATGGTTTTAATGGGTAATTTCCTTTTTATAAATTTGCTAATGTGTAAATATGCTCTTTCATTCAAAGCCAGTTACTGTATTCTTATTGGATTGGTAGTTTTGAAGCTAAATAATGCAATATTATCGTGTATAGTTTTGATTTTAAAGTCATGGAACCAAGATGCCGTTAAGCAAGATGGCAGCCTTTCGAATTTGTTTTGTTTACTATTGTTTTGTTAATTATATATTTTTTTAGATATATACCACGCACACAGACCCTTGTCATTTGATAGGTGGAGCACGCATCAGGTGTCGTCCATTATTTGGCGGCGATGCTCCAAATTTTAACATTGGATTGGTACTTGTCAAATATGGATAATTGTTGGATGCTTTGCAGTGTCATCTCCAAAGTGATTGTTTCTGCCCATTTTTCTCAATGAGGCAAGGTTCCGCACAGTCTCGATTTTTCAAATTTATTTTTTAAATTTCACAGTTAAGGATTTACAAGTTTCCTTCTCAATTTTTGTGTTTATTGTAAAATCGTTTCAAAGAAATGACAAGGATCTGTGTGGGATTTTATTTACTTATATAAACAAAATATTGAATGCGTAACCTTTGTGCAATGCCGCAAAGTTTTCTTTGTTAGTTTTTGAACAGTTTTTTTTACGCTGTTATTGCTTTAAAGACACTGGACACTTTTGGTAATTTCAAAGACCAGTCTTCTCATTTAGTGTATCTCAACATGTATGCATAAAATAACAAACCTGTGAAAATTTGGTTGTAGTTCTGCGAGATAATAATGGAAGAAAAACAGCCTTGTCACACAAACTTGTGTGCTTTCAGATGCTTGATTTCGGGACCTCAAAATTTAACTCTGACGTGGAAAATTAAGTCTTTCTCAAAAACTACACTACTTCAGAGGGAGCTGTTTCTCACAATGTCTTAAACTATCAACAGCTCTCATTTGCCTGTTACCAAGTAAGTTTTTATGCTTACAATTGTTTTAAGTAATTATCAGTAATGTCCAGCGCAGGAACATGTTGCCTTGGGTCGAACGAATTGGTCTTTAAAAAGCATTTTTAACAATTTTTTTAATGAAATGCATATGATTAGAAAGATGTCTTAAAAATGGAATACAATGGTCCGCACAAATTTGTCTCGGAATTCCACGATTTTCCTTTTACTTTGCGAACTAACATGGTCGGCCATTTATGGGTGTCAAAAATTCTCCTCCCATAAATGGCCGACCGTTTTATTCGACAAGGTATAAGGAAAACCGTGCAATTTCGAGGCATATTTGTATGGATCATTGTATTCTACTTTTACAACATCTTTCTACCCATATGCATTTTATATCAAACGGTTACAAACGCTTTTCAAAGACCAACTCGATCGATCCAAGGCAACGTGTTCATGATACTAAACAAAATATCTCAAAAATTACATGTGATATTCTGATCGAGTTTTGGCTCTTCAAGCTTGACGGCTCTAAAACCGCCTAATTTATTATTCCATTGTTTTTACATGATACATGTACATCAAAATATATAATACATTAATTTGCATTTGATTTCAAGTATAGAAATGAAGTTCATCTTCAGTGATAGGCAAATTTTTACTGTAATTTAGTCAACATTGATTCACTGCAAAACCTTTATTTTTTAAATTAGTCTGAAATCTAACATGTACTTTATACACTTATTATTTAACCAACTAACTAATATCTCCCTAAATAATAAAGTGTCCTAACAAATATCTTTTCTGTATTTTCCTACTGTTCTTTAAGCACAGTTTGGGCACCTAACACAGTAAACTTCTTCATGAAAGTAAACGCAACACACGGGACCTATGGCTCTATGCCCCATTCACGGGGCAGAGCACATAGTGTCTTGCTTTAGGACACAAATGTCAAGATGGGGACTTGAACCCACACTCTGCTGATCAGAAACACCAGTGCTTGAGTGCAGTGCACTGGCGACCGCTCGACTACCCAATATCTAACTATCAAGACACTTGTATCCACTTGTTCACAAGGCCTTGTGAACTTATCATGTTTATCTTTAAAATGTTCACAAGGCTAGCCTTGTGAACTTATCATATTTTTTTTGAAAATGTTCAAATAGCCTTGTGAACTTATCATATTTATCTTTAAAATATTCACAAGGCCCTGTGAACTTATCAAATTTTTCCAGAAAATGTTTACAAGGCTATATAAAGCCTTGTGAATTTATCCTAAAAAAATTCCCAAGGATATAGCCTTGTGAACTTATATTTTTCCTGAAAGTGTGAACTATAGCCTTGTGAACTTATCATATTTTGCTTGAAAGTGTTCACAAGGCTATATAAAGCCTTGTGAATTTATCCTAAAAAATTTGTGAACTTATCATATTTTTCCTGAAAGTGTGAACTTATCATATTTTTCCTGAGAATGTTCACAAAGCTATAGCCTTGTGAACTTATCATATTTTGCTTGAAAGTGTTCACAAGGCTATAGCCTTGTGAACTTATCATATTTATCTTAAAAATGTTCACAAGGCCTTGTGAACTTATCATATTTTTCTTGAAAGTGTTCACAAGGCTATAGCCTTGTGAACTTAGCATATTTTTTTTCCAGAAAATGTTCACAAGGCTATAGCCTTGTGAACTTATCATATTTTTCTTGAAAATGTTCACAAGGCTATAACCTTGTGAACTTATCAAATTTTCCTTGAATATGTTCACAAGGCGAACTTATCATATTTTCCAGAAAATGTTCACAAGGCTATAGCCTTGTGAACTTATCATATTTTTCTTGAAAATGTTCACCTTGTGAACTTATCAAATTTTCCTTGAATATGTTCACAAGGCTATAGCCTTGTGAACTTATCATATTTTTCCAGAAAATGTTCACAAGGCTATAGCCTTGTGAACTTATCATATTTTTCCAGAAAATGTTCACAAGGCTATAGCCTTGTGAACTTATCATATTTTTCTTGAAAATGTTCACAAGGCTATAACCTTGTGAACTTATCAAATTTTCCTTGAATATGTTCACAAGGCGAACTTATCATATTTTCCAGAAAATGTTAACAAGGCTATAGCCTTTTGAACTTATATTTTTCTTGAAAGTGTGAACTTATCATATTTTTCTTGAAAATGTTCACAAGGCTATGTGAACTTATCATATTTTTATTGAAAATGTTCACGAGGCTATAGCCTTGTGAACTTATCATATTTATCTTAAAAATGCTCACAAGGCTATAGCCTTGTGAACTTATCACATTTTCCTTGAATATGTTCACAAGGCTATAGCCTTGTGAACTTATCATATTTTCCAGAAAATGTTAACAAGGCTATAGCCTTGTGAACTTATCATATTTTCCAGAAAATGTTAACAAGGCTATAGCCTTTTAAACTTATCATATTTTTCTTGAAAGTGTGAAATTATCAGATTTTTCCAGAAAATGTTCACAAGGCTTGTGAACTTATCATATTTTTATTGAAAATGTTCACGAGGCTATAGCCTTGTGAACTTATCATATTTATCACGAGGCTATAGCCTTGTGAACTTATCATATTTATCTTTATGTTCACAAGGCGATAGCCTTATGAACTTATCACATTTCTCCAGAAAATGTTCACAAGGCCTTGTGAACTTATCATATTTTTCTTGAAAATGTTGTGAACTTATCATATTTTTCCAGAAAATGTTCACAAGGCTATAGCCTTGTGAACTTATCATATTTTTCCAGAAAATGTTCACAAGGCTATAGCCTTGTGAACTTATCATATTTTTCCAGAAAATGTTCACAAGGCTATAGCCTTGTGAACTTATCATATTTTTCTTGAAAATGTTCACAAGGCTATAACCTTGTGAACTTATCAAATTTTCTTTGAATATGTTCACAAGGCGAACTTATCATATTTTCCAGAAAATGTTAACAAGGCTATAGCCTTTTGAACTTATATTTTTCTTGAAAGTGTGAACTTATCATATTTTTCTTGAAAATGTTCACAAGGCTATGTGAACTTATCATATTTTTATTGAAAATGTTCACGAGGCTATAGCCTTGTGAACTTATCATATTTATCTTAAAAATGCTCACAAGGCTATAGCCTTGTGAACTTATCACATTTTCCTTGAATATGTTCACAAGGCTATAGCCTTGTGAACTTATCATATTTTCCAGAAAATGTTAACAAGGCTATAGCCTTGTGAACTTATCATATTTTCCAGAAAATGTTAACAAGGCTATAGCCTTTTAAACTTATCATATTTTTCTTGAAAGTGTGAAATTATCAGATTTTTCCAGAAAATGTTCACAAGGCTTGTGAACTTATCATATTTTTATTGAAAATGTTCACGAGGCTATAGCCTTGTGAACTTATCATATTTATCACGAGGCTATAGCCTTGTGAACTTATCATATTTATCTTTATGTTCACAAGGCGATAGCCTTATGAACTTATCACATTTCTCCAGAAAATGTTCACAAGGCCTTGTGAACTTATCATATTTTTCTTGAAAATGTTGTGAACTTATCATATTTTTCCAGAAAATGTTCACAAGGTTATAGCCCTGTGAACTTATCATATTTATCTTAAAAATGTTCACAAGGCTATATATATCCTTGTGAACTTATATTTTTCTTGAAAATGTTCACAATGTGAACTGGCTAAAGCCTTGTGAACTTATCATATTTTTCCAGAAAATGTTCACAAGTGAATTTATCATACTGTAACAATTGGTGCTGCATCCTTAGGAAGGGACGTAAAGCCATTGGTCCTGTGTGTTGTGAAATGAATGTACAAGAACCCAGTGCACTTATCGAAAAGAGAAGGTCTCACCTCAGTGTTCCTGGTTTGATTTGCTGTATATTGCGCCACAGCATCTTGTAAATCATTACATGGTGCTAAATGATAACGGAATGTTTCTCAAACTTTCAAACATAGTCTAAAACCTTGCAAGAAAATAATGCTGAGCACTTTAAAAGAACCAAGTACATGTATTATTATTATTATTATTACTTCATGGTGGCAGTGGTGGGATTTGAAAGAGTTGACCTTTATAGTCTGCTGCCCCCTAGCCCTGGCAGGACGTCAGTCTTAGGTACTCTGCACTAGAGGAGTCCAACCATGGCCCAATTTCATAGAGCTGCTAAAACACAAAAAGTAGCCAAGCACAACCAAATTATGCTCACCAGAATACCATATCACATGTACAAGTTGTGACTGGTATATCCTGCTTGTTTCTGCTTAGCAGAAATATGTTAAGCAAATTTGTTTGCTTAAGCAGCTCTATGAAAATTGGCCCTGGGCTAGCTGCCCCCGAGTATTCTGGTCGTATCAAAAACTACTGATCATTTCAGTGACTTTTTGAGTTCAATTCTAGCGACTGCCCTTCTGTGTACCTCATCCGGTCCATCAGCCAACCTCAAGATCCTTGCCCATGAATAGTAATAAGCCAGCGGCCAATCATCACTCAGTCCTGCCCCTCCGAATGCCTGGATGGCTCTGTCTACGACACGCTGAGCCATGTTGGGAGCCACTACTTTTATCATTGCGATCTCCGGCGCAGCAACCTATGCACAAGGACAATCAACAAGGTCAAAGTTTTGATATCATCAAATGATTTCTGTTTTTATGATACTAATTTGAAAATATATCAGGCAATACAGTTAAAAAGTACTTTAACGTATTACAACAAAGAATAATTGGGAAAAACAACAGAAGAAAAAAAAAAAAAACAAGAACAACAACAACTGACAATAGACAACAGGAGAACCTGGAATCGATACATACATGAACACTAATACAAATGGGGATTTCGCACACATTCAGGCTTTTTTCAATTGCTTCCATCGAAATAAGAAGTTACTTCCATAATTTGGTATTTCCTGTAATGAAATCAAGGATGTGAAATAAGTGGACTTCATCACTGTAGCTCACAATGCTGAGGGAACCAGTAAACAAGGGTGCTTGCTACCATGTATGTATTTGCATTTTACAGTCCTGTTAACTACTGTGGCCTTTTGCAACCTCTTTCGGCCTGTAAATCTTACATCACGGTTGCGGTGAAGGGACAGGGAGGTAAATTTACTATACATCCCCATTGGATTTAATTTTGTCATTCTACAGAAAAGGCACAGTACTTTAATCAAAGAAAGTCCAATGGGAACACAGCTTAAAGAAACTGGACACTTTTGGTAATTGTCAAAGAACAGTCTTCTCACTTGGTGTATCTCAACATAAAATAACAAACCTGTGAAAATTTAAGCTCAATCAGTTGTCAAAGTTGCGAGATACTTAATGAAAGAAAAACACCCTTGCCACACGAGGTTGTGTGCTTTCAGATGCTTGATTTTGAGACCTCTAATTCTAAATCTGAGGTCTCAAAATCAAATTCATGGAAAATTACTTCTTTCTCGATAACTACATTAATGGTACTTAAGAGGGAGCCGTTTCTCACAATGCTTTAAACTATCAACCTCTCCCCATACTCGTTATCAAGAAAGATTTTATGCTGATATTATATTGAGTAATTACCAATAGTGTCCACTGCCTTTAAAAACAATGAAAAAAAAAAACTTGCCTTGTTCCCCACTGTATCCATCATATGAGCTGCCTTCAGGGTGAGTAACCTAGCCTGTTCTATCTCTATTCTAGATTCGGCAATAGCTTCTTGTATGGTCCCTTGTTGAGCTAGAGGCTTGCCAAAGGCTATCCTTTCTTGAACTCTGGTCACCATGAGTTGTAGACATCTCTCAGCCATACCAATCAGTCGCATGCAGTGATGGATCCGACCTGGCCCTAAACGACCCTGGAAAAGACAGAACACGAAGTCAAAATATCAAGAACTTTATCCATACTTTTAGTGCCATACAGAAAAACAAACATTTAAAACATACCAGGTTGCTATGTGAGTGGGTCAAAGGAAATTAAAGTTTAGTTCTTAATTTGAAATGAAAACCCAACCTGTACTGTTCTGCTGTCACTGATCAAATTCAAACTAATCCTGTCAGATTGTCTGTGCTGCTCTTATGAAAAATGTGATACTCTTAAAAACGGAGCATACAAAAACAACAAAACCCCTAAACCAATGGCATGCAAACTGTGACTCCAAATTGCTCACCCAAAAGTATGTTTTACTTTGATCTCCTTAGTTTCAACAGATGCATGAGAATTCGATTCAAATATTTTAGTCAGAAATTACTTCTTTCTCAAAAACTACATTACTTCAGAGGGAGCCGTTTCTCATAGGTTTGACACTATCAACAGCTCATCGTTGCTCATTACCAATTAAGTTTCTATGCTGATATATATTTTGAGTGAAACCAAATGTGTCATGAGTCTCAAACAATTAAAACAATTTTTTTTTTTAAATACCTACCTGAGCAATTTCGAACCCTCTTCCTTCTCCAAGTATGATATTCTCAGACGGTACTCGAACATCCTCAAACAAAAGCTCTGCATGACCGGCTGGTGGGTCCTCGTACCCAAACACTGACAACGGGCGTATGATCTTGACCCCCGGGGTGTCCATTGGGACCAGGACCATACTCTGCTGTCTGTGGGTGTCTGCTCTGGGGTCTGTCTTCCCCATGAAGATGCAAATCTTACAGCGAGGGTCCATGGCACCGGAGATCCACCACTTGCGACCCGAGACTACAAAGTCGTCACCGTCTCGGACGATTTGTGATTGGATGTTTGTAGCATCTGAGGATGCGACCTGAAAAAGTTTTTCCAATCCATTAGGGGAAAGTGTTAGATTGTGTCGTTTTAGATTTGATGAATTCCGCCACAAGAACTTGGAACTATGTACATCTCTTTCACCATTGGGGGTGTTTTTATTTAATTACTTGGGTCATTAAACTTGTATATGCATGAGCAGTTTATCTATCTGCCTGGGGCGGTCAGAAGTCCTACTGGTTTGCATGATCCAAATGACTCCACTCTTTGGAATTCAATTTTTTTTCCAGGAGTTCTTGTCATATTGATCTCAGCATGTGGTCAAAATATTACTTGCTGAGGTGATGCAGTTCTTGAGAAATTAGTAAAATAATTGAACAAAAAAATATTTTTGGCAAGACGAAAATAATTTGTGCATAATAATAATAATAATAATAATAATAATAATAATAATAATAATAATAATAATAATAATAATAATAATAATAATAATAATAATAATAATAATAATAATAATAATAATAATAATAATAATAATAATAATAATAATAATAATAATAATAATAATAATATGAACACTTATAGTGCGCCGGTATCCACCACAAGTGATGCACATGGCGCAAGGAAAAACACAAAATTAATGAAAAGCAGCAGTGAAAAAGTGGGTTTTGAGGGCCTCTTTGAACTTATGAATAGAGGACATGTTACGGATATTAAGAGGCAGATTATTCCAAAGTAAAGGACCAGCATGAGAAAAAGCCCTGTCACCCCAATTGTTGTGGGTGTGGGGAACAACCAGTAATGACAAAGTGGATGATCTAAGACATCTGGAAGGATTGTAACGGGTAATTAATTGACATTTATACTGAGGAGCAGAACCATGTAAAGAATGAAAAACAAGCAGAAGTAATTTGTATTAAATGCGATATTGAACAGGGAGCCAGTGAAGAGCATTTAAAACCGGAGTGATATGGGTTCTCCTGGAGGACAAAGTGACCAGCCGAGCTGCAGTGTTTTGCAGTCATTGCAAACGAGAGATTTGATTCTGTTGTAGAAGACAGAAGAGAGAATTACAATAATCAAACCGAGAAGAAATCAGAGCATGAACAATCTTTTCTGTGGTAGAACGAGTTAAGTATTTACAATCTCCTGATCATTGATTTTCATTTTTTCTCTCAAAAAGTTATGAGCCTGAAACTTCTACAGTAAGTTATTTTACATCTTCATTCACAGTGAGTAGGGATTCATGCCACGGCCAAAAACTTGATCTACAAAAGGTATCAAAACTCATTAAATACCTCTTGGTTCTTAGCAAGTTTGTTTTGTGCTTACAGGCTTTATGAAACTGGGCCCATGCGTACCTGAGGTTCGGTCATGGCGAAGCATGATCTGATGGTACCATCAAGTAGCGGCGTCAACCATTTTTCCTTCTGACTTGCGTTTCCGTACTTCACCAGAACCTCCATGTTTCCAGTGTCCGGTGCTGAACAATTAAAAATCTACTCACACACAAAACACAAACAGAAGTACTGATTGATTTTAGAACAATTGAAGGAAATAATAATTATTTAATAATAATAACAATATTCGTTTTTTATATTGCGCTTTATACACAATGTCTCAAAGCACTTCCAACATTATTACCCTAATCACTAGGCCATTTAATTCCTTAAACCATCTCAGCTCCGTGGGGAGTATACAGCCTGTGCTGCCAAATATGTAGCGCATTAAACTGAATCAATCACAAGAACCATCTCTGCCCTCACAGGTACCCATTTACCCCTGGGTTAAGAGAAGCAATTATAGTATTTGAGATTAGACTCACAGCGCATCTTCCCAATCCTTGGAATTCAAGTTGTGTATTTCGCAACTCTGAGCAATGGTTCTGAGCAGGTGGAGGGGGGGGGGATAGTCTTCTACCACCCCTTCTGGTTATGCCACTGGTAAAATACCCTTTCAAATAAGTAGAATTATTGTGTTTAGAAACAAAAGAAATTTTGAATAAATTTTCTTTCATTTTGTTCGCCGATTTTAGTTCATAGTTACATAGTTGCATAAACCTACCTCTGGTGCGTAGACAGACTTTCCCATTACTTCACATAGATGAGCATACTCCATATTAGTAAGACCGGCACCGTACTCAGACTCAGGATCGGCCTCTACAGGCAAGAAGAGATTCCATAATCCCTTGCTTTTGGCTTTATCCTATTATTGTAGCAAATCAAAATAGTATCTGGTGTTAAACTGTGCAGCGAGGCTAAAAGCAGAATAAAAAACTGTTCAGTAATAATTTGGGGTTGAACAAAGACAAATTTACTAGAGTGGGACTCGAACCAACAACCTTCGGACATGTCGGATAAACGTGCCGACACGCTACTATCTGAGCTATCTAGCCCTATGTTAGCGGTTTCCCTTTATTAGGGGGTGATCCCGCGGCAGTTACTGGTTATGAATAGAATAGAATAGAATAGAAAGGGAACCCAAGGGAAGTGACAAACCTAAAATTATATACATTTGCAAGTACACAATGCTATACTTTTATTGTATCATTTTTAACTAAGTGAAAAAATTGCTTAAAGACACTGGACACTATTGGTAATTGTCAAAGACCAGTCTTCTCAGTTGGTGTATCTCAACATATACATAAAATAACAAACCTGTGAAAATTTGAGCTCAATCGGTCGTTGAAGTTGCGAGATAATAATGAAAGAAAAAAGAAAAAAACACCCTTGTCACACGAAGTTGTGTGCTTTTGGATGGTTGATTTCGAGACCTCCAATTCTAAACTTGAGGTCTCGAAATCAAATTCGTGGAAAAATACTTCTTTCTCGTAAACTACGTCACTTCAGAGGGAGCCGTTTCTCACAATGTTTTATACTATCAACCTCTCCCCATTACTGTTACCAAGTAAGGTTTTATGCTAATAAAATTTTTGAGTAATTACCAATAGTGTCCACTGCCTTTAAGTTATCCCGTTAAACGTCTAACCTTGAGTTGCTCTATTAGTGGGTGTGGTTTCCATTTGTCCGATGATGATTGATGGGCAGATAACTCCTTCTCTGCTGGGATTACATCATTGACTACGAGATCTTCAACGTCTGCATGTATGGACTGAGCACGCTCAGACAAGGCTGAGATCGATATGGCAAGAACTCCTAAAAAAAAGTTTTTTAAAACTCTTCATTTAAAATAGCAGACATAAATTACGGACATGAACTACTTCAGAGGAAAATATTGCTTAAATGTCTTTTGCTAAACAAAAGTACGCAGGATACCAGTGGCTTGTGACCTTAAAGCCATTGGACACTTTCGGTAAACAGTAATTCCAAAGACCCACACTTCGTGTATCACAACTTATATATAAAATAACAAACCGGTGAAAATTTAGGCTCAATCGGAGAAAATAACGGGAAAACCCACCCTTGTTTACGCATGTTTCGCCGTCTCATGACATGTGTTTAAAATAAATCCGTAATTCTCGATATCGAAAATTGATAATTGTTTTAATGCTTTCTCAAAAAGTAAAGCATTTCATGGAATAATATTTAAAGAGAAGTCTTTCACCATTACCTTCTGTAAACCCTGTAGATCATTTGTAAATCTGTGAACTTTTTTTTTTCTGTTCCGAAAGTGTCCAATGGCTTTTATCTTGCACGCATAGTTTTGTTGTGCTTATCTACTTTTTGTGCTTTAAGCTGCTTTGTAAAATTGTGCCCAGAACTTGAGTCCAGCGCACTGCACTGATCGGACATGACCAACCACATCATTCAGTAAACTAAACTACATGTACCTGGTGCCTGCGTGGAATAACCCCTTCTTTGAGATGTCCATACAGAGTAACTCCTCTTGTGTTGGGTCGTACCACTGGTCTTAGGGGGTGGACCCCCCATGGATGATGATGAGGGTGAGCCATTGCCAGTGAAGGACCATCCTGTGTCTGCCATCTTCTCGGCCAGCATACCAACAATCTGTGCATCTTTAGAACTCGCTTGGCCTACATGTACAATTGAAATAAAATAATTGTAATGAAAATAGAAACTCAAAGAAATTTTCAGTTAATGGCCTCATGATTTAACCCTCGTGGAGCCTTTCTCGAGAGGCTAAAGATATAAACTGAGGCAGAGAGTTTGTTGATAAAACATTTTTTTTAAAGGCACTCTACTGTAACTACTCAAAATAATTGTGAGCAGAAAAACTTTCTTGGTAACAAACAATTGGAGAGCTGTTTAAAAAAAAAAGGAGGTAATTTCTCACTCAACTATTAAAAGACTTCAGACCTAGGCATCTGAAAGCGCACAAATTTGTGCAACAAGTTTTTTTTTCTTCTTTCATTGTTCTCTTCGATGACCAATTGTGATTTTTTTTCACAGATTTGTTATTTTATGCATGTGTTCAGCTGAACATGTGCAATGAAATGCTTTAATGAAACACTAAAAACTTCTCTGTGCTGACCTTGCTGTGACCTTTTGTAGACTCCCTGCAAGATGGCCGCCACTCTGAAGAAAGAGAACGCCATGTAGAAGTCTAGATTCTCAACCATTGGTATTCCTCTTTGCTTGCAGTACTGTGCCACAAACTCATCCATAGTGGGGATACCAAGCTCAGAGAGGTCACGGCCAGCAAAACCTGAAGGTTAAAGAAAGTATAACATTTTTAAAGGCACTGGACACCTTTTGTTATTGTCAAATTGAGTATTCTTACTTAGTGTATGCATAAAATAACAAACCTGTGGAAATTTTGACTCAATTAGTGATCAAAGTTGCGAGGAAAGAAAGAAAGAAAGAAACACCCCTAATTTGTGCTCTTAAGGTCTGAAGCCTTTGAATATTTGAGTGAAAAAATACCTCTTTTTCAAAAACTATATGTAACTTCAGAGGAAACCAATTCTCACAATGGTTTTATCAATCAACCGCTCACCCATTGCCCAATATTGGTACCAAGTAAGTTTTTATGTAAGCGGCACAGCCCCTTAGAGAAGTATCTCTGCACTAATGAATCTTTGCGCTTTGTGAAATCAGGCCCATACCCAGGGGTGGAAGGGTTTACGAGTAACTAGCACCAACCTTTAAGGAGAGGAAACTTGGGAGAGAGGTAGTAAGGCAGACAACAGTAGGCGAGATCCGATAGTGGATCACCAATGGTGGATAACTCCCAGTCTAAGACACTCACAACCTCCGCTGTGTCTGGATGAAGAATGAAATTATCCAATCTAAAGAGAAAAAAACCCCAGTTTTCACGAAAATCAACCACTCACTCAAATCAATTAAGGGAAGATAATTTTTTAATAATCGCTCTTAAATTTAATGAGATTTTCTTAGTTAGAAGTGTTATAAAAATGTACAGCTGTTGTTGTTATAAAAGTGCACTCAAGGGCAACAAGCATGTTGTGTAGGAAGCCATGTTTAGTTTGACACAGACGAGCTACAGGAAGAAAAGTTTAGCATCAAGTTCAAACTCCCGCCATCTGGCTTTTAGAATTATTACAAGAAGTACAGCAGCTTTGGATGGTATAAAGCATTTTGAAGTAATGGGGTTATGGAAAAATATATCTTTTTTTTTCTTCCGAATTTGAATCTGAAAATTGTGTATTCCAATTACGGATTATTCTTCCTACATGGACAATCATGCACAGGTAAGTTTTATTGTATATATCTACAAAATTTTATCAGACTAAAAAAATCAAACGGTTCCAAATACCAAAGTAAACTTTCCCTTTAAACCAGAGGTCCCATGTTCTAGGATTGGTAGTGTACATAAAAGAATCAAGAGCCCAAATCAGGCGATAGCGGGCGCTGTTGGAAAACTTCCACATCACCCCACCACACCACTAACAAAACAAAGCATTGAGTGTTTGAGGCCTTGAGTATTACCATAGAGGAATTGCCCAACTCAAAAATAAAAATAACAATAATAATTTGGGGGGCTAATCATCCTTACTCGCAGCTAAGAGCTGAATTGCGAAGGACGCGGCGACAAAGTGTTCGAGAAGCAGGCATGCAAGGGCGCCTCTGGCTGCCAGCTACATCAACCCATTATGATCACGGAGCACAGCCAAGATCGCAAGTGTTTAATTATGAGACTGACGCACTGCCGACTACGCCAACGAGGCACCAATAACGTCTGTCACCAAGACTATAAGAATACCTGAAATCTCCATGAACAACGGAGACCATCTCAGACTCAGGTAGATGTCTTGGAAGCCATTCCATAAGCTTGGTCATACTAGGAATATCGTGCGTCAGGCTGGCCTTGTACTGCTTACTCCATATTGCTATCTGACGAGACACATACTGACCTAAAGATAGACAGATAGTAAGGTTTAAAACCATTATACACTTTCGGAACAGAAAAAAAAAAAAAAAGTTCACAAACTTACAAATAACTTACAGGGTTTACAGAAGGTAATGGTAAAAGACTTCTCTTGAAATATTATTCCATGAAATGCTTTACTTTTTGAGAAAACAATAAAACAATTATCAATTCTCGACAACGAGAATTACGGATTATAGTAATCACATGTCATGACACGGCGAAACGCGCGGAAACAAAGGTGGGTTTTCCCGCTATTTTCTCCCGACTCCGATGACCGATTGAGCCTAAATTTTCACAGGTTTGTTATTTTATATATAAGTTGTGATACAGGAAGTGTGGGTCTGTGGACAATACTGTTTACCGAAAGTGTCCAATGGCTTTAAAAATTTTGCTTTTATGCATTTTGGAGAGAGGGTTTGAGTAGACGATCAGTTAGGCAATTTAGTTATCGGTAGTTTGAAATAGAGACGAGCAGTAATCTTTTATCAGAACAACGGTTTGACTTTATTAGAGAGTGAAAGATCTATCTGTACCATTCAATCGAGAATCACATAACTCAGAGTAAAGAGTAACATGATCCCTAGAGGGCGCTAATCTACTTAACAGAGAGGTAGGGTCAGACATTGGGTAATGCTCCAAAATGAATGACCATAAAAACTCAATTGGTGAGTAGCACTGCAGCTGTTGATTGTATAAACTGTTTTGAAAAAAAATATTTGTTTATCAATTAAAGTCATAGGTCATATGGTTTGGATAATTTTCAAAGGATTGGTGTCCCCATACACATGCTGAATTTTTTTTTATTCAAAATGTGCTGAATTGTTTAAAGGCAGTGGACACTATTGGTAATTACTAATAATAATTGTCATAAAACCTTACTTGGTAACAAGTAATGGGGAGAGGTTGATAGTATAAAACATTGTGAGAAACGGCTCCCTCTGAAGTAACATAGTTTTCGAGAAAGAAGTAATATTCCACGAATTTGATTTCGAGACCTCAGCCTTAGAATTTGAGGTCTTGAAATCAAGCATGTGAAAGCACACAACTTTGTGTGACAAGGGTGTTTTTTCCCCATTATTATCTCGCAACTCCGACGACCAATTGAGCTAAAATTTTCACAGGTTTTATGCATATGTTGAGATACACCAACTGTGAAGACTAGTCTCTAACATTTAAGAATAGTGTCCACTGTCTTTAAAGCATACAAATTCAGTGCTTGCTCGTACATGTAAATGGAGAATTGTGATCAGAAGCACAGAATTTGCCGGTAAGCCGGGCCAGGAAATTGGGCCCAGATCTCATCTCACTGCCTTGGTGGTACAGGGTTTTCAAGTCATACCTTGTTTTCCAAATTTCTCTAGTCCAGCCTTCTTAATATCTACATTATGTATACGGCACAGTACGTCACACATTGAATCATAGATTGCCCGGCGCTCAGCAGCAGGTAAACCAGGGAGAGAGGGCTCCTTGAAGATACGACCTTTGACATGGTCCATCAAGTAAAACGGTGTACCAACAACGCTGCAGAGTGAAATTCAGTACAAAGGGTAGATGGTGAGTTTTGAAGCTGGACTCAGACTCAAGACTTTAATGCTTTTAAAAGCCCATTTTTGCTGACTTGGGCTGGGATTCGAGTCACATGGTCAATGACGCAATGTGGTTATGTAAAAATATATTAGTTTTTATGCCTCCAAATTGGAATCTGAGAAGGTTATACTGTCAGTAAAGTTTCTCAGATTGTGTATTCCAATCAGGGATTATTCTTACTGCATGGACATATTCGCTCCGAATTTCAGAGATATCTCAACAAGTTTGCCACAAACTACACTATACATCCTTTTCATGATTGGGTGTGATTACCGTACATTGAACTATTCAGGTCATTAACAATTAATGAAAGTGCAGTGAGTCTGCCTGGGGCAGTCAGCAGCCCTACTGGATTTTGCATGATCAAATATAAAGTCAACTGTCTGGAAAAGGAATTACATGGAGATAACAGGTGTTAGTTGTCAGATGAAAAGGATGTTATTGTTCTAGCCTCTTGCTTTAATGGAGCTTTCCTGTAATGCAGGGATGTGTTAGGCTATTGAAAACGAGCACAAAGTGTGAAAGCTTGTGAGCACGAAAGCTTCAGAAAGCGAAGCCTGCTTACATACATTTCTCTTTGGTTTGAAAGCCCAACTCTTCAATCTGGGGTGTTCCAGATTTTTTTGGGGGTGGGGGTTTAAAAAATTAAAACTGAGAAATCACATCACTGTGTAATGTTACCTCTCGTCCTCACAGAGCGCTAACAGATTTGGGACTGGTACCCCCTCTCCACCAAGAGCCTTCATGACTTTATACTCTCTCTCTACTGCATGGGCCGATGGGAGGAGTTTACCTGGCGGCTTCTTGCGCAGCACCATGTCGCGATCTGCGTAGCGGATGAAATACGTTGGATTGGATTGTCCGTGTTTGAACTGACGGATGTTTAATACACCATCGGTGCTGGAACTGGAAAGTAATCAGATAACAAAGGGGAAAAAAGGGAAACTTTTATGAGAAGGTAATCACACCAGCAGTAATTGAACTTATTAACTTTTAATATTAATAATAATACTGGGTTCTTTATCACACCCGATGGGAGTATCAAAACGCTCAGCATTTTTTTCCTGCAAGGTATATTTTTAAAGTATGGAGACCTACCCTTTATGCATATTATGCGTATGTTGGGATACACCAAGTGAGCAGGCTGGTCTTTGACAAAAGTGTCCAGTGACTTTAAGATTATTTACCCAATGTTGAGAGTGTCCAAGTAGGCTCTGAGTGACTCCACAGGCAGCTCAAGCCCCTTGCGCACGGCTGTTGTCCCGTCCATATAACCTTGTACTGGGAAGTTCAGTAGACCCTTCAATTCATGTAGAGCTTGCTGAGTGTCATCTACCTATGCAAGAATGTAAATAATACACAGTTCTTATAAATCTTATTTCATCTGCACCAACAAGCAATGAAAGTAGCATCACATTATTAGATAATAGAGTAAACAAAATGCTTCTTTATGCAGATGAGTTCATTAATATGTGTAGTGAGTTTAAAAGTTTCACAGTTTCAGGTAGGGAGTTCCAAAGCCTTGGTGCTGCGCTCTGAAAACTTCTCTCCCCCCATTGATGATTCGCCGTTTTTTCTTAAAGGAGTTTTTGTCTTTGTGAAGACGGTAAGCCTCGAGACCCTGAAGCATATAACTGCACAAGATCACTTCAGAAATGCTGAGGGCATCACCTTGTAAGATCTTGGAAACAACGAGTCACGGTTTATATTTAACTCTTTGGATGGGGAGCAAGTGCAAGTCAGTTAGCACAGGTATGATGTGTTCTGCTACAAGCTCATCACTCTACCACATTGGCCTTACCGGAGTAGCCCCCGTTTCAATCTCACCTTAATGGTATCGATCCCCAGGTCCCTGGAAGCCTTGACGTTAGGTACCAGGTCATCCAGGAAGATGCTCTCCTCTGGTGTGACCTTGAGTTCATCCAGACACAACTTGTAGATGGCAGGGTCTGGCTTAGCCACACCCACCTTACACGACTCTACAACCTGAAGACGATGAAAGAGGCAAGGACGGACAAACTTACTTCAAGAAAAGATTTTGGGGACAAAATTTCCCTGAAACTTCCTTTGAACAGTGGAGCACAAGACCCCTTAATATAACAACATCCCTGCCCATGACACTCATTCTCATTCTGTGAAATACGCTGGACTTAAAGACACTGGACACTATTGGTAATTGTCAAAGACCAGTCTTCTCAGTTGGTGTATCTCAACATATGCATAAAATAACAAGCCTGTGAAAATTTGAGCTCAATTGGTTGTCGACGTTGTAATAATGAAAGAAAATACACCCTTTTCACACGAAGATGTGTGCTTTCAGATGCTTGTCAAATGTCAAAGGTTGATTTTCTGCTGCCTGCCAATATTTCCTCTCTTTATGCACCTTGCAAGCCTGTATGTTTTGTTTTTGAAAGGGCAAGGGCACCAAGGCATTTTCTCCTTGGTAAAGGGCATCCTTAATTGCAAATTCCTACTGGAGCATTTCGAGGGCACCAAGGCAATTACCAGGGAGCATGGTGGCAATCGCCTCCGTGAAGTTTTAATTAGGCCTGCTTGCAAACAAACCTTCCATCATCTTACCACATCAAAGAAACCTGTATCGACTGCCATGAGCGTCTTCTTTGCTTTCTCATGCTTCCAATTGTTTGTGAGTAGTGCCGTCTTGAGGCCTTCTGCTTTGATGCACTTGAGGGCATCAATCATCTCAGGGAAGGGCATGGACGCCTTGGTTGCATATGCTTCAAGGAGACCAGACAGGGTGACCTCGTATCCCAGCTGTAGTGGAATATAGGTAATACAATAAATAATAATAACTAGTTCCTATAGCTCATATCACAATAACCATCTCAAGGCATCAGTGCCCTTGGGTCAGCAACATTTCTTTTCATCTTTTTCAGCCCACTGGGGAGATGAGCTGCCGTATCCTAGTAAAGTTTTTATTCACAATATCAACCTCTACCATCGCAGGTAACCATCTATACCCCTGGGTGAAGAGAAGCAATTATACTAAATTATCTTGCTCAAGAACACAAGTGCCTTGGCCGGGATTCTAACACACACTCCGATGACTTAAACCACCAGAACTTGAATTTGATGATCTTAACCACTCGGCCAAAACAGGGCGACAATGTGGTGAACAACCTCTGGATTAACTTACCAGCACTCCACAAGAGAGCCCTATGATGGCGGTCTCCCCATGTTTTAATTTTCACTGTATTGAACTCATTTATTTTAAAATGTCTTTGAACAAGGGAATCAATGTGCGGTGAAGAGGTTTTCAACTAGTGGTTTAATCCCAACGAGGCCTGGTTCTTGATAATTTTACCGAGACGAAGTCGAGGTAAATTATCAAGAACCAGGCCTCAGCGGGTTCAAATCACTAGTTGAAAACCGATTCAACACACTTTGATTCCCATTCATAAATACCTTTTTGGTCAAAAACATCAACACTTTTTGGTCAAAAAGTAAAATAAATGCAAAAAATATAATTGTTCAATGATTTCTTTCAACACACCACCCCTCCAGCTATGAAATGGTAAGGCCCTCAGATCGATCGGGTAAACAACTCCTTGAAAGGGAATGCTGTGCGTGTGGCGCGTACCGCGTGATGTAGCACAACTGTTTCAGCCGTTGCTCTCGACCAATATGAATGAAGAAACTGTCTTATAAGCACAGGTGCAAAGCTCGCGTTGTCACGACCATGTTTCAACACTTTTAACTAGTTATAAACAAAGGTTTAAACACACCCACGTGACGTGCTCATCACCAATAGGAATAGCGAAACTGTCTGAGGTATTTATGAATAGTATTTTAAAACTAACAACTGTTCAACTAATGAGATTATGATTTTTTTTTTTTGAAATTTAAATGATAGTCAGCCTCATTGATGAAATCCCACTGGTAAGATATTTGATATGTCTACATTCACTCAGAAATAGCATATTTTGTATACCTTATTCTCAAACAATCGGTACGCCCGCATTAGGCATGGAATGAGGTGCATGCTGGTCTAGCTAGCGATCAAGTTTGATTGTGAAAAAGGTCTATATGCTGATGCTTTTCATTTTAATTTAGGATTTCTTACCTCTTGAGAGCATTCTTTGCTGAATGCTGGATAAAACTGCTCGTTGGTTATCTCTCCTCGGTTGAGTTTATTCCACGATCCCGTTTCTCCTGATTTTCTTATCACCTTGACAACCAACCCTTCTGGAAGCCCTCTTTGTGCCTCGTATTCTACAATCAGCAAATTACAAACAAAAAAAGCTATCAGCTGCTGACATAAAAATGTAAAATAAGTTTAGCTTTGGGAAAACCATTTTGCTTCGACAAGTTTCCTATCTGTCAACAAGTTGTCCCATCCTTCAAAAAGTTTCTCTTCCAAACTTGTTGGTGCCTTTCTTGGATGTAGATCCCAGGAAAGACAATAAACTTCAAGGAACTACAAAAGGGATACAACATCATGGTTTTGGATGATATCTGACTCCCATCCACCTAGATTTCAATGAACAAACCTGTTGAACAGTTTCCATAGAGTTATATATAAGAACTAGAGGGCGCACGAGTGATGCTTCGTGCACAAACGCCACGGGACCGCAAGATGACAAGCGCGTCATTCTGCACGCGCGTTGAATATGAAATACACGTTTGAGGTTTTTTTTATTGAACGCTCACGCGATGCTGTTTGTTCAACTTACAAAATGGCCGCACAAACACACGCTGTGAGATGCCAGTTCTGTCAACTTAGAAAATGGCCGCCTGGGCGCATGCCGGGGCGCGAATATAGGCAAGTGCGCTCTCTAGTTCTTATATATAACTCTATGACAGTTTGACTAGGTCCTTATTTGACATTGGCAAAAATTTATTAATTGCTTTTTACAGCTGTGTATGTTTTCTTTATTGTCATGCCTTGCGTGATAATGCTAGTGTGATTTCTGCAGCCTCAGTCAAAGAACTAACATCCATTATAACACACCTCTTGCTTGTTCTGTATTCTAGTTGGCTGAAACATGGTCATGTGGAATGGACTAATATAGTCTAGTGATCGCATGTGCGTGTTTTGCGGGAACTAGTTCCCGAGTGGGCACTAGTCTTTGAAAATAGTGCCCGGTTACACCGCCCTCTCTTGATTTGAACTGTGAACAGCAACTACAAAACTTCCTTTCTTTTCAGATTTCTGTTCTTATTTCACATTATTAGACCGAGCTGTGTTATAAAACACATCTTGACTGGCATAATTCGGTAAGTAGTGTACGTCTATTCCCCCTCGGGCCTGTGAGTGACCAGAAAAGGGGCCTATTTCCCTCGACCTTCAGCCTCGGGAAACAGGTTGCTTTTCTGGTCACTCAAAGTCCCTCAGAGGAATAGACGCACACCAGTTACCTCATTGCCAGTCAATATGTGTATACGAATATCTAAATGCCCATAACTTTTTCAGTGACTATCCAGAAGGGGAAGCAGTCAGCTTGTCAACTCACTACACTATTAGCCATACCTTTAAATATTGGGCCTGGCTTGGCTATCAGAACCCCACCCATATCAAATATGACGGCCCGCTTTTTATCAAACACTGCGGATACTCTGAGACCACGACTTAGCCATGTCTGAGAGGACAGTCTGGCCATGTGACAGGGTGACTGGCCAAGGAATCCATGGCCCAGGAGATGGCAGGTGGATGCAGCCTTAAGGAGCCTCATTGTTGTTGCAGTTATCTTCTGATGCAGTTTAGTGACATCACCAATCTGCGAGACTGCGAGAGAACAATGAAATTTTCAATTTAATCAAATTTTTAAAATGTAAAAAAAAAATTAAAGAAGTGTCAGCCGCAGTCAAAGAACTTATTTCCAGAATCACCCCACTTAAGGAGTCTAAATGTTGAACATTTTGGGTCAGTATCACCAGGATGTATTTGAAACAGACCACTCAACCTCAACTCGACAACAAACAAGCTCAAAATTGTGAACGAAATTTAAACTTCTTTTTTTTCACCAAAGACTATCTTATGCTACAAGTGGATCATGTGGATCTGTTTCCTTACCTTGAAATAAACAATATTACATAACACCCAAGCAGATCCTTGCCATTTGATACGAGGATTGTCCGTCACGTGAAATCACTCACCGTGCATTTTTCGTTCCATTCAAAAAGTACTATTGCAAATTAAAGAAGTGTCAGCCGCAGTCAAAGAACTTATTTCCAGAATCACCCCACTTAAGGAGTCTAAATGTTGAACATTTTGGGTCAGTATCACCAGGATGTATTTGAAACAGACCACTCAACCTCAACTCGACAACAAACAAGCTCAAAATTGTGAACGAAATTTAAACTTCTTTTTTTTACCAAAGACTATCTTATGCTACAAGTGGATCATGTGGATCTGTTTCCTTACCTTGAAATAAACAATATTACATAACACCCAAGCAGATCCTTGCCATTTGATACGAGGATTGTCCGTCACGTGAAATCACTCACCGTGCATTTTTCGTTCCATTCAAAAAGTACTATTGCAAATTAAAGAGGTGTCAGCCGCAGTCAAAGAACTTATTTCCAGAATCACCCCACTTAAGGAGTCTAAATGTTGAACATTTTGGGTCAGTATCACCAGGATGTATTTGAAACAGACCACTCAACCTCAACTCGACAACAAACAAGCTCAAAATTGTGAACGAAATTTAAACTTCTTTTTTTTTACCAAAGACTATCTTATGCTACAAGTGGATCATGTGGATCTGTTTCCTTACCTTGAAATAAACAATATTACATAACACCCAAGCAGATCCTTGCCATTTGATACGAGGATTGTCCGTCACGTGAAATCACTCACCGTGCATTTTTCGTTCCATTCAAAAAGTACTATTGCACGCTGAGTAAAAACATCACTGTGTGTGCATGTCTAGTCTTTGGTAATGCAGCAGTGATACGAGGCACATACTACATTCGGCGTCTGCGTGTCTCAAATGGTACAGAACACACATTGTCACTGTTGAATCCAACAGGCAGACCCAAAGGCAAAAGAAACGGGTGTAATTTCGCAATTAAAAATTGTAGGCCTACACTTTGTTTGTTTTGAAAGTTGTATCCACCAATGAAAATGACAAAGATCTACTTGGATAAAACAAAAAATTAATGTTTTTCATTCGTGCAATGCCAATGGTGCAAATATTTTCATTCGTTGAAATGAAAGATGGAATGTTCCATTCAATCAACTCGGCTCCTTGCTTGAACCTCATCATTGAATATAGGACATTTCAACTCATGAACATAATATTCACACCAGTGCACTCATAAACATTCATTATTTGTATATTACTGTAATGGCTCATTTAATCCGGCGAACCCCCCCCCCCCCCCCTCTCAATCATGCACCCCCTCCGCCCGCCCCGCCCAACCGTAATCATTTCACTTTTTGACCATTTTCATTCATTCATACATGTCAATGTCATTGTCATTACATGGACATTGTTTAACAGATATCTTACTTAGCATTATAGAAACCTTAAGGATCAAATGCAAAGTTTTGAAATAAAAGTTGAATAGCTTATTAATCAGTTCTAACCTTTAAAAAAGTAGAAGACACCATCTAGCAGTCCAAAGTTTACAACCAGCTGGACATTCTACAACACATTCAAGAAAAGAAGAAAACATAGACACGCTACAACTTTTACTCTTTCTAAATAAAAAGTCTTATTGTTCACTTAGCTCAATCATATCGTCATAACTAACACATTGTATTCATATGATAATGGTTTAGTGTTTTACATGCTTTTTTAATAGTAACTGAAATTAAAGTTTTGTATTTACTTGTTTGTTTTCAAAAAAAAAAAAATGAAAAAAATATTAGAAGGACTTGTTTGTGAGTTTAACTGTCTAACACAACCATTCAATGTCCCGGAAGCGTATGGGTTCTGATGAACATAACAGAGTTACACTGGAAAGTAGGTCAAGTACGTTAACAGACGGACGACTAGCTATAACTGCACACGTATACCTCCCCTCCTGGTGACAGATTATTCGGTTTTGTGGATCTAAAAAAACAAATCAACAATGGCCGAGGAATGCGAGAGTTTGGAGAAAATACTGGAGGATCATCTGCCAGCCGATAAGTTAGCAGAAGCTCGACGAATCATCTATGGCCAAGATGGATCGAAATCAAAGTTTGTTGATCTTCATGACTTTTATTTGATTATTTTAATTTCAAATACAATTTTTTATTTATTGTATTGTATTGTATTACTGTATTGTAATACATAATATTATTATTATTGAATATTGTAGCCGTACAGTACAATTACGAAGTTGTCAAAGCTCATAACAACATGAGCACAGAACGGGTACTTTGAGTTGACCACTACTTTTTCATTAACACTTCAAAATTTCAAGTTTACACTTCATTTTTCCATTATTTCATTTTCCATCTATTATTTATTTTCAAGATGTTTCAAATGTTGGTGAGTGGAGTTAGCAATTCACTTCAAGTTCAATCTCTACTGCAGTGCAGTGCTAGTCATGGGTTTGGTGGGTTGTTTGGGCGAGTAACATTTGCCAAATATTAATAACAAAATGCCCTTTGGGTTAAGAACTTAATTAAAGGGCCACGTGTGACATTGCCTTAAATTGGGCGGGTTGAGCTATTATAAAAAGCATTTGCTATGAAATGAATATGGTTGGAATTTTGTTTTAAAGTAGAATATATGATCCACACACAAGTACAATTATGTTTTGAAATTAGATGGTATCTTTTCACTTTGTGAACTAACACGGTCCACCATTTTGTGGAGTATAAAATTGCGGATCACGTTAGTTCACAAGGTGAAAAACCACAGCGGTGCATTTTCCTGCAACGACATTGCAAAATCAGGTTTTTTTTCTACCGACATGACAATTTAAAGTCTTTGCACCATTGCCTTCATAATTATTAAGAGAACTTGTCAAAAACTTGTTTTGTTTTCAGGCCCTTAGAGTTACCAGAGGAAGCAGTTCGTCTTGCGAAGGAGAGAGATTTTGAGCTTGTCGGACATTCCATTTCAGCAAAGCCAGAAGAGCTGCGCCAACCTCGTATCGTGCGAATCGGTTTGGTCCAAAATAAAATCGTTTTACCAACATCGGCGCCCATCAAGGATCAGGTATATTTAATTGATCTCTAGTCTTTAACTCTCTAGACATGTTGAAACATTATAAGTTATCACACAAACGCGAGCTCAATATGGAAAAATATAGCGCTTCTGCGTACCATATCCAGGTTGGATATTTTACGCAGACACGCTATATTCTTAGTATTTTCACGAGTGCGCATGTGATAACGACTTTATCTTCAAGCAAACTTCAAGCAACGCATATGGCGATCAGCATTTGCACAAACGCACCACTTTTGAATTTACCTTAACTTAAAATTATAAGCTGTAGGTCTACGTTTTGCGTAAAGCTTATAGAAGCGCAATACGCAGAGTTGGAACACACAATACCCAGGGTGTGATATGGGCAGTGCAATATAAGTTGATATCACACTCCTTGTTGCTATAGATCAACCAATCAGAATCAAGATAATGGGAAATATAACTCTTAGGCAGGCCTACCTTTAAAAAAAAAGAAATTTTGTTGTTGTTTTGTTACAACAGCGTGATGCTCTACACAGGCGTATTGGTCAGATTGTAGAAACAGCGGGGCAATGCGGAGTGAACATCCTCTGTTTACAAGAGGCATGGCGTAAGTACACACCCATTTGGGTTGCATAGTTTTTCCAGCAGAATAACAATTTCTGTGTCAACCTCTACCCTTGTAGGCTAGGTACCAATTTATACCCCTGGCTGAAGAGAAGCAATTATAGTAAAGCATCTTGCTCAAGAGCACAAGTGTCAAGACCGGGATTTGAACCCACACTCCAATGACTTAACCACCAGAACTTGAATTTGATGCTCTCAACAACTCGGCCATGACACCCTTCGAAGCTGCCAGTGGTTGTGGTTCATGGTTTCACGCATGCGCCTAGCTGTATTGCGGTAATCTTCAATTATGAAGCAGCACTTGTAAGGAAGAAGAAGAAGAAGAAGAAGATAATAATAGAATACTAAGTACATTTTTTTTCTGACAATATTTTCATGAACAGAAAACTTTTTTACCTTGAGAACTAACAGCCACAGGTATTTTGTTTCTCTTATTTTCCTGTTTTGCTTCCATTTCCGTCATCAAAGATATGCCATTTGCATTCTGCACTCGAGAAAAGGAACCTTGGTGTGAGTTTGCCGAGTCAGCCGAAGATGGACCAACGACTGTGTACTGTCAAGAGGTAAGCTTTACTCAACACTCAACATGCAAGTAACTTAAACCGTGTAGTGGCCGAATGGTCACGCGAACTGTTCTCGAGCTCCATGGTGTTTTTGATCTGTCCACAGAGTCTGAATTTGTTTATGTCCAAGTCTTGACATTTGTGTCTTTCAGACAGCCACTTAACTATTGCACCGTCCTTTACAAGTGTTTACAAATCTAGCAATTCATCTAACTCAAAATTGCTTGAATTCTTTCCCTAAGCCTCATTCACAGCTCATATCACTGGAAATCTTCCATGTGTCAATTAAAAACAAATCATTATCTATCTTTACTAGTAAATATTATGTCTGCCCCTGTCTTTCTGGAGCAAATAAATTGTTTTGTTATACCAACTTTGTTTTATATATCAATTTTGTTTTATACCCCGATGTGTGTTGGCACAGTATACTCAGTACTTTACAGTGCTCTGTGAAATAAATCAAAGACATATTATTTGGTTGGGATTCGAACCCTTGACCTTTGCAACTCTAGAGCAGTATCTTACCAATGTGACCTTTGAAGAGGCAGTTCCAATCCTACATCTACTAAATGTTTTCTTATTTTTATTTGTTCGTGTCTGTATTGTCTCTCCACAGCTTGCGAAGCGCTACAACATGGTTATTTTGTCATCTATATTGGAGAGGGATTCGACTCATAGTGACACTATCTGGAATACAACAGGTACAAGTCAACAGTCCAAAATCAGCCTTTATTTCTGTGTCTTTCTCTACAGTTTGAAGCGGCTGCAAAGTTTACAGAACTGGGCAGCTCGCATTATCTTAAAGCTAGATCGTCGTCATGACTCCAGTCCTCTACTTAAATCTCTCCACTGGCTTCCCGTTAAAGACAGAATTCTCTTCAAAGTACTTTTGTTTGTTTTTTAAGCCTTCCATGACCAGACGCCATTATATATCAAGGATTGCTTTACTTTTCATAACCCATCTCGCCCTAATCTTCGCTCTTCTCGAGACCCATTTTTGCTCACCATTCCTAGGACCCGTAGCAAATCTGGCGATCGCACATTCACTGTTACTGCATCAACAGAATGGAACAACATCCCTTCTTTCATTACAGCTGCAAAATCCACTGACCAATTCAAAAAACTTCTGAAAACACATCTCTTCCCTGTTTAAGCGATTCTCTTTTCTCATGCTTTTCAAACATTGTGTATGTAGCTTTTTTTCGATAAGTTTTTGTAATTGTTTATTGTGCATTTATTTTTCAGTTTTTGTAAGCGCTGTGATATATTTTTCTATACGGAGCATTTCTAAATACCTGTTATTATTATAGTTTAAAGGGAAGGTATAAGTTTGGTAATCACTCTTGAAATTAATGGCAATAAAAACTTACTTGGTGATAAAAGTACGGCAGATTTCAACAAACAGATTTGGGAATCATTTCACTTCAAATTAATGTGTTTATTGAAAAATATATTGGTTTATATTCCACAAAAGTTGAATCTGAGAAAGCATTACTGACAATAACTCTCAGACTGTGTGTTCCGGTTACGGATTTTTCTTCCTGAGTTGACATAATTCGACCGGCATAATACCTACAAAAATGACAAAAGCAACAACAAATTAGTGTTGAAAGTGTACCATGTACATGGGCTGCAGACCCCCTCACCCAAGCTTTCGTTTTTGATCATGCTTGTGAAAATGTTGACAAATGCAAACAGGCCCTTCTACTATTGCAAACAATATTTCATTACAATTCTTCCTTTCTTCTTTTTTTGCTTACATCCAGTTGTGATTTCTAACTCCGGCGCTGTAATTGGCAAGACTCGCAAGAATCATATCCCCAGAGTTGGTGACTTCAATGAGGTATATGGAAAGTAGCTCTATGTTGTATTTTAGAATTGAATTGAATTTGATTAAAATTGACAATCTTAAAAAAATAAAATTACAGAGTCATTACAATAGTTAAAAGAAGATATGAAGAAAAGGGAAACGGTTGATTAAGAGGGGCATAAAATGGAAAAATGAAACACCCAAACTGTTGGACTCTGATTGTGGTGGTACACTGTATGCCTGATCCCATTATAAGCATGATTAGTCTACTAGTGCAGTCTTCAGTCCAACATACAGTAACTCAACACCCAAACTGTTGGACTCACATATGTATGGCCCTGGCCGGGAATCGAACCGGGGTCACCTTGGTGAGAGGCGACACTTTACGCACAAGCCAACCATGCCACCCATGCTTTTTAGTGGATGACACCCATGCCTACATCCTTACGGACTGCAAAGAGGGTAACACTGTTTCAACCCCAGGAGTAGGTGGCAACTTGCTCCTGGTGACAGTTGATTTGAGTCGACAGCCCAGTTCGACTGTTCGAATTAGTTATGTGTAGCCCACACCTTGAATTGGCCGTGACAGTTAGGCGATATCTTTTAAATACAAACAAATCATATAGTAAAAAGAAGATTAATTAGTTATGTTTGTCTTTTGTTATTTTGGCAGTCCACTTATTACCTTGAGGGGAACACTGGACACAGAGTCTTTGACACACAGTTTGGTAAGTTCACCTCATTCCACCTTAACAGATGGTCCTATTCAAAATTTAGCCTTGTAAACTGTTTTTTTTGATAAATCAAAATTATTTTTATGTATAAAATATCGATTATTTACAACCACAAAGTTATATGAAGTAGGTAACTCTAACTTGCCAAATTTTAACTTTTTTTGCTGGTTATGGTTTTGTTTATGGTTATAGTAATGGTTATAGTTATACATGTAGTAACTAGTGCAATAAACTGGTTGACTGATTGATAAACAGGTCGCATTGGAGTTAACATCTGCTATGGACGTCATCATCCTCTAAACTGGATGATGTATGGACTGAACGGGGCGGAGATCGTCTTCAATCCGTCAGCTACCGTCGGAGCATTGAGGTAAAAATTGCAGACTTTATTAGAGCAACAACCACCTAAGCCCAATTTCTTATTCCAGACCGTAGTCGTGAGAGCAATAGTCTCGCACAGAACAGCAGTTTCACGAGATAGTTGCGGAAGAGCCGTTTCCCTATCACTGTGGCAGACATTTAACGACTTGTCCACAAGTCTTGTCATGGCCAAGTGAAAGAGTGCACTGGACTTAAGCTCTGGGGTCAATTTCACAAAGAACTTAGGACTAGTCCTAGGATATATTAAAAACATAAGGCTAGTCCTAAGTTAGGACGAGTAAGGCATCCTTACTCAAGATAAGACTAGTCTTAGCTGTTTGTGAAATCCACACCTGGTGTCTCTCATCAACTGAGTGTGGGTTCTGCAGCCAACCATGCCAGAGACACCAAGCTGGAAACCCAGGCTGAAGACTTGTGTTTTAAAAATTTACAAGAAGATTTCTATCATGATCTCATTTAGTAACCGAAGTGATCGCCAGCATAAATTAACAAACCTGTGAAAATTTGGGCTCATTTAGTCATCCCAGTTGCGAGAGAATAATGAAAGAAAAAACACCTCTGTTGTACAACTTTGTGTGCTTTCAGATGCATAATAACAGGCTTCAGCTGAGGTCTTTTATTTTGAGTGAGAAATTACCTCTTTCTCAAAAACCATGTTACTTCAGAGGGAGCCGTTTTTCACAATGTTTTATACTATCAACAGCCCTCCTTGTTACCAAGTAAGTTTTATGCTTCCAATTATTTTGAGTAATTACCAATAGTGTATAGTGCCTTTAAGGGTTCAGGGAGTGGATAAATAATTTTTTTACGATTCCTTCTGTGTTTTAATTCTTACCAGTGAACCGATGTGGTCTATCGAGGCTCGAAATGCAGCCATCGCAAACACCTACTTCACTGCTGCTATCAATAGAGTGGGAACGGTAAGATTGTAGGCTTAATCTGTGGTAGACCAAGGAGCTGGGGGCCTATGGGTACAGAGATGTGATTTCTCTGTTTTTAACCGGGAATCTGTTTTTTGTTTAAACCCCCCACCCTCAAATTATATTTCATAATTAAGATTAAATTTATAAGAAAATGGGGATGGAACCATATAGAACACCCCAGATTGCAGAGCAGCGCTTTCAAAATAAAAAATAAATGTATATAAGCAGGCCTCGCACTCGAAAGCTTTCGCGCTTGCGAGCTTTCACCCTTTGGGCTCATTTAATTCAGTTTTTTTTTCAACAGCCTGTCACATCCATGTGTGTAGGACTTCGCCTCGGGTGCAATTTGCCCCAGAGGGAGTACAAAACCTATGGACCCTCGTCACAGCGTGCAACAATTGCTTTGTACATGTAATACCATGGTATCATATTATTCTTCTAAGGAAACATTCTGTTGTCATTTTCAAACATTATCAGTAGTTTTGGAGAAATGAGTAGAACAATTTCACAAAAATAGTTTTTTGGGTTTACGGGACTGAAAACATTGCTCTGTGATTTTCACTTTTTGTTTTCTTCTTCAAAAACTTCATGCCAAATAAAGCTGAAACTTCTACAGGTAAATTATACTACATACATCTTCATTCACAGTGAGTAGGGATTCATTTCATGACCAAAACATTGATCTAAAAAAAAAAAAATCAAAACCCTTAAAGTAAAAATAAAAGATTCATGAAGATTTGGTCCCCCATCATTTCAAATCTCTTCCTTGTTTAAAAATAAAGACCTGAACAAACTTACAAGGTTGTAGTTTGCAGTAAATTCACAACTCTTTGGATATTGTTTCATTTTTTTTTGTCAAACAGGAAGTGTTTCCATCTGCCTTCACGTCTGGTGATGGAAAAAAAGGTAGGTTTGCAGAGCTGAGAATGAGTGAATAACTTTGCGTTTTTTACTGGTGTATCCTAACATGTGCATAAAATAACAAATCTGTGAAAATTTGGACGCAAGTGGTTATAAAGTTGCAAAAGAAAGAAAAAACACTCTTGCTCCCGTTGTGTGCTTTCAGATGCCTTAAAAGGGTTCAAGACTGAAGTATTTCATATTTGAGTGAGAAATCACCTCTTTCTCAAAAACTAGGTAACTTCAGAGGGAGCCATTTCACAAGATGCTTTATACTATCAACCGCCCTCCATTGCTCATAATTACGTCTGTTTTATGCTTACAATTTTTTTGAGTTGTTACAAATAGTGTCCATTGCCTTTGAAGAACTGTTCATTTTGTTCCTTTACAGCTCATAATGACTTTGGTCATTTCTATGGATCCAGTTACGTAGCAGCTCCGGATGGAAGCCGCACAAGGGTAAGAACTGTGATCATAATTTGGAAACTCAGTCAACTGAGGATGAAATGTGGAAAAACTGCTCACATACCCTTTAAATTCTTAGGTAGTTTTTTTCTTCAGACAAATTCAAGTATGTTTTGTTTTGTTAAAAAAATAATTTTAGTTGTATAATAATTTTGTATTTCCAATTTGTCGTGTTATTTTTGAAGTTTCTTTTCATTTTTGGGGGTTTAATTTTTTTAATTTTTTTTATTTACTTAAAACCATAAATAACGAAGCTTTTCCGTCAAGTTGGTCGGGATTTCGTCTTTTAGAGGGCAAGGCCATTTTCATACAGCCTAATTGACTCAATATGTAACAAGTTGTATGTGGAAAGTTGATGGCCACTAAACAATTCAAAGCCATCACATGGTGTCATCCAAAGTACGGGCAGACAGATCAAATCAGTAGAACTCGCTGTTCATAGCTAACAAACAAAGCAAACAACACCTGTAAGGATTTGTTCACACTTCTTTGCGACTCAAACTCCCTCATGCACAATGACGTTTTTATGATATTAATTTCACAAGTAAAAAGAAACAAACACAAAATTGCTGGATATGGTGTCAGTTTTCCCCACGGCCTGTATTTAAAAAAAAAATTAATACTGCTCCTAGTCCTAACACCTACATCAGAAACATGATGCTGTCCTTCCACTTATAATGGAATTCCCCCTAGTTGGAATTAACCTCATATTACTGCGAAGAAATCCTGGGGACAGTTTTTTTTTGTAAAAGAATTAAAGTTTCTGTGACAGCTTTGATGTCCACCGTGGCTGTTCACCGCTTTGTTAGTCTTCCCTCATTACATGTAATATTGATGCCATATTACTAGTTTCCATTATTCCCATGGTATTTCTGTCTCTGTGGCTCTGAAAACCCTTTATGCAGCTTGCAGTATTTTTTCGGATTATAGACGGTTATATTTGGAACAGTGCCAGCTAGCCATGCATTTTTTAATTCTTTTTTTTATACCCCCCATGGTCAGGAATGCGCTGTGGTTGATTTGAATAGATATATGTTTTTGCGGCAATAGAGTTTTATTAATTTGAAAGATGATTTTTGTGTCACTTTGTAATAGATGAATCTTAGTCTAGTTTATAATCCCATGTGAAATAAAAGAAAATGGCGGGTGCTGACGTCGGTAACTATATTTAACTTTTATGGATGGTTGTTCAAGTTTATTAATGTACTTGAAGTAGGTGATGTTTGGAGCTTTGAATGGTGTGGCTAGGCTAACACAGTAACAAGATATAATTAAAGATGTGATGGGCTGTTTAAAAAAAAGAGCTGTGAGCTCAAAGCATGAAAGCTGGAGAGAGCACAAAAGCTTGTGAGCATGAAGCCTGCTTGCATTTATCTTTGGTTTTAAAAACATCTAATTTGCAATCTGGGGTATTCCATATCTGTTTTATGTTCATGTTATCTTCATGTCTTTATGAATTTGATCTAAATGAAAAAAAAATAAACAAGTTGGGGGGGGAGGGGAGGGAGGAGAAATCCTATTTCTCTAATAAGTACATGAAATATGCCTACTGCTTTGTAGTAACCTTGTACAAATCTTTGTACAAATCTCGGCTGTGGTCCCTAAGAGGTATTTTTAAGTTACTTCTCACTTGAAGTGTTGGCTATCGATGTGCTTTAATTGATCTGGAGAACACAAAATGATCTGCACATCCCCCGGGTGTTGCTTCAAAATATAGCCCTTAAGACTGTTTGGTTAGTTGCTCAACTTGGAGCAAATGAGCACCTCCCCTCCCCCGCCCGCATTTTTGTTTCTGCACCACTAATTTATTTTAAATCGATTCCAAAAAGGAAACTCTTCAAAAATAAATCAGATTTTTTTTTTGAGGGTCGCAATTTTAAAGTGTAGGGGGAAAGAAATTGCCTCCTACCCCCGCCAAAAAAGAAGAACACCAACAAGAAGGTAAATTTCAAGGGAAATAAGCTACATGACTTGTGGGTCTTCAAATGCTTTTTTTTCTTCTTGATTTGTGGCTGAACTTTAAAATAAGTGAGCTTTCAGGTTGAAATAAGTCAATTTTGTGACAAGTTATTACCAAACTGAGCTCCATCTTTAAATTTGTTGTCAGTAAAAGAGGTGAAGAAAGCATTTCTAGTATGCTATACCGCAATGGGTGAGGTGGGGTGGGGGGGGGGATAGGTTATCCTTGGGCAACTCATTTGTGATTCGAATTACCTTCAAGATTTAATTCAATGCAAGCATGAAGGCTTACATTTTATTGATCAATGTTGGGAGTCAATGTTTTCTTTGGTGCGTAAATTGTTGCTGGAAAAATCGTATGAATTTTGAATTTGTATTATATAGTTACTTTTATTCACTTCACTTGCCCCACGTCTCGCGCTTAATGATGCATTTAATGTTCAAGGAATGGAATGATGATCATGAATAATAAATTCATAGACGACTTAAACTGCCTGTCTTCCATGCATATTGTTGCGCAGTGGCGCATATCAATTTTATAACAACTCAACCTTTCCGCTAATTTTTTTTTTCTATCATTTTCCTGGCATCGCTTGTCGGGTTTTATTAAGTCATAAATAAATGAAATGAATCATTCATTAATAAATAAGTATCTATAATATACATGGTAATTTCAATTTGTATTGCTGCACAGACCAATTTGAGGTTGCAATTGTATGAAAAAAAGTAGTCATTTATTTGACTTGTGTTTTCATTTTAGAAATACCCCCTGTCTCCCCCCCCCCCCCCCAAATAAATCAAACATTCTTTGCGGGATAGTGCATTGACCAGTAATGCTATTCACACTCACTATTTGCACTGAGAAATCTCGTTAAAAATCTTTCATTTATGAATCTTGCATCACCTCTCACGCTTCATATAATCTTTCATCATAAATGGCTTAGGTATCTAAAAATAAGTTCAATGCGCATTACTGCATTGACCAATTATGCTATTAACACTCAAAAGTGTCATAAAAAATCGCTTCTTCATTCTGCCTGCATCATCCCCTCAACCATTATTATGCTAGCAATTGCCTATAAGATAACATCTACAAAATATAAAATAATTACTTTCATGATTCTCACTGTTCTCTTCAGTGCACAATATCACAAGACTAATTCTGTTTTTGACAGTCAATAAAACAACACCTTAAGTAGAGGGGTTCCAAGGTAAATTTTGTTGTGATCCACCCATTTTTCAACAGAAAGAGTCCTTTTGAAAATGAAAAACAGAATTATTAGTCCCTAACCTTGATACCCTTCTAGTGCAACTTTTGTCAAAATAATTTTTTGTTTTGATGTCACATTCAAATATGGTCTGTACACAATTTTTTTTAAAGTTTATTCCTTGTACACAAGACCTATGTCCCATACAAATGATAAAGAAATTATGGTTAAAGGCAGTGGACACTATTGGTAATTACTCAAAATAATTATTGGCATAAAACCTTACTTGGTGACGAGTATTGGGGAGAGGTTGATGGTATAAAACATTGTGAGAAACGGCTCCCTCTGAAGTGCCATAGTTTTAGAGAAAGACGTAATTTTCCACAAATTTGATTTTGAGACCTCAGATTTAGAACTTGAGGTCTCAAAATCAATCATCTAAACGCACGCAACTTTGTGTGACAAGGGCATTTTTTTCTTTCATTATTAGTTCGCAAGTTCGATGACCGATTGAGCTCAAATTTTCACAGGTTTGTTATTTTTTGCTTATGTTGAGATGCACCAACTGTGAAGGCTAGTCTTTGACAATTACCAATAGTGTCCACTGCCTTAATAAGTATCTTGCTCAAAGACAAAAGTTTCAAGACTGGGACTTGATCTGATGATTAGTAACACCAGAGCTTGAGTCCAGTGTACTTGACCACTAGGCCATGATACACCACCGAGGCTATTGATGATTCTTGAGTTCTTAAAACAGAAGTTACAACATGTAAGGGAGTCTAAAAATATTTAAATCGGGAACTCCCTGAAACAAATCTACATTCTGAATACTTTTGTTATGATTCTTGTAGGGATTATCTCGTACAAGGGATGGACTTCTGGTAGCTGAGGTGGATCTGAACCTAGTACGCCAAATCAGAGACAAGTGGAGCTTCCAGGTAAGCATATTATGTTGTTCTTTAACTTGCTTGTTTTCTGGCTTAACAGACTGTCTCAAATGTTTTGCTTTATAAAATGTTGTATATTTGTTGTATATTTGTTTTATGTTTAACAGAAAATAGTCTTGCATCGGAGATAAAGATGTATAATTTGTTTTTACCCTTACACTGATGTGTTTTAAGCACTGTATACCCAGTATTCTTCTTGCGTTGTGTGAAATAAACAATTCATGGCCAAATCACTCGATTGGGATTAAAACCCATGACCTTTGCGTTGCTAGAGCAGATTGCAAATCGGCAAATGGTTAAAATATTTTCTTTTCATTTCTTTTTTTCATTTATTATTTTTTTTGGTTGACCAAAGAAACAAAAATTTTTAATTTTGATATTTATTTGTTTATTTATTTATTTATTTATACTACCACTCTATTTTACTTCACCCCCCTTTTTTTAACCTTTTTTGTTGTAGTTTGATTGTTTTTTATTTACTTTTTTTATTTATTTGTTGTTGTTTTCGGGAGCTTTGTAATGTTTTCGGATGGCTGTCTTGCGGCCTAAGCAGCTAAGGGGCGTAAGGGGGGGGGGTGGTCTAACAGCTATGAGATGGGTTGGGATACTTTTTGTACAAAAAAACCACAAAGTCCACAGATTTACATCAAACTTACATGGTTTGAAGATAAAGATGGTTGAAAGCTTCCCTTAAATAATTACTTGCTGAGGTCCTGTGGTTTGTTTTAAGGAATGAGTAAAACAATGTCACAAAAACAATTTTCGTCTGAGGAGATGAACATTATTTTAGATTTACTTGCCTCTCCTAAAAAAATTGCCTACTGAAGCTGAAACTTCTCTAGGTAAACTATATCTCATAATACATCATCTTTCACAGTGAGTAGAGATTCATGTCATGGCCAAAAAACGTGATCTACAAAAAGGTTGCAAACCGTCAGCCATGGATAAGCGTATAAATATTTATAAAGATGTTTTTTCGTCCCTTTTTATTTTTTATTTTATTTCATTCCGCATATCCAGACAGAGCCTAGAGTGGAATAGAATCCATTTGTAAAGAAATTAATAGAATGCAATTTATTGCTCCCACGCGACATGCTATGGGTAGGATGAAAAAGGCTCTAGAGTAAGAGTGGGAAAAATGAAAATACCATTTTACTTCTGATGGTAAGATCAAGATAGATGACTAACTTGTCCCTGAGGGAATCATAAATTCAACCTAGTTTCCTGCAATGGTAGGCTCTAGTAATCATAATACTCAGACAAGTTTTTTAAAATTGATATTCATAAATAACTAAGACAGTTTATCCATTCTGATTGGTTGAGGGGGCATCACGAGGGCTTGTTTGAACGGATGATATAACACCAGTAAAAAGTGTTGAAACATGGGCGTGACACGCGACCTTGCACCTGTGATTATATAGTCTTGGTCCCAAGACCATTGGTGTTGCGCGGTCACACACAACCAACGTTCGGATTATGCACGGCAAAAACTGTCCACGCTTGTAATGAACGAACGCTAGCGGGCGCTCTGTTTCTCTGATTTAGATCTCACCATAGACCTTATCGCAAATACCAATGCGCAAGCGCAGACTGTTGAATGAGGTGCATTGTGGGATAGACATGAATCAAATTTTGCTACCAGCTAGACCACAATGCATTTAATTCCAAGCTTTACGCGCGCGCCCCAGTATTTGCGAAAAGGTCTATGGTCTTGAATATTTGCAACGACGGGTCTTAACTTTTTTATTGTTTTTCGGCAAATCTCCCCCGACTTTCCGGTGGAGCCAATCAGAGGCTGCGTTGCGGTTGGCTCATGAATAATTCATCAGTGTTGTGCATGTAGTGTACAATGCATGCAGTAATTCCATTGCATGACTTTTGCTTTACTCTGTGTGTGGGTATATATGTTTTTATCGGAGTATAATAATGTCCAGATCAGTAGGATTTGAAACTTTGACACAAGGTGGAAATACGATGAAAGGTTTGTGGTACCAGCACAAACATTTCTGTGTATGTCCAGATCCAGACACCTGCATTGCCATGATATGCAGCTTGAAATGCGATCGTGGCGTTATGCTCCCGACGTGCCAGGGCCCACACTGATGAAGCCTGTATTGGCTAAACAATTTGCTTATAGTTAGCACAAAATAGTATTGCTTAGCAGAAACTGGTTGCCAGCCAATTTTTAATTAAATTTGAAATTTTGTAGTGCCCAAGTAAATTTTTGGATAGTAAAGAAATTGTGTACAGTATTTTCTGCCAAACGGATATTAACTGGTGGGCCCTGTAGTGTTATTCACAGTGAAAGTTTTTTAATCTTGGGGGAAGGAAATCTTGAGGGATTCAAAAGCATCTTTGTGAGAACGTATTTTGAAACGTAACCGTAGCTGCATATCTTGGAACGTAAGCGTAGCTTGACTTGGGATTGAAAGGGTACTTTTTGATATTGTAGCGTAACCTATTAGTATCTTGGAGTGTATAAGCGTAGCTGAGTAGCTGCGTAGCTTGGAACATAACAGTATCTTTTGGTGGAGCGTAAGCATATCTTGGAACATAATTCATAGCTGCGTATCTTGGAACGTAAGCGTAACTTGACATGGGATTGAAAGCGTACCTTTTGATATTATGGCGTAACTTGAAGGAACGTAAGCAGATCTGTAAGCGCAGCTGAGTAGCTGTGTAGCTTGGAACGTTGACATCTTTTGGAACGTAAGCATATCTTGGACTGAAGCGTAGCATCTTGGAACATAAATGCAGCTGCGTATCTTTGAACGTAGGCATAGCTTGACTCGGGCTTGGAAGCGTACTTTTTGATATTATAGTGTAACTTGAAGGAACGTAGACCTAAGCGTATCTTGGAACGTAAACGTAGCTGCGTATCTTGGAATGTAAGCGTAGCTTGACTCGGGCTTGAAAACATATACCTTTTGATATTATAGTGTAACTTGAAGGAACGTAGACCTAAGCGTATCTTGAAACGTAAACGTAGCCGAGTAGCTGCGTAGCTTGGAACGTAACCAAATAACATTTTTTGGGAATGTAGTCGTAACAATATCTTTTGGAATAACTCATGAGAAATTTCGAGTTTTGATTGCTTGTCCAGCGGCGACTACTGCTATTCAACTCCCAGTTATTTGAGGCGAATAGTCGGGTCATTAAATTCCACTAGTTGCCCAGTTTAATCATTACCTCAAAAACAACTCTTCATTCACAGAATTAAAAAAAATAATACTTTGTTTGACAAAATTATGCTTTGAGGGAATTTTGTTTTAGCATTATTTTTATTTAAACCTTTTATAAAAAATTCTCATAATTTTTTTAAGCTACTCACACAATAACACTGTCAATATAACAATATGCGATATTCCTAGGTTTTGACATCATCAAAATTACCTGAAAACTCATAACAAAAAGAAATTAGGGGCCATGAATTAAAGTGGAGCATACTGGAACGTTGCGATCATAAGAAACAACGGATTCGACACCCGCAAGCTGGGAGTTCATAGCGCCTGGGATTTAACACCTTCAACCCCACGAGACACGGCATGGGCGGTACGTGATATTCCACAAGGCTTATTTCACGTTCCGATTGCTCCACGCCGTGGGGCCATACAGCGTCCGATACACGGACTCTCTGAATGCTAATTTTACGTTCGATTTTTGACCATTATTTACGATTTCAAATCGTCACGTATCCATAATCTGAATAGGTACCTATACTTAAAATTTCACTGTTTTCCTTTTAATAGGCCTATAATGACCACGGAATCACTCTTTGAGCAAAGATTATTAAAAAAAGACCGCCGATCATATTGACCTTTGACTCGATCTAGTTTGAATAGTCATCTTCAATTCGTCACGTGATATGAATATTGCATACATTAAAAGTAATTTACATAGTCTGGCCACGCCTTCAATTTGCAAATATCCAAGACCATGGTGAGCACAGGACATGGTGAGATCTGTAAATCAGAGAAACAGCGCCCGCTAGCGTTCGTTCATTACAAGCGTGGACAGTTTTTGCCGTGCATAATCGGAACGTTGGTTGTGTGTGACCGCGCAACACCAATGGTCTTGGAACCAAGACTAGTGATTATAAGACATTTGCTTCATTCCTATTGGTCGAGAGCAACGGCTGAAACAGCTGTTGTGCAACATCACGCGATACGCGCGACGCCCACAGCATTCCCTTATAAGGAGTTGTTTACTCGAGGGCGGCGTAAGCCTTACCATTTCATAGCTGGAGGGGTGTTGTGTTGAAAGAAATCATTGAATAATTAAAATGTTTGCATGTATTTTACTTTTTGACCAAAAGTGATGATGTTTTTTGAACGAAAAGGTATTTATGAATGGGAATCAAAGTGTGTTGAATCGGTTTTCAACTAGGGCTTTAAACCCGCCGAGACCTGGTTCTTGATAATTTACCTCGACTTTGTCTCGGTAAAATTATCAAGAACCCGGCCTCGTTGGGATTAAACCACTAGTTGAAAACCTCTTCACCACACATTGATTCCCGTATTATTATTATGATACATTTTTGGTAATGAGACTAAGAATGCCTCATAGTTGAACTTAATCCTTGTAGCTCATAAGCCGGAGGAAATAACAGCATATTTCCATGGTGTAGGATCTTAAATTTCATGCTTGGAAAAATGAAAAAAACTTGAATGGGAAACAGTGTCTAAAGCAATGATAAAGAGCAGCAGCAGGGGCAAAATTGCATTTTCGTGAAAACAGTAATGAACTATGAACAACAAATTTATTATAACAATATCGAAGATATAGCGCATGTATCTACCAAACAAGGTACTTAAGGCGCTGAGTATATATACAAACTTTCTGAAAGATAGGTCATGCAGTGATGAATTAAGAGACCCAATTATGTAGCGCCTTCAAAGGTTTACAAGGTGCTATGGCGCATAGGCCCTACAGCACCTTTTAACCAAGTATCAGACTGCCTTCGTCACTAGATGCTAATAGGCTTTTCTTGTCTTGGCCAGGAGCACAATTGGCTTGACCAGGATTCGAACCCACAATCTGGGCCCAATTTCATGGCTCTGCTTACCGTAAGCACAGAATTGGCGCTTACGGAAGCAGGGAATTATGTGCTTACGGCAAGCGTATTTCACGGGTTAGCGGCGTATTTTGGCTTCTGCGCAAGCATACTCCGTGTTACTAGGCATTCTACGCTTACAAGGCTAGCGCAGAAATTCGGCGCTTGCACGTAAGCGGGGAATCGTGATCGTAAGCGCAGAATTCGGCGGTAAGCAGAGTCATGAAATTGGGCCTTGATGACTCAAGTCTTGCTAACTTGATACACCTCGTTGTAATACATTGCATTTGATTATTTTGAATACAGATGACTGGACGTTATGACATGTACGCCAAGTCATTGACTGATGCAGCATCTCTAGACTTCAAACCCAACATCATCAAAGAGTAGAAAAGATGTGCCTTCCATCCAATGAGAGACTTTTTGGAACCCTAGGTGGCAGCAGACATACCAGGTAATGATCAGATATTTGCATAAGTCTGAGCAAGTGCACTCTTCCAAGAAGAATGGAATGTCTGCTGCCACCTAGCATCCACAAATAATGATTAATGATACAGTCTGGTTACACCACTTAAAGGTAGTACCTTGAAAAGATCCCTGTATTGTGCCTTATATTGTTGTTTGGTTTGGGGAAAATCAATTCGAAAATCTCAACAAAGTATTTGAGGAGGAGAAGGTGTAGAAGTTGAGTCAATCATGAATTACTGAACCACATGTGATTTTGTAAGCCAATTTTCTCCTTATAACAAATAAATAGATGATGTATTTTAGGTATTTTTCACTATGAGAGATATATACTTAATTACTTTATGAAGTACAAAACTATTTTTTGAGCAATCTATGTTTCCATGCTAGTTATTTGTTGAATGATTGGAAATAAAAACAAACAAACAAACAAACAAACAAACAAACAAACAAACAAACAAACAAACAAACAAACAAACAAACAAACAAACAAACAAACAAACAAACAAACAAACAAACACGCCAACAGACAAACAAACAACAAGATATACATAAAGTCACTGTACCATACCTTGTTTCTTGTACACAAGAAAATTCCATTCACTGAAACATCTAACCTTCTGCCAGAACCAACCAAAGTATTTTGATATTATACATGACATTGGAGTAGTAAAACAAGAAAGAGGACCCACTCCTTGTATCCACAAGATGTGCTCGAAACAGCAATAATGTTATAACAGTGTCAAACAATAAGAACTTAAAGGAATTATACAGAACTTGTAAGAAACAAAGTCGTTTCAGATCACAGATTTACATAAATGATAATAATGATAATAACAGAAGATAACATCCCTTGAAATATTTCTATCTGAAATGTCAATGAGAAATAAATAAACCTAATTTCCCGTTTAATGTTTATGGTGCAGTGAGTGTTAGATTAATTTTTTTTTTAAATCAAAATGTGTAATCGCTTTAATACTTGTTTCTCGTGACCTAGTTGGCCGATCAATCTCAAACTTCTACAGGTTTGTCAGTTTATGTATATGGTGGATTACATACAGTGCTTACACTGCCAGCAACTATTTTGTTACCAAAATTGCAATGTTAATGTTCCTTTTAACGTGTTTAATTAGCTCATTTTGGTAACGCAAAATATATATGGGAATTTCAATCAATAATATTATATCAACTATTATTAGTTAAGAATAGTTCGTTTTTAAGAATAAAAGTTATTTCCAAAGTGTGTTTTTTAACTGAAATTTATAAATCACCTTCCAAGTATTTTCAAATGTACCATTCAAATTGTATTATTTCTGTGAGAATAAAGCTGTATTTGAATTAAATGAAGTTTGTGACATCGTTGGATTTTTTTTCCTACTTATTTATTACTTATTTATTTGTTCATGTATTGACGACCAATTCTTTTTTAATTCAAGCTGAGTTTAATAATGTGAAACGGACTGATTCAAATCGTGCTCCAAATAAATTTTTCCTCAGCCTGCCGGCAGACATGACGCCCATACATTGATCTCCTATATTTCTGTGAATTCAGGCTTCACACTCCCAGGCATAATCAAATGGGGGCATTTCTGCTCTAGATAAACTAGTTTCCTAAAGACACGGAGCAGATCGGCCAAAGACAAGTATTTTCACTTGGTGTACCCCAACATATCTGTGGAAATTTTGGAAAAAAAGGTCATCGATGTTGCAAGAGAATAATCAAAGAAAAAAGACCCCTGATGCACAAAATATGCTTTCAAATCTCAATAAAAGGCTTGAGGCCTGAAGTATTTTAATGTTTGAGTGAGAAATTACCTCTTTCACAAAAACTACGTTACTTCAGAGGGAGCCGTTTCTCACAACGTTTTATACTATCATCAGCTCTCCATTGCTCGTTACCAAGAAAGTTTTTATGTTATCAATTATTGTGACTAATTACCAAAATAGTCAGTGCCTTCAAGGGCATCACCCTAGTGTTTTTTTTTTGTGAGAAAAAGTTCAAGTGATAATGACCTGTGTGTGAGTTTTAAAAACAAATGCATTTCGTTCGTGCTTGAGGATGCAACAGAATGGAGGGTCTTTCGGCTCATTGCTATTCGATATATGGTCGGCGGCTGGGTGGGCTGTGTATTGAGTGTCGCAGACTCTCTCAATATAATCTGGCTTTTTCTATTTCACTTGGTTTCGCCTTGTGAAATTGTATACGTGTAGTCCGGATTTATATTAAATGACAATGTACTCATAAGTGCACTCAGTATCTTGTATTATGTATATAATAAATTAATAAATGCCACTGAACAGCATCCGAGTGCTTTGGTATAATGTAACTTTATAGTAAAACAAAAGCAGAAAACATTTGAAAAGTGCAAAAGGGTTCTGAAGTTTTGAGGAGTATCAGCCGTTGAAAGTTAATTTTGATTTTTTTTTCTTTAATCGTAGTCTTTTCTTTCGGTAAAACGAAATTCCTAATAGAGGACCTATTATAAATAATTAAAAGTAAAAAAGAAATGAAATAACTGGTTATATTTTTCATGACGCTTTTACATTTCAAAATGTTAAAGATGCTATGTCAGATTTGTGGCCGATTTGACCCCAAAATTTTGATTTAAAATTCATAGGTATTTTGATGGGGGTCGAGAAAGTTACAAGCTTTCATTTGAGCCATTGCTCGAAAAACTCCGCCAATTATTAGTAGCAGTGAAATAAAGTGCTCAAAATTTTGTCGGGATCCCGACAATATATCACATGACCAATTCTTATGTGTTTTATAAGAAACGTTTTAAATTTTTGTCATGGTTCCTGACCATTAAAACTAAAAGTTAAACTTGTTTTCGTTAGAGAGGGTGATACTCTTTAAAGGCAGTGGACACTTTTAGTAATTACTCAAAATAATTATTAGCATAAAACCTTTCTTGGTGACGAGTAATGGGGAGAGGTTGATGGTATAAACATTGTGAGAAACGGCTCCCTCTGAAGTGTAATAGTTTCGAGAAAGAAGTATTTTTCCACGAATTTGATTTCGAGACCTCAGATTTAGAACTTGAGGTCTCGAAATCAACCATCTAAACGCATACAACTTCGTGTGACATAAGTGGTTTTTTTCTTCCATTATTATCTCGCAACTTCGACGACCGATTGAGCGCAAATTTTCACAGGTTTATTACTTTAAGCATATGTTTAGATACACCAACTGTGAAGTCTTTGACAATTATCAATAGTGTCCACTCCCTTTAAAACACTATTTACTAACAACTCTATTTTTTAATGTTTGTGGTCAAAAATCTGACATAGCATCTTTAACAATGAGAAGAAAAATGAGTTAACCCCTAGAGCTATCCACAAGGTTTTTTTTCTAAACCGCGCCCTCTCTCGTTTAAGTCAAGCTATCCCGTTCAGCTTATTTCATTTGCATAGTTCATTGGGCCGACTGGGGAATTGCTCTATTTAGGTAAACGGCTACAATGGAATAATATACAGCAATGTTTCCAGCCGACCTGGTTGTGCCACTTTGGGTAAAGCCTCGGGCACTCGAGAGGAATAACATCTTCTGTCAGATGCCGGTTTGATTTGGACGCTTAATGATTAGAGATTTTTTTTCCATTTCCAGAAAACATACCTTTTGCAGCATTGTTTTTTTTTTTTTTTTTTTTTTTTTTTGGCAATACCTAAGTGAAGATCGAGTTCAAAAACACCCACATTTCTACATTTTCAAAATAGCTTATAATACCTATTATTTCATCAAAGAACAGATCTGCTCCGGTCCTATAAGCCTACCCAAATTATTATTTCGTATGCCATAGGTTACACTCTGAACAGCATGCTGTGACTGTGTGCTAAACCCCATAAGCCATTTTGATGGTGGGCACAATACTACAACACTATTAGGTTTGGGTAAAGTCTGCCTGTAGACACCCAAATCAAACAGTACACTGTGTCCTCTAAACCTTGAAAAGGCTCATGTTTGTACCATCAAAGGCACAATTCCATCAACCACCTGGCTGCATTACCATGGTACGTCTGGGAAAAAGACGATACGGATGTGTTACACGTCGTGATGATGGACTCATACTAGTAAACTCAACCCCCCTGTGAGGTATGCTTAGAGGCTGCGCCGGGTAGACAATTTATTGGCTGCTCTTGTCTTGACAACTTGACATAGCAACGAGGGCACAACAGGCTGCAGAAATAATGTTTACAGTTTTGTATAGGCCCGCGCTCGTCTGTAAATGACACATACGAACCTAAACGAGAAAAAGAGATCAAGTGCGCATGAAAACGAAATTGATTGCAGATATAACTAAACGAATGGTTTATGGCCTTATTGCATGGCTACATGGTCTTTTTCAAACAATAATGAGGTCACCCTAAATTAACATGGCCGTAATCCGGATAGCAATGATGTAAATAATGAGTTGCAATTTATTTTATGGGTAACCAAAGGGAAAACCCCAAGGTCTCCACAAAGCGACTAATTTAATGGTAAGATCGTTTCATGTTTTTATTCTACATTTCTAACATCCCCCCCCCCCCCACAATCACCATAAAGCTGCTCTCGCACGGCTTTACTTGTTTCAGTTTATTCATTGTTACAAAAGGAACATATAATTCCCTTTACGACCAGCTTGGTTGTAAACGTTCATGCAAAATGCGCCACAAACTCCGACTTCCAATAAACCAGTCGCCTCAGCACACGTTGTTTAGAAAACATAGAAAGGGGAAGGAAAATTCATGTTTCGCGTAATAAGGTTCGGTGACATTTTTCTTTTACAGTTTGTGGACGTTTTGATGCAAAATTTCTGCTGTATCTTGGTTTAGGTTCAAGAAAAAGGCAACATAAAAGCTTACTGCATCACTTGTAGAGCTTAAAATAACACCTTACATGTTGTCCAAGTTAAAATATTCTTAAAATGCTTGTGATTTTTTAGTTCTGTGGCATCATGACATGATTTCCTAAGCTTTATCTTATATTTTAGCTGGGAAAAAAAAAACGATTCAGAAATGCCTACAGCGTCATGTTAGGGCATGATTTTTTGCTATCTGACTGGTCTTTCGTTCATGTTCCAAAAACCATTACACAAACACTTATTTAGACAATTAAATGCAGAAAAATTTACCAACATAACCAAAACAGTAACCCTTTTTCTAAAACCCTAAGCCTTTTGGCCCTAAAACAATAAAGACGAAAAGCTGACCCCAAATAATTTTGGGAACAGATTACAATCGGCAACTCCGAAAATTAACTAATTAACTTTATCTTATAAACTCTTAACGCAAACCCTAACCTACGATTCCAAACCACCCCAAACCAAACCTCAATATTATATAAACTCCCAATCAAACAACAGCAGCAAGCTAATTATAGCTCAGCACAAACAAATGACTCTCCTAGAAAATGAACTGGCGGTTTTCAGTGTTCTTTTTACCATGTTAAGTCTCCAATAATTAGAGCAAGACAATTCATGTATAAAATAAAACAAAACCAACGAGCTTGCCTCAGGTAATGCAGCCGAAACAGACAAGCATGAGAAAACATGTTAAATGCCTGGGCACATTTGGTAATTGTCAAAGATCTCACTTGGTGTATTCCAACACATGCATACAATAACAAAAACCTGTGAAAATCTGGACTCAGTTGGTTGAAAAAGTTGCAAGAGAATAATATGTGTGCTATCATTTGTTTTATAAAAGGCTTCAGCTGACCGACTTTTATTATTTCAGTGAGAAATTACCCCTTTCTCAAAAACTACGTTACTTCAGATGAAGCCGTTTCTCACAATATTGTTTTATACTATCAACATCTCTCCGTTGCTTGAATACCAAGGTTTTTTTTTAAGTAGGCCTATTAATTTACCAATAGGTACCCCAGTGCCTTTAAAGCCATTATACACTTTCGGTAAACAGTATTGTCCAAGTCCCACACTTCGTGTATCACAACTTATATATATAATAACAATCCTGTGGAAATTTCGGCTCAATCGGACATCGGAGTCGGGAGAAAATAACGGGAAAACCCACTCCTGTTTTCGCGCGTTTCGCCGTGTCATGACATGTGTTTATAACAAATCCGTAATTCTCGCTAACGAGAATTTATATTGTTTTACCGTTTTCTCAAAAAGTAAAGCATTTCATGGACTAATATTTCAAGAGAAGTCTTTCACCATTACCTTCTGTAAACCCTGTAAATTATTTGTAAATCTGTGAACTTTTTTTTTTGCTGTACCGAAAGGGTCCATCGGCTTTAAACGACAGCAAAGTGATAATGAATGGATGCCGAGGTGGTGGATACAGAAGAAAGTTATAGAAACCAAGCTCTATTTCACGGTGACTTCATAAGAGTGACCAACACTGATTGATTGCACGGTTATTAACCTTCCACAGTGAGACCTGAGTATCAAGTGTCCTCAAGTATGGGCGAAATTAAAAAAAGAAGGAAGAACGATCCTGAACTTGTGTGGAATAGAATTCCGTGACCGCCCATCATTTGTTGCACCAATGTCACAAGAAGGAAATGCCGACAGAAGACTGACAAAGGGAGCAGCTTGAAGCTTCGACAGGGAGAGTAAGATATCAATAAATCCCACTTGGAAGAGTGCGTCCATCTCATCCACTGTTTCATGACCGATGTGAATAGCCCTATTCCCATGGAAGTTTAATTACATTGTTACCCACCACTTGTAGAATGCCTTGTGATCTGCTTAAAAAAAAACGTCAACCGTAATAACCCTGTTACCCTACACCAATACAATGACCCTATACGCTCACCCTAAAGCTAACCATTGCCATACTCTATCACTAACCACAACCCTCACCCTAAACCCTAACTCTAAACTCAAACCCTAACCCCACTCAAAATCATTACCCCACCTTAAATCCCAACCCCAAACCCCACCTGAAACACCAACCAAAACCATAACCTGCACCCTAAAATAACCACTATCCCTAAACCATAACCATATATAACTCTAATACTTACTCTCTTTCAAAACTGTTGCTCAACAAATTCAAATTAAAACCATCGGAAGAATGCATCGACATGTCTGAGCCACTTACTCAGGTTGAATCTGAATTTTTGTGAAGGATAATTGACACCTAAAATAACATGAGCTCTCATGGAGCTTTAATCACTTAAATCGCTCCGTTTGTATACGCCCGGGAGCATGCAAGAGCTATGTGCTAAGACTCATTGGAGCTTCATGTAATTGGGTTTGCAAGGTGCTGCTGCGAAATCCTTAAGACAACCAAAATCCGAAACCTAACCATACCATCACCCTAGGCCCTAAACCCCAACCCCACACTTTAACCCTAACGCTGACACTAACCTAAATTCTATCCCTCATCATAAACCCCCTAACCCTAATCCTCACTCGCTTCGTCCTTCGGATGGGACGTAAACCCGTTGGTCCCATGTGTTGTGTAAACACACGTAAAAGAAAAGAACACAGTGCACTTATCGAAAAGAGAAGGGGTTCGCCCCGGTGTTCCTGGCTGGATTGACAGCATATTGTGACACAGCCCCTTGTTAACCATATATTAGGTCTTATATCTCAAAAAATTCGCCCCACTCCTTGCAATATAATACCTGCATGGCGCTTTGTATCCTTTGGCAAAAGGCGCGTTATAAATACGGTTATTATTATTTCAAAACTGTTGCTCAACAAATTCAATTTACAGCCATAAGAAGAATTCATCAAAATGTCTGAGCCACTTACTCAGGTTGAATCGGAAATGTTTGTGAAGGATAGCTGACACTTATTAACATGACACAGCTCTCATGGAGCTTATATCACATCCTATGTGTGTCTCAAATCGCTCATTATTTCTTACGGCAGGCATGAAAGAGCTATGTTCTAAGTATGATGTTCTTTGGAGCTCTATAGTAATTGGGTTTTTATGAGATGCTGCTGCGAAACCTGCAGCTAACCGTTCCAGAATTCAGGAAACACTGCATCACTGGGGTAAACCCTTTCTAATGACATGTGTTATGTGATTCGTTTACGTTGAATTCGTTACAGAACACACAGGACCAACAGCTTTATTTCCCATCCGTGGGACGAAGCATGATACCCTTATCATGGTCGGCCATAAACGTCTTTTCATTTGAATCAAATTGGTCAAAGCTAGATTGGAAAAGACAAAAAATAGTCTGGTTCAACGAGAATCACTATTCATTGCTTGCTGATAATACACCCAGGGATCGGGACAATTATGGTAAAGAAAAATAACATCTATTAAATTGTTGCTGAAGGCTTCCTGCCTCTAGCCATCGGGCTAGCTCGGTGGTCTAGTGGAAGATTACTCTACTAGCAACGCGAAATTCGGTGGTTCAAACCCCACCGAGTGATTTAATTGCATGTGGATGTTTTTTCCACAGAACTCGGGAATGCAATGAGTACATGGGTACAACGGTTGGGATTCGAACCCACGCCGTGAAAACATTAGAACTCAAGCCAGCTGCATTAGACCTCTCGACCATAAAGCTGCGTGTTTTCATTTAGTATATTACAATGAATACTATTAAATTGTTAACTTTAACGTAACCTTAAAGTTTATGATAACGATTTTGTAGGAAAGTATTACCGAAATGCAGTCATTATATCGGACTTGTGGTTACATGCTCCATTTACACAAACTGAAAAAGTTTAAGGGACGAGTGGGTTGAAGTCCACCTACGCTTTCGTTTTCCAGAAAAATGTTGATCTATAAAAACTTTGATGTCGCTTCTATATCTTTTTTTTTAACCGTTAGATGAGACGAAGTGTTTTTCTTGTTTTGCTTGTTTGACCTTTTGAAAGTCAGGTAAGCTGCGTCTGGTACGTAGGAAATTATCTGTTTGAGGTGTACGTTTTTATATTTCTAAATATGTGCTCATGGACAAGGTTTGCATGCAATTCACTTGCAAGTATCTGTATGAAAAAGTGTAAAACAAACACTACATTTTTTTCTGCGTACACTTTTAGGTGGGAGGGCGAGGGCATTGAAAAAGTGGTGGTTGATACGCTTGTGAAAATGTTGATATAATTTTGTGAACGACCTCTGAGGAATAACATAATTGTAGTCCAAACAACAAGTAGTCCGGATCCTTTTACCCGAGTGTATATCGCTGATGTTCTCGCCAGATAAATTACATTCTCCCCAAAGAATTCTATCGTTGAAATCCATGATTTGTAAAAAGCTACTTCTGATTCATATTTCATCGAGATGCTATATTTATAAGACAGTCTTCAGTCGGTGTGAAATTGCTTCAATCTGTCGAGAATTCCCAAGGCTGTGTCTCATTTTAGGCTGGAAATATCTTCTTTCTTTTTTTAGTGGCGCACAGCTTCAATTCCTGGTGTCTCAGGTCGTAACACATTATGGGTGGTTTTGAGAATTTTGATTTTTTTTTTTTAAATTGTTTAAGAAAAGTAATTTGCCGATTTAAAGACACTGGACACATTTGGTTATTGTCAAAGACCAGTCTTCTCACTCTATCTCAACAAATTATGCACAACATTACAAACCAAATGTGCAAATTTGAACCTAATTGGTCGTTGAAATTGCGAGATAATATTGAAAGGAAAAACATCCTTTTCTCTTTTTACAAGAAGAAATAGTTTAATTTGACAGAAAAGAGAAAACGAAAAGTCTTTGAAGCTTACAAAATAAACTTGTCTTGCAATTATTATCAAAATCAAAGTAATGTGGTTATTTAAAAAAAGAAAGCTTTATTTTCCTCCGTGGAGATTATTCGCTACGGATTTTCGCAGACCTCAAACACGCTCTTTAAAGGCAGTGGCCACTATTGGTAATTGTCAAAGACTAAGCCTTCACAGTTGGTGTGTCTCAACATATGCATAAAATAACAAACCTGTGAAAATTTGAGATCAATCGGTCATCGAAGTTGCGAGATAATAATGAAAGAAACATAACCCTTGTAACACGAAGTTGTGTGCGTTTAGATGGTTGATTTCGAGTTCTAAATCTGAGGTCTCGATATCAAATTCGTGGAAAATTACTTCTTTCTCGAAAACTATGGCGCTTCAGAGAGAGCCATCTATCACAATGTTTTATACTACCAACCTCTCCCCATTACTTGCACCAAGAAAGGTTTTATGCCAATAATTATGTTGAGTGATTACCAATAGTGTCCACTGCCTTTAAACACAATTTTTACTTTGTAAAAGTAAAACCACGATCGAGCGGTTCTAAAACTTAAATGTATACCTGCCTTCGAGGGCAGTTTCTTAAAAAACACAAAATACATCGTTCAAATTTGTTTTCTGCTCCAATGTTTTGAACCTAAAGTTGATTAAAGGCAGTGGACACTATTGGTAATCACTCAAAATAATTATTAGCACAACACCTTACTTGGTAACGAGTAATGGGAGAGGTTGGTGGTATAAAACATTGTGAGAAACGGCTCCCTCTAAAGTGACATAGTTTCCGAGAAAGAAGTAATTTTCCACGAATTTGATTTCGAGACCTCAGGTTTAGAACTTGAGGTCTCGAAATCAACCATCTAAACGCACTTAACTTCGTGATGTGACAAGGGTGTTTTCTTCTTTCATTATTATCTCACAACTTTGATGACCGATTGAGCTCAAATTTTCACTGGTTAGTTATTTTATGCATATGTTGAGATACACTAACTGTGAAGGCTAGTCTTTGACAACTACCAATAGTGTCCACTGCCTTTAAGGACATCGGCTCGTTAGTGAGAGTTAAACTATTCAACCGCACGGGCGGCAACGTTCCGGAAATGTGCATCTGCATTTGCACGGTTGAATGAAACTGGTTTCAGAAAATAATTTCATATAAGGGAATTCCCGAATTAAATTTAAAAGGTGAATCATTTGACTCGTAATATTCAGACGATACTATTCGGTTCAAGAACGCCGTTAAGTTTCCCAATTAGGTTCACGTCATTATTTTGGCACACGTAAACCTTTAAAGGTTAACTGCCAACGTCACCATATTTGTTGGATTTTATAACATTATCAACCAATTATGTACTTGTTTACGCCATGCAATCGACAACCGAACAATAAAACAACCATACTCATCACCACGTGGATACATCGTACACCGTGTCTAAAAAAAAACCTATACACTTTTGAAATGGCTACCGAATAAATAAAATAAATGATTCTGGGGGAAAAGGTTTATATTTATAGATAGCTAATGGTCTCAACTTTCATATGACACCAAAACGTCCGAAAATAATTCATGCTTGGGTGAGCACTGCTAACTGAAGAATAAGTAGCCGTCATCTTGGATTGAATTTTGTAAGCTCCAAAGGACTTATAACCTCTCAAAAATTGGAAAGCTAATCCCTGCGCAACCTAATTTTCATTCCCTTTACAAAAGTGAGCAGAATCATGAATTATTTTCGGACTTTTTATCTGTTATTATATGAAAGTCAAGTCCATAAGCTATCCATTCATTCAAACCTTTTTCTCCAGAATCATTATGTTTTATTCGGCAGCCATTTCAAAATTGTATGATTTTTTCTTTTCTTCAGACACCCTGTATTATTAATAACTAAGTATATAAGTGGGACCACGTCCTTACAATTTATTTTTCAATCTTTTAGTCTCAGTGTAGGGTCAAATGGAATCAGTCATCGTGTACAATCTTGGATGTCTGCCCGGAAGCATATCAAATCAGAACATGTTTTTGTTTTCTTTGAAAACAGGCAAAAACCGTCCCCTGCGGAAATAGTTACATGTATGTATGGGGATCAAATGTTGTTAAATTTGAAAAAATGTAAATCATTTTAAAGAAGAAAAAACCCCGAGAAATATGGAAATTATATTTTGTTTTGAGCGAATGCACGAATTTGTTTGAGTAAAAGAATATTATGGTTGTTTGACTAACAGCAATTTTCGGACTACTACAATACATAATACATAATAAAGCATTTATAAAGCACCACCACATCAATGCTACATGACTATGATATTTTAAGCTGTAAATTAGTATAACAAAATTTAAAACAAATCAAACCAGTAAACAAATACGCAGTTAAAAATGAACCTGATAAATGTTTTGCTTTTTCTATAATATTATATAAATCCTTCCCCAAACTATTAATCTAATTATCTTTTCCCACGTTCAATAACCGATTGTCACTCTTAAAGCAAAGATGTTCGACGTCTGTCACGTGGGCGAATGAAATCATTTTAATCAATGAACACTTCGTGTTGCAATATGTTTTATTATTCAACACGATAGTGTGTCACAACGTCTTGTCACATTTTTCTATCAGTATTCAATAAGATTTCCAAACCAAATTAAAGCCATATGTCGTCTCATTTCCCAAACAAAATATGGTGCTTAAAATGTGATTGAATACACGGTATTTAATTTTCTTTTAGATAACGAGCAGGTTTTGTGTGATAAAACCTTGAGAAAGCACATTTTTGCACCCCAATAAATATGGATAAAACGGTGCGTCGGCCTCGTTAGTATTTTGTAGCTCTCAAGGTATTATATTATAGACATATTTGAGGGCCAAAAGAGGATATTTTGTAAACAAAATTGCACTGAGAAAAAGGTTCAATTATAGTTAATGGGTAATGTTCCCTTAACTGTAAAAAGATGTGAGACTCTAGTATTTTTGAACACTTTTTGCACTGTTATGCTATGGGAGTTTATTTAGTGGGGTGCACCCCTGAGTCCTTTAACTTCCGTATTTATGTACAGTACAGAAGAAGAGTCATGTAAAGCCATTGGACACTCTCGGTAAACAGTATTGTCCAAGGCCCACACTTCGTATATCACAACTTACATATAAAATAAGAACCTGTGAAAATTTAGGCTCAATCGGTCATCGGAGTCGGAAGAAAATAACGGGAAAACCCACGTTTCGCCGTCTCATTACATGTGTTTAGAATAAATCCGTAATTCTCGATATCGAGAATTGATATTGTTTTAATGTTTTCTCAAAAAGTAAAACATTTCATAGAATAATATTTCAAAATAAGTCTCTCATCATTACCTTCTGTAAACCCTGTAAGTTATTTGTAAACCTGTTCCGAAAGTGTATAATGGCTTTTAGCAGAAACCTTGTAAGTCAAGGTGTGTTGGTAACGGGGCCGATTTCACAACGGGCTGGGATTGCTTGCTGAAAGGCATTGGACAATATTGGCAATTACTCAAAATTAATTGTGAGCATAAAAACTTACTTGGTAAAAAGCATTGGAGAGCTGTTGTTAGTAATAAAAACATTGTGAGAAACGGCTCTCTCTGAAGTAACATAGGGCGTTTGAGAAAAGGGTATTTTGTCAATCAAATATTGAAATACTTCATGCCTGCTTGGCAGGTTTGCGGTAGCGATCATCTTTACAATTCAAACATCGTTTTAGCCTCGAGTCTTTCATGTCTCCATGTTTGTCAATATTATGGTGGCTCATGTGGAGTTATGCCACAAAATGGGACACTTAAGCATTCCGACGTACAGATCGTCGAAGCAGATAATTTACAAATCGTTTCTGCCACAAGTTAGAAGAAAAAGTAATTACAGGCATTTTGAGTTTTCCTGACCCGTAAATAATGTCTAATGATTTAAATTTTCTTCGGTTCGGGTGACTAAACGCGCTTCCCGAAATTGAAAAAAAAAAAAAAAAGTACTCTCTTTAAAATTTACAGCCGGCGGGGATAAGACACGGTTTCACCGATCGTATCTTCTAAATGACCTGTTTTTATTTCCTCCTCTAGAAATGTAAATTGATTAAATCAGTTTGTCTTTAGGGTCACGACTGTCGCATAAAACTCCTTCCCTTGGATGGACTGGGGGAAGGTTAATTGTTGCGTCGTCAGGGTTTGGGGTTCGATAAAAGGGGGAACGTTCTGCTTTTATAGCTTCTTTATGAAGGTGACGGCCTCGACCTCATTGGTATTGATCGACCCCGTCGGGATGGAACGTAAGATGCTCATTGAGCAGAGGGAAACAAGAGGAGCATTTTCTTCTTTAGAAGATGGGGCAGGGTAACAAGGTTTAATTTCCAATACAAAGGGCCAGGTGAACAACTTGAAATGTTGTAAAAATTTACCATACGGATGTACACGCACTGCACAAAAATGGGGTGTTGTCACATATAAATACTAAAAACAAAATCGAAAGTTACACCAGAGAACAAGGGTGTTAAGATAACACTAGTTTATGCAAACAGAATTCTATTAGTGTTTTTTTTAACACCATGTTAATTTTGATTCTCTCTTCGGTATGTGACAACACCAATGGTGTAAATTTTCAGAGAATTTAATAATGGAACTACAACTGTCTTCGAATCATTGTTCTCAGGAAAATTATATTAACGAAGAAAATTATATAAACGAAGACCTACTCTGAAGCCTCTTATACTATATTACTTACACTTAACTCCGTCGGATCTAAGATTCCCAAAAGACGGCGGACAGATTCCCTGTCCAGATTGTGAATCCGTAATAACGGATTAATGCGAACCCGTAATAACGGATTACTAATCCGTAATAACGGATTGCGATGATCCGTAATAACAGATTGCAAATCTGTAATAACGGATTGCGAATGCGTAATAACGGATTGCGAATCCGAAATAACGGATTGCGAATCCGTAATAACGGATTTGAAATTATATTTTACCGGCACTAATGAGCTTCCGTACTTAAGAGCCATGACCAAGAACAAAATGTCCATTCGAACTGCGCGGCCAAGACGTTACAAAATGGACGTCTCCTGAAGTGCAAGCAAACGGTTTTATGGCTTGTAACCATACGCTCCCAATAAAGGACAAACATTATTTCTCCGACAGGAAATACTTTTGTTTCAACGTGTTCCTCATTCTCAAACAAACTATGATAACTATTTTATCCGATTTGACTACCTCCTCTCCAGACCTAATGTAAGCGATACATTCTCTCACAGCATCTCCCGCGTTTTGTTCACTGATCCAGGGTCGAGTTTCCACAGCATTATTATTTTATTCATATAAGTGAATAGTTGAAGAACTTTCGCAATGGTAGTGAAACAATCCTTTTATCTATAAAAACATGTTCTTTTTCAGAGCTAAGTCAAAATTTGAAAGCTGTTCACCCGTGTAATTTATATCACACACCTCGACTGACACCAAAAGGGTAGCTACCTTCCCTTAAAAGTACACACTCCAGATGACATTTTTTAAATTATAAAGCGTGGTCAATATGGAAATTGTTTAGCAGATAAAAGAAAAGTAAATAATATGGGAGGTGACAACGCGGTCACCTGTTATAGGCCTGGCAGTGGAAGGCGAGAACGGAATACCGGTTGAAGCTGGCAACGTACCCATCGGTTTAACGCCTCGCGTGGTATGAAAACACGGAGATTAAGTTACACGCGATCACCTAATGCCTACTCTTTGTGTTGAGGTGACGGGATGGAAATCCACAATTTATGAATTTCACACTTGTGTTGTTAATATAGCCCGTGCGTTAGCACGAATTGGGTTTCAGACGAAGAAATCTGATGCAAGTGTTGTTCTATGCTAGCCGTTGTGAAGGACGGGGCAAGGGTGGGATGAACATGACTACGAAATTACAGTTAAAATATTAAGCTGCTATATATACACTTCAAGTTAATTTTCGCTTACTTTCCTTTTGAGTCCTCAGGATAAAACCATTATGATTTGTACATTCTCTGCTTCTAAGTTAAAGGAAAACCAAGAATAGATTATTTGAATGCATAAACAAAGCATAATTTTAAAAACATTGTTCATGCTAACCTCTCCTTCTTTTTTATATTGTCAGTTTAAATTGTTGTAATTTTGTTATTAACCCGTCCCCGGGGTATCGGGCTTGTTCGGGTTGTATAATAAAAAAATATTACAATACAGTACAATAAAATACTAATGCAATTATAATGGCCATCCCAGACATAATTAATGGGTGCGTTCGTTTAGCTTCCCTGGGTCGACCCCGGTGTGTGGCGGTTTTTTTTTTTTCAAGGACGAACGTGTGCAAATAATTACCCACGTTCGTCCTGGAAAAAAACGCCACACACCGGGGTCGACCCAGGGAAGCTAAACGAACGCACCCTATCTTGTTATGTCCCATCTGTTCTTTCACATGTATTCAAGGCTCTTGTGCCAAACTTCATACATCACATAATTTGTTCTGAACGACTAAATACTCTAATGTCCACACACGCTATAAAAAACAAACACTGCATCTAACCTGTGAAATTTGTTTCACGTTTTCATCAAGACATCCCTGAGTATTGGTTCCTGTGCTAGGCCTATTGGCGTCTTTATGCACCTTCTACAAGTGTGACTTTTTGGATTTGAAAAATCAGAATGAGTGTTTCTGTGGAACACAATTCCGGTTTATTTGAGGGCATACATATTGTAGTTATGCAAGTTTGGCTAAAACAAGGCTAAAAGCCACTCTTCATTGTCTTCTCTCTATTGGGTTCTTTGCCTGAGAGTCCTGGCTTCACAAACATAATAAATGAAATGAAAACGGAAAGGTTTTGTGTTTTCGGGATTCGTTCTAGCCCGTTAATCAAAGCAACCTTGACCTCTTAATTAATTACCAAACGCCTTTCTTTATCATTTCCAGCGGCAACTTCAAAGAATAAACTCGATGCATGTTGCTTCTTGCAAATTTATCAAGTATTTCAAAAAAGAAGTCTCAATGAAGTAAGCACTAAAAACAAAGTGATCAATGGAAATTGGTTTCTGCATCAGAGACAATTATAAAGGGAAATTGTATGAGAACTTCGTCTACAAAAACAGCTGGGTCAGAATTTAGTACATTTGGGGTCATGTCCCAATTAAACTTTACAGTGGTGTGTCGTGACCGAGCAGACAATCACGTTCCTGGTATGATTGGCTGCATATTTGCAGATTGCGCACGCTTTTGCTCTTCCAGCAGGTTCAACTAAATCTCGGCAGAGCGCAAAACGCTTATTGCGCACAAGTTTTTCCCGATTCGTTTTAGCAAACTCGTTAAATGCGCTCCACTAGCGAAGACGCAACAGGCAGAGAAAGTGAGCGGAGGATTTTGGACATCATTTTTAGTCAGTTTTTTTTTAGTTTGGAAGGAAATAATCTGACACAATCGTAACTCCACATTAACCATCAATCGGTTGTGTAGTTTCCCATTGACTTGTGAATGCTTGTGTAGTTTCCAATTGACTTGTGTATGGTTGTATAGTTTCCCATTGACTTGTGAATGGTTGTGAAGTGTCCCATTTACTTGTGTATGGTTGTGTAGTTTCCAATTGACTTGTGTATGGTTTTGTCAATTCCCATTGACTTGTGGATGGTTGTGAAGTGTCCCATTGACTTGTGTATGGTTGTGTAGTTTCCCATTCACTTGTGTATGGTTGTGTAGTTTCCCATTGACTTGTGTATGGTTGTGTAGTTTCCCCTTGACTTGTGTATGGTTGTGTAGTTTCCAATTGACTTGTGTATGGTTGTATAGTTTCCAATTGACTTGTGTATGGTTGTGCCAATTCTCATTGACTTGTGTATAGTTGTATAGTTTCCCATTGACTTGTGTATGGTTGTGCCAATTCTCATTGACTTGTGTATGGTTGTATAGTTTCCCATTGACTGGTGTATGGTTGTGTGACAATTCCCAGTGACTTGTGGATGGTTGTGAAGTGTCCCATTGACTTGTGTATGGTTGTGTAGTTTCCCATTGACTTGTGTATGGTTGTGTAGTTTCCCATTGACTTGTGTATGGTTGTGTAGTTTCCCATTTACTTGTGTATGGTTGTGTAGTTTCCTATTGACTTGTGTATGGTTGTGTAGTTTCCCATTGACTTGTGTATGGTTGTGTAGTTTCCCATTGACTCGTGTATGGATGTGTAGTTTCCCATTGACTTGTGTATGGTTGTGTAGTTTCCCATTGACTTGTGTATGGTTGTGTAGTTTCCCATTGACTTGTGTATGGTTGTGTAGTTTCCCATTGACTTGTGTATGGTTGTGTAGTTTCCCATTGACTTGTGTATGGTTGTTTAGTTTCCAATTGACTTGTGTATGGATGTGTAGTTTCCCATTGACTTGTGTATGGTTGTGTAGTTTCCCATTGACTTGTGTATGGTTGTGTAGTTTCCCATTGACTTGTGTATGATTGTGTAGTTTCCCGTTGACTTGTGTATGGTTGTGTAGTTTCCCATTGAATTGTGTATGGTTGTGTAGTTTCCCATTGACTTGTGCATGGTTGTGTAGTTTCCCATTGACTTGTGTATGGTTGTGTAGTTTCCAATTAACTTGTGTATGGTTGTGTGAGTGCCCATTGACTTGTGTATGGTTGTATAGTTTCCCATTGACTTGTGTATGGTTGTGTAGTTTCCCATTGACTTGTGTATGGTTGTGTAGTTTCCCATTGACTTGTGTATGGTTGTGTAGTTTCCCATTGACTGGTGTATGGTTGTGTGACAATTCCCATTGACTTGTGGATGGTTGTGAAGTGTCCCATTGACTTGTGTATGGTTGTGTAGTTTCCCATTGACTTGTGTATGGTTGTGTAGTTTCCCATTGACTTGTGTATGGTTGTGTAGTTTCCCATTGACTTGTGTATGAATGTGTAGTTTCCCATTGACTTGTGTATGGTTGTGTAGTTTCCCATTGACTTGTGTATGGTTGTATAGTTTCTCATTGACTTGTGTATGGTTGTGTAGTTTCCCATTGACTTGTTTATGGTTGTGTAGTTTCCCATTGACTTGTGTATGGTTGTGTAGTTTCCCATTGACTTGTGTATGGTTGTGTAGTTTCCTGTTGGCTTGTGTATGGTTGGGTAGTTTCCCATTGACTTGTGTATGGTTGTGTAGTTTCCAATTGACTTGTGTATGGTTGTGTAGTTGTGAAATGAAAACGGAAAGGTTTTGTGTATTGGGAATTCGTTCCAGCCCGTTATTCAAAGCAACCTTGACATCTTAATCAATTACCAAACGCCTTTCTTTATCATTTCCAGCGGCAACTTCAAAGAATAAACGCGATGCATGTTGTTTCTTGCAAATTTATCAAGTATTTCAAAAAAGAAGTCTCAATGAAGTAAGCACTAAAAACAAAGTGATCAATGGAAATTGGTTTCTGCATCAGAGACAATTATAAAGGGAAATTGTATGAGAACTTCGTCTACAAAAACAGCTGGGTCAGAATTTAGTACATTTAGGGTCATGTCCCAATTAAATTTTACAGTGGTGTGTCGTGGCCGAGCAGACAATCACGTTCCTAGTATGATTGGCTGCATCTTTGCAGATTGCGCACGCTTTTGCTCTTCCAGCAGGTTCAACTAAAATTCGGCAGAGCGCAAAACGCTTATTGCGCACAAGTTTATTTCCCGATTCGTTTTAGCAAACTCGTTAAATGCGCTCCACTAGCGAAGACGCAACAGGCAGAGGAAGTGAGCGGAGGATTTTGGACATCATTTTAAGGCCTTTTTGTTTTTAGTTTGGAAGGAAATAATCTGACACAATCGTAACTCCACATTAACCATCAACATATTCTGTGTACCTCATGTTAGTTTTAAGTATTCTGGAGAGGTTTTTGATGCATTTTGGAACACTTTTTTGTCCACAATTAAATTTCTGATTTTTTTTTATACAAAACAAATAAAGCAATAAAAAAAAGGTTGGGCGGCGATTTCGAAAGGCCTTCTAAAACTGGCAATTTATTTCGGGGGGATGAGCTTTGAAAGATCTCACGCATAGCTAGCCTCTGGATTTGGCATCTCTGGAATTGTGTATGGTTGTGGATATTCCCATTGACTTGTGTATGGTTGTTTAGTTTCCCATTGACTTGTGTATGGTTGTGTAGTTTCCCATTGACTTGTGTATGGTTGTGTAGTTTCCCATTGACTTGTGTATGGTTGTGTAGTTTCCCATTGACTTGTGTATGGTTGTGTAGTTTCCCATTGACTTGTGTATGGTTGTGTAGTTTCCCATTGACTTGTGTATGGTTGTGTAGTTCCCCATTGAATTGTGTATGGTTGTGTAGTTTCCCATTGACTTGTGTATGGTTGTGTAGTTTCCCATTGACTTGTGTATGGTTGTGTAGTTTCCCATTGACTTGTGTGTGGTTGTGTAGTTTCCCATTGACTTGTGTATGGTTGTTTAGTTTCCAATTGACTTGTGTATGGATGTGTAGTTTCCCATTGACTTGTGTATGGTTGTGTAGTTTCCCATTGACTTGTGTATGGTTGTGTAGTTTCCCATTGACTTGTGTATGATTGTGTAGTTTCCCGTTGACTTGTGTATGGTTGTGTAGTTTCCCATTGAATTGTGTATGGTTGTGTAGTTTCCCATTGACTTGTGTATGGTTGTGTAGTTTCCCATTGACTTGTGTATGGTTGTGTAGTTTCCAATTAACTTGTGTATGGTTGTGTGAGTGCCCATTGACTTGTGTATGGTTGTATAGTTTCCCATTGACTTGTGTATGGTTGTGTAGTTTCCCATTGACTTGTGTATGGTTGTGTAGTTTCCCATTGACTTGTGTATGGTTGTGTAGTTTCCCATTGACTGGTGTATGGTTGTGTGACAATTCCCATTGACTTGTGGATGGTTGTGAAGTGTCCCATTGACTTGTGTATGGTTGTGTAGTTTCCCATTGACTTGTGTATGGTTGTGTAGTTTCCCATTGACTTGTGTATGGTTGTGTAGTTTCCCATTGACTTGTGTATGAATGTGTAGTTTCCCATTGACTTGTGTATGGTTGTGTAGTTTCCCATTGACTTGTGTATGATTGTGTAGTTTCCCGTTGACTTGTGTATGGTTGTGTAGTTTCCCATTGACTTGTGTATGGTTGTGTAGTTTCCCATTGACTTGTGTATGTTTGTGTAGTTTCCCATTGACTTGTGTATGGCTGTGTAGTTTTCAATTAACTTGTGTATGGTTGTGTGAGTGCCCATTGACTTGTGTATGGTTGTATAATTTCCCATTGACTTGTGTATGGTTGTGTAGTTTCCCATTGACTTGTGTATGGTTGTGTAGTTTCCCATTGACTTGTGTATGGTTTTGTAGTTTCCCATTGACTGGTGTATGGTTGTGTGACAATTCCCATTGACTTGTGGATGGTTGTGAAGTGTCCCATTGACTTGTGTATGGTTGTGTAGTTTCCCATTGACTTGTGTATGGTTGTGTAGTTTCCCATTGACTTGTGTATGGTTGTGTAGTTTCCCATTGACTTGTGTATGAATGTGTAGTTTCCCATTGACTTGTGTATGGTTGTGTAGTTTCCCATTGACTTGTGTATGGTTGTATAGTTTCCCAATGACTTGTGTATGGTTGTGTAGTTTCCCATTGACTTGTGTATGGTTGTGTAGTTTCCTATTGACTTGTGTATGGTTGTGTAGTTTCCCATTGACTTGTGTATGGTTGTGTAGTTTCCACGTGACTTGTGTATGGTTGTGTGAGTGCCCATTGACTTGTGTATGGTTGTGTAGTTTCCCATTGACTTGTGTATGGTTGTGTAGTTGTGAAATGAAAACGGAAAGGTTTTGTGTTTTGGGAATTCGTTCCAGCCCGTTAATCAAAGCAACCTTGACATCGTAATCAATTACCAAACACCTTTCTTTATCATTCCCAGCGGCAACTTCAAAGAATAAACGCGATGCATGTTGCTTCTTGCAAATTTATCAAGTTTTTCAAAAAAGAAGTCTCAATGAAGTAAGGACTAAAAACATAGCGATCAATGGAAATTGGTTTCTGCATCAGAGACAATTATAAAGGGAAATTGTATGAGAACTTCGTCTACAAAAACAGCTGGGTCAGAATTTAGTACATTTGGGGTCATGTCCCAATTTAATTTTACAGTGGTGTGTCGTGGCCGAGCAGACAATCACGTACGACTCAAGCCATGTTGAAACCAACGTTTTTTTTTATTCAGAACCACCCCAACTCATTAGAGGTAGTCATTACATTGTGTTACCGCAAACCTTTCCATATCAAGCCATGTTACTTTCTGATCAGCAGAGTGTGGGTCAAAGTCCCGATCCTGACACCATGTGACCTTACACAATATAACACGTCTGCCTGCGTCCTTTGGATGGGATGTAAAGCCGTAAGTACCGTGTGTTGTGTAAAGCATGGAACGAACCCACTCATCGTAAAGAGAAAGGGATCGGCCAGGTGTTCCTGGTATGATTGGTTGCATATTTGCAGATTGTGCACGCTTTTGCTCTTCAAGCAGGTTTAACTAAAATTCGGCAGAGCGCAAAACGCTTAGTGCGCACAAGTTTTTCCCGATTCGTTTTAGCAAACTCGTTAAATGCGCTCCACTAGCGAAGACGCAACAGGCAGAGGAAGTGAGCGGAGGATTTTGGACATCATTTTTAGTCAGTTTTTCTTTAGTTTGGAAGGAAATAATCTGACACAATCGTAACTCCACATTAACCATCAACATATTCTGTGTACCTCATGTTAGTTTTAAGTATTCTGGAGAGGTTTTTGATGCATTTTGGAACACTTTTTTGTCCACAATTAAATTTCTGATTTTTTTTTTATACAAAAAAAATAAAACAATAAAAAAAGTTGGGCGGCGATTTCGAAAGGCCTTCTAAAACTGGCCAATTTTTTTCGGGGGGGGGGGGTTGGGCTTTGAAAGATCTCACGCATAGCTGGCCTCTGGACTTGGCATCTCTGGAATTGTGTATGGTTGTGGATATTCCCATTGACTTGTGTATGGTTGTGTAGTTTCCCATTGACTTGTGTATGGTTGTGTAGTTTCCCATTGACTTGTGTACGGTTGTGTAGTTTCCCATTGACTTGTGTATGGTTGTGTAGTTTCCCATTGACTTGTGTATGGTTGTGTAGTTTCCAATTAACTTGTGTATGGTTGTGTGAGTGCCCATTGACTTGTGTATGGTTGTATAGTTTCCCATTGACTTGTGTATGGTTGTGTAGTTTCCCATTGACTTGTGTATGGTTGTGTAGTTTCCCATTGACTTGTGTATGGTTGTGTAGTTTCCCATTGACTGGTGTATGGTTGTGTGACAATTCCCATTGACTTGTGGATGGTTGTGAAGTGTCCCATTGACTTGTGTATGGTTGTGTAGTTTCCCATTGACTTGTGTATGGTTGTGTAGTTTCCCATTGACTTGTGTATGGTTGTGTAGTTTCCCATTGACTTGTGTATGAATGTGTAGTTTCCCATTGACTTGTGTATGGTTGTGTAGTTTCCCATTGACTTGTGTATGATTGTGTAGTTTCCCGTTGACTTGTGTATGGTTGTGTAGTTTCCCATTGACTTGTGTATGGTTGTGTAGTTTCCCATTGACTTGTGTATGTTTGTGTAGTTTCCCATTGACTTGTGTATGGCTGTGTAGTTTTCAATTAACTTGTGTATGGTTGTGTGAGTGCCCATTGACTTGTGTATGGTTGTATAATTTCCCATTGACTTGTGTATGGTTGTGTAGTTTCCCATTGACTTGTGTATGGTTGTGTAGTTTCCCATTGACTTGTGTATGGTTTTGTAGTTTCCCATTGACTGGTGTATGGTTGTTTGACAATTCCCATTGACTTGTGGATGGTTGTGTGACAATTCCCATTGACTTGTGTATGGTTGTGTAGTTTCCCATTGACTTGTGTATGGTTGTGTAGTTTCCCATTGACTTGTGTATGGTTGTGTAGTTTCCCATTGACTTGTGTATGAATGTGTAGTTTCCCATTGACTTGTGTATGGTTGTGTAGTTTCCCATTGACTTGTGTATGGTTGTATAGTTTCCCAATGACTTGTGTATGGTTGTGTAGTTTCCCATTGACTTGTTTATGGTTGTGTAGTTTCCTATTGACTTGTGTATGGTTGTGTAGTTTCCCATTGACTTGTGTATGGTTGTGTAGTTTCCACGTGACTTGTGTATGGTTGTGTGAGTGCCCATTGACTTGTGTATGGTTGTGTGAGTGCCCATTGACTTGTGTATGGTTGTGTAGTTTCCCATTGACTTGTGTATGGTTGTGTAGTTGTGAAATGAAAACGGAAAGGTTTTGTGTTTTGGGAATTCGTTCCAGCCCGTTAATCAAAGCAACCTTGACATCGTAATCAATTACCAAACACCTTTCTTTATCATTCCCAGCGGCAACTTCAAAGAATAAACGCGATGCATGTTGCTTCTTGCAAATTTATCAAGTTTTTCAAAAAAGAAGTCTCAATGAAGTAAGGACTAAAAACATAGCGATCAATGGAAATTGGTTTCTGCATCAGAGACAATTATAAAGGGAAATTGTATGAGAACTTCGTCTACAAAAACAGCTGGGTCAGAATTTAGTACATTTGGGGTCATGTCCCAATTTAATTTTACAGTGGTGTGTCGTGGCCGAGCAGACAATCACGTACGACTCAAGCCATGTTGAAACCAACGTTTTTTTTTATTCAGAACCACCCCAACTCTTTAGAGGTAGTCATTACATTGTGTTACCGCAAACCTTTCCATATCAAGCCATGTTACTTTCTGATCAGCAGAGTGTGGGTCAAAGTCCCGATCCTGACACCATGTGACCTTACACAATATAACACGTCTGCCTGCGTCCTTTGGATGGGATGTAAAGCCGTAAGTACCGTGTGTTGTGTAAAGCATGGAACGAACCCACTCATCGTAAAGAGAAAGGGATCGGCCAGGTGTTCCTGGTATGATTGGTTGCATATTTGCAGATTGTGCACGCTTTTGCTCTTCAAGCAGGTTTAACTAAAATTCGGCAGAGCGCAAAACGCTTAGTGCGCACAAGTTTTTCCCGATTCGTTTTAGCAAACTCGTTAAATGCGCTCCACTAGCGAAGACGCAACAGGCAGAGGAAGTGAGCGGAGGATTTTGGACATCATTTTTAGTCAGTTTTTCTTTAGTTTGGAAGGAAATAATCTGACACAATCGTAACTCCACATTAACCATCAACATATTCTGTGTACCTCATGTTAGTTTTAAGTATTCTGGAGAGGTTTTTGATGCATTTTGGAACACTTTTTTGTCCACAATTAAATTTCTGATTTTTTTTTTATACAAAAAAAATAAAACAATAAAAAAAAGTTGGGCGGCGATTTCGAAAGGCCTTCTAAAACTGGCCAATTTTTTTCGGGGGGGGGGGTTGGGCTTTGAAAGATCTCACGCATAGCTGGCCTCTGGACTTGGCATCTCTGGAATTGTGTATGGTTGTGGATATTCCCATTGACTTGTGTATGGTTGTGTAGTTTCCCATTGACTTGTGTATGGTTGTGTAGTTTCCCATTGACTTGTGTACGGTTGTGTAGTTTCCCATTGACTTGTGTATGGTTGTGTAGTTTCCCATTGACTTGTGTATGGTTGTGTAGTTTCCCATTGACTTGTGTATGGTTGTGTAGTTTCCCATTGACTTGTGTATGGTTGTGTAGTTTCCCATTGACTTGTGTATGGTTTTGTAGTTTCCCATTGACTGGTGTATGGTTGTGTAGTTTCCCATTGACTTGTGTATGGTTGTGTAGTTTCCCATTGACTTGTGTATGGTTGTGTAGTTTCCCATTGACTTGTGTATGGTTGTGTAGTTTCCCATTGACTTGTGTATGGTTGTATAGTTTCCCATTGACTTGTGTATGGTTGTGTAGTTTCCCATTGACTTGTGTATGGTTGTGTAGTTTCCTATTGACTTGTGTATGGTTATATAGTTTTCCATTGACTTGTGTATGGTTTTGTAGTTTCCCATTGACTTGTGTATGGTTGTGTAGTTTCCTATTGACTTGTTTATGGTTGTGTAGTTTCCCATTGACTTGTGTATGGTTGTTTAGTTTCCAATTGACTTGTGTATGGTTGTGTGAGTGTCCATTGACTTGTGTATGGTTGTGTAGTTTCCCATTGACTTGTGTATGGTTGTGTAGTTGTGAAATGAAAACGGAAAGGTTTTGTGTTTTGGGAATTCGTTCCAGCCCGTTATTCAAAGCAACCTTGACATCTTAATCAATTACCAAACGCCTTTCTTTATCATTTCCAGCGGCAACTTCAAAGAATAAACGCGATGCATGTTGTTTCTTGCAAATTTATCAAGTATTTCAAAAAAGAAGTCTCAATGAAGTAAGCACTAAAAACAAAGTGATCAATGGAAATTGGTTTCTGCATCAGAGACAATTATAAAGGGAAATTGTATGAGAACTTCGTCTACAAAAACAGCTGGGTCAGAATTTAGTACATTTAGGGTCATGTCCCAATTAAATTTTACAGTGGTGTGTCGTGGCCGAGCAGACAATCACGTTCCTAGTATGATTGGCTGCATCTTTGCAGATTGCGCACGCTTTTGCTCTTCCAGCAGGTTCAACTAAAATTCGGCAGAGCGCAAAACGCTTATTGCGCACAAGTTTATTTCCCGATTCGTTTTAGCAAACTCGTTAAATGCGCTCCACTAGCGAAGACGCAACAGGCAGAGGAAGTGAGCGGAGGATTTTGGACATCATTTTAAGGCCTTTTTGTTTTTAGTTTGGAAGGAAATAATCTGACACAATCGTAACTCCACATTAACCATCAACATATTCTGTGTACCTCATGTTAGTTTTAAGTATTCTGGAGAGGTTTTTGATGCATTTTGGAACACTTTTTTGTCCACAATTAAATTTCTGATTTTTTTTTATACAAAACAAATAAAGCAATAAAAAAAAGGTTGGGCGGCGATTTCGAAAGGCCTTCTAAAACTGGCAATTTATTTCGGGGGGATGAGCTTTGAAAGATCTCACGCATAGCTAGCCTCTGGATTTGGCATCTCTGGAATTGTGTATGGTTGTGGATATTCCCATTGACTTGTGTATGGTTGTTTAGTTTCCCATTGACTTGTGTATGGTTGTGTAGTTTCCCATTGACTTGTGTATGGTTGTGTAGTTTCCCATTGACTTGTGTATGGTTGTGTAGTTTCCCATTGACTTGTGTATGGTTGTGTAGTTTCCCATTGACTTGTGTATGGTTGTGTAGTTTCCCATTGACTTGTGTATGGTTGTGTAGTTCCCCATTGAATTGTGTATGGTTGTGTAGTTTCCCATTGACTTGTGTATGGTTGTGTAGTTTCCCATTGACTTGTGTATGGTTGTGTAGTTTCCCATTGACTTGTGTGTGGTTGTGTAGTTTCCCATTGACTTGTGTATGGTTGTTTAGTTTCCAATTGACTTGTGTATGGATGTGTAGTTTCCCATTGACTTGTGTATGGTTGTGTAGTTTCCCATTGACTTGTGTATGGTTGTGTAGTTTCCCATTGACTTGTGTATGATTGTGTAGTTTCCCGTTGACTTGTGTATGGTTCTGTAGTTTCCCATTGAATTGTGTATGGTTGTGTAGTTTCCCATTGACTTGTGTATGGTTGTGTAGTTTCCCATTGACTTGTGTATGGTTGTGTAGTTTCCAATTAACTTGTGTATGGTTGTGTGAGTGCCCATTGACTTGTGTATGGTTGTATAGTTTCCCATTGACTTGTGTATGGTTGTGTAGTTTCCCATTGACTTGTGTATGGTTGTGTAGTTTCCCATTGACTTGTGTATGTTTGTGTAGTTTCCCATTGACTTGTGTATGGCTGTGTAGTTTTCAATTAACTTGTGTATGGTTGTGTGAGTGCCCATTGACTTGTGTATGGTTGTATAATTTCCCATTGACTTGTGTATGGTTGTGTAGTTTCCCATTGACTTGTGTATGGTTGTGTAGTTGTGAAATGAAAACGGAAAGGTTTTGTGTTTTGGGAATTCGTTCCAGCCCGTTAATCAAAGCAACCTTGACATCTTAATTAATTACCAAACGCCTTTCTTTATCGTTTCCAGCGGCAACTTCAAAGAATAAACTCGATGCATGTTGCTTCTTGCAAATTTATCAAGTATTTCAAAAAAGAAGTCTCAATGAAGTAAGCACTAAAAACAAAGTGATCAATGGAAATTGGTTTCTGCATCAGAGACAATTATAAAGGGAAATTGTATGAGAACTTCGTCTACAAAAACAGCTGGGTCAGAATTTAGTACATTTGGGGTCATGTCCCAATTAAACTTTACAGTGGTGTGTCGTGACCGAGCAGACAATCACGTTCCTGGTATGATTGGCTGCATATTTGCAGATTGCGCACGCTTTTGCTCTTCCAGCAGGTTCAACTAAAATTCGGCAGAGCGCAAAACGCTTATTGCGCACAAGTTTTTCCCGATTCGTTTTAGCAAACTCGTTAAATGCGCTCCACTAGCGAAGACACAACAGGCAAAAGGAAGTGAGCGGAGGATTTAGGACATCATTTTTAGTCAGTTTTTTTTTAGTTTGGAAGGAAATAATCTGACACAATCGTATCTCCACATTAACCATCAATCGGTTGTGTAGTTTCCCATTGACTTGTGAATGGTTGTGTTGTTTCCAATTGACTTGTGTATGGTTTTGTCAATTCCCATTGACTTGTGAATGGTTGTGAAGTGTCCCATTTACTTGTGTATGGTTGTGTAGTTTCCCATTCACTTGTGTATGGTTGTGTAGTTTCCCATTGACTTGTGTATGGTTGTGTAGGTTCCCGTTGACTTGTGTATGGTTGTGTAGTTTCCCATTCACTTGTGTATGGTTGTGTAGTTTCCCATTGACTTGTGTATGGTTGTATAGTTTCCCATTGACTTGTGTATGGTTGTGTAGTTTCCCATTGACTTGTGTATGGTTGTGTAGTTTCCAATTGACTTGTGTATGGTTGTGTGAGTGCCCATTGACTTGTGTATGGTTGTGTAGTTTCCCATTGACTTGTGTATGGTTGTGTAGTTGTGAATTGAAAACGGAAAGGTCTTGTGTTTTGGGAAATCGTTCCAGCCCGTTAATAATCAAAGCAACCTTGACATCTTAATCAACTAACAAACGCCTTTCTTTATCGTTTCCAGCGGCAACTTCAAAGAATAAACGCGATGCATGTTGCTTCTTGCAAATTTATCAAGTATTTCAAAAAAGAAGTCTTAATGAAGTAAGCACTAAAAACAAAGCGATCAATGGAAATTGGTTTCTGCATCAGAGACAATTATAAAGGGAAATTGTATGAGAACTTCGTCTACAAAAACAGCTGGGTCAGAATTTAGTACATTTGGGGTCATGTCCCAATTAAACTTTACAGTGGTGTGTCGTGGCCGAGCAGACAAGCACATATGACTCAAGCCATGTTGAAACCAACGGGTTCTTTTCAGAACCACCCCAACTCATTAGAGGTAGTCATTACATGGTGTTACCGCAAACCATTCCATATCAAGCCATGTTACTTTCTGATCAGCAGAGTGTGGGTCAAAGTCCCGATCCTGACACCATGTGACCTTACACAATATAACACGTCTGCCTGCGTCCTTCGGATGGGATGTAAAGCCGTCAGTACCGTGTGCTGTGTAAAGCATGGAACGAACCCACTCATCGTAAAGAGAAAGGGATCGGACAGGTGTTCCTGGTATGATTGGCTGCATATTCGCAGATTGCGCACGCTTTTGCTCTTCAAGCAGGTTTAACTAAAATTCGGCAGAGCGCAAAACGCTTAGTGCGCACAAGTTTTTCCCGATTCGTTTTAGCAAACTCGTTAAATGCGCTCCACTAGCGAAGACGCAACAGACAGAGGAAGTGAGCGGAGGATTTTGGACATAATTTTTAGTCAGTTTTTTTTTTAGTTTGGAAGGAAATAATCTGACACAATCGTAACTCCACATTAACCATCAACATATTCTGTGTACATCATGTTAGTTTTAAGTATTCTGGAGAGGTTTTTGATGCATTTTGGAACACTTTTTTGTCCACAATTATTTTCTGATTTTTTTTTTTTTTATAAAAAAAAAATAAAACAATGAAAAAAAGTTGGGCGGCGATTTCGAAAGGCCTTCTAAAACTGGCAATTTTTTTCGGTGGGGGGAGGGGGGGGGGTTGAGCTTTGAAAGATCTCACGCATAGCTGGCCTCTGGGCTTGGCATCTCTGGAATTGTGTATGGTTGTGTATACCCATTGACTTGTGTATGGTTGTGTAGTTTCCCATTGACTTGTGTATGGTTGTGTAGTTTCCCATTGACTTGTGTATGGTTGTGTAGTTTCCCATTGACTTGTGTATGGTTTTGTAGTTTCCCATTGACTGGTGTATGGTTGTGTGACAATTCCCATTGACTTGTGGATGGTTGTGAAGTGTCCCATTGACTTGTGTATGGTTGTGTAGTTTCCCATTGACTTGTGTATGGTTGTGTAGTTTCCCATTGACTTGTGTATGGTTGTGTAGTTTCCCATTGACTTGTGTATGAATGTGTAGTTTCCCATTGACTTGTGTATGGTTGTGTTGTTTCCCATTGACTTGTGTATGGTTGTATAGTTTCCCAATGACTTGTGTATGGTTGTGTAGTTTCCCATTGACTTGTTTATGGTTGTGTAGTTTCCTATTGACTTGTGTATGGTTGTGTAGTTTCCCATTGACTTGTGTATGGTTGTGTAGTTTCCACGTGACTTGTGTATGGTTGTGTGAGTGCCCATTGACTTGTGTATGGTTGTGTAGTTTCCCATTGACTTGTGTATGGTTGTGTAGTTGTGAAATGAAAACGGAAAGGTTTTGTGTTTTGGGAATTCGTTCCAGCCCGTTAATCAAAGCAACCTTGACATCGTAATCAATTACCAAACACCTTTCTTTATCATTCCCAGCGGCAACTTCAAAGAATAAACGCGATGCATGTTGCTTCTTGCAAATTTATCAAGTATTTCAAAAAAGAAGTCTCAATGAAGTAAGGACTAAAAACATAGCGATCAATGGAAATTGGTTTCTGCATCAGAGACAATTATAAAGGGAAATTGTATGAGAACTTCGTCTACAAAAACAGCTGGGTCAGAATTTAGTACATTTGGGGTCATGTCCCAATTTAATTTTACAGTGGTGTGTCGTGGCCGAGCAGACAATCACGTACGACTCAAGCCATGTTGAAACCAACGTTTTTTTTTATTCAGAACCACCCCAACTCATTAGAGGTAGTCATTACATTGTGTTACCGCAAACCTTTCCATATCAAGCCATGTTACTTTCTGATCAGCAGAGTGTGGGTCAAAGTCCCGATCCTGACACCATGTGACCTTACACAATATAACACGTCTGCCTGCGTCCTTCGGATGGGATGTAAAGCCGTAAGTACCGTGTGTTGTGTAAAGCATGGAACGAACCCACTCATCGTAAAGAGAAAGGGATCGGCCAGGTGTTCCTGGTATGATTGGTTGCATATTTGCAGATTGTGCACGCTTTTGCTCTTCAAGCAGGTTTAACTAAAATTCGGCAGAGCGCAAAACGCTTAGTGCGCACAAGTTTTTCCCGATTCGTTTTAGCAAACTCGTTAAATGCGCTCCACTAGCGAAGACGCAACAGGCAGAGGAAGTGAGCGGAGGATTTTGGACATCATTTTTAGTCAGTTTTTCTTTAGTTTGGAAGGAAATAATCTCACACAATCGTAACTCCACATTAACCATCAACATATTCTGTGTACCTCATGTTAGTTTTAAGTATTCTGGAGAGGTTTTTGATGCATTTTGGAACACTTTTTTGTCCACAATTAAATTTCTGATTTTTTTTTTATACAAAAAAAATAAAACAATAAAAAAAAGTTGGGCGGCGATTTCGAAAGGCCTTCTAAAACTGGCCAATTTTTTTCGGGGGGGGGGGGGGTTGGGCTTTGAAAGATCTCACGCATAGCTGGCCTCTGGACTTGGCATCTCTGGAATTGTGTATGGTTGTGGATATTCCCATTGACTTGTGTATGGTTGTGTAGTTTCCCATTGACTTGTGTATGGTTGTGTAGTTTCCCATTGACTTGTGTACGGTTGTGTAGTTTCCCATTGACTTGTGTATGGTTGTGTAGTTTCCCATTGACTTGTGTATGGTTGTGTAGTTTCCCATTGACTTGTGTATGGTTGTGTAGTTTCCCATTGACTTGTGTATGGATGTGTAGTTTCCCATTGACTTGTGTATGGTTGTGTAGTTTCCCATTGACTTGTGTATGGTTGTGTAGTTTCCCATTGACTTGTGTATGGTTGTGTAGTTTCCCATTGACTTGTGTATGGTTGTATAGTTTCCCATTGACTTGTGTATGGTTGTGTAGTTTCCCATTGACTTGTGTATGGTTGTGTGGTTTCCTATTGACTTGTGTATGGTTGTATAGTTTTCCATTGACTTGTGTATGGTTTTGTAGTTTCCCATTGACTTGTGTATGGTTGTGTAGTTTCCTATTGACTTGTTTATGGTTGTGTAGTTTCCCATTGACTTGTGTATGGTTGTTTAGTTTCCAATTGACTTGTGTATGGTTGTGTGAGTGTCCATTGACTTGTGTATGGTTGTGTAGTTTCCCATTGACTTGTGTATGGTTGTGTAGTTGTGAAATGAAAACGGAAAGGTTTTGTGTTTTGGGAATTCGTTCCAGCCCGTTAATCAAAGCAACCTTGACATCTTAATTAATTACCAAACGCCTTTCTTTATCGTTTCCAGCGGCAACTTCAAAGAATAAACTCGATGCATGTTGCTTCTTGCAAATTTATCAAGTATTTCAAAAAAGAAGTCTCAATGAAGTAAGCACTAAAAACAAAGTGATCAATGGAAATTGGTTTCTGCATCAGAGACAATTATAAAGGGAAATTGTATGAGAACTTCGTCTACAAAAACAGCTGGGTCAGAATTTAGTACATTTGGGGTCATGTCCCAATTAAACTTTACAGTGGTGTGTCGTGACCGAGCAGACAATCACGTTCCTGGTATGATTGGCTGCATATTTGCAGATTGCGCACGCTTTTGCTCTTCCAGCAGGTTCAACTAAAATTCGGCAGAGCGCAAAACGCTTATTGCGCACAAGTTTTTCCCGATTCGTTTTAGCAAACTCGTTAAATGCGCTCCACTAGCGAAGACACAACAGGCAAAAGGAAGTGAGCGGAGGATTTAGGACATCATTTTTAGTCAGTTTTTTTTTAGTTTGGAAGGAAATAATCTGACACAATCGTATCTCCACATTAACCATCAATCGGTTGTGTAGTTTCCCATTGACTTGTGAATGGTTGTGTTGTTTCCAATTGACTTGTGTATGGTTTTGTCAATTCCCATTGACTTGTGAATGGTTGTGAAGTGTCCCATTTACTTGTGTATGGTTGTGTAGTTTCCCATTCACTTGTGTATGGTTGTGTAGTTTCCCATTGACTTGTGTATGGTTGTGTAGGTTCCCGTTGACTTGTGTATGGTTGTGTAGTTTCCCATTCACTTGTGTATGGTTGTGTAGTTTCCCATTGACTTGTGTATGGTTGTATAGTTTCCCATTGACTTGTGTATGGTTGTGTAGTTTCCCATTGACTTGTGTATGGTTGTGTAGTTTCCAATTGACTTGTGTATGGTTGTGTGAGTGCCCATTGACTTGTGTATGGTTGTGTAGTTTCCCATTGACTTGTGTATGGTTGTGTAGTTGTGAATTGAAAACGGAAAGGTCTTGTGTTTTGGGAAATCGTTCCAGCCCGTTAATAATCAAAGCAACCTTGACATCTTAATCAACTAACAAACGCCTTTCTTTATCGTTTCCAGCGGCAACTTCAAAGAATAAACGCGATGCATGTTGCTTCTTGCAAATTTATCAAGTATTTCAAAAAAGAAGTCTTAATGAAGTAAGCACTAAAAACAAAGCGATCAATGGAAATTGGTTTCTGCATCAGAGACAATTATAAAGGGAAATTGTATGAGAACTTCGTCTACAAAAACAGCTGGGTCAGAATTTAGTACATTTGGGGTCATGTCCCAATTAAACTTTACAGTGGTGTGTCGTGGCCGAGCAGACAAGCACATATGACTCAAGCCATGTTGAAACCAACGGGTTCTTTTCAGAACCACCCCAACTCATTAGAGGTAGTCATTACATGGTGTTACCGCAAACCATTCCATATCAAGCCATGTTACTTTCTGATCAGCAGAGTGTGGGTCAAAGTCCCGATCCTGACACCATGTGACCTTACACAATATAACACGTCTGCCTGCGTCCTTCGGATGGGATGTAAAGCCGTCAGTACCGTGTGCTGTGTAAAGCATGGAACGAACCCACTCATCGTAAAGAGAAAGGGATCGGACAGGTGTTCCTGGTATGATTGGCTGCATATTCGCAGATTGCGCACGCTTTTGCTCTTCAAGCAGGTTTAACTAAAATTCGGCAGAGCGCAAAACGCTTAGTGCGCACAAGTTTTTCCCGATTCGTTTTAGCAAACTCGTTAAATGCGCTCCACTAGCGAAGACGCAACAGACAGAGGAAGTGAGCGGAGGATTTTGGACATAATTTTTAGTCAGTTTTTTTTTTAGTTTGGAAGGAAATAATCTGACACAATCGTAACTCCACATTAACCATCAACATATTCTGTGTACATCATGTTAGTTTTAAGTATTCTGGAGAGGTTTTTGATGCATTTTGGAACACTTTTTTGTCCACAATTATTTTCTGATTTTTTTTTTTTTTATAAAAAAAAAATAAAACAATAAAAAAAAGTTGGGCGGCGATTTCGAAAGGCCTTCTAAAACTGGCAATTTTTTTCGGTGGGGGGAGGGGGGGGTTGAGCTTTGAAAGATCTCACGCATAGCTGGCCTCTGGGCTTGGCATCTCTGGAATTGTGTATGGTTGTGTATACCCATTGACTTGTGTATGGTTGTGTAGTTTCCCATTGACTTGTGTATGGTTGTGTAGTTTCCCATTGACTTGTGTATGGTTGTGTAGTTTCCCATTGACTTGTGTATGGTTGTGTAGTTTCCCATTGACTTGTGTATGGTTGTGTAGTTTCCCATTGACTTGTGTATGGTTGTGTAGTTTCCAATTGACTTGTGTATGGTTGTGTGAGTGCCCATTGACTTGCGTATGGTTGTATAGTTTCCCATTGACTTGTGTATGGTTGTGTAGTTTTCCATTGACTTGTGTATGCTTGTGTAGTTTCCCATTGACTTGTGTATGGTTGTGTAGTTTCCCATTGATTTGTGTATGGTTGTGTAGTTTCCAATTGACTTGCGTATGGTTGTGTAGTTTCCCATTGACTTGTGTATGGTTTTGAAGTGTCCCATTGACTTGTGTATGGTTGTGTAGTTTCCCATTGACTTGTGTATGGTTGTGTAGTTTCCCATTGACTTGTGTATGGTTGTGTAGTTTCCCGTTGACTTGTGTATGGTTGTGTAGTTTCCCATTGACTTGTGTATGGTTGTGTAGTTTCCAATTGACTTGTGTATGGTTGTGTAGTTCCCCATTGACTTGTGTATGGTTGTGTATTTTCTCTTTGACTTGTGTATGGTTGTGTAGTTTCCCATTGACTTGTGTATGGTTGTGTAGTTTCCCATTGACTTGTGTATGGTTGTGTAGTTTCCCATTAACTTGCGTATAGTTGTGTAGTTTCCCATTGACTTGTGTATGGTTGTGTAGTTTCCCATTAACTTGCGTATGGTTGTATAGTTTCCCATTGACTTGTGTATGGTTGTGTAGTTTTCCATTGACTTGTGTATGGTTGTGTAGTTTCCAATTGACTTGTGTATGGTTGTGTAGTTTCCCATTGACTTGCGTATGGTTGTATAGTTTCCCATTGACTTGTGTATGGTTGTGTAGTTTTCCATTGACTTGTGTATGGTTGTGTAGTTTCCCATTGACTTGTGTATGGTTGTGTAGTTTCCCATTGACTTGTGTATGGTTGTGTAGTTTCCCATTGACTTGTGTATAGTTGTATAGTTTCCCATTGACTTGTGTATGGTTGTGTAGGTTCCTATTGATTTGTGTATGGTTGTGTAGTTTCCCATTGACTTGTGTATGGTTGTGTAGTTTGCTATTGACTTGTGTATGGTTGTGTAGTTTCCCATTGACTTGTGTATGGTTGTGTAGTTTCCCATTGACTTGTGTATGGTTGTGTAGTTTCCCATTGACTTGTGTATGGTTGTGTAGTTCCCCATTGACTTGTGTATGGTTGTGTAGTTTCCCATTGACTTGTGTATGGTTGTGTAGTTTCCAATTGACTTGTGAATGGTTGCGTAGTTTCCTATTGACTTGTGTATGGTTGTGTAGTTTCCAAATGACTTGTGTATGGTTGTGTAGTTTCCCATTGACTTGTGTATGCTTGTGTAGTTTCCCATTGACTTGTGTATGGTTGTGTAGTTTCCAAATGACTTGTGTATGGTTGTGTAGTTTCCCATTGACTTGTGTATGCTTGTGTAGTTTCCCATTGACTTGTGTATGGTTGTGTAGTTTCCCATTGACTTGTGTATGGTTGTGTAGTTTCCCATTGACTTGTGTATGGTTGTGTAGTTCCCCATTGACTTGTGTATGGTTGTGTAGTTTCCCATTGACTTGTGTATGGTTGTGTAGTTTCCAATTGACTTGTGAATGGTTGCGTAGTTTCCTATTGACTTGTGTATGGTTGTGTAGTTTCCCATTGACTTGTGTATGGTTGTGTAGTTTCCCATTGACTTGTGTATAGTTGTGTCGTTTCCCATTGACTTGTGTATGGTTGTGTAGTTTCCCATTGACTTGTGTATGGTTGTGTAGTTTCCCATTGACTTGTGTATGGTTTTGAAGTGTCCCATTGACTTGTGTATGGTTGTGTAGTTTACCATTGACTTGTGTATGGTTGTGTAGTTTCCCATTGACTTGTGTATGCTTGTGTAGTTTCCCATTGACTTGTGTATGGTTGTGTAGTTTCCCATTGACTTGTGTATGGTTGTGTAGTTTCCCATTGACTTGTGTATGGTTATGTTGTTTCCCATTGACTTGTGTATGGTTGTGTAGTTTCCCATTGACTTGTGTATGGTTGTGTAGTTTCCCATTGACTTGTGTATGGTTGTGTAGTTTCCCATTGACTTGTGTATAGTTGTGTCGTTTCCTATTGACTTGTGTATGGTTGTGTAGTTTCCCATTGACTTGTGTATGGTTGTGTAGTTTCCCATTGACTTGTGTATGGTTGTGTAGTTTCCCATTGACTTGTGTATGGTTATGTTGTTTCCCATTGACTTGTGTATGGTTGTGTAGTTTCCCATTGACTTGTGTATGGTTGTGCAGTTTCCAATTGACTTGTGTATGGTTGCGTAATTTCCCATTGACTTGTGAATGGTTGTGTAGTTTCCCATTGACTTGTGTATGGTTGTGTAGTTTCCCATTGACTTGTGCATGGTTTTGTAGTGTCCCATTGACTTGTGTATGGTGGTGTAGTTTCCCATTGACTTGTGTATGGTTGTATAGTTTCCCTTTGACTTGTGTATGGTTGTGTAGTTTCCCATTGACTTGTGTATGGTTGTGTAATTTCCCATTGACTTGTGTATGGTTGTGTAGTTTCCAATTGACTTGTGTATGGTTGTGTAGTTTTCCAATGACTTGTGTATGGTTGTGTAGTTTCCTATTGACTTGTGTATGGTAGTGTAGTTTCCCAATAACATGTGTATGGTTGTGTAGTTTCCCATTGACTAGTGTATGGTTGTGTAGTTTCTAATTGACTTGTGTATGGTTGTGTAGTCGTTAACCATGAACATATTCTGTGTACCTCATGTTAGTTTAAATTACTCTGAAGAGGTTTGTGATTTCAAAAGGCCTTCTAAAACTGGCAGTTTGTTTCGGGGGGGGGGGGGGGGTGAGCTTTGAAAAATGTCACGCATAGCTGGCCTCTGGACTTGGCATCTCTGCTAAGTAAATGAATAGGTCTCATATTTAACAATGTAGCTACGCATACCTCGCAAGAAAACAAAATAGTGAGCGCTTTGAGACGCTCATCGAGCTTGCTAAAAGCGCATAATGTTTCGTACTTCTATTTCAAGTTGGATTCAGTGTAATATTGACCAATAGCTTGGTCATTGTGACCAATATTTGGGGCACTGTGTCCAATATTGTGGTCATTTTGACCAACATCTGGGGCATTTGGGCACAAGTTCCCGGTCATACGGACCTAGAATTGGTCAAGACTCACGAGACGTGGAAGGTTTTAGAGTGTAAGTGATTTTTTAAACCCTCAGACGTTCAAATTTTCCATTTGCATGGAAAAAAACGCACTACAAAATATGTTTGCCCACGCACGATCGATTTCTGTAGATGTACGCTGGCTCTCGGGACGTGTAAGATTGTATGTTATTCTTGATATCAATATAATCAAAGTAGGGCAGGGCAACTGGGAACATGGCAACAAAAAACTCTCGACAAGTGTGCGAGCCACGTCGTGACGTAGTATCTCTAGTAGGTAATTATGCAGGTTTGAGAGCTATATCACTATCAGCCGCATACAATAACTGACTGGTCACATTTCAGACTATACACATTCGTCTTCATATTGGACAGATTCTATGAGGTACTTAAAAAAAAACATTATAGTAAACTGCTTGTTGCTTTATCATAGGCTTGGTCTAGTAATTTCTCAGGTGACAATGGCGTACAGTGGCACTGTTTTGTCTATATACATGTACTACTATGACTGAAGAAAACTGCACATGTATACGATTGAATTTAAACTGGCAGTGGGCATCCTACGTCAAGCGGCTCATTGAGAGTTCAATCCAAAGAAAACTAAAATATTTTCCATAACGGATTGGGTATTGGGACTTCAAACGGTTGACACACTGGACAGTCTTGCGAAATATTCAGGCACTACACCCCTCCCCTCCCCCGAAGAAGTTGCAGATAATTATCCAGATTTGAGAGAGATATATCAGCCACATCCAATAGCTGACTGATCGCATATGCAATACACAACCATCTTCATTGGAAAGATTCTATGATGTCTATTTTATTTTAATATATAGTAAACTGCTTGTTGGTTTATTATTTTAGGCTTGGTCAGTAATTTCCCAGGTGACAGTGGCTAGACTGCAGAAAATTGCACAATCAGAGTAAATATTGAATAAAAGCTGGCAGTGGGCATCCTACGTCAAGCAGGTCATTGAGAGTTCAATTCTCAGAATGAAAGAATATTTTCCAAGATGGATTGGGTATTGGGACTTCAAAAGGTTGACACCCACTGGAACAGTCTGGCGAAAGAGTCCCTTACATTATTAGCAGCCAGTGGTCATCATATATACGTCGGGCAGTTCATTTGGGAGTTTAATTTACAAAATAAAAAAAATTATTTTCCAAAATGGATTGGTTATAATTGGGACTTCAAAAGGTTGACACAAACTAGGGCAAGTCCTCATGTAAAAGAGTCCCATGCATTATCAACGCAATAGATAATCAGAGCTTGCGGCACCCGAGGCCCAAATAACACGTACATGCACACTCATTCTAATTCAAGTACGTCCTCGTGTAGAACCGGACCGAGGTGCAACAACAGTAACGAATATCGTCCGCTGTATAAAAAGGAAGAGTGCCAGACGGTTCAATGGCGGGCCCTTGGGTTGGGGTGAGGGGGGGGGGGGGTACCACAAAACAAAAAATGGAAATAGAACAGAAGCGTAACCAGACTTGGAGGGGTAAGAGTTATTTGGAGGGGGGTGGTGATTGGTTGGGTGGCGGGGGGGGGGGGGTACCACAAAACAAACATGGGCTAGAAATCACTGTATAACAGAAGCGTAACCAGGAGGGGTAAGGGTTATTTGTTGGTGGTGTAGTTGAGGTATCGAACCTTTTCTTGCGCAGTGTCGATCTCATTTTTGAGGAGGGGGAATGGGTTCTGCGCAGGGGGTGGGATTGTTCAGACCCCCTACTTCCTATATTTTATGCTACTTTTGGGGTCAGAAACCAATTTATCGGATCAGCGAGCATAGACTTTGATAAATGGCAGTTTGTTTTACTCGGCTACATTGTCTGTTAGAGAAACACCAAGTGGTCCAGTATCCTTTGGGTGAACTTTGACCGGCGGACTATTTCCGGAGATCTCCCTTCTCCCGGAAACCTCCATCTTTGTGCGAAAATGGCCAAATGATGAGAGGTTCACAAAGCAAGAACATGCAAAACTCTGCAAATGTCGAGACCTTCAACCCATTCCCTTTTATAGCCACCTCATTTGTTCACCCTCCATATGCCTGGCGGCACACACGGAGCTGTTTTTTTTCTCTAAACGGAACAAACCGTGGTGATTTATTGTTTTTGAGGGCTTCAAAAATAACTACCAAGGAGCAAACCTGACGAGACGGAAGGCGAAATGAGACCGTTCCGTGAATTACGCAGTCTGACCGGAAGAAAATTCAATTGATTTATATACAACCTTTCTACTGCATGCGAGGAGGTTCGTCGTCACAAAGCCAATAGTGTAAGGTCCGTGCTGCATAAAATAATTACAACTAAATAAGATGTCAAAATAATATATATGTAACCTGAGATTTGTTTTCTCTCAAAACAAGACAGAAAATGATCATCGATCGTTCCGCCAACGCTTCTGTTAATCTTGGTGAAGAAACCGTAAAAGGTATAGCATAGTTTTTTAAAAAGAACATCTACAACATTCTACTTGAAATGCGTCTAACCACAGTTATAGGTATTTAAAGGGAAGGTACACGTTTGGTAATTACTCAAAACAATTATTAACTTAAAAACTGACTTGGCAACGAGTAATGGAGAGCTGTTGATAGTATAAAACATTGTGAGAAACTGCTCCCTCTTAAGTAGCAAAGTTTTTGAAATAGAGGTAATTTCTCACTAAGAAGCCAGAAGTCTTTTATTCCTGTCTGAAAGCACACAAATTCGTCAAACAATGGTGTTTTTTCTTTCATCGTTTTCTCCCAACTGCGATGGCCAATTAAGCTCAAATTGTCACAGGTTTGTTATTGAATGCCTTCCCTTTAACAGGATTGATAAGAATAACAAAAAAACAAAAACAATATTTTAATTAAAGTCTGAAAGCTTACTGATTAGCCTATGGAGTTCACACTAGAAACATATTTTCCAGTGAGTGAAATAAGTCCATCTGAACATAAAAGCTGATTTCGGTGGTCACAACTATCAATGCTGAACATTTTACATGGTTTTTCATAATTTTCTCCGAGTGACTCACATTACGGATTAAGCCAAAATTTTCACGGGTTTGTTATTTTATGCATTATGGTTGGTCACACAAAACATGAGCATTGTCTCGAACCATTTTGTCAACACTTTAAATCCTGGACACTCCCTTTAACAAAAGTACTAATAAACAATGTAGTTTTAAAACTTGACTGGTGGAACACGGGTCACGTCATCATTTATTTTAGCAGGCTAATGTTAACTGCTGCTACGCTCCGAAATTTAATATTGGAGTCCATAATGTAGCTAATTATTTGGCGCTTCGCAACGTCGTTCCCAAAATAGTCGTTCCCTGCTAGATTGTCGCAACGATGCAATGGCGTGTCATTGTCCCCACAATAGAACCAAGAGTCACACAAGGTACAACCCTTTCCCATGAAGTATAATAACATATCCAGACAATGTCCTATACACTGCAATTTTCTTTTGGAGTCCAAAAACGATGATTGCGACGTTGATGTTTTCTGATTTTCCTCCGGTGACCTTTCTCCGGTGAGCCACAGCTTGTGCTAAGCCAAAATATGGTGCTTAAGCATGTCTGTGGAACTTGGCCCACAAAATAGTAATTGAAAGCGACTTAGTTTGGAATTAGAGTGCCTTACACGACGGTGCGGGGTCTCGCCAGCAATGATTTGTTTCTGATCGAAGGACAACGTGAAGGGCCTTTTTAAATCCACTAACTGAAACGTGTCCAGCTTTGTATTGAAAAACGATTACACGTAAATGAGAAACTGAAAATAAACTGAGAGCAATTTGTTTCATTTCTGATCCTATAACTTTATGGGGTTTTGTCTCAAGGTTAATTCTTTTCTTTTTTTCAAAAAAAGTGTACATGTAGTTGTTTTTCAGGAAGCTGTTCAACCTATTTTAGCGAGGATATTGCAAAAATAAGCAAGAATAATTTTGTTTCAGTGTACAAACATTCAATCCAACCGTTCTTTAAAGGGAATGTAAACGTTTTTGTCAAAGACCAGAGTCCTCACTTGGTGTATCCCATCATAAGCATACAATAAAAAGCCTGTGAAAATCTGGGCTCAATATTGGTCATCGAAGTTGCGAGAAAATGATTAAAGAAAAAAATACCCTTGTCGGACGAATGTGTGTGCTTTCAAGTAGGAACAAAAGACTTCAAGCTAGAAGTATTTTATTATTTTAGTGAGAAATTACCTCTTTCTCAAAAACTACGTTACTTTAGAGTGAGTCGTTTCCCACAACGTTTAGCTCGAAGTCTGTTATTCCTACTTGAAAGCACACACATTCGTCCGACAAGGGTATTTTTTCTTTCATCATTTTCTCCAATGCTCGTTTACCAAGTCAGTTTTGAAGTTAGTAATTTGCTTTGAGTAAACGTGTACCTTCCCTTTAAAGATAATAAATACATACATGTCAGCTAATCTGCCCTCCTACACTATTTGCGAACCTCTGAGTTTACCTACCCAGACAGTTCTTCAATGAAAAGCTCACAAATTAATAGTCACATTGCTTAAAATAACCTCCAAACGCAAACATTATTTTCCCCATCACAATTCGTGCATCTGATGAAAGCAAGTTATCAACATCATTTTCCTTGTGAAAGACTGAACAAGCGCAGCGTGGCCGTCTTGTCTTTGCTTAGTTCAAATAAAACTGGAGGTATTGAACAAATTGGTCTGACCACTATTTATGTAGAATAATGTCAACATTTGAGTTTTTATTTAGGCATACAAGGAACACGATGGAGATGATGGCAGTATGAGGCCGTATCCGAATTGGCGTCTACAGCTACGGCTACGGCTACGGCTACGGCTGCTGCTAGTCATGTTGCTACTGACGTTCTATATACTTCAATGCGTGATGACGCAGAAGTCTAGCTGTAGCCGTAGCTATATCCATCTTTTCGGACACAACCTTGGGGCCTTTTCGAAACCACTCCTTTGGCTCCAGATTCGGCTCAGGCTAGCTTGGCCCCGCGGTTGTTTTGAAACTTTGCGTGCTTTGCGTACGTCGTGTGAGGGCTTTAGACGAGAGAACGGAGCCTGAACCCGGATCCAAAGCCGAAGCCGTGGAATCGAAAAGGACCTTGGAGTCTAAACAATTTTTTCAGGCAATCTCTACACCTTCTAAAAAAAAATCATTATGTAAACTTTTAAGTGTTGAATGTTCATGAGTAATATCAGATGAGGTAGCACCTGAGACAGCTGTTGGGTTCCTTTACATAAGAGTGTTGCACTATACAGCTCTGAAAATAAGGTGTACATGAGATTTGGCGCGAAAAATCTCCCGCCATTTCATCGATTCCTGGCATTGATCTGACGGTACCTGACTGTCAAAAGTCGAGGTATAATCATGAGACCTGAAAACCGGGTATGCAAAGTTCAGATGAGAAATCAACAGGTCATTGTGATATTTTAATAACTTATGGATTTCCAGCGGTAGATCAATGTTGGGTAACATTAGAAAGGGAAATAAGGGGGGGGGGGTAGTCAGCTTAAGAAAATGGGTCAGAAAATTTGATGTTGCCCACCAAACCTACACAAGAAACCCTCACGGTTAGAAAACCCGCATCAGGCAAATGTAAATTTTGCAACCTCCAACCTTTTGTGTTCTGTCAGATGTAGAGAGTTTGAAAATAGGGTGTTTTACAAGCATCGGTTTACTCTAGCGGCCTCATGCTCTCGCTCCTATATCATGTATACAAAGTTCAGTCCTAATTATTTATTTATTATTTGCTTTAAAGGCAGTGGACACTATTGGTAATTACTCAACATATTTATTAGCATAATGGTGACGAGTAATGGGGAGACGCTGATAGTATAGAACATTGTGAGAAACGGCTCCCTCTGTAGTAACGTAGTTTTCAAGAAAGAAGTAATTTTCTATGAATTTGATTTCGAGACCTAAGATTTAGAATTTGAGGTCTCGAAATCTCCCATCTAAAAGCACACAACTTCGTGTGACAAGGGTGTTTTTTCTTTCACTATAATCTCGCAACTTCGACGACCAATTGAGCTCAAATTTTTTATTTCATTTTATTTTATGCATATGTTGAGATACACCATGTAGAAAGACTGGTCTTTAACAACCAATACTGTCCAATGTTTTTAACGTTATATTTATTTTGTATAGTTATGCGTCTTTGATTGTGTTACCTTTCTTTATACTGATATTATTCCTCATTTAACTAATTTCAACAAAAAAGGTATGGGATGAACGTCATATTCAATTTAATTGAATCGAAAAGAAAGATTTACGTTTGTTCAATAATCGTACACAATGCCAACGAGAGAATGGTGGCAGACATTGATGCTCCATCCACAAGGGGAACGTTCACTTCATTAGCCTAAGTAGAGAGAATAAAATCACCACAAATTCGTTTCATATTACCTTTGCTTATATTCAAACAATACATTACACAAGTAAGATATAGGTTTCCTTTAAAAAGAAAAGAACAAAAAGGCCTACATTTCCCGTCTTCTTCCCGCCTTCTTCCCGTCAAATTTGACACTTTCATTAATGTTGAATGTTTATGCAAGCGAGTAAACATCCTGAGTGAAAACAGCTTTAGAGGATTCCAAAGGTCAGTTTAAGTTTTTAGACTATAAGAAAAAAATAAATAGTCGTAAAATTGTGGGCTCAACCATTTGTAAAATTTCTGTGGAGAAGTATTGGCTCTTAGAAGAGCTGCTGTTGTTCCTTGTCTTCAAGAAAGTGCTGGACTGTCAATGATGTTGAGGTTTAAAGGCATTTGGCACCTGGTTAAAGGCACGGGACACTATTGGTAATTACTCAAAATAATTATCAGCATAAAACCTTATTTGGTAACGAGTAATGGGGAGGTTGATAGTACACAACAACATAGTGAGAAACAGCACCCTCTGAAGTGCCATAGTTTTCGAGAAAGACGTACTTTTCCACGAATTTGATTTTGAGACCTTGGATTTAGAATTTGGTCTCGAAATCAACCATCTAAAAGCACACAACTTCGTGTGACAAAGATGTTTTTTTCTTTCATTATTTTCTCGCAACTTCGACGACCAATTGAGCTAAGATTTTCGCAGGTTTGTTATTTTAAGCACATGTTGGGATACACCAAGTGAGAAGACTGGTCTTTGACAGTTACCAATAGTGTCCAGATCTTCAAAGACCAGAGTTCTCACTTGTTGTGTCCCAAAATATGCATACAATAACAAACCTGTCGAAATTTCGGACTCAAATCACGGATGTTGCAAGAGAAAACACCATTGTTGCACAATGTGTGTGCTTTTAGATGCTTTTAAAGGCCTCAAGCCTAAAGTCTGTTAATATTTGAGTGAACAAATTACCTCTTTCTCACAAACTACATTAGTTTAGAGATTATCATCAACAGCTCTCCATTGCTCGTTCCAAGTATAAGTTGTTTACGTATACGTTTCACGTACATGCACGAAAATAGGTTCGACTTTATAAGTGTTTTTTTTTTTTACAAAGAAATAAGTTGGCCTTTTTGCTTTTTTTCTTATTTTGTTTTTCTCGAGAGTGTAAGCACTACTATCGAATGTCTCTCCACAGACAGGTGAAATTGTCAATATTTTTCTGGCGAACAAGACATACAACATACCCTGAGTTTTGACAGTTTTGTTTTAATCCCTGCAGATGCATTCAAGCTTTTGGCGAGCACATAATAATTGTGAAGCCCCCTCGCTTCAATTATTTTCAGCAGTTCTGAGAAATGCCATTTAATGTGAAAGCAGCTGCAGCACAGGCCTTAATATCGATGTGATGTGATGTTATGTCTGAAACATTCTTTAGGGCAAGTACTTGTCAAAAACAAGACCACTATTAGGTATGTTTTCTTTTCCAACATTTTTTTGGTCAAATTATTTTTGTTCTTTAACTTTATTTTAACAAAATGTAAGCCAACGTGGTTGTGTTTCTATTACAAATTACAATGGATAAAATTGCATTTTGGTATTAAATTCTAATACAGGGTTAGAGAGGATTTGTTTTTGCTCTCTCTGTCTAAATGTTCCTTCTATTTTTTTTTTTTTTTTTTTTTTTGGGGGGGGGGGGGGGTCAAGTTGCCCCTTGCCCTCAGGGGTGCAGGCCTGCGCCGGTAGACTTATCTTATGATGTTGTACTGCTTTCTGTAGTCAAACAAGGTCAAAATAATTAACCTTAAAGACAAAGCAGCAATCAAAAACAAAAACTTCCGTGAACACTACCGAGACGCCGCTGATATCAACGGGGGACAAGAACGGGAAATGCCCTGTGCACTTGAGACATATTCGGGGTGGTGAAACCCCCTTCTCGTGACTTGGGTTTTATTGAAGGAAGATGTCCAGTACGAGTATGGAGATATAAACCTTCTGTCTGCATCACTAGAAATGACTCGTGCCTTTCCACTGCCTAGACCTATCCCCAACGGGAAGGAAAACTACTGACGACTGTTTCAGTCATTTATCTCAAACTTTATCAAGCAACATTGATAACCCTGCACCAATGAGAGCCGCTGTATGACGTCACTTGCTGACGTAATGTCTTATTCCCATTGTCTTTAAAGGCACTATGGGTACCGTTGGTAGTTGCCATTAGACCAGGGCCCAATTGCATGGCTCTGCTTTAAAACGAGCCACGAAGTGTGACGTCAGAAGTTCTCAGTCTTACAAAACCTCACATGTTTTCACTGTTTTCCAAGTTCGGGCTTGTACTTCAAAGCAATCGCACAACACCGGTAAACAGTATTGTCCAAAGGCCCACACTTCGTGTATCACAACTTATTACAAAATAAGAAACCTGTAAAAATTAAGGCTCAAGATTGTCGGAGTCGGGAGAAAATAACGGGAAACCCCACCCTTGTTTCCGCACGTTTCGCCGTACCATGACATGTGTTTCAAATAAATCCGTTATTCTCGATATCGAGAATTGATAACTGTTTTAATGTTTTCTCAAAAAGTAAAGCATTACATGGACTAATATTTCAAGAGAAGTCTTTCACCATTACCTTCTGTAACCCCGATACGTTATTTGTAAATCTGTGAATTTTTAATTTGTGTTCTGTTTAGAAAGTCTCCAATAGCTTTAAATCAAAACTGAAGTTGTTTTACTCATTTTCTCATCACTTCCAGCTTCACTGTCTCAAGGGAAATTTTCCACCTTTATTCCATACAATGTAACTTCATGTTGAAATCTGTAAACATTTACATTATTTTCCAATCATGACGATGTTGCGAACAACCACTACATATAACTGTTGCTTTGCGAGGAGGTGAAGAAAAGAAAATGACAAAACGAGCAAATTCATGTCACGGCACAGTTGGCACTGTTTTTTTAATAGCTGAAACCCGGATTAACATTCAGTAATATTCACGTCGGATTGTGGTTGCAGGCTATTATCGTATTGAACTTTATTCTTCCTGGCACGCACGAAAGACTAGAAGTGTCTCATTTATTTGCTATTTTTCATAATTATTTTCGCTTACATTCATTCTGGATTTTCCTATTCGGAGGATATAAATAGCTTGGGGTGTTGTTATACGCCGGGGAATGCGGGTGTCACATTCGTTTGCCCTTAAAGAAATAGATGCTGACCCAAACAAAACTCGCCCCGTTTTTCTTTAGAATTCGATTTTACTGACTTAAAGGTGTGGGGTTCCGTATTGCATCGAATGTCGGCGCACTCACCAACCCCTGTAAAATGTGATCTTTGTTCGTCAAAATCCGTCATACTTCAGATTCAAATTGGATTACCTTATTGTTAACAAGCCTTAGGGGAACTTTAGTGAAACTTGCCCCAATTCATTTGTGTTGCTTTGTTTCGAAGTGTAATTTAGACATATCGGCCATGACTTGAAGATATTATTCAATATTTCTGGTAACTTGAAACCAAGGATGTCTCACAAGATCACTCTAAACACGCTCTCATAAGAAAACCTGTTCAGTGATTGCTATTTTGTTTTGTGAACAAGTTACACCGGAGTTAACCCTACTCTTCCACGAAATGGTGTTGCTGTTGCTGCTATTGCTGGTGGTGCTGTCGGTTTCGCTGTGGATGTGGTTGTCGCTGTGGTTGTTGTTTTCGTTCCCCGTGTGGCTGTCGCTGTCGTTGTGGGGTGTTCGTTTGTTTGTTTGTTTGTTTGTGTGTTTTCTTTGCGTTGTTTTAGGGGGTACGTACATTGGATCTATGTCTTAAAGGGACGTAACTTGGATTTGGCTCAATGTTATCCAAAACACATATCAAGTGTTGCTGGCGTCTGTGTGCAATTTTATAAAAATTAACTTTTGCATTATGACACGTATGTTCATGGCATGCACGTCAGTTTACGCGAGTTTTATATAGACCTCGCCTGGAATGATTATGCAAAAGCTGGCACCGGCAAATAATATATTAACTAATTTACACGACAGCTGGTGAACTAATTAACTAATTTAATAAATCATAATAAAGTTCAACAACCGTTTCATACTGACTAATGTAAAGAAAACATACACACAATGCAGTAATAAATCTTGTCACAGCTATGTGTGTATCATTTGAGTTATTTTGTTGTGTTAAAGTTGAACGAAACGAATGTATTTACTACAATTAAGCATTTGGGGAAAATGATTTTGCAAAAATCACTATTGAATTTATTGGTGCTTTCCGTATCCTGTTATGACACATTGAATTAAGACATGTTTACACAAGGTTGTAGTTTCTGCTACTGTTCTTTCACCTGCGAATTTTTGAAGTTTAACTAGGTAAGAAGAAAATCCTAGTTTCATGCTCAAACATGAAACTCTGAATGTCTGTAGAAAAGACAGAGGCTTGCTACAGGCTATAGCCTGAACATACTTTTGGGCACTTTTATCCAATTATCATTGTAGCCAATGTAATCACTATATCTAGCGGCACCTTGTGCATAAAGCCCAGTCTAGCTACATACCTCTATAATACGGTAGGGAGGAGGTTATAAAGTACAGGTATTTCCAGCTGGCCTCTTTACATAAAGGGTAAGCTAGGTTTGACCCAGAAGTGGGTTAAAGTGATCCATGATCTGAGTTACCCACCCCCCCCCCCACTTTTTGTTTTTATTAACGACTAGAGGAATATAAGAAAAGATGAATAAATGAACAATCGAATAATTGAACAAGGCACTGAATAGACAAGTGTGCCACAAGGTCATCGTTTCTGCTTTTGTTCTTTCACCTGCGGTTTTTGGAAGTATAATTATAGGTAAAATAATGATCTCTTTGGACAGATAATGAAACATGGAAAAGCAATCGGATAATACCTATACAAGAAGGATGCAATCATGGATGTCCAGCCATTCTTGTCAATATAAACTGACAAAAAGGGGAGAAGATGAGTTTGCGTTGCTTTCAAGCTACGGTGTCCCCGAGGCGACAAGACAATTATACAGTGAGACAGTTTCAAATAAAAATGTTTGGGTGTTTATCTACATATGCAGCTTCGGGGCACAATCTATCAATTCTAGCGTAAAGTGCTCTCCTCAACCCGAATGCGGCAGTTTCAAAAGAGTCGTCTTTCCCAGTGTCAGATTATTTTTCGTACTTGAAGTCAATCTTTATTACTCCTTTTTTAAAGGCATGACCACCTTTGGTAATATTGTCAAAGACCAGAATGCTCACTTGGTGTATAGTTTCCCAACATACGCATCAAATAAGTAACAAATCTGTGAACATTTTGGCTCAATGGGTCATCGAAGTTGTAAGTGAATAATGAAAGTAAAAAGCACCATTGTTGGTATAACAAACAATACAAATGTGGAGTAGGTTTTTGTTTAAGGCTAAGTTAATCTCGGTCATCACGATTTGAAAATGGTTCGCGAATTAAAAATCAATTGTCACTTAAAAAACAACTTGACTTTTAAAAAGGAATGTGTACGTTTGGTTAACTCTTACAATTCTTTTAAATGCAAGTCGCCAGAAACACAAATCCCGAAGGCCACTTCAAGGTGTGGGCTACAATTATTTTATTCCAGATGCCGTTGCCACCTACTCCTAGGGCTGAAACAGGGTTACCCCTTTTACAGTCCAGGCTTGGCAATACAATTTTACTTGGTTTGAAGTATATCAGAAACTAAAACGAAATTTTAGTTAGTTTTATTGTTTAGGGATCTACGTTTATACTGGATAAAATAATCAAACAGTCCCGAAAACCAAATATATACGGTCCCCGTAAACGAAGTAAATTCGCGGTTTGAATTTTAACGCAGAACACAATCTTTGTTCTCCAAAATATTTCATCACATCCATTCGAATTTACTGTTTTGTTTAAAGGAATAGTGCTTCAGAATAATATTGAAAGCATCAAATAGCTATTGAAAAAAAAACACCATATAAACAAACGCAACAAATTTGAGACAAAATACTCAAAAAGCTTAACATTGAACACAATAACAATTTTATGTCAAGTAGGTTTTTATAGCACAAAAAACAACCAATCTATTAAAAAGGATTGCGAATTTCTTTAGTCTGTCTTTCATATTGTGTAGATTTATTGTACGAGAAACATAATTAGCTAAGACAATGGCCTACAAGGAAAGCTTCCCAGTAAGGGATTACTCGGCCCATCTGATAATTGACATAAATTTCAGAGATTCATGGCTTGTTCATATCATAGTGCCAGCCTCGCTAAATACTATGCCATTATAACTCATTATTAAACCTGATTATAATTATTTCATATAATATGCATCCATGTGTATAGTGAAGAGGGTATTTCTTATGGTAAAGACCTAGCAACTGCTCTATACTAGGAAAGTGTAGCTACGTTCCGCGGACTATCTTGGCTAGCACTGTTTTTTACATTTTCAAATTTACAACAACAAAAAATGTTCCAGTCTGTTTACCTTCATACTGAAGTATATTAAGCACTGTATATTCTCAGTTGGTCGTCCAAGTTGAGAGAAAGTGATAAAAGAAAAACACACAAAAGGTCTTCAGACCCGAAGTGTCTTAATAGATTGAGTGGGAAAATAACCTCCTTCTCAAAAACTGCGTTACTTCAGAGGGAGCCGTTTCTAACGATGTTTTTATGCTTTCAACAGCTCTCCATTGTTCGTATACCAAGTAAGTTTCTACGCTATAACAACAATTATTTTGAGTAATTACCAATAGTGTCAAGTGTCTTTAAACCAATGTTAGTATGAGAAAGATTGGCTGTTGTCACCTTGACGTATAGTATAACCCCTTTTGAGGAGCCGTACCGAGTTCGCTTATTTTTTGTGACGATCGTCCGAACAAATAAAAACAAAACCATTTTTTTTGTGTAGGACGACAATCACCACCGTGTCCTCTCAAGTAGTCGTACGGCACACACAATCATGTTTTCATCACGATCACAGATTGTCATGCCTCACAGAAAAAAGAATTCAATAATTATTGTAATTTTGATCCAAACGAAGGTTGTCTGTGATGGGAACTTGCACCACGGGACAGTGACTCAGGTCACTGAAGGCCAAAACAACCGTCACGTTGACGTCATTACTGAGTGTCAGCCTCTATTACTATGGTTTGGAATAATGATTTTTATTGTGTAAATTTTTGTTATGTTGTTGTTATTATTCCTTTTTTTAACACAGAACTTGGAAAAGTTTATATGGCGTGAGAAGATGACTGATTACCGAAGGATTGTCAAGTTAAAGGAACACGTTGCCGTGGATCGGTCGAGTTGGTCAATGAAAAGCATTTGAAGCTGTTTTGTCATGAAATTCATATCCAAGGCAACGTGTTCCTTTAAATGGTGTTGGGGTTGGCGAAGGGAGGGGAAGGAGGAAGGTAAACAAACGGTCACAACTTTATAGTTGTTATTCCAGCCCCATACTATACAAGAACTGCATCGAATCTTCAAGCGCAACCTTATTTTTTATGATGGCCAACATTTTGTTCAAAGAGGCTGACACAGTATATCAGGGACATGAATAAGAATAAACGTGCGGGTACAACCCGCACGTTTACTATTAGTTTGTTATTTTGTTCTTATTATTCCATCCACATCGTGCAAAGCTTCAAAACACTACTTTCGCCTCAAGGACGGCTGGGTGTATTAAATTGCAAGATAATAAAAGTCACACGTGAGTAAATATTGGGCACTTTATGTTTTATTTAGAATTTTAGATTGAAGAACGGGAATTGCTAAATTTAGGAGCAGGGACTGCTAAATATAATTATGACCTCTTTTCCGACCATCGTTATGAGTATAACAAAAAGATGCGGCGGACAGCATAAATTATGCACAAATCTGATGATAAGTTAACTTCTCATGGGAAAAGTCGATGAATGGTGAGTTATGTAATTACTGCAAAAACTGAGGTCTTATGGTGTTAAAATAACAACAATGCGTTTTTCTTCTAATAAGTGTTTTATAACACCTCATGGTGCACCGCGTGTATGTAATGTCACATGGTGTTTTTTCAGTTGCTAATGACAATTAATGGCACTGTAAATCGGTTCTTTGCTTCGGGTAATAATGCTCTGTTGATATTTGAAATTCACATCATTGAGGAGGAGGCGCCTGTCATCATGATTGTTTGCCAATTGTCTGACCTACTTAAATGCCTCATTAGAGTTCTGTAAACAACATTTATGAAATGTGAGTATAATATCGAAGTCTTATACAGCGCACGTATCTACCAACAAGATATTCAAGGCGCTGAATATAAATTAAAACCTTCAGAAAGATAGGTTATTGCAGAGAGGAATTCCGAGACCCGATTATTTAGCACCTTATAAGGGTTTACAAGGTGCTACGGCGCATACATGTCCGCCACGGTCAGGAACACCGGGGCGAGCCCCTTCTCTTTTCGAAAAGTGCACTGGGTATTTTTACATGCGTTAAACACACATGGGACCAACGGCTTTACCTCCCATTCGAAGGACGAAGCGATGGTTAATTGTCTTGCTTTTCATTTACTTTAGCCTGTGACGAGAGTTGAACACAGGTGTGGCGGCTTCAATCTTCCGCCGTGTTCAGTTTTCCGGAAGGGGACTCAGCATAATACATAGTACAGTACAGCATAATATAACTATTGACTGCTTTCGCTTACTGTGCGCAGGCGTCGCATGACGTAATATTACCGTATTTGGTCATTCGGAAAACTGAACACTGCGGAAAGTTGAAACCGCCACACCTGATTAAGAAACAAGATGGCTGATTCAAAGAGGGATGTGTGTAATCGGAAATGATTACCCACCACGAGAAGAGAGTTTGGACAAGACATATAGGGGTCAACCATGTGATTGCTTACGCATGTTCACTACTGAGAATGAGGCTAGTTCAAGTTTGCGACTAGACGTTTTTCAAAAGAAGATATACATCATTCTCAAACGGTTTGACATACTTCCATTGATCATAAAAAATGTCAAAGTAAAGGTCATGTCCAGATATGAAATATCCCAATGTTGTATGTTAACATGGTATCCCAATTTCTAAATACAATAAATAAATTTTCTGTTTCATGTTATTTCTGTTGAAATTTGTACTGGAAAAAAAAATCTTATTCTAGAAATGAACAATATAAGCAGTGTCTGGGGGGGTTTGTGATGATTATACACAATTAAATAGTCTCTATGGTTAACCACGATGTCTATATACAGAGTTTGGGTCAAGTAACTACAATGTACTTGAAGATTGCTCTTCGAAAATGCTCCAGATCCGTGGCTGGGTTTACCGAGAATGGGGGGTATTGTCGTCGTGTAGGCATAACAACCGAGAGTGGTGAGTGGGGGTCGTGTACCCAACACTAATCCCCACCCCCTCTCGAAAATTTCTGCTGGTTATACGGCCCTTCTCCATGTATCGACCTTTTATCAAAACTCTCGAACGTCACTATCTTTCTAACCCCACAACTGGCTTTCAGACACGGCTAACCCCCTGGCAATCTACAGCCGAAACCCTGGCGAGCAATCTGCTGCCTTAATATTGAATCGATCTGTATAGTTATTGGCTGTCAAAGCTGTAAAGGTCGTATTATTTGTCATCTATGGGAAAAGGAAATCCTGTGAATGTCATCTGGTAATTATTGGTCCTAGACACACTGTTACCTCGGAGTCAGCCGACTACTAACTGTTGTCTTCGTCGTATTCTATAAGCCTTTTTGAGGTATGGCGGACGTGATAGGAGTGTACTGTTTGGTTTGGGTGTATACACACAAATTTACCCAAACCTTATAGTGTTGTAGCATTGTGTCCGCCATATTTCAACAAGGCCTAGGCGTGTTGTGGCCGAGAGTTTAAAATCACCGGACTGCTGATCAGCAGAGTGTGGGTAAGAGAGTGGTGACACGTCTTGTGTCCTTATTCAAGACACCATTAATGCTTCGTCCTTCGGATGGGATGTAAAGCCGCTGGTCCCGTGCATTGTGTAATGGATGCGTCATTATTTTATATTTAGTTAAATTCTTATAAATTATATTCGCAAATAACATCACGATTCAATTGATAAACAATTAAACTTTCATTAGGCTACTTACATTGCGCAATAATCGACCTTTCAATTGACCTTCTGACGTCACAATGTGTTTACCATTTCGCAGAACCATTGTGTCTGTGCTCAGTAGTAGGCCAGGTACCAGGCCACACAGTGCACACGTCTCTATATGCACACAGCCAGGAGGCCCGGCGGCTCGGGTTCCCGACTTGACGTCACGTTTATGCCCCTTTTAGGGGCGGGGTGGGTTCCCATAATCTCTTTGAAAACCATTTTTAAAATACTTGCGCATTTAATAAAAAAAATATTTCAGGTTTAGAAAGTCCTGTTTAATCGTTTAAATTATTAAAAAAAAAAACACTGCAGCCACCCTTTAAACATGTACGGCAGAATATAAAACAGTCAATTTTGGTGATGTGTGGGTGTGAGTAGGTATACACGTTCACACCGGGAACCTTTAAAGGCAGTGGACACTATTAGTAATTACTTAAAATAATTATTACAAAACCTTACTTGTTAACGAGTAATGGGGAGCTGTTGATAGTATAACACATTGTGAGAAACTCTGAAGTAACGTAGTTTTTGAGAAAGAAGCATCTGAAAGCACACAAGTTCATGTGACAAGGGTGTCTTTTCGTTCATTATTATCTCGCAACTTCGACGACCGATTGAGCTCAACTTTTCTCAAAGTGAGAAGACTGATCTTTGACAATAACCAATAGTGTTCAGTGTCTTTAACACGGTTTGGCCATCTTAATTTACTCCATTCCAACTCATTGTAACCAAACTGAGGGTGGACGAAAGCCGAGTCTGGTGCCATTTTTGCGTAATGAATGTTTTAGCATTCATTACTGTTATTGGAAACAGGGAACATGTCCAAGATAGTGACAGCGTGATAAAGGTCTTTAGAGTCCACAGTTTGGGATTTAAAAAGGGAACTCTTAAAAACAACTCGGAATTATTTTTGAGGATGGTAATTCTCAGGTGCAGAGGAAAAAATGCGGGGGGGGGGGAGCGAAACTCATAGCCTGCAGAAAAACGGTTTCAATGAAAGGAATTGTGAAGAAAATTCCGAACGGGATCACATTACGAACCGTCCACTGAACATTATATAGAGCATGTAAGTTATTATTGATTCTTTTGGCAACCTTAAAATGTCAACACTTAACACAGTCAACATTAGCGCTAACTGTATGTCTTGCGTTAAGAAAAAAATCCCGAAGGCCTTAACGGAAGGCCAGAGTCAATCCTTCTGTGGATGTTTTTCTCCTTCATAAATGTTGAACAAAGACAAACTGAGACAAAATATCTCAAGATATGCATAAAATAACAAACCTGTGAAAATTTTAGCACAATTGGTCGTCGAAGTTGCGAGATAATAATGGAAGAAAAACACCCTTGTCAGACGAAGTTGTGTGCTTTCATATGTTTGATTTCGGGACCTCAAAATGATTAATTTTGAGGTCTCGAAATCAAATTCGAGAAAATTACTCTTTTCTCGAAAACTACATTACTTCAGAGGGAGTCGTTTCTCACAATGATTTATACTATCAACAGCTCTCCATTACTCGTCACCAAGAAAAGTTTTATGTCATAATAAAACATTTTGAGTACTTACCAAATAGTGTGCACTGCATCTAAGGCGAGAGGGATCAAGTTGCTAAACCATAAATTCAAATGACCACTCACCCTCTTCCTTAGATTTAAACTTTCAAACTAAATCGTACGACCGAAAACTGCTGTTTTTATTAACTTCTTGAAAAAATAGACGAAAAAGCAACAGATGATGAAAAAGCAACAAATTAATAAAAGGCAACACAGATGATTAAAAAACAACAGATGATTTAAAAACAAACAAATTGTACACGGTTTTTCATTATTTTCTCCTGACACACAGAAACGAATTACTCTCAATTTTGTTAAACATTGTCTGCAATTATTTTGTTAGCTTTGCCAATCCTTTAAAATAATACCTCCAAGAAAGGTCTTCAACTCTCAGAATATGTAAATTGGACTAAATTAATGAATCTAAATGAGCTATAGGGCTTTGTTTTCACGGGGTCTGGATCTGCACTCAGGAAAGCAGTTTATTAAACGCATACTAATATTGAGACTCGCTTCACCTCTCAAACTAAATTAATCATCATTATTGACTGTAGATATACGTCACTGCATTCACCCGCTTAAAGGAGCATTACAGAATTGGTCAAGACAAAAAATCGTCTAAGATCACATATTTACATACAGATACACGGTCTAATGTTGATGATAGTAGAAAACCTCACTTGAAATTTTTCTGTCTGAAATATCAGATTTGTTGAGAAATAAGTAAAACTAATAATCGTAGTCATGCAAAACGTGTTATCGGTTTTCTCTATTTTCTCGTGACCCAGATGAACGATCGATCCATAATTCCTGCAGGTCTGTCAGTTTATGTATATGGTGGATTGCAAAAAGGGCTTCTGCCAGCAACTGTTTTGTTAGCAAGCACACAATTTTTTTTTTTATTATTCTTTTAACTGACCGAAGAAATGAAGCATGGATCCAAGAGATACGATAGTAATGCATCTAGACGTGATCCAGGGCTGAAAGGGGGGAGGGGGGTCATAAATAACGCAAAGTGCCCCCATCAGAGTCAAGGACGATCCCTTCGGCTAATTTTAAACGAGACAGACTCGGCTCTCCATGATTTTGATGGGATTCATATTTCACCATTACGGGCGCTTTGCACCCCATCCTAATCCATGTAGCCTTGACATGGAAATCGTTACATCGTTTATCCTTCATGTGGAATGAAGAATAAACTGCAATAACAAATCTAATCGTAATTGTTAGGCAAAATCACCGTGAGTTTTGATGGTTATGGCGATGTAATGTGACCGCTAAGGTTCAAGTACGAATTAGATGCTCATGTGAAAACATACTTCGTTTTTTTTTTTTTTTTTTTTTTTTTGGGGGGGGGGTCTCTCCTCTCATGGTCTTGAAGGAAAAATCGACCCGTCAAAGTGACTGCTATTGTTATAGCTATACTGGCGTATAATTTTAAAATATGGATTGGATTAAGCATGGCTGATTGGCATGTTCGGATGGGTGGGCTCCAAATGTCTTCTAATGGGAAAATGGAATAAGTGCAATCGGTGGCATTAGCCGGGATAACCTGCCAATGGGCAGTGGGGGAAAGATCTTAGTGAGTGCCGGCATGAAGCCTGGTTCATACTTCCTGTGAATGCAAAGCGAACTTTGACGTTTTGTTTTCGCAGCGGGTTGTTTCGCAGGAGTTGAGCACAACTCTGACGCGAATTATAAATATAGGGGAAACGTGTGCAAGGACTGAAGACCAAGTCCGTGTGCAAAGCTCTGGCCTGGGGCCAATTTCATAGAGCTGCTTAAGCAACAAATTCGCTTAAGCACGAAAATAGCTTGCTTATTTTACACATGTTACTGGCAAAAATGTCATGCCACAAACATTGCTTGTGACTGGTATTTAGCTGTTGTTAACTTAGCATAACAATTGAGTGGAGTCTTAGCTGGTAATCTGATTTTACTAAGCAAAGATTTTTTTTGCTTAAGTACAATTTTGTGCTTAAGCAGCTCTATGAATCTGGGCCCTGAGGTGGGAATGGAACCGGGGTCCACAGAGGTAGCAACATAAACCACTGAGCCAATCTGATCCCCTGACTGCATAATCCAGCCAGATATCTATATATTTTTTTGGTATACAAATCAGTCATTTTGCAAACAATGTTTGCAGGTAAAATGTGTCTTAAAATGTTTAAAGGGTCTATGTGCTGTTTTCAAACACAAAACACAATGTCCACAGATTCACATTAAACTAACACAGTTTGAAGATAATGATAGTAGAAAGCTTCCCTTGAAATATTACTTACTGTGGTACTGTAGTTTTTGAGAAATGAGCAAAACAATGTCACAAAAATAATTTATCTTCATTTTGAAAAAGTACCAGAATCCTTTAAAGCATTCACGAGTTTATTTAAAAGCTTTCTCCACCAAAGCTTAGTGTATTAAGTCACGTGTAAACCTGTTGTTGTAAGCATCACATGCGCTACAAGAAATTATAACCTTCAAAATAGTATTGTTGAATGTATTTAAAAAAAAAAAAAAAAATCTTGTAAACAGAGTACTTCCATTTAGTAGAGTAAAACATTTGCAGAAGGAAACAATTGATGAAAATTCATTTTTAAAATGGTGCTTGAGTTACTTGTGATAATCCCCCAAAATGCTACCGACTTTTAGAAATTCTCCACAGGCTGTTGAAAAGGCCCTATATTTATATTTATATAGGATTAAAACAATCAAACGGTTCGAAATAATACCATAGGTGTACTTTGTCTTTAAGTGAACAATACATTCGATGGAAGTTTCATCATCTTCTTTAATTGTTTTCTGCATTTTATACTTTTCTTTAATTTCATGTTATAGGCTAACAGCGCAAACTTAAAAACGCGCAAACTTAAGAACGCGCACCAAATAAAAAAGGAAAGACGCTCAAGATGTTACAGTTACTCAAAGCTGGACAAACATTTGGCATTGTTACACAAAGTTGTTTAGAAAGTTACCTGCAGTACTTTAATTTCATATTTCTCATCGTATAATTTAATCCTTTTGTCATAAATAGTACTTTATGAATTTCAAAGAAGTGCACACTTTTGATTCCATTTTGTTCAACTAGATTATTATACATCGTTAAAATAAATACTTCATGAACATTGATTTATTACAGAATGATACATTTAAGTATGGCATCCTCTCAGCTCACAATGCGAAAAAAATGCCGATAGATTTGGTCATAATGATGTAGTTTGATCTAGGAATGAGCATCAGCCTCTCTCAATGTTACTAACGAAACAAATAGAATTGCAAGGTTTGCAATGAATCAAAGAAGTGACAAAAATCAGTAAAAATCCTATAGGGTTATATAGGCATTTTACCTTCAGATAGGAATTTCTTGTAAGGTAGTCACATCCATAAGTAAACACGATTCCAGATTTGGTTTACAACGGCTGATTGGTGTGGATGTGGTATCTGGGTGGATGAGGGAGGTGGTTTGTTGATTGAGGTGTTTTGTGGTGTGTCGGTATTCGGAAGGTTGAGTATTTGGAATTTTCTGGGGGATACATACACTTTCTCACTATAGAACCATCATATACTGTCACATCCATCTTGTCTCAATCCCTGTATGTTACAACGTTAATAAATACTGATATTTTAAACCAAAAGTGACCTGACTATTTTTTCCTTGCTGCTTCAGCTTGGATCAGCCTAAACTGATTTGATTTGATTTGATTTGATTCGATTTGAATTGATTTGATTCGATTTCATTTGATTTGATTTGATTTGATTTGATTAGATTGGCGGAAAAGACAAGATGGCCGCATCGCACTGGGATACATCAAAAGCTCTCATATTGCATTTTCGAAACGACAGTTTTTAGTTTCTACTTCGGGTATAAGACGCAGCCAGCCTGTTTAAAGTCCCGCACGGAAAGTGTGTTTTTATAAAATGACTGACGGAGCCACAAGCCAGAGCCGCACTCTCCTAACATTAAGAGAGCAAGCTACCAAAGCAAAGCATACCAAAGCATAAGCTGAAACCGCCGTTTCGAAAAGGGCAAGGCCAAACCTTTTACATACAAACACATCCATCCAAACTCTTCATTTTTATGCACAGATTTTTTCATTTTAATCGAGGACAAAGTAACGAAAATGACCATATTCCAATTCAACCAGTGCGACCTGCAGTGGTTTGGGCTTCTTCAATAGACGTCATCGGCCGCCATCTTTGATGAATTGTTTTAAATCAATGATGGCGGCCAATTACGCATATTGCAAATTCCATCTTTTATATGGCTACATTATCTGCAGGAGTGATTATTAATCTATCCCTATTGCATTGTATGGCGTTAAAGGAACACGTTGCCTTGGATCGGTCGAGTTGGTCTTTGAAAAGCGTTTGTAACCGTTTTTTATAAAATGCATATGGGTAGAAAGATGTTGTAAAAGTAGAATACAATGATCCACACAAACATGCCTCGAAATTGCGTGGTTTTCCTTTTACCTTGTCGACTACACGTCGGCCATTTATGGGGGTCAAAATTTTGACTTCCATAAATGGCCGACCATATTAGTTCGCACAGTAGAAGGAAAACCACGCAATTTCGAGGCAAACTTGTGTGGATCATTGTATTCTACTTTTAAAACATCTTTCCAACCATATGCATTTTATAAAAAACGGTTACAAATGCTTTTGTTTTGACCAACTCGTCCGATCCAACGTGTTCCTTTAAGATAATTATGATATAGCACACAATGTGCCTCAAATCGTGGAATTTATTTGTACAATTATTATTAAAAACAGTTACACGACATTATCATTTTGTATTTATATTAACAGGTGTAATTGTGGAAACGACATATACAATAAATGCTACTGAGAAAAACAATGTATTTACTCAGCACTACACACGTTTATCGAACCCAGTAAATTGAACTCTTTTTGTTTTGTTTCCCCAGCTTTAGATTAGTCTTTTCGTTTTCTCTTCTTTTTTTCTAAAGAGACGTCTTTTTTCCCCCTTTTCTTTTACACCAAAACGAACAGTCAGCCAAAACAGCCGGATCCGAATTGCTACTGTTTTACTGATTATGGAGCGTTTTCTGGGAAATATTTCCCCCAGAAATGATTTTTATTCGACACAAATGAATTTGAAAACCTTTTTAAAAAAAACACCACAAAAAACAGCCCGCAGCAGCTGATTTTGGTGTTTACACGCTGTAACACGTGCATGTTTTTTTTAATTCATGTTTCTTTTGACTGACACAACAGATTAAGACCAGTCTTCTCGCTTGGTGTATCTCAACTTATATGCATTGAATAACAAACCTGTGAAAATTTGAGCTCAATTGGTCGTCGAAGTTGCGAGATAATAATGAAAGAAAAAACACCCATGTCACACGAAGTTGTGTGCTTTCTCGAAAACTACGTATTACTTCAGAGGGAGCCGTTTCTCACAATGTTTTTATACTGTCAACAGCTCCCCATTACTCGTTACCAAGTAAGGTTTTATGCTAATAATTATTTTGAGTAATTACCAATATTGTCTTTAAAGTTCTCAATTTCAACGGGCTGTTAGACACACTCACATTATTCGGCAACATTCAAGCTTCATTTACTCTCATTCACCAACCACAAACCCAGTCACATACAACACCATTACACAGTCTAATCTTTGCGTTTTCAAAATAAACCTTGGAAATATTAAATGTTTAGCTTTTCCGTAGTTAGTGATTTGTATTAGCCGGTAAACTACCCTCAAAAATTAACCAACGCATAGCAACTGAGTAGTTATTAGTAATTTTTTATCTACGTTGTGGATACCATTAAGTATTTAACGAGGATCTCATGGGCGTCGATCCCATTAGTGGCACCAGGCACGTCTCTAACGTTAAAGGCACTGGACACATTTGGTAAAATTGTCTAAAGACCAGTGTTCTAACTTGGTGTATCCCAACATATGCACAAAATAACTAATCTGTGAACATTAAGGCTTTTTGGTCATCGAATTTGCAAGAGAAAAATGAAACAAAAAACACCCTTGTTGCATTACTTTGTGTGCTTTCATATGCCGAATAAAAGGCTTCAGCTGAAGTCTTTTATTATTTGAGTGAGACATTATCTCTTTCTCAAAAAACTATGTTACTTCAGAGGGAACCGTTTCTCACAATGTTTTATACCGCTCTCCATTGCTCGTTAAGTAAGTTGTTTATGGTAACAATTATTTTGAGTTATAACCAAAAGTGTCCACAGTGCCATTAAAGGAACACGTTGCCTTGGATCGGTCGAGTTGGTCTTTGAAAAGCGTCCTGTAACCGTTTGTTATAAAATTGATATGGTTAGAAAGATGTTGTAAAAGTAGAATACAATGATCTACACAAATATGCCTCGAAATTGCGTAGTTTTCGTTTAACCTCGTCGACAAACACGGTCGGCCATTTATGGGAGTCAAAACTTTGACTCCCATAAATGGCCGTAAAAGGAAAAGGAAACCCGTGCAATTTTGAGTGATACTTGTGTGGATCATTATATTCTACTTTTAAAACATCTTTCTAACCATATGCATTTCATAACAAACGGTTTCAAACGCTTTTCATAGACCAACTCGTCCGATCCAAGGCAACGTGTTCCTTTAAGAGAGTATACCCATTCACTCTACGCTGTACTCTCAACAAATAACTCTTTACAAAAACAATTAACCAGTGAAAAATTCAGGTATGATTTTGTTAAAATTGATGATAAATATAAATGTTTTGTTTAAATGTTTTTTTTTTTTCAAACCATGGGAAGAACAAAAATAAAATTCCTGCCAACATTAACGTGTTTTTCAATTCGAAATCACAAAAGCTTAATTATTTCGGTAAATTAAAAAAATATGGCAATCGTTTTAGCGACGGTTTCGCTTGAATGCGGAACTCTGGAAACGCCATCCGACATTTTGGGATTATGAAATAATTTACTGTAGGATGATGACGTCATAAACGTAAGATGACGACACTAAGAGAGGGGATAAGGACATCCTAAAGGTGGTAATATGTCGTCTTTCCGATGGATTTTATCTTAATATGTCGACATCATGAAAGTAAGATGTCGACATGTTGGGTTATCTCGGGATGACAACACCCAAAGTAAGATGTCGTCCTTATGATAGAGTTTACTCTTCCATGTCGACATCATGAAAGTAAGATGCCGACCCTATAAGGAACAAATTAATTCGGGGTGTCGACATCCTGAACGTGGGATTAATTCATCTGGGATGGTAACATCCTCAAATTCGGCGAGAGTCAAAGATACATTATATTGGGAAGACAAAACCCTATATTCAGGATATTGTCACCCAGAGATCAAATATATTGATGGCATTTCAAGAGCTCCGTACTTGACCCCAGTAGTGATAATGTTTCATTAACAAAAAAGCTATGGAATCAAGAGTGGTGAGGTCAAGTGAGGTCAAGCAAGGTCAAGCGAGGTCACGGCGGCTGACTGTGACTCTTTAGAGGGAAATTATACCACGTGAAGTGTAGACAAGCATGTCGCTTTAAGAACAAACTGATAACCGGTAGGAATAATGAGATTTTTCCTTTAGACTTTAGGGAAATCACTTCATCAAACTATTCAAACACTTCAAGTTGGAGGGACCTTTTGTATGAACTGTGCAGGTCTTGCGCGTATCGAAAGCGAGAAACCAACTCGAACAAAGAGGTTTTTGTTTCTGTTTATATCAACTTTTCACATGATATTTAGACACAATAATGCACTTTGTTATTAAGAAAATGCCATGCCTGTATAATACTGATAAATTATTGTTAAAGTACCATTGAAACAAAATTCTAACTTTGGAAGAGATAGCTTTTTTATTTTAAAGAAACCCCAGTTGCTTAAAGGGACACATTGCCTTGGATCGGTCGAGTTGGTCTTTGAAAAGCGTTTGTAACAGTTTTTTATAAAATGCATATGGGTAGAAAGATGTTGTAAAAGTAGAATACAATGATCCACACAAACATGCCTCGAAATTGCGTGGTTTCCTTTTACCTCGACGACTAACACGTCGGCCATTTATGGGGGTCAAAATTTTGACTCCCATAAATGGCTGACCGTGTTAGTTCGCACAGTAGAAGAAAAACCACGCAATTTCGAGGCAAACTTGTGTGGATCATTGTATTCTACTTTTAAAACATCTTTCCAACCATATGCATTATATAAAAAACGGTTACAAACGCTTTTGTTTTGACCAACTCGTCCGATCCAAGGCAACGTGTTCCTTTAATCACGCCCAAATGCGTGTATTAACCATCACATAGGCTTAATTTTAACATGAACGTCAGTTGGGCAAAATTCTTAATTGTTCATAAGTATTCGGAAACAGAGACCAAGTCTTATTATCGGGTTTTCTTTGTTGATTTGGTTTAATTTATTTTCTCATGCACATTAGTTAATGGTCAAAATGTTCACTCCCCACACAATCATGATACAAATTGCACAGCCACAGACACCGTAAAACTGAATTATTTGAACAAGCAGAATCGCGTTTACTCTTAAAAGTAACTGGTTGGGATATTCGCGAGACTTGCACAGTCTTATATTTCTAAACTACGTTGCAGATTCTTAAATGTTTTCTGTATTGAAATATTGTACAAATTTGTAAGTCATATTACACGTGCACCATTATGGCCAAATTGAACATAGGATTTACACGCCCTTGCTTGGTGTGGAGATGGTCATGTTGGCCAGTGATATGTGTCTGGAATGTTGTGCAATAGTTTATGAGGATTCTTGAAACGAGGAGAACATTTAGTTTCGATGATCTTACTGATTGCGAAATCCGAGTTTTTAAGGGTTTTATACAGGATTGGTGGACCTGACAAAAATAGTCAAAGACAGACTAGACAGACAGAGTTCGTGTTTAGTGTGATTAAACATATTTTACATGAAATAACAAACCTGTGAAATAGTGGGTTATATTCCGTTGTGTGAGTTCGAAGAAAATAGCGAAAAATAACGCGCAGTTTTCAGCATGGAACACATAATTATTGTCCTTTAATTTGTTTCTGATTTTCAGAATCAGTTTTCTGGATTATGACTTCATTTCAGCAGAAAAGATTTCACAGAACAAGGTGATTGCACAATAATCACCAAAAATTCAGACGAAACGTCGACAATGTGGGGTTTGAATCCCCACCGAGAGTTAAGCCTGTTGGAAGTTTAAACTCTCGACACTCTGAAAACACAAGCCAAAACCTTCACATTAAAGTCACTGCTGTGTCGCATAAAAGGGTAACCACTATATTTTCTCACATTATGTACAAACAGTTTTCTTCGAACGTGTTTGACAAACAAGTTTTTTAAATCGCTATCTATACAATTGTTATAAATAGGTGCAAGTAATTGTGACTTGACATCATAAATCGACGTGCTGGATTGGCCAATTAATCAGTTGCCATGGAAACGAACGGACTGTATCACAGTGAACTTATCAAAACAGACTCAAATTTAAAATGTCTACTATAAAACCCAAACCTTCAACATGGATGGAATTATAAACTTATTTTGCAGAATTATGTACAAGTCTAGTATAAAAAACCAAATATGGATATTTAGGACCCTAATAAATAAATACTTGTGTGTGACGTCGTACTAATCATAGGCGGTGGTCACCTCCTTTAGTTTCATGACTAAACTTCTTGAGAGGGAGGGGCGTCCCTTTGGGCGTGTCCTTGGAATTCACGCCATTGCGGACGTGATGGAACTGTGATCCACTCGTGTAGCCTCCGGTGAACTCGTCAATGCGATCCGGCTCGCAGCTTCTAATAGACACAACACCACGTAATAACACCTTGAATATCAGACGGTAAAAAGTACGCCTGAATTCACGGTTACTTAGCGTATACACAATCGGGTTCATTGCCGAGTTGGAATGCGAGAGAATAATCGTCACAAGGAGAATGTAATATTCCACGTGGACTTTGTAAAGGATAAGACAGTTGACAATGTGGAGGGGTAGCCAGCAGACAGCGAATAGGATGATGACGATGGCGAGTAATTTGGCAGCTCGTCCCTCCTTTACAGCCAGTGCTGACAATTGACGAGTCATCTCGTCATTACTAGCCACCATGGTCCGCGATATGGCCGCCAGTTGTTTCCTGACAACACGGAAGATCCTAACGTAGACAAAGAGCATGATTAGCAACGGCGGTAGCACGGAGCCCAGAAAGTTGAAATACACCATGTACTGCATGTCAATGACGTCCGTAAACACACAATCAAATGTTTTGTTTGAAGGATGGCCGAGATTCCAGCCGAATACCGGCACCATGCCGATGATGAAAGCTAACAGCCACGTGCATACGATGACGACTATAGCGCGCCGTGCAGTGGCGACGCGCCGATATCTCAACGGCGATACCACGGCGAAGTATCGGTCCAGCGCTATGGCAAGTAAGCTAAGTATAGAACTCTGCGTCAGCGTCACCACAAAGGAATTCATAAATAGGCACAGGTGAAAACTATTCTTTGGCTCACCGGCGTTGGTTAGGAGTGCGAAAGGTATGGCTAAAAGACCTACTAGAAGATCAGCAACGGCTAGAGACACTATGAAGTAATTGGTGACGTTGCGGAGACGTCGGTTGTGGTGTACGGCCCAGCAGACCAGCGCGTTGCCAAACGCTGCCAAGATGGCGATAGGTATCTCAGCAGCCAAGCCCACTGTTACGTAGAATGCCATTATTTCAGAGATACCCTAGGTTCCTATATCATCCAAACGATAGGCACCCACACATTATTAAATTGAGAACAAAAAGATCCAACAGAAAAACTCACCGTGCCAGTGGGGAATTATGCGCTGTCAATTTCACTCACACCTCCGTTAGAAAACATGTGATGAATTGCAATATATTTCTACCTCATCAAAGAGAATCAAAAGTGACCTGCACTTTCTATCTTCGATGCTCTCATTTTTATTCTAAACCACGTCACGTTCATCGAAGAGCTGTGAATATTTCTAGCCGTTATAACTAAGCTGACTTGACGCTTTTATGAAGAGAAGTGGTGGGTTTTAATATTCAAGGCGTGGCCATACATTATCACACGGTATTATAATCACTACGAATGCCACATCCAACATGTTTCAACGTGAATAACGTGCCAAGCCTGCTAAATATAAAACATTTTTTAATATCTGTGAAATATCTTGTCGTTCAGAAAAGCTGTTGTTATCCTGTCACATCCTTTTTAATCCATCCCTCCGATGCCAAGTAGCCATGCGTTGTTAACGGAGGGAGTAAGCACCCTTCTTTTATCCGTAGTGATTCCCTCCAATGTTAGCCTAGGGTCTGGCGCACTTTTCACTGTAATCCACATACACGGTGTGCCGTGATAGGTAGACTGTCCCCCGACTCCATCGGCAAACTTAACGGTCATTTAAATAAATCCAGACGATTCAAACCTTCATCTTCTTCTTGTTTTAATATCTTTAGGATGTCGATATAATTCTCTGCAAAGCGCTCCCGATATTAATATTCTTTTGCCTAAACCGCCATATCAATTTCGAAATGAATTGAATATGATTTTTCCCCAGCTGTTGCTAATTTGCTTCTGGGGGTTGTCATCTCGTCCCGGGGGTGGCGGGGTCGAACACACCAATACAAAGTTACTATAGTCAACCTCCAGGGTGAATGACACGACTCGTGCATAAATGAATACCAGCCTCGATAACAGGTGGTTGTCAATCCTCCAATGCTTTGTTCAACCTCATTTAGATGCAAAGACAATTCAAATTTCATCCACAAATTCAATCCGTACAGTTTCAGATGAGCGCCGTACAAAAGTAGCGTATGTCGTTCACAATAGCGGTAGCAACGGACAGAATTTTCCCAAACACCTTGGGGTAGTATGCTGTCTGTTGTACACAGCCGGTGTCTGGCCGAGAGTGGGTGCCATCAAATCTAGAACGGAACAAAACAGGTCAAAAATACTTTGGTTACAAAGTAATATGGTGTAGATGATATCACTTGAAAGTAGAAAACACACGTGGAGTTTACATGATATGGAATCTCCTAGCGTGAATGCGTCCCGTCGGGAGCGGATACCACAAGTGACTACAAGGCCTTTTCCTTGCCACGATCGTGTCAAGTCAGGAGGGTATAATACTTGGATTTCCTGTCATTGATGACTTTTTATGACGGTCCCCGCTAGTCAGTGTCCCGTGATTTGGGCATGTCATTCAGGCCTACAATATAGACGCAGGCAACGGAGAAGGACTCAGTTGCCCATGGTCTTGGCCTTGGAGCCCCTTTCAAAAGTTTCCCATTGACTTAAAGGCAGTGGACACTATTGGTAATTGTCAAAGACTAGCCTTCGCAGTTGGTGTATCTCAACATATGCATAAAATAACAAACCTGTGAAATTTTGAGTTCAATCGGTCTACGAACTTGCGAGATAATAATGAAAGAAAAAAACACCCATGTCACACACATTTGTGTGCGTTTAGATGGTTGATTTCGAGACCTCAAGTTCTAAATCTGAGGTCTTGAAATCAAATTCGTGGAAAATTACTTAGATTTTAAAATAAGCCGTTTTAAGATATATGGTGGTCACTGTTAGGAGTGCACTGTTTGGTTTGGGTGTCTACAGACACATTTACCCAAACCTCATAGTGTGACACTACTGATCACCAGTGGTCCACCATACCTCAACATGGCTTACTCAAGTGCACTTGCAAAATTTAAATGGCTTTGCCCTTCAAAGACGCAATTCCAGGCGTGGTTGTTAGGAAAAAGTCTCTCGTTCTTTTAACGAGAATGATATAAAAAATTGGAAATAACTAATTTGTATATAGCGCATTGACAACAACGTATCAATGCGCTTTACATTCATCCCCTTGTCATTCAGCCAATAAAGGAACACGTTGCCTTGGATCGGTCGAGTTGGTCTTTGAAAAGTGTTTGTAACCGTTTTTTATAAAATGCATATGGGTGGAAAGATGTTGTAAAAGTAGAATACAATGATCCACACAAACATGCCTTGAAATTGCACGGTTTTCCTTTTACCTCGTCGACTAACACGGTCGGCCATTTATGGGAGTCAATTTTTTGATAAATGGAAAACCGCGCATTTCGGGGCAAATTTGTGTGGATAATTGTATTCTACGTTTACAACATCTTTCTAACCATATGCATTTTAAAACAAATGGTTACAAACGTTTTTTATAGACAAACTCGTCCGATTCAAGGCAACGTGTTCCTTTAACATTCCTATATAATCTTTCTCAGTTCCCTGAGGAGTATGCAGCCTCAAGCAGCCGTAACGCTCACAAGTTTTGTTTTTGTTTCAAACACAATATCAGCCTGTAACCCTGCCCTGCCCATGTTTTTCCCATGGGTGAAGAGAAGCAATTTCATAAAGCATCTTTTCAAGGACAACCGAGTGCATTTGCAATAGAAAATTAGTCCTGCAAAAAAAAAATTGAGACAAAAGGAACGGTGTATGCTTAAAGCATGTTCAATATCAAATGCACACGCTCGTAAAATTATAAAGTAGGATTTGAAAAAGGTTTGCGGTAGCACCATGTGACTATCTCAAAAAGATATTAAAATCTTCCCACATTTATTTTCAACTTTAATGTAAAAAAAAAACCCATTATATTACAGGGTAGGCCTATTGCAGTAGAATTAACTTATACAGCTTGGTAAATATGAATGTTTAAGGGAAACACTTAATTTCCTTGAAATTTAATATCATTGTTATTTTTACACTTAATTTCCTTGAAATTTAATATCATTGTTATTTTTACTTGTTAACTTTTGTGGGATGGGGATATGCATTCTAAAACATTTCCATCGGTGAGCTTTTGAATTTTCTTTAAATGAGAATCAGCTGACGATGGTATTTGCTTTCAGTTATTAGAACAACTGCTTGCAGTGATGAAAAACAGAAAATCAAAACAACAGCAATAAAGAAATGAAATGCTGGATTATGATTTGGCAATTGAAAAAAAATTCTTAAACATTTGGATTGTAACAAAAACATGAACAAGTTGCCGGTTTGTGGCACACTCACTGTTCTGCACTGTGGCCACGTAAAACTGCGGGGTTTAATCGAATGTTTTTCCTGAACTTATGTTTTGACCTTTTTTTAAGTACAGACAGATTGGGAAACAATTCTAAATTCATAGGCACACACGCTTTATCCATCAGTATCTCGACATTGAAGGGCACCGAGAAAATTCGGCCCTCAGAACCGATAAAAGTAACTACAATGAACGACAAGCTTCCGGCATTAGAATGTCGTCTATTTTCATTTCTCTAAATTTAGATTCTAGCTATAACCAAGGTCTGTTTGACAATAGCTCAATTCCTTGACAAAAACGAAAGAAAAACCTTGATCTTCCATTAAAAACAATCAATAGAATGGAAACGTACTTACGGTGTTACAAAAACTCAATCCATGTATCAAGTTGGAGGTGGACGGTAGTACAATCATATTATAGTTCCGATAGTTGTCAGTCCGCGCACACTAAAACTCCAGAACGGCTGAACGGCCGTAGTTCATCCACCAACAAAACATTTAGGCGGGAACAGCATTTGCAAATCCACTCATCGGTTGATTTATTCCATGTGCACCATCATGTGCTGTCCATACAAGTAGTGTATACACCACAGCATTTCTATCTCCGTTTTTGTTAAGCTCACAGAAACTCACAGGAAGGTAAAACTATGTTTATAGGTATGTGAACAGTTGGAGAGTCTACTCGCATATGCTGTAGAGATTCGCGAGCCTGAACATTACCGCAATCCCGATACACAGCTCCCCTCCTCCGTCAGTGGTTGGCTGAAGTTCAATGGTGACACATTACTAACGCACGACGACGCGAGTGTGAAATCATCGCGAGGACGTGCGCACCCAACTCGCTGTTTTGTCCACATGCGCGGTAGCTAGTTCCACCGGAGATAAAACTATAGCATCACACAGGTTATTAATCAGCTTATACGTTGGTGGTGTTGATGTTTGCGCTGATTGTGATTGGGAAGTTCTGTCCATCGTTGCTCTGATCAGAATTATGAGAAGCTCAAAAACCATGCTCAAAACATATAGCAAGGACCATGCTCAAACCACGGAGGGATAAATCTCTACCTCGATGCTAAACCCATCGGTAATGGGGTTGGTAGGGTTGGTAGGTACGCTCTGCAGTTGACTGTCTAGCTATTGTATATAATGGTTCCACAGGAGACTTCAATTTGATGTGGGTTAGATGGATGAGCCGTACAATTGAAATTACGTTAAAGGTAGTTCACGCAACTTGTTTAGTTGTGCATAGTTGACAAGCACAGCTGTTGCCTATATAGCAGGTTCAACAGATAGCACAGTCAGATAATGCAGCTATATATATATATCAAGTATAACACGATAACTGTTGGATTACCCATTCCTCCATGGATTACCCGATTAAAATTAGAAAGATCGATCATCCATGTTACATCATCAACACTATTGACCCCCTGCTGTCCGTTATCCGTACTGCACATGGTGGAAGAAAACACGAGTGGTGACAAGTATAGCATAGACTCACACACGGAAACAAAATGCATTTTCGTGTTGCCATATAAAAAGCCATTGAAACAGAAAATGTTTGTGGAGATGAGTCAACATGAGAGTGGTTGGGAAAACCTTGAGACACTGTTAAATGCGGGTATTAAATTCTGATGTGCATCTCTAATGGGCACATGTCTCTAATGTACTCCGCATCAGGTGGCGGGTACACGATTTACTCCTGTCCCAACAAGTCTGTCATGTTTATGTTTGATAATGCCCCAGTTAGATGCGGGTAACTGAGTTTTGCCGCGTACAGCCTATCCAATTCCGTCAAAATGTCCGGTCAAAATCATTAGATGCATATCCATAAGCTTGTTAGGATTTTACACAGTTTCGCTTTACCATTACACAGTGTCAGTGACTTGTGATTGAACTCTAATAGAGGTGTGTGGGTCCTAGCTCTATGACAATAGCTCTACGACATCAGGTACGCTAGGTGCATAGAGAACTATGCTTGCAGAACAAAATCCCACAAACAGCTTTTAGTTTCATGCTGTTTTTACCCTTGAACTTGTTTTCATAGTGCATCCGCGCAGCGTGACATCAGATACGTTCCTCGTTTTTCAATGAACTTGTTAAAAAAATCAGTGCGTCGTGGACCTTGATGTTTAAAGGAACACGTTGCCTTGGATCGGACGAGTTGGTCAAAACAAAAGCGTTTGTAACCGTTTTTTATAAAATGCATATGGTTGGAAAGATGTTATAAAAGTAGAATACAATGATCCACACAAGTTTGCCTCGAAATTGCGTGGTTTTCCTTCTACTGTGCGAACTAACATGGTCGGCCATTTATGGGAGTCAAACTTTTGACCCCCATAAATGGCCGCCGTGTTAGTCGACGAGGTAAAAGGAAAACCACGCAATTTCGAGGCATGTTTGTGTGGATCATTGTTTTCTACTTTTACAACATCTTTCTACCCATATGCATTTTATAAAAAACGGTTACAAACGCTTTTCAAAGACCAACTCGACCGATCCAAGGCAACGTGTTCCTTTAAAGGTACTAGGCACCTTTGGTATTTTTCAAAGACCAGTGTTCCCACTTGGTGTATCCCAACATATGCATAAAATAACAATTTTGGCTCACTTGGTCATCGAATTTGCAAGAGAATAATGAAAGAAAAAAAAACAAAATTGTTTGCGCTTCCATGAGCATAAAGGCTTCAGCAGAAGTCTAATTTTTGTGAGTGAGAAATTACCTCTACGTTTCCTCAGAGGGAGCCACTTCTCAAAATGTTTTATACTATCAACAGCTCTTCATTGCTCATTACAAAGTAAGTTTTTATGCTAACATTGATTTGAGTAGTTATACCAATATTTTCCAATGCAACCACTAAACATCGCTATGTATGTAGGCTACACTGAAGCAGACCAAGTCACCCCACGGTGCTGAGCCGTTCTACTATATCGCGTCCGATCGCCTGATTTTCAACTTACCGTCAGCAGTCAGCGCTTTCAATTAAATCCAAAGTCGTTTTCAATAAAGTTCCCAAGCGATGCGAATCACACCGAGCAGGATGACCCCAAGCCAAAACAATTAAAATGAAATACTCGCTCTTCAAGAGTAAATGCCGGGGTCAAGAGAGCGAAGCGACTTGGATCTTCTTCAGTTTGTGTTTTTGATAGTAAAAAAGAAAGACCGCAAAGTGACGATGATTCGAAAATAGATATTAGTCCGTGTTGGGTGATGTAGCCTTAAGCGCAGTCGTTAGTGCGCACAAATAGTAGCGACTCACAATCTGAGCTTGTATGCGGGACTGCAGCAAGCACTCAGTAGCCTAGACTATATACGTACATCATAGCGCCACCGCACTCAGTACATCTTCTGCAGTGTTGCAGTGATATCCCCGTTCTACACAGCTGTAACTTTTGGTGCATTTAAAATGTTGGACACCTTACATAGTGCTAAAAATTTACCATACTACTTACGGATACACCTTTTGCTTTTGGTAGTGCTTTGTTTACATTAAAAAAACACGCAAATATTGAAGCATTTTAAAACCGATCTGTAATGAAAAGTGAAAAGGTAAATCCGTGATTGTGTTGCTTGTAAATGTTCCCCATTATTTCAGGTAGACAATTGTTGATGACGCTGGACAGGAGCCACCGTCAATATTCACGATCAAAATACTGGCACTTGTAACCATGCATTAGCCTATACGTACTCTTCTTAAAAACCCTCGGGTCATATTTAACCTGGATCCTGGGTTGCCAGACCTTTTTCTTGATCAGCGTTACCCTCTAATCTGAGGCAAGAATAAGAAGGTTTAGACGATAAGAAGGCACAATAATTACAAAACAAGAACTCGAAAATAAGCAGGCATAGGTCTAATACAAATTGCGAGATGAGAATGCGTAATTAAGAGACAAAAGGGCGTAATAATTACAAAAGAAAAGTACTCGTTATCTTGAGATAAGAATGCGTTCCTACGATATTGAAAATAACGACCAAAAATGAAAACTTAATATACATTGAAAAAAACTTCAAACAAACTAAGCCCGATATGTAGAGCATCATAGAATTACGTCACACGAACAGAATAGTCGACGAGACATTTTGCCCCAGGCCTAGAAGCCCATAAGAGATATGAACCGAATCTATCTCCACATTTGAATTAAACATTGAAATTACGAGGAAGGGAAACGGTTATTATCGCTTCGTCACTCCACATTATTTTTTTACCCTTTTAGCAAGAGCAAGAGAAGCGGTGATGAATGCAGGTGGTTGTTCGAACTCAAAGGGGAAAAAACTGCCCTCAATTAGAACGGGTGCGATCGTTCTTCGACTATTATGGGAATGCGGGTTGTACATTGCTAATTTACAAAGGCACTGGACACGTTATTAGTTGTCAAAAGACCAGTTTTCTCACTTGGTGTATCCAATTATAATATGCATCAACTAATAACAAACCTGTGAACAATTTGGGTCAGTTGGTCATCGAAGTTGCAAGATAATAATAAAGAAAAACGAGTGACGCTCCTGCCAGCAATTTTGTTGGCTGTACATGCTTTTCGATGGGGAAATTTGTTCTTCTGAATAGCTAAAAAAATAAAAAATAAAATACGTGAATCATTAAAAAAAAAAAATGTTTCAAATTGAGGAAGGCAATTCTATACTACAGAACAAAAATGCCTCCCGCCAGAGTGTGGTTACAGTAGTTTGATAGCTGACTAACTAACTCCCTCCAGAAAGTGTTTTTCCAATCGCTGAACTCTATTTTGTTGAATCCCCCTTCTCGCTGCTGTTCGTTGTTTGACTAAAGACAAAATGGCGCGGTCAAGGTTAAAAAAAATGCAACATTGGAGGTTGATGTTTCGGGAGCTATTCACAGCGTTGTTTTATTGCTGTCAGTCGCTTGGCTATGTACCTGCTTTGTATGCAACCCATCGCTTCATCCCAATACAATAAATCGCCGCGTAGCTGGATAACATAATCAAAGAGATCGGTTCTGATTGGACCCCACAAGGAACTTCCTAAGGGTCAGGGAAACTAGGGCCTTATTTAAAACTAGGGATGTATTATTTTAAATTACAGAGCCAGCCCTCTCACTACGCCACAAATGTATTTTGCTATTTTGCTAAACCATGACAGAGTAAAGGGGACTGCGGCTATAATATAAACTAGATACGTCGGTCACGATGTGAGACCACTTCCACGCGATTCCCATTTACGGATACCCAATTCGTAAAAAAAAGTCGCAATCTATGGTAATGCGTAGGTAGTCTTCATGAAAAAGAAAGTTGTTTTAGCCCAATTGCAGATACATGTCCATTTATATCTCTCTGACGTTGTTTATGTGCTCATGACTTCTGGATCGCACAACCCTGTGGAAGGCTGATAATACTGCATCTTCAGACATCTCAAAGCTCTTCATGCAACAGTGAAAATTATGTATTAGAGAAAACAAACAGCATACTAAAAGAAAGGTTTGAAGAAAAAAAAACACGGTTGGTAAATAAATTGCGCAACACCAGAACAACACGATTATAGATGTATTGTTTTCTATGTCTGTCGGTCACCATAATTCTTAGGGTTACACTACATTTTCAATTTGTTAAACAATATTCAAAAGAATTATTTTGTTTATAATAACCTGCCGTGTTTTAGACAAAACCTGCCAGTTACAAAATGTCTACAACTTCAGAGTTTTATTGAAGCTATAGTAAAAAAAAAAAAAAATGGAATTTTGCTGCAGCCCAGTTTCTCCATCAATCAATCACTTATGGTGATATTAGATGTGCTTTTATGCAGACTTGCCCATAATGGTAATCCAGGGGCAGTGGAATAACTCAGATTTCATAATGATAATTCTCGTGATTTATTATCCCCTGTATATCGCATTACAACGCATAAAGGTGCACTAGCGACCAGGTTTCCTAGATCAAATTCGATTGAATTAATGAATTTATTTCTCTACAATACAAAACAAAAAATGGCTAGGAACACATATTTGTATTTTTTATGTATATATTTATATAGAAAACATTGATCAGCTCAGTGGCTTCGAAAAATACAAAAACAAGCGAACACACAATAGACGCTATACGAGATGGAACACCCAACCCAACCCACACATATCAATTTGAGCAGATGATAACTTCAAGGGGAATACATGATTTCTTCTAAATTGTAAAAAGCTGTGGAGTATTTTACGTTTACTGTTTAATATTAGGCTTTTTTCTACTGTTTGCTATGGGAGTTTATTTAGCGGTGTGCACCCCATTGGATATTGCCCTCATTGACAGAAAAGTCACATGCAAAGTGAGTCAATCACACTAGAAGTAAGTGTTTTGATAAATCACTCCCAATCTCAAGAAGCGACCGTGGCATGTGTGTTAAAGACACTGGTCACTAATGGTAATTGTCAAAGACCAGTCTTCTCACTTAGTGTATCTCAAACTATGTAAAAAATAACACACCTGTAAAATTTTGAGCTCAACTGGTCGTCGAAGATGCGAGATAATAATGAAAGAAAAACACCCTTGTGACGCAAAGTTGTGTGCTTTCAGATGCTTGATTCGAGACCTCAAATTCTAATTCTGAGGTTTCGAAATCAAATTCGTGAAAAATGACTTCTTTCTCGAAAACTACGTCACTTCCGAGGGAGCCATTTCTTACGATGCTTTACACTATCAACATCTCCCCGTTACTACCAAGTAAGGTTTTATGCTAATAATTATTTTGAGTAATTACCATCACAGTGCCCACTGCCTTTAACTCCCCTGATTGTTAATTATGTCATCTAGTAGTCGAATTGGGGCATCGGAGTAGAGGGTGTCAGTCAGATTGCCTTCTAAATGAACATTCAAATTCTGGGGTAAACGAGAACAGTGATTATTGCCGTACTTGTAGTGATAGAGTGGGGCTTTGTCGGTAGAGATCCTTCCATCAAAGGTGAACAAGGGTCCGGAGAGTGTCGTCTTACGGAAGTTGTTTTTTAAACCCTTAAAGGGTATATGTACTTTTTCCTAACAAAAAACACAATTTCCACAGATTTACATTAAACTTACACAGTTTGAAGATTATGATAGAAGAAAGCTTCCCTTGAAATTTTACTTACTAAGGTGCTGTAGTTTTTGAGAAATGAGTAAAAAGTAATAATTTTCGTCTCAGTTTTAGCATGTAAAAACGTATTAACCATTTATGCTATGGTTTTGGTATAATATCATAACTGGTTAAGGGGATTTTACATGCTAAAATAATTTTGGTCTCGTGAGACCAAAATTATTTTGTGACTTGTTTTACTCATTGCTCAAAAACTACACAACCTTAGTTCGTAATATTTAAAGGGAAGCTTTCCACTATCATTATCTTCAAATCCTGTAAGTTTAATGTAAATCTGGGCATTTTGTACCCAAATCCTTTAAAGTGAGCACCGGTGACACTTAAAGTCAACAAACATCGTTTATTTTCATACAAACATATACATAATTATATAAACTATTTGATTTTACAAAACTGAAACTGTGTGGTCGGAGGCATGACCAATTAAAAGCAAAAAGCTTGTAAGCTGGTGGGATGCATTGTAGAAAGCTAAACAAATATTCTCAATAGTGCAATCTCAAAGTCTCGGTTCCCAACAACTTTTGTAGTCACGTTTGTAGAATCTTGGAACATGTCGTTCTCCTACATTAATCGTTAATTGGTGGCCAAAGATTTATCATTATTATTAACGTAGGCGGTTTTATTCAATTAGGCCTAATAATAACGATTTCCCCGTTCATTTTCGGCAAGCATTGCTTATTTCAATTTCACGGATTGTAATATGAAACAATGATGCCTTTTATCAAAGGAACCATCACTCAAAAGAGATTTGCGAACTTATTATTATAGAAATCATACTCCATTAAAGTAATTAGTTAAGGTGGGGAAGTTAAGGGGGGGGGGGTACCCATCTATTTGGAGGAGCCACTATTATAATATTAGTACAGGGTGTTTTTTTAAGCCATGAAAAATCGGCATTCAATTTAGCAGAAAGGCAGATTGCATCAAAAAGCTGCTGCGAATTTGAATGCATTTCAAGAGGAATATTAAATTGACTGTGGTTATATTTTTTACTCGCAAAACGCAAACGTCATAAACCAAAAGTATAAACTAAAAGGTCGTTACCTTTGAAGAAGTCAAGTTTGAAAAAGTAAACTGAGTGCTACACAAGGGAATGTTTATAATAGCAGCGTATTATATACACAGCATATCAAATATTCAAAATGTATCAAACCACACTTATGGAAATATACTGCAGGGTATAAAAATGTGTGTTTCCAACTTCAGTACTTCAATATTAAGTTACACCTTTATAATCCCACGGTACTTGACCGCTATCTTATACAGAACTAAGGTTTCTAAGATTTGTGATGAAGGGATAGATGCAGAGGTCCCGGCCATTGGGGATTCACAGAGATGAGTTTGGGTTACAGAATTCTTTCTCGTCTTCGATTCGCACACGGGGGTAGTTAGGTTTCTATACAGTGTCAAGTGTTTATAGGAGTCACACTTGAAGATCGTATGATCACCCAAAGTGTTCGTCTATTATTCGAGACTTTGTTTTGGTATGTGAGCAACATTTTAAAGGGATACTATACTATATTATTGGTTAGTGGAGTATATACGCCTGTATTGAGAACTTCAGTTCTCATGGCGCTGTCCGTCTGGCTGTTTTTCAGAGGCTCATGCTTACCCAAACGGCCCGTACTCTATTTATTTATTCATGTTTACTCTTACTTAAAGATATGTTTTGCTTTACTCCGTAATACATGTAACTGTCGTTATTCTTTTATGAGAGTATGAAAATCAGTGTATTCTTTGAAAACAATTATATCGCGAAGGAGGGACAGTATACCACTATTGTTTGAGGAGACTACAACCGTACTTATATCCTGTCTAGTTTCCGATTTCAATTAAGCACAAAAAGCAGCTAAGCACAATACGTTTATGCTGACACGATCATTGGTTATCAGCCAAACTACCATGCCACGAGTATGTGTGACTGGTGAACTGCTCAGTTTCTGCCTAGAGAAAACAAAACAAAAACAAAAGCTGTCATTTTAGAGAAGACATTAACCTTGATCAGAGGGTGTACAACACAGTTCATCTACGTTTTGCAGTTAATTAAAAATCGAAATCGACTGCAAATCTCAAAGGCTTTGTGTTTTTACTATTGCGGATCATCCGATGACAGAGATGGCACACTCTTCCGTGGACCTCTCGTGGGGGAATGCCGTTAAATTCTGTGCATACATTCACGTAGACTGGTTCCCTGTCTTTAACCGCAAAGACAGGTACTTGCTTTTTAGAACCAGTGATTTCATTAGATACCATTTATTCCATTGGATAAACGTGCAGTGACGTAAGCCTTCTATATCTGTGTTTTGATTGGTGTTTCGATTGGCAGCTACACTAGCCTCCATGTAAAAAACAAACGAAGGTGAAGGGTGAATATGGACGGGGATCGACCTACAGGCTAAAGGCCACTCTCTGGCGTTATTCACGAGCCTAGAAGTGTGACGTCAGAGGTTCAGGGCTGACATACACGTGAAGCTGAATTTTAAAGCTCATATCGAAGGTTGTATCTTTAAACCGCAGTGGAAAGTCGCATAAGTATAACAGCTATGCCCGGTGAAACAACACTCGTGGAACGTATGAATATTAAATGAACTTGTTTTCTACAACAGCTGAAGGAGTGCTTGTACATAGAACCACACCACACTTCTGTTTAATATCAGTATAAATCAAACATGATGAAACGGAGATTGTGAATATTGCGGCCCCTCGCTGCTGGCGCGGCCCAGAGGAATTCTAATGGGGGGACTGATGCATATTTTACCGGCGAGCTAAAGGTGGGGGGGGGATCCTGCTGCGGAGATAACACGTAGTGCGGGACTAGTTTCAAGAATCATTAACTCTGATTTCAATTTTCGACAGGTAAGGGGCTGGTGGCTGACCAGCTTTTTCTACTCTATGGAATCCAAGTTGTTTGTCCAAAACTTCATAAATGAATCATGATGACCCCGCTCCTATCGTTTTCTTCATTCCCCTCACCCCGTCAATTCATCAGTTCGCACCATGCGCCTAGATTTGTCACTTATGTTAAGCATTACTTTGTACAAAATCAACGACGTTTCAATTCAAGCTAATTATATTTGTGTAGTCATAAACAAAATTTGAGATATATGCCTATGTAAAAATAGGGTAAGAAAGCACAAAGGAGTGGGGGGGGGCCTCCCCCAAAACAAAATAAATACAATAAATGAAAAACAAACATTACTATTCGATCGCAAATCTTTGATTTTCTAAGAACTCCACCTATTTAAATATCCTGCGACAATAATTTCTTACGTTATAAAACTACCACTCAGCACACGGACAGCTCGATCAACATTTGCGTACCATGTTTCCGGGCGGGTGCTTGTTTCCTGACTGAACTGGTTTTTATTTGAACTCACTCCCTGCAGAGACACTAATTCAAAAACCACAAACAAACAAGCTTAACTAATTTCCTGCACAGACCCAGAAACTCATATCCGATTTAGATCATATTTCTTGACAAGTAAAATTGTGAATCGTGTTCACGCGTAAATTCAGTAGACATTCTACGGTTAATCTATTTCTTTCAGTTAAATGAAGAGAGATAAAAAACACGTTCGCAAAAGCTTCCATTTTCGATTTACAGCAGAGATGATTATAATACTATGTGGGGAAATTTTCTCTAAAAAGTAGTTGATGTCTATAAACTATACGACTAAACGTTTTCAACCCGAGTCCCCTCAATATTTGTTTAATTTGTTATCAAAAGGCATTACAACAATAGCAGGGTCTTTCTCTGAGGTTAAAAAAGCAGTTTGCAACAGCTAATTCTATTATCTCATTAGTATAATATAGTTATTTTGTTTTCATGAGCGAGGCCGTGTGAAAGACAAATCTTTCGATAACAATTTTCAAGACATGAAAAGAGAAATCGAGTTCAATGCTAGCAGAGTTACTCTCGGGTATATAAACTGTTAGTACCGCATATATGCATTGCTATTATAGATATTTCTGTACCCATTAATAGAGATAGACCTACCTCTATTTTTTTTATAACATATATATATATTGTTAATAGAGATAGATGTCTACTCACACTCACCTTTTATGTAATGTAAAATTAACAGAGATATATTATGTACTATTTGAGATACCTAGATTTAATAATAAACATTTTTGTTAAGGGCAGTGGACACTATTGGTAACTACTCAAAATAATTATTATCATAAAACCTTTCTTGGTAACAAGTGATATATAGAGGTTGATAGTATAAAACATTAAGAGAAACGACACTCTCTGAAGTGACGCAGTTTTCGAGAAAGAAGTAATTTTTCACGAATTTGATTTCGAGACCTCAAGTTTAGAATTTGAGGTCTCGAAATCCAGCATCTGAAAGCACACAACTTCGTGTGACAAGGGTGTATTTCTTTTCTTTCATAGTTATCTCGCAACTCTGACGACCAATCGAGCTCAAATTCTCACAGGTTTGTTATTTTATGCATATGTTGAGATACACCAAGTGAGGAGACTGGTCTCTGACTATAACCAATAGTGTCCGGTGTCTTAAATAGAGATATCTCTCTTACTCAAAGACATCCCTACAGGGGTCGATTTCACAAAGAGTTAGGGCCAGTCCTAACTTAGGACTAGTCCTAGGAGATATACAAATTGCATGGATAGTCCTAAGTTAGGACAAGTCACTGGTCCCAACTCGAGATAAGACTAGTCCTAACTCTTTGTGAAATCCACCCCTGTAATCTTTTATTAACAGAGATATAATGTTACTCATCTTTTATTGATACGAACATGCACATAAATATCATTCATAGAGCTATGTATGTAAAAAAAACAGAGATCGTTATTAGTAAAACATATTTCTGCAATAACAAAATAATATTCACACTTCGATTCTAGAGGTATCTCGTGTTGCTAGTATGAATTCTTAAGAATACTATACACGCCACAATGATTGTCTTAATGTCGTTTTGCATTCCACATGAAATGACACCACTCCATGACAAGAAGACTTGACGGGCTGAGTAATGCTCCTACAAGGTCGCAGTCCGCTCAAGTGCGCAATTTCTTCCTCGACAGTCAAATTTCTATTTTTAAAGCAATTGTTTTAAAAAGAAACGGCGGACTTGAAGGGTGGACAAGGGGTGAACGGAAAGCTTGCGGTTGTCAGTTGAGGTTCAAATTACACGTGTTTTTTCTTCGTCTGGCGATGAGTTTCCAGTGAATGGGAACTTGAGTTGGGGCAAATTTTGCACATGGTAATAATAATGATGATAATAATATCGAGAATCTAATATAGCGCACGTATCTACCAAACGAGGCACTCCAGACGCTGAGTATATACAAACTTCCAGAATGATAGGTTGTTGCAGTGATGAATTCTGAGACCTAAATATTCATAAGGCCTTTTCGAATCTACGGCTTCGGCTTTGGATTCGGTTTTAGGCTCGGTTCTCTCGTCTGAAACCCTGAACGCGTATACGCAAAGTACGCACGACAGCACCAAAACAACCGCGGGGCCAAGCTAACTGAGCCAAACCAGTAACCGAAGTCACGGTTTCAAAAATGGCCTCAGAGAAGAGAAAACAGGAAGAAAGATGCATTGATGTACTTCTCTTGGTTCTCGAGTCAAATCAGAAACAGCATTCGGGCAAACCCCGCTAGCTCTTAAATCTCCAATCCAATTGTGAAGACGACCACCCTCTCATCGTGTGTTATAGCCCTAGTCTCAATGAGAAACGCAGCCATGTGGTTTGGTCTCTCTCTCCAAGAACACGAAAGAAAGACGCCTGGATCGGGGGAACGGTGTCTTGAGAAGTTTTATTTAATACGAGAAGTGGCGAAAATGATGAGAGAGTTGAGAAGGGCACGCAACAAGCTCTTAGGGTCTCCTCAGAGAGGCTGTTTTTTTGTTGCCAGGATGTGGAGTGTTTTCCTATTCTACTCTAAGGTAGCTCGACCGTAGCTTGTACAGGCATCCATGCCGTAATTCACACACTCTCTACCCGGTCACCGACCTCTACGTGCACGGTCATGTATTAAATGAATTCTCAGTGGATGTGTATGGAGGACAAGGGTTTTTTTGGCTGTCGTAATTGAGTTCATGATCGGAAGGAATAATGTGTCTATAATTGAAGGGTCTTATATTGTCTGGGAACATTATTAGAGGAACTACTGAATAAAGATAGTAGAGAGGATATTAAGTTTTGTGAATGCATGTGATGATGTGTGTATGATAGAGGTTTCAACACGTATGTGACCATTGGATTCTGATATTCCGCACTATGTGGTGAAGTCTCGTAGATAAATTCTAAAAGAATTCCGTGTCGCGACAGATATATAAATGCTGGCGGAAATCTCGAGTGCACATTTGTTCGCATTTCAATGTACTTGGCTATAAATAGTGCATTTTAGCAATAATCTTTAAGTGAAACATTTTTATTGTTGATGCAAAGACTACGATGTATAAGTAATGCAAAGTTTGCCCCACTTCGGACATTGTGCTTGAAGTGAAGCTCCAAGGTCATTTTACAGTTTTGTGAAATACTCATTTTACATTTTACAGTCCTAATTTAAGTGGGGAAACGTTTCAAATCACACGAGGTGGAGGTTAAGATTATGAGCGCCGAAGTCTCACGGGTGTGGAACTGTGGCTGAAATGTGAAATGAGTATTGGTCGCAATTTCAGCAAATGATGCTTGTGATTTAACTGTAGATAAGTGCGGACAATGACTGTTGATATCAATGGTATAAACCGAACCATTTGCTTGCTGATTTGTTACCCATGCGAACGTCTGGGGGCAAGACTTTTACATATGAGTGGCTAGCTATTGCAGTTTTTGTATTTTAAGAAAATAATTGTGCCTTTCATGATACAAGCATAAAATTTGACACACATAGTGTCATGTTTTTAATCTTAAAGGCAGTGGACACTATTGGTAATTACTCAAAATAATTATTAACATAAAACCTTACTTGGTGACGAGTAATGGAGAGAGGTTGATGGTATACAAGATTGTGAGAAACGGCTCCCTCTTAAGTGACATAGTTTTCGAGAAAGAAGTAATATTCCACAAATTTGATTTCGAGACCTCATAATAATTTAGAATTTGAGGTCTCGAAATTATGGTGGCCCTGAAGGGACATCGCATATCGCAAACGTGTGCGCATACGTATGCAATGTCGTGAAACAATTCGCAAATATGTGCGCACACGAATGCAATGTCGTGAAACAATTCGCGAATATGTGCGCACACGTATGCAATGTGAAACAATTCGCGAATATGTGCGCACACGTCTGCGAATATTATTTGCGATGTCGTGAATTTTATTGCATACCATGTTGCATACCTTTGAATAAAATGTCTAATGATCTGGGGGGTTTCTTTCCAACAGTGAGATAAGCGGTAGTTATTGCAGCAGTAATCTTTGTTGTGAGGCAAGCGAGGCGTGTGGTCGTCCTTGGCCTGGTACCAAGTTCCTGGGTATACACATGCTTTACAGAGGGAGCCTGCTGTAGCGCCACAGTACTCCCTAGATCGGTAACAAATTATCCACAACTATGACATCATCCTAATGGTATGCAACATGGTATGCAATAAAATTCACGACATTGCAAAACAAATCGCACTCGTGTGCGCACATATTCACGATTTGGTTCACGAAATTGCATACGTGTGCGCACATATTCACGATTTGGTTCACGAGATTGCATACGTGTGCGCACATATTCGCGAATTGTTTCACGATATTGTATACGTGTGCGCATATATTCGCGATTTGTTTCACGACATTGCATACATGTGCGCACACGTTTGCGTTATGCGATGTCCCTTCGGGGCCACCATACGAAATCAACCATCTAAAAGCACACAGCTTTGTGTGACAAGGGTGTTTTTTCTTTTATTATTATCTCGCAACTTCGACGACAAATTGAGCTCAAATTTGCACAGGTTTTTTGTTTATGTAGAGATACACCAAGTGAGAAGGCGGTTATTTGACAATTACCAATAGTGTCCACTGTCTTTAAAGATCAAACCTTTGCGATGGCCCTATAACCAAATAGCTTTCTCATGAGATACTCTGACTTACATCAAAGGCACATCCCATACCTACCTGACAAACCTTGTCAGTCATCAACAAAATTATGCGAAGATATTTGAAATCATTATATTATTTTCTTTTTTAAGGGGCATGTATTGTCGATATTACGGGTCTATTGTTATGGTAACTAATAGCATTACAGGTTTAACGGCAAATTTTAACAAACAAAGATAATTCAATTTCAGTAAAACACGAATTCAAATTCACGCATTGCCCTAATCCACCAAAACCAAGGTTTCGTTTTAGCTATTAATGCATCATTTTTGCTGTCGTGAACACACGATTACGTTTTGCACAGTCAGTTTCGTTTCAGTCATTCTATATGCATTCAAGACTACTACTAGACCATGGGATGGGTATTGAAAAGGGGCCTATTTTTTGGGTTCCGTGGTCCCCATCTCCGGAACGCATGAAATTTGACGCTCAAGGGTTTGCAATGGTACTGATTCCGAATTTGGTTGTTGCTAAGCTCTAAAACTGCACAGATCGTGGACAGACCAGTTTTTGGGTCTTTTTAGGTCAAAAACAGTATTTTTGTATAACATCTGTATACACTGGGACTTTTTACCAATTGTTCACGGCAGTGCAAGAACCTTTTCCAAGTGTTTAATAGGAACAATGTAAATTTTCGCCTTTTCTGTCCGATTAGCATGCAAAGGCCTACATAACAACAAAAATCCATGATTTGTATTGGTTGAACATCAAGTACAATGCCATGTGTTTTTCGTTGCTACGACGTGCGTGTGTTAAATTTTTGTTATCACACGCGCGGCCGAGTAAGATCATAGATATAGAATTATAATAACTAGATCGGCCGCGCGTACATACGCGCCATTGCCTGTGTAGAATAAGTTTTGGTTCGCCATGGACGCGGTAAAAAATTCATGTTCGAAAGGTTACGCGCGAAAATGAACACGGGAGATAGGCCTTTGACGCGCTAAATGTCACGTGCTGACGGCACAAAGTCACGTGCTGACGGCAACGCACAGAAAATGTACACGGGAGATAGGCAATGGCGGCACCCTTGCCCAGAACCCGCGTATGTACGCGCGGCCGATCTAGTTATTCTATTCTATATATATGAGTAAGATGGGGACGCAGACGCACTATTTTGTTCGTATTCCACTCGCGCTTGTGTGATAACTTATAATTTTGTCGAACGAGCCTGTAAATCGGCATCCTTTTGTTCAGGGATTTGAAGAAGTACACTGTATGTTATAATGGTACAGTGTGGGAACGAAATACGATAATGCTTCGAATGACGTCACCCACATCGCAGGCTTCCGGGGATTTTTAGATCATTATTTGTCGCCGTAAGTGTTTCTTTTCGGGATTCGGTGCAGGATTTTCGACAAGCAACAGCAAGTAATGGATTTTCTGTATTTTATTTCATATCTTCATACAAAAATTGCGTGGTCCAAAAGTGGGGGCTACGGTTTTGAACAATTATAGCGATCATCCCATGGTCTATACCTGTTCTCGCGTAATGACATTTAATGGTTGACCTGCTCTTGCTGCTGGCTTTTACGAAATTAATTGAATGTTGTGACGAGAGTGAAACTGAATGATCTTTAGTTTACCAGCGAATGATAAACTCTGGTGAAATTGAGTTACTCATTTTCATTGTTGAGTGCTGATGCAACGGAGCATTCACTTCCAATTGAAAATAGAATCAGCCGGGTTTTGGATTGATTGGATTTTTGTTGAAACTGGCGGAGAAAGGCCACATTACAGAACACATTAGTATAACCGTTGACTAGTATCTCCTCTAAAATAAAGAACTATGAAGAAAAAGCATAAAGTTAGTTTCACTTCTCCTTAAATTGATGAGTGATGATTACGATTAATAATATACATATTTAGTATATAATGATCAATTGCTTGATTTATTTAGACTGGGGAGCCTCATCAGTGTTACAACTGCTATCTATAAGATGCATTGCGTAACAGTAAAAAGTAAAATAGTAAAATGGTAAAACACAGAGCAATAAACAAGCCATGGATCAAAAGCAGAAACAAAAAATTGTTCAACGAAAAAATGATACAAGATTATTATTTATTTTTTGCCCCATACACCGATGTTTGTTAGCACTCTATATCAGTACTTTCATTTACTCGGGTGGGATTCGAACCCACGACCATTGCAACTTTACAGCATTGTCTTACCAACTTATTCTACCGAGATTGTCCGGTAGAGAGGCAGGTCGCAATCCTATGATACAAGATTGGACGAAATAATACAAACACAAATGATTTTTTGTTATCATTACAGTTCTAATATTAATAATGAGCACACTGTAAGCTAATTCACCAAAAGTTGGTAGGCAATCATTGAAATAAATATCAAAGAAATATATTTTGATTAAGTTTAATTAATGCCAGAGTTTCACATAGACACCACTGTCTTGGCTTAGTAAACTGCTGCCAAATTTAAGTTGACTAGCGCGAGTCCTGATAGATGACCATACTGACAGCTTTATCATTGGGATAATTCAGTAACTTAATTTCATGTGGAACAATTTGTTAAGTGCATCTTCCCAAGGAGCCCATGCGTGTCGTTGGAACAGCGACGGAAAAAAAAGCAGAAACATGAACGAATTGGAACGTGAAGAGATTTGTGTTTGGTGAGGACTTCCGCTGCCGTGGAAATGGAATCGGTGAAGATTGAGAGGAATGTAATAATCACGCGATATTGCTGTATCTTATATTGATTCAAAGATAGTAAGCAAGAAAGAACTGTCTCCAGACATCACACAAGTGTCATGTCTGACGAGATGAAGCCAACCAAGAGGAGTTTTCTTGGTTTTACAATTATTACTCTCTTGGTTCAGATCGAGAATGGGTATAAAGTGATGGCAGTTTTTTTCATTCAATTTGCTGTTCAATTCAACTCACATTTATTTCCCTACTGACAAAAACACAGCATTTACAGAATAGCGAAAAAGACCAGTGATCTCACTTGGTGTATCCCATCATAAGCATAACATAACAAGCCTGTGAAAATTTGGGCTCAGTTTGTCATCGAAGCTGCGAGAAAAATGATGAAAGAAAAAACACCCTCGTTGGACGAATTAGTGTGCTTTCAGATAAAAATAAAAGACTTCTAGCTAGAAGTCTTTTAATATTTTAGTGAGAAATTACCTCTTTCTCAAAAACTAAGTTACTTCAGAGGGAGTCGTTTCCCGCAATGTTTTATACTACCAACAGCTCTCCATTGCTCGTTACCAAGTAAGTTTTTAAGTTAATGTTTGTTTTTTGAGTAATTACCAAACGTGTACCTTCCCTTAAAAGTTTGCAGGGTCAAAGAAAAGAAACAGTATGGAGGCTGATTTGATAAGCCGAGGCTTGTAGTAATCAGCCTGTGGACAGACAGAGACAAGACAAACGGACAAACAGAGGACGTATGAATAAGAACGAAACAACAACTTAATAAAAATAACAACTTATATAAAAAGAACGAATGATGACATATACCTGGCAAAACATTCAAATGAAAGAAAGCTATGTTAATACAGGTACCAATTTATACCCGGATTCATTTTGCTGTTATTAATACCGACGCCAATTTACTGACGTAACTCTGATTCACAGATAATGAACTCTTCAGAGGTCGCAGTCACTGCAGTTTATCTTTAAAATAAATTAAGTTTGGTCTCAAACTCACCAATTGTGTACCTCATTTTTATTCAACGAGGAGATTTAAGGATGATAAATAAACCATTTTGCCCTTTATAATCCAAAAGAGAAAAATCATAGGTAGAAGTCACTGCAGCATATCTTTAAATCAATTCAATTTGTTTTCCCTTTTCAGTTAGAGCGTTATAAGAGTTAACCGAATTGGGTAGATTGAGAAACGGCTTCACAGACGAAACGATCCAATCAAACTTTGATAACCTCCTGAAAACCTACGAACTACAAAACAACCAATATCACAAAGAATCTGTAGCCTTCCTTTTCATTGTGATTATTGGATTAAGAGAATTAGGGTAACAAGAGTAGCTCTTGATTAGATAGTAAATCTTGTCCTGTGGTCTTGTATTGTGTCCTGTATATATATACAGTGGCTGGGTTTTATTAGTGTATTACAATTCTGCAATGGTAAATTGGAGAGCAATTGTATAGGCCTTCATTGATTAAATTATAACTGGCTTGCGTGCAGAGTGGAGCGTGGGCTCAGCAATGCGATTTCAATGTGTATGTTCTATTTATAAAAAACATAAACATTTAAATTAAAAAAGGACACATCATTGTTCGGATGGTGACTTTTCGATACGGTAGATTCCATGATAGAACCTGCAGAGGACCTGTTCAAGTTATAACTGTGACGTGACATTATTTAAAGACAGTGAGCACTATTGGTAATTGTCAACAATTGTCAACGACTAGTCTTCACAGTTGGTGTATCTCAACACATGCATAAAATAACAAACCTGTGAACATTTAAAGTCATTCGGTCGTCGAAGTTGCGAGATATTTAATGACAGAAAATTCACCCTTGTCACACCATGGTCATATGAAGTTGCGTGCTTTCAGATGCTTGATTTCGTGTTATACTATTAACCTCTCCCAATATTCGTTATCAAGAAAGGTTTAATGATAATAATTATTTTGGGTAATTACCAATAGAGTCCACTGACTTTAATGTAGTGTTCTTCTTAATCTATTTCGTGATGCATTTATTCGTTCATGATAACATTATCGCAATGACATTGTTATCGTGGTGCAATGATATTAAGTTAAGCGCATTTTCCAATGACACAATGCGCTGCTGGTGAGAATTGATGCAAAATTTTCAGTTTATGTAGGCCCTACGACAATTATAAAAGAAAAACACTAGATGTGGTTTTAATTAGACTATAAAGATAACACATAGTATCTTGCAAAACTTAACTATTTTGACCAGGTGTCATAAAAGTAATGACGCAAAAGGGATAGTACAATCGAGGTGTTTTTGCACGGGAAATATCCAAATTATCCCTTCATTAATGTCTATATTATTGCAATCACAATAATTCTGCAGCGTTTCAAAAGTAAATACATTTTGCAAAACGTATTACGAGTAGGTATCGCCGAGGTACTGAAGCCTTAAAAATAATATTGAGAGAAAATCATAAATTTGATTTGTATCTCTTTAGCTATGAATAAACATAAGACAAGACTATTGACTTGCGATATTGAGCTTTATATACTGATATGGAACTATGAATACTTGAAAGGTTATTAGCAAAATTGTTGTAGGCCTACTTTATATAAACAGAAATTGTATAAAATAAATGTATATTATTCAGTTTTATGTGTTATAATACTTTGCTGTGTACATTTGTTCTTTGGGAACTTGTTTTGCTGTTTCATCTACTGCATCGGAGTAGAATTCTCAACAAACAAAAGACAAGTTCCCAAAAGAGCAAATCTACACTGCAAATATACACATGGTGTTGCTGCAATCTGAATATATATCATATTAATACAGATTGTGTTCATAGAAACTACAACAATTTTGCAAATAACTATTTTTTTTTCTTCAGTATTGGGTGTGTCTGCACACTGAATATATATTGATACTGCATATTATGTTTATGTCAACAACAACAATTTTGCTTGTTCAGATTGAAGTTCCGTGTACCAATGAGTCATAGTCATTTAGTCAATATTCACACGGTGTTAACGGAACGCAGTGGTACCTCTGTAATGCCTCAAACCTCACAGATTTCCTGGTGACAATTTGTACGGACATTTCACGTGGTCCATACACGGAAATGACCTACAGTGACCGACACTACGGAACCTTTATTTAATTGACTCATCTGTTGTCTTCAACTATGCGGAAACTAACAGTCTGGGGAGATAGGACTAGATATTTTTAAAACTACCCTGACCTTTTAAAAATCACTCACCACTTTTGTGATCGGATGTGTTTTACATGAAATTGGTACAAATTTCCACATTTTAAGAGATTTTTTCAGACCGAAAACTGCCAAAACGAAGCAGCTGCAGACGAACTGAGTGCGGATGTTCTTTGATTAGGTGAAAATTGTAGCAGGATGGGAATTAATTGGATGCCTTTACAGTGTCAGCACAGGTATGGTCAGGGACAACTAACTCTTATTTTCTGTGCCCCCCCCCCCAAACAAAAAATAAACCCCAAACAAACATGATCTTGGTTTAAAAGAAAGGGGGTGTTAATGTGTAAGGTAGGCAATGTTTTCTAATAAACAAGTAAATAAGTAAACAAGTAAACAAATAAACAATATTCTTCTATTCTTTAGTTTTTCATTAAAATAAAAACCAACCTTTTTTGTGTGTTAACATTAATTTTTTAATTTAATAAAACCAAACTACGGACCGTGTCATTTCTTGAAATACCTAAAAAGTCTTGAAAACCACACAATTTCGAGGGATATTTGTTTGAATCATTAGGGTTTACTGGTACGGTGAAAACGGCTTACCAAGCATATCAATTTCATAACAAACGCATGTATAGCCCACAACGCCCAATCTTTAGACAATGCGTCCTTTCTGGGGGTGGGGGTGTCACACAAACGACAGGTGACAGTAGGAGATGAACCTAACTATAGGGAATGAGGACATCGTGCTGTTACAGGTGGTCGTCTGCAGTCAGCCAAACGGAATAAAAGAAACTGACAAAACAATTCTGTTATGCAAAATCATAAATCCCAATTGCCACTCTCTAAGGAAAAGTTGCTCTTCTTGTTACTCATCATTGGCAGATACAACTACCACCTTATTGTTTATCCATGGTTAGAGTATTTTTCCCAAATGACAAAAAGATTATTAATATAGCCTTTTTCCAGAGGCAGGACAAGCTTTTCCGAAACAAAAACGATTTCAGTTGATTGATGTTGTTATCGGTTTTAATATCCTCTTCCCACGTACAGTCATCACAGTGACACTCAAGACAATAACACCCCCATCTGGCTCGAATGTGGCAAATTCATCAACACAGTCATTGATTCTTTGTAACATAACTGTTTTCATGAACATCCCTCATCTAAAGTTACAACATCTTCTTTTGTATCTGAAGATTACAAAGAAACTAACTGCAATTTATACGATAGATTACTTCATTCTGGATGAAAATGGGTCCGGCGATCCGGATTCCGTGTCCAAGGGCACCTGGAAATTATACAGAGTTGCTCAGAGTGATTAATAATTCCACTTTTTCAGTACATCTCAATTAGAAACGGAAATACGAAAGAAACTGAAGGAAGTAAGAGACATCAAAAGAACAATAAAACAAGCTAAACGGAGATGGGCTGGACACAGAAACGACTTTAGACGGACAACAAGAACAAAGAATTGGCAACCAAGGGCAGGGAAAATGAAAAGAGGTAGACATAGAAGACGATGGAGAGATGACATCTGGGCCCAATTTCATAGAGCTGCTAAGCACAAAAATTTGCTTATCATGAAATCTTTGCCTTGATAAAAACAGAATTACCAACTAAGTTTCCACATGATTTTCAGGATAAGCAAACAACAGCTGAATACCAGTAACAAGCAATATCCAACAAATGGAAATTTGGTTGGTAATCCTGTTTTTATCAAGGAAGAAATGCAGGAACAACACTGACCAGAACTGCAAAAAGGGAAATGAATGAGATTTACGTGAAGAGGGCTCTACCTTTCAATGGATGAGCACAATCTAACCTAAATGATGATTGTGATGAAGATGAATGTGTTTGGGCAATGTTGAGCGTGATGCTAAAGACACTCAGCAGATTTTGTTGGCTGGGTAGTGTTGTGGTATTGTACTTTAATTTCAAGGAGAAGAAACCAGCAAGCCAACCCGATCATCAAACCCTTAAAACACCCCGAGAACTGACACCCCTCCAATTCCCGAGATAATGTGTAGAACAATTTCACATTATCTGTTACACATTTTAATTCTTTGGCAATGCTCAAGATAAATCTTAAAACTTATCTGTATGAAGTGTAATAGTTCCATTGGTTTGCTCACTTATTAGCGCTTCGTTCGTGTCTAAGATGGAGACTCTAAGCTTAGACCTTTTTTTTTTGCATGGACCTTGGCCAAAGTCGAGATGCCCAGCACATTTTAGCCTGAAGACAATAATTCTTATGACTCCCACTTGACGTTTCATCCAACACCGCCAATGACGTAACAAACATGCATTGAGTCTTTACATGACAACAAACACCGACACACCACAACAGCAATATTAGATTAGAGTGTTGTTCCTTAGGTCAGTTGAGGCAACGATGTCTTGTCTTACAAGATTTGATTAAATTCACCTCACGGAACCAATTGACCAGAGGAGAAGAAGAAGATGTGATGGCGATCGCTCTATGTCAACACAGTGCCTGACATAATGATTAACATCAACTACCATCGTCCTTAAAGGCACTGGACACGTTTGGCAATTAATTTGTCAAAGACCAGTCTTCTCACTTGATGTATCCCAACATAATTATGCATCAAATAACAAATCTGTGAAAATTTGGGCTCAATTGGTCATCGAATTTGCAAGAGAATAATGTTGGAAAAACACCCATGTTGCATTACTTTGTGTGCTTTCAGATGCATAATAAAGGGCTTCTGCTGATTTTATTTGAGTAAGAAATTACCTCTTTCTCAAAACCTACGTTACTTCAGAGGGAGCCGTTTATCACAATGTGTTATACTATCAACAGCTCTCCATTACTCGTTAATACCAAAAGCAGTTGTTATGCTAACAATTTTTTTGAGTAATTACCAATAGTGTCAGTGCCTTTAATGATTTACCTCAATAATCAGTCACGTCGTGTATTTCACTCCGCAAGATGTAGGAGAGGAGTGGGTGGGGTGCGGGTGTGGGGAGGGGGGGTATAGGGTGTCATTTCTTCGTATTGTGACGTACACGTTCTGGTCATCCACGGTTTAAGACAATCATCTTGGTTGAGTGTAGAGGGAGGGTGGTAATCCTTAAACACTAAGTCAAAGCTTGTTATGAATGTTAATGCAGTAGGTGGTCATCATAGCGACATGCGCAGGAAGAAGTTCCCTGCAGCTAGCCCTACGTTTTACTTTCACTTACGTATGCTTGTATGTATTTTTAAGTCCTTTTTGCTTAACATATCCTGCTTTTTAATACTTTCGATTGCTTTTTTAATGGACGTATTTTAGTCTACAATTCTGTGTACATATAGTTGCTACGCTTACGCAGGAGATCATTAGTGTCTTTTCTTTTTTTGGGGACGTTAACAAAAAGATTACAAAAAGTCTGTGTCAGTAGGCCCATACAGTCTGTGTCAGTAGGCCCATACAGCACAGATGAAGGGTCCTGCTTGGGGTGTATGAGTTCGGTGGGACACTCAAACCTGCGATTTCCTTGCTCATCACGATTCCTGTTCGGGATGCAATTTTGTTTCTTCAGTAAAGAACTGCCGTTCTGATTTCTTCAGGAGGATTCCAATTTGAATGATTAAGAAAAACAATTCCCCATTAAAAAGCACTACGACAGTGGCAAGTTTGATTTATACAAAATAAAATTACGTTCGGGGAAGTTGCTTCACACAACCGTCATGTAAATTGTAACCTTTCTAAAGTTTCTAGACAGGAAGTGGCAGTTGTCTTTACAGCCCAATTATGCTAAGCGAGAGAAATGTGTTGACATTTTGAGCTCGGCAATTCATTTCAATGACAAACTAATCGAAAACTGAATCTTGAAAAGGTTGATTTAAACACTTTAGCGTAATTTGTGAAGCTTTAGGTGAGTTTGCTACTGCGAGTGAAATTTTATTCAAGTATATAGTACACTGTTTAATTTATATGCGGTATTTGTTCGGTACCAGAATAAGAGTTACTTATACAAGCCCCCAACGTTCACGAAAACACACATAATCTATCTAAACACCCCTCCAACCCTACTGCCTAAAATTAACAATTTATGTTTTCCCTCTTTCTTCACTGCCCTAACTCGCCACTGCAAATTTAGTTAATGTGGTCAAGGTATTGCTGCAGACCTAAACACCCTGCACACATTTAATCCCCAAAACACAATCTTAACCTAACGTAGCCCTGACTTAAATGTAGCACAAACCCAGGCCTCAACCGTGTACCCAAATCACGGCCTTGCTTAACCAAAATAGATAGCACTAGAACCCCGTGATAATAATCTTCTTATTTAATTATTTTACAAAGCTTGTCAAAAAGTAAAGAATGTTGTTGTTGGGTTGCGGTTTTCTTGAAGACAATCAGAACACACTGATCGAAATGGTGAGTTGTCAACCACCAGTTCTTTGCAGAACCTAAGCTTACAAAAAAGATTTACACATTACGCTACCCTAAACCTCATCACAATACAAAGTTACCAAATCCTACTTAATGTTTGCTGCTACCGTCCCCTATAAAAAACATCCAAGCAATTCTTTAGGTGGACGCAACCGAGTTTTATAATTGTCGACTGCCACCGGTAAAATACAATGACTGTCTGCCTACTATCTCTAAAGCCCCCGATGCCCGTTTTAGTAAACATTACCGCACCAACCAAAGTAATAGATGGCTGAAACCATAATTAGTCGACTGCCACCGGTAAAAGTCGATGACTATACCTACACACAAAGTCCATCCATATCTCTCCATAAGTAATGCCCCCGATGTCCGTTTTAGTACACCTTACTTCAGCAACCAAGTGATAGGTGGCTGAAACCATAATTAGTCGACTGCCACCGGTAAAAGTCGATGACTATACATACACACAACGTCCATCCATATCTCTCCCCAAGTAAAAGCCCCGTGTCCGTTTTAGTACACGTTTACATCAGCTGTATGCAAGTCGGTCAAGAGCGTATAAATAAGGACCATGCGCACGGGCCAAAACTAAAGCAAATCCCCACCTTAGGGAAAACAGACCAGCCTTCTGAATATCTCGAACTTACATTAAAGGAGAAAAAGGCAACGTGAAAAGCATAACAGACGGACTTTATTGTAATTCTAAATCAATCTGACATCTTTGGTGAAGACCGGGCATCAGGGCGACATGCGAATGGATTTTACTTCCGAGATGTGATTTTTGGTTGGCATTATTTCCTTGATACAAAAAAAAGTTGCATGACATTTTTGGTCGTTGTCTTTCTTTAGTGCAGCGTGTTTATTTGGAGGGTGTATTTAAATCATGTTATTTTGTGGAAGGTTTCGTGTCCTCTAGTCTTTTTGTTGGCTTGATTCAACATCTGGGTACTGAATAATGTTTATTAACAAATAATATTATCCTTCTTTGTAACATTTTAAAAAGCAAACGTTACAAGAAAATTTTGTGTCGAGCATTATTTGTTTCTTTATTTCTTTATTTCTCATTTCTTAAATCTTTGTAATTTTTTTAATAATTTTTTTAATTTCTTGATTTGTTTCTTTATTTATTTATTAACTTATTCTGTTTTTGTGTGTGTATTTGTTTGTATGTCGTTTGGTTTTAATAGTTAGTCATTTTTTTAGTGACATAATTGTCAATATACGCGTGTCGATATACTGGAAGCACGCATCAGCAAATTGTACAGAAAAATACTTGAAATGCAGAGAAAATTAATATCTGAGAAAGAAAAGTCAAAGACAGAGAAGATAAAGTTGTAAACTTACCCAAACTTGCTTTGGTTTCCCCACCAGTCTCTGGTTATTCTTTACCGTTATCACGGAGTGAATTCCTCAAAGTCATCTCACCCGTCATTCGGCAAACATAAATCCATAGAAAACATACATTGGTTCCTGCCAAAAGTTCTCATGTTTGTTGTCATTGCGAGTCAATAATGATCAAAAACAAGGTGTCAGTAGTTCCACGACACACATGCAGCAGTAGAGATTCCGGGAGGTTCGAATCTCTCCCATGCCCTTTTCTCCGTGGACATTGTTGTTTGGTAGAGCGCCATTGTGGGCTTTCCCCATGTGTAGTCTATGATCCCTTTTCTATAATCTTCCCCGTTCAAAAACATCGCGGGTCACCTCACAATGTTAAAACACCACACAAGTACAGTTCTTATATTGAAATATTGTAAGTACAGACCTACGCAAAATGTTGTTGAATGCTGGGCAATTTTACTTTCCCGTGGTACAACGCAGGATCCTCTTGGGCAAGTATTTTCAGACAGCAATAACCAAAACTGAATTTGTAATGATTGAAGGAATGTATTTGTCATTTTTTGTTTTACACAACAATGCATTCTGAGAAAGGTGAAAGTCCACACATTTCAGGAATGAGCGTTCACTGGACCGTTACATTGGATTGCTTTGTAACAACTTTCTCCTAGATGACTAGATCAGGTATTTATGGTGGTAAGGATACCAAAGATTGTTAACACAGTGCCATTCATTCCTTTATAAACATTCGGGGTTTACTTCTAAGTCCACATGACTCGCTCTGTTGTTTTCAGAGTGTCGATTTGGGTTCCAGCCACGCACGTGTCCTTATGCAAAACACTTTAAATGCTTCGTCTTTTGGATGGGACGTTATGTCAAAAAAATTCAGATGGTTATCTACTCAACTTTCCAACAGTATTTTTTTAAGAAAATGAGGGAACGAACTTTTTGTTCAAAATCCGCATGGCTACTTTAAGCATTTTAACATAAAGTAAAAGAACGAATGAACAGGAGTACTTAATTCAAGCCGTCTAGAAACCGGCAGTATTTTAAAATACCAAATATTTCCAAAGGTCTCAAAATTCTTAGATTTTCCTCGGAAAACGGGACAATAGGCCTTTGTAATGGCGAATGCGGAAATATTGACCCAAACCAAACAGTGCAACTGTCAATCATTTTATAGAAATGTTTTATTTTTTATTTTTTACTTCATTTCTTTTTGCGAATTCAATAATACTGAAGAACCATTTTAAGGTGAATGCAAGTTTCGCCTATCAATGATTTGCCTCTCATCAATGCCCTTTTATAATATCATCAAGGGTAAGCTGTTGAAATATTGGTATTGAATGAAACGAATGGTGACGTCTCTGCACAAACATTGAATCCCCCTTGCGTTTGTTTCAACGACCCTTAGATCAAAGGTGTTCATACGTTGTCTGGGCATGATACAGTAAATTGGCAGCACGAAGCCAAGGGTTATAATAATCGATGATGGAAAAGAGGTTATCATCACAAACAAAGTTGGTTGTCGATTTATATTTTTCCTTTTAATTTGTTTGTCTGAAAAACTCGTTGGGTTGGGTTGTTGTTTTTGCTGTTGTTGTTGTACTGGTTGTTGTTGTTGTTGTTTCGGCTGTTGTTCCTGTTATTTGGCTGTTGTTGTGGATGTCCCTATACAAGATTTTCCCTTCAACATCATAACCAGTTCCTTGTTTGTATAAATTAAAGTGTTGTCTTTCACTCCTAAGGTGACCTAATATTGGACCTTTAAAGTTGTACCCCATTTAAAATCAAACAGTTGATAATTAGGTTGATGCCCAACAACGTTTCATGGTAATTATTTTTCAACACAGACAACCAAGTTCTCTACGGTCACATGACAATCTCAAATTGGGTATTTTGTGTCATTATTGTGAGTGGCTGCTATGTGTATATTATTGTCAATGGTAAACAGCTTTGTTTACTTTTGTTTATGGTCAGAGCTTTTTTCCGACCATAATAACAGAACCGTAAACTTCGAGATTCCGCCGTCAGCTCACCAGAATAATAACACCCCTAAAATAAACCGCATGAAGAGTAAATTTAGGGTGCGTTCGATTAGCTTCCCTGGGTCTACCCAGCGGCGCTCACTAGGGTGAGCCCCTCACAAGAGGTAATCGAACGATCACTCACCCTCTCGTGGTGACGTCATGCACCTAGGGCCAGCCACAAGTGACCCACTCCACAAGCAGGGCACTGATCAGGGGCTGACCCGGGTGAGTCCCTGGAATGACGTCAAAGCTGTTCGAACGTACCTGGGCAGACCGGGGTCGACCCAGGGAAGCTAATCGAACGCTCCCCAAGACTTTCTGGAAGTATTAATCGTAAACTGACAAACAGAAAGGCCTTGATAGAGCCTTTCACGAGTTGTGTTTATGGTTGACCTGAACACGTCTAGATCAATTCTTCGCATGACGTACACAAACGAATTGGCTGGACGTGACCCAATAGGCAGAAGTTCTATCTTAAAAAGGCCACACAACTTACGTGCTTTGCAGTCAGTTTATTTTCCACACAGAACTAAAAAAAAAAATATCACAAACCCATATGTATTTTTGGTATAAACAAATCTGCTGGAACGTTATGTGTGCACGGACACGTATTGTGGTATCCTTGAGTCAGTTTAAGTGGCGAATCCCGTTAGGTCAAAACATAGAGCTTCTCGTTTCAGCACCCCCCGCCCCGATTTTGAGAATTTCTTTGAATAGGCCTATAGATTCGATAATAAAATTTTACTGTCTGCCAAGAGGGTTGAGATATTTTCATCTCGGGCATTTAAAAGTAGGGTTTCCTGGAACGGGTTGTGCTAACGTAGTGCTAATCTATTTGCAAAATTATAAGGAAAACATGCAATTAATTTGTTTCTGGGGTGAAAAATTATCGAAACCGTATCAATTTGACAGGTTCAATTTCAAAAAAATAGTTTATACCATATACAGCTGCAGTGCTTCGCACCAAGTCAGTTTTTGTAGTCTAATAAACCTATCTTTAAAGGTACTTGACACTATTGGTAATACATTAAAAAAATAATGGTTAGCATAACAACGTGTAACGAGCAATGGAGAGCTGTGGATAGTATAAAACATTGTGAGAAACGGCTCCCTCTGAAGTAACGTAGTTTTTAGGAAAGGCATAATTTCTCACTTTTTTGAAAGACTTCAGGCATTAAGCCTTGTTTTATTATGCATCTGAAAGCACAAGGGTGTTTTTCTGTATTTATTCTCTTGCAAACTCAATGACCAGTTCAGCCCAAATTTCCAGTTATTTGTGTTTTATGCATAATTATATTTGGATACACCAAGTGAGATTACCTTTTTACAGTAAATTGCCAAAGGTGTCCATCCGTTGATTTCCTTGAACTCTTCTTAAACTTAGAATAATCTTAGGACTTTGGATAAGTTCCGTACACGTAATATGACGTATTGAACCCATCATAACTCGATTCCTATAGCGTTTCGTGAAATCGCTTGCAGTGCCTTTAAGGTTTGGTTCGAAGTTGGAAGCCGGAAATCACTAGAGGGACTGCCACAACAATCGTTGTGAAAGGGCAGACATGATTACGGACGAGATGTGGTAATTTTGTTCCGAGGCGAAATGATATTTGAATTCAATCTTTTTGCCCCTTGATGTTTATGGCCGTATTAACCCTGCAGGTCTAACATCCATAGACCTTTCTGGTTAGACAAAGAGGGACGGGGAGCCCTGGAGGAAAGAGAGGGGGGGGGGGGGGGGGGGGTAGGTGATTTCTTCGGATCGTGATTGAAGACCCTCATCAGTAATAATGCCTCCAACCCATAGGACATAAACCAAAGCCATTGACCATTGTCTCTAGATTAAACATGTATTCTCGATTGCATTACAACCGTTATTAAAATTTAGAAGGGTACGTAGTCCTAACTGGATATCAATTTAGTGCACTAAACAATAGACGTGAAGATTACGAGAAACGGGTCAATTATTTCTTAATTTCTCTACTAGACTTTCTTCGCCTAAAAGCATTTCAATTGCTGTTGAAGAGGGTTGGAACTAGGACGGATAGAATGCCCGAATGCATACAAGCAAATTGCAAATGGAATAAGGTAGAGATGATGATGATTGAAAGAGGACTGAACAATGAAAGACGAAGTAGAGTTAACGAAAAGGGGTTGAACTGATCAAATGATTCAAGGCTTTCTCTGCAAATTTTGTTTAAAATGACAACATTTAATAATCAAATTAGTGTTCGATCATTTTTTTTAGCCTTGCTGTCTCGAACGACTAATAGCCTAAGTGACAAATAAGTGTTAACTATATAAAAAAAAAATTAAAAATGAAAACGGATACAAAATGGGGTACGACGCCCTTAAAGACAATGAACACTATTGGTAATTTTCAAAGACCAGTCTTCTCACTTGGTGTATCTCAACGTATGCATAAAATAACAAACCTGGGAAAATTTGTGCTCAATTGGTGGTCGAAGTTATAAGATAGAAAAAAAACATCCTTGTCACACGAAGTTGTGTGCTTTCAGATACTTGATTTCGAGACCTCAAATTCTAAATCTGAGGTCTCGAAATCAAATTCGTGGGAAATTACTTCTTTCTCGAAAACTACGTTACTTCAGAGGGGGCCGTTTCTCAAAATGTTTTATAAATGGGGAGCTGTTGATAGTATAAATACTATCAACAGCTCCCCATTACTCATTACCAAGTGAGGTTTTATGCTAATAATTATTTTGAGTATTTACCAATAGTGTCCACTGTCTTTAAAGAACACAACAACAACAAACACAGACGGCAGGTAAACGAATAGAAAATAATAAAAAGAAGACCCAAAGCGATATTTGGACAGTCTATAAATCAATCATGATTGCAGTAATTTGTTAAAATATCTCTTCAAATTATGACAAGTCTGGCCGCAAGATACAAAACCAAGAATACGCAGTCATGATTGTTTTACTAGGAAGCTCCGTCAGTACACAAAGGATACTACATCTGAAAGTGGTATCCTAAAAATCACCGGAGCAGATAATGGTTTTACGATTACTGGGGGACTCTTTAAGTTAAACGTTTATATTCGTCTCCAATTCAATAATGACGAACAAATCTGGGATTTGAGATAAATCCGAGGCCGATGTTCATTCGATTGTCCTAGACCTGTTTTTAAATTATGTTTTTATTTTATTGTCGACGAAAGATTACGTTTAAAAATAGAATCAAATGCGATTACGCTCGGCCTTGCAAAGGATTTCTGTTATTTCTGTCTTTCTTTTGATAGCAATTAAAATACTTAGATCAACGATAACCAATGGAGTATTACCAATGATCACGCACAGAAGATAATATACAGACCTCCCTTTTGCGACAACACAAATCGAGTTTTTGCTAACCCAGGAAGGAAAGTATGGAAAGCCATCAATGCAAATATAAAAGAGATCGTTGCTGTTTGTAACAATGTTACAACAAACAATCAAACACTGTGTTTATTTAGTAGTAAACAATACAACTAATTAAGGAAGGTTTTTCATTTAATTAAGAGTTTGCAGAATTCGCGAATTGTGTTTAAAACATCTGTATACGATTGAGTGTTTTACAAAAGTTCGGCCGATCATGTCATCCTAGGCGGTTTGTTTGTCTACAAAAAGAAAGGTCTATACACAGAAGATATGAAGTCTTCTTGAACCAATCAATGGTTCACAGCAGCGGGGTACCAGGAAGCAGTTTGAGACATCTCCCCCTTCCTAAACGCCACACACAGCTATGCGTTGTAGTCAATGCGTAAATTCATTTGTTCTATAGGCCTGATTTCATTAAGCTTGTAATTGTTAGCCATAGACACAGGAAACTCTAGCATACCAAAAATAGAGAACCCGATTAAAAAATACCGTAAATTTACCACTGCTGTAAGTGGTACGCCAGTAATTTCTTGCTCAGGAATTTGCTAAGCAGAATTTTTGGCTAAATAGCTTTATGAAATTGGGCCCTGTACATTAAATGGAAACTCCATTCTTCAATAAGTGTAAGTCTTTTGCTTATAATTATTTCGAGTGATCACCAATAGTGTCCAGTACCTTTAATACCTACTTTTTGCTTAGTTTATGAATGTTAAATCTTCCTTTTTTTCCTGAATATCAGAGTAAATTCTTTGCGCACTTGGAAAAAAGCGCGTTGTAAAAATGTTATGGTAATTACGTGTTTCATTGAAGGAGCTGACTATATACACATACACCCAATGACAGAAGTTGTTGATCCAACCTACTTTGAAGGCAACACCGCAATTTTATATCGAAAAATGTGTTTATCCAACCTAGTTTTGATGGCAAAACCGCCATTGCATTAGCCTTCGCAATGCTGTGTGGCGTTTAACTATAATATCGTCTACCACTATAGACACAAATGTAACCTTAAATTTAATCTTAAAGGGTTTTGCTACGTTTTACGTCAGGTATTTGGCCATGACATGAATCCCTATAATTTATGTACGTGAAGATGTATGTAACAGCATTTACTTGTAGAAGTTTCAGCTTCATAAGTCGACAAGTTTTTGAGAAGAAAAAAAAACCCCGACAATCACAAAGCAATGTTTTCAGGAGACTCGCGAGACGAAAATTACGTTTGTGAAATTGTTTTACTAAATTCTCAAAAACTACAGCACCACAAGGGAAGCTTTCCACCATCATAATCTTTGTGTAATTCAAATGTAAACTTTGTAGGTTTGTCTAGTGTTGTATACAAAAAACACCTAAGCCCATAAAATCAAAACTATATACACCACAGTGAGTTACCTGAGACTCTTAGAAATAACATTCTGACAAAAGCTCACTCCAAATTCTTTAGATGCAGTTTTTACTCGGTATTTATTAAAGAATATTTACAATAGAATACTAACTTACTTTACATTGAATATTATTATGCTTTTTAGGAAAAGATAGACTTGGCGAGGACAGAATAATTTTGATATATATAACATAATATACTAAATGACGAGTAACTGTAATAACACACACGAACAACAAAACCTTCTGCTGCACGCCTCTATGATTGGAAAGGTGCATCATTTGTCCACGAAAGCACATGTTTCTGCACTTTAAAACTGCCATCCCCCACAATTTTCATGATTTTTTTTATAAGGATTTCTTTTTTTGTATCGGAAAAAAACCCAACTTAATTCCCCTTTGAAAAGCACTACGACAGTGTTACTTTCGTAGTGCAGACAAAACAAATAATAATTCTAGCTAAAAATCTCAGCCCATTGCAAAAATCTGCCACATCGGTTCACAACAAACGAATTTTCTCGAAATTTAGTTTAAATGCGAAAAGTGTATGCAAATAGTATCATTCCTAAATGTTAGCCATGTCCAAATTGGCCGTTCCGGGGGTAGAACCACGTTTAGCAACACCAGCAGCAGCCGCAGCCGCTGTAGCCGTGGCCGATTCGGAAACGAACTTGCTGTCATCTTTCAATGACTAGTTCAATATTGATTCAAATTTATGCTGTACACGGTACTTCAACATTTACTTTAACAGCAAGTTGCATTTGACTCTTCCTGACAATTTGACCATGACTGCATTCGTTTTAATAAAAGCGACAGGTGAGTTTGAGAGGTTGACAATAAGAAAGACAAAAAAGGGGTCAACGTTCCGGTAAAAGCTTTGGAGGAAATTGGGCCGTGTTTAAATTGAGACTCTTGGTAAGGAGGCAGTCTCCACTGGACCACAGCAAATGTATTTTTTTTCTTTCTCGCCGATGTCGACTGCGCACCGGCCACCGCCGCACTTGCTAGACTTGAGTTTATTGATCTTGCAGTTTGCAGTGGATATGTTTTGGTCAACCGATTTTAGGAAGTTTTTAGGACGCCACATATTTTATATTAATAATCTCCCTTAAAAAAAGTTACGAATAATATTGTACATTAGCAAATGATGCACATGCATTCTCCTATTACACTAAAGTTAAAACAACCAAAACGTTAAAGAGAGAAACACAAAACTTCCATGGCCTGGGAAAACAAAAAGTACACGATTAACAATTTCATGTTTTTTTTTTAAATACCTAACTTTAAGTCTAATAATACAAATAAATGTCCACATTTAATAAAGATTACCAACGTTGTCTGTCGGTCATTTTAAAACAGTGGGTGCTCGTTTTGAAGCAGGAGAACAATCGCAAGCATGAGAAAATTATCAGGCCATCCTTGTTTTTAGGAATCAATTTGTACTTTCTATAACATTTTCCATGTTTACGAGCCACATGGTATATTAATATTAATAACAAAATAGTATAGACAACCTGTTTCATAAATTCATCGCTTAAATTAATACTTTGAATTAATACTTGACTTCTTCATTATTACTGTTGGAAATTACCACCCCTGCCTTTTGGGGGCGGGGCAACCCTATAAAAAGGTGGTTTATTTTATCAGGTTGACTTAAAAACAACTAACCATAACTGAGGTATGAACATTTTATTTATATAATAACCGACTGAGCTGCAGCTAATTTAGAGCTGCGGTTAAATATATATATATATATATATATATATATTAGGTTTAGGGAAGTTGATATAATTCCATTTGAATGCCTCGCGGGTTAAATATACATGAAAGATAATCGTGGGTTTGGGGATACCACTAGCCCTGGCGGCCTCACACTTTCGTAATACAGAGGGCAAAGGGCTTGGGATACCACGATATATGATGTGAACATCCTAAGTAATGCAACGTGTTGCTCGGGTTTACACCCATGTCATTTCATACAGAACATAAGTGTAAGGATGGATTGCGTGACGTCATTGACCGCCATCTTTGATGAAACGTGCACGCAAGAAAGGCTATAATTGGCTGAGAGTTGTGGCGCAGCGCGTATACACGTGCACTTTTTCCCGTTGTTTATCATCAAATATAGCGGTCAATGACGCCCCGTATAATTATACGCTCTAGGGTTTGACAACCAAATTAGCTTAGAGCAAACATACAATGAAGCATGAACAGCAAGTTGACAAATTTAATTCTTGAACATGCGTCGTAGCTTTATGTAGTATAGGTGTAAACAGGTATTTAAACACGTAGCTCTTTGCTTTGCAGTTGTTTTCATGCTCGGGGTTATAGGTATCCTCTATTGGAGAAGGTGTAATACGCGGGGTAGATGTGTACCCCAATTGAGAGAGTTTGGCAACAAGCGAGAGCCAAACCTACAGACTGGGTTACTCTCAGTCAAGGATATACTAAGTTAGGCACCATTGATACCCCAATCAGGGTGAACGTATAATATTCAGATTGGGTAACTTGTGTGATAACGAACCTGTGGTTCGTGCTAGCAACAGTTTCTCTGTCAAATGGTACAATTTACACCCCAATCAGAAGAACAAAGTGTCAATCGGGGTAAAGGTATACCCACATTGGAATAGTTCGGCTTATAGTTCGGCTTATAAGCCACCCTATAGCAGTAATGGGTTACATTCTCCTAGGGATCTCCAAAGACTATACCAATGATATCCCTCACTGAGAGAAATATGTTCCAAACAGGGTAGTACACGTTTACCCAAATTGGGGTGATAATAATATGATGCGCCCAAAGGGAAGCCTTTTAATATTATAATAAATCTTTTATAAATTTGTATCAATTAATTTCCAAAGATTATACTATCAGTTCAACGATCATGCATAGATTTACCTCCACACTTTACTAAACTTATACACTTTACAATATTTACATCCAAGTATTTACACCAATATAGCAATCATTTTTTTTTATTTTTTTTTATTAAATCAGGTTATTCAGCATTATTTTGAAGTGAAGCAGAAAATGGTCCAACATCAAGTTTCCTCTTTTACTTCCAAATCGTACAAAAAGAGCTCTATATAAAAAAAAAGACTATAGGTAAAGTAATATGTGTTCATGTTCATAACATGTGTTAACAATTCATCCCAAATTTGGGTTACCAACAATGTTCCGACAACCCTAATGTTCCAACGCACCAAATCTTCTTTTTCGAAACCACGGCTTCGGCTTCAGGCTCCGTCATCTCGTCTGAAGCCCTGAGCATGTACGCAAAGCAAGCTCATTATTTTCCTAACAGCGGGGCCAAGCTAGCCTGAGCCGAATCCGGAGCCGAAGCCGATGATTCGCAAAGGGCCGACGTTTCGACACCCTTGTGTTCAGTGACTCTCAATCTGACACTCAGTCTCGTCATACATCGACGTAAAAATGAGGAGAAACACTATTTACCCAAACGAAGACAATAATGCAGCATGGTATAGGGATCAGCGGCCATTTAACGAGGATGATTTGTTGTATTTACCCAGCACTCTCCCAGTCCCACACATCACTTCGAATACAAACCCCCAATTATAATACTGACAGCGGCTCCGTATATGTAACAGGTGCGTCAAACCTAGCACTAATAATCTAGAAAGAGATTTTGTCTACGTAGAATGCATTACCGGGGCAGAACCAAAACAGGCAAAGACTCTTGCATTGGACTTTGCTCAGTGACTGAGCGTAACGTGATTAGCCACGATGTAAAGTGCCTTATTATAATCATCACATCAGAGAGAGTGTTTCGCTAATTCTTCTACACCAACATTTGCGGTGGAGAGAGAAAAAACAACAGAAATGGCAAGCAAAAAGAGCATGCGATCAATGTTGATTTAGAGAGACACGGAAGGGGGAGGGGCTTGGGTGTAAATAGCAATCAAGCTAATAAGCGTCTTGTTTTGACGGGTAACTGAAGAGGATTTCTAGCGAACTGACATTTTGTGATTAATGTGGAGCGCTATACGAGAACATGACTTCAATAAGATTGCCGTCATCTCACACCCACAATGAGCTGGTGTCACCAAGTGTTCACGTAGCACACCATTTAGTTCTGTCACTATCGTGGACGTGTTCAATAAATGCAATTTCAACAATGCATATATCAAAGTAGGTACCAGACTATTTAACCCTTCCAACCTCGATTTGGTAACTTTGGTGTATATGACAGGGGGGAAATGCGAGAAAATATATGTCTCTAGCCTATAGAATGTTGGTATTTTCTTATTTCAATTAACCCTAAAGTGATTTTCCTGCCCACGAGTATCTCGGGGTGGAATTAAGAGGATGCGAACACTCCTGGCAAACGGCTCAAGAGTCCGGGCCCGCCACCCGCATACGAGAGGTTTGCAGAGTCTGTGCACCACCAGACATACAAAACTACAAGAAGTCTATTTCTTCCTCCATGTTTGGACACAATCTCTTTCTCCCTTGGGCGACTGCTGTACTGTGTTCAAGAAACATTAAAGGGTCAAGAGATTTTGAGAAAAATCTGATATCAAGAAAAATCTTTAAGAATTGCACGCCTGATGTCCCGTGGTGTTTTTTAATTAATTGTTTTTTGAGAAGACATGGTGCAGTGAATTTTTCAGCCAAACACTTAATCAGCAATACATGACGACGCGGTCGGGTGCAGAAACGGTGTAAAATGAATGTCTTTGATTGATCTATGTGCCACGGTAGTCAGTGAATTTCCTGTAAGTTCAATACATTGGGCTCACTCAGACTAGACAAGACCATCTGTCTCTGTGTAATTACCCCAGAAGATAATTATAAAACGCTTCGTGTTAAAGTGGCTGAACATATTATGCAAAATCGTGAACAGGAAAATGGTGAGCCGTTTAAATTTTCTATAGACCACACACAACCTCAAAGTTTCATCCAAATGCTCGACGTTTTTGAAAAAGGAATTACGTTCTCGCGCAAAGAAACGATTCCTAGAAAGTTTGACCAACTTTTGGGTCATTCAATGGCAGTCAGTAGGAGGGTTGACTGTGTACTGTGTAGATGCATTCACAACAAGTATTGCAGGTGTTTGATTTGAATGGTCAGACAGTAAAAGGGTCGACCATGTACTGTGTGGATGCAATTGTCACATTATATCATATTACATTGCACTCATCCGTGTAGTCTTTTATCAAAACACTTTTTGAATGGTTCTAACAAAACATTTGGAAAATGTTCTTGTTTTCACTTCTCAAGATAAAAGCAATATATCCAAAATGAGTCCGGAAGGTGATATCGTCTGGTACCTTAGTTTTGGTTATGTGTTAAATACAATTTGCAGGCCGGGCGCACGACAGAGATGGTTGACGCATGATAGAAAGAACACAGGCAGTTCACTGCACTTGGCCATCTGGTTTGATATCAAGAAAAATCAAACAGACGCTGATTGCTTATATACATGACAGCTGAATCTGAACTTATCTGGAAATCCCCCTCAATATCATATCGCGATTAGACTTTAAGCTCTGGCTGGAGAGAGAAAAATGGTCATGCATTCAAATAAGGAGTATGTCTAATTATTTACTTTCAAATAATCTATAATTTGGAAGTCTCCTTAAACCATGAAGTGTAATGTACTCAGCGATGTTTTCCATATAGTCGGGGACTAGACGGGAATGTGCAACCGTATTTACTCGTACATAAAAGGCGGACTCTGATGGGTGCACCAAAAGGAGTTGGCTACATACAGAGGAAGTTAAACAGGCCAAGCACGTACCCTGTCCACATCGAGATGTTCCCCGTAAAAGGTTAGCTTGTAATGTGTCTATAAAACGACTTTAAATCATGCACACAGTTACGCACCGATTGCCATCAGAGCCAGAAAAACATTCGACCAAAAATTTTCGGCTGAAAGGAATCTTTCATGAAAATTTTATGCGACGCTCCATGCAAAAAAACAGACACTCCTCGGTAAAACTCAAAACTGGGTTTATTTGCTGATCAAATACATGAGAAACACAGCTTTCAATTGTTAGCCGACTATGGTCCAACGGGTGTTTTAGTATTTCAAAGCATATAATGTTAAAGACATCACATCACATTGAATTCAAGGTTCAGTTGTCTGCACTTTTAATGCCATTTCAGTTATTCACAGAACTCTCATTTTGCATTGGATTCCATTGACATCATTTTTTTCGCATTACGTCTCATGGGAATACCACACTTAGAAAACTTGAAATATTAAAGCATACTGAGTCTTTTAAGACCGTTCAGGTGTGAGTTTCTTAAAGTGAATGCAAACATTGGAATAGCTGAAAGGAAAATTTTCAACCACATTTAATGCTTCGCAGACCTTGAACTTTTAGAGTCAATAAGAGGTGCGTAAAATACATCAACTATGGAAGCGAATGAAAAACACATTCTTGAGGGCCTCTTCACAAGGCAACTTTTACAGGCAACCAACTGCAGTGCATGCTACAAATCTAGCTTTAGTAGCACATGAGTAGTTTCTCTAACAATGTCTTGCGAACCCAAGAAACATATGTGAACATTCAACATAAGGTCCTTTTGGTTGGTGAGCAGTTTGCATTTTCTTAGAACTGGTTGCCTGTAAATCGCACTCCATAGGCCTAAGTCGATTAAGCAGCCATAATTATATATAAAAAATACAGTCATATAAATTGCTTCGAATATTTAAGACAAAGAGCTTGTTATTTCATTCTCACAAGTAGTCCGGATTGACGACAAAGCCTTTCTTCTTGGTTCCTGTGTGTGTAGTAAGCGTGGAGTCCTTTTCCTCCGAGTGTGGCGAGGAGCAAGCGAGGAGATCACCGGAGTCTTTACTCCCCTTACTGTCCTCGCTGTACATACTGCTAGGGCGGGAGGTACTCCTTGGCTCGAAATCCTCCTCATCGGAACTTGCGTGGTTGACTGTGTACTTGGCTTTCCTGTTGAGGAGCGATTGGAAGGGTGGTTGATTAGAGGGTTTGAGTTTTGTTCATGACATGAATCTCTTTTGTGAATGATTGCATGTAATATATTTTACCGGTAGAGGTGTCAGCTGCATAAAGTGTGTGAGAGAAAGAAAGAAGAAGAAAAAAAAAACACGGAGCGATGTTTTCATATAGGAGAGTCGCGTAAATTCAAGTACTGGTATTGGTAAATACGTTGTGCATGTTAAAATAATCTTGGTACCCTGAGTCAACATTATTTTCGTGACATTGTTGTACTATTTTTCACAAAATCTACAGCATATCACCAAGGAATATATTTAGGGAAGCTTTCTACTATAATTGTCTTTAAACCGTGTAGGTTTAATGTAAATATGTTGATAAAGTGTTTTGTGACCTACAAAAGGTACCTACATCCTGTAATAAAGGAGTGATTAATGTAGGTTGATCTGCTGATCGATGACCCTACATGGTAGGTGAAGTGCTTGGTGGGATGAGTAAATAAAACATTACGGGCTGATTGATTAGTTATTATAGCGAATTATCTGAATTTAGTTGATTGGTTAATTGATGTCGGAATTGATCTATTGGAAATCGATTACGTGGTGATATCTACATTAGGTGAATCTTGAGATTACTTTTCGATCAATTTAATGACGGATCGGTAATAATTAACATCCAACAAATAGTTCATATTAGACGCCAAAGAGTGTGGAGTCGGCTATCTCTTAACGGCCAAGGATATATCATTGTTTGAAGCTTCCCGTTGCTTGTTTCAAGTAAGTTTATATGCTATCAGTTATTTTGAGTAGTTACAAATAGTGTCCACTGACTTTAATTAAAAATCCATGATTGGTTTGTAAAGCACTTGGCTGTACCGATTTCAATTGCTTGACGCGGCTCAACACAAAAACCAATTTTCTCGCTAAGATGGCTGGCGTCTATCTATCAAAACACACATCTTAATGTTTAGTTTCACGGACAGATGATAACAAGTATTTACTGGAACGAACTCAAACACTCAGAATCTCTTCCAAAGATCGTTTGCCAAACAGTTTGATTAACAGTCATGCAAATCAACATCAGCCGTGCTTAGCATACAACAAGGGCCCGGCTTCATAGAGCTGTTTACATGTACAAAATGTAATTGGTACCCTGCTTAGTCGTGCTTAACAGAAAAATTTCAAGCATTATATGCTGTAGCAGCTTATTTATGAAATTGGGCTCAGGCAAAACTATTTCTTAAAACAGCTCAAAAACTTAAGTTTTTCATAAATTAAAGGAATACACATTGGATATTAACACATCAAGGGTAGGGTTAGACAACAACAAGTGATTGACTACAGTACATTTCCCTAATGCTGCTTAAAAAAATATTTATATTAACGATGAACAAACAGCTGCTTCTGCAAACTGTACCCCAACAACAAATAATCACATGATCATCTTAAAAACTTACGTGCTTTATAATCATGGAAACCGTATTCGGGCTACAACACTTTATATAATATGCTATTGGTTCATAGCCACCAATATTGTTTCTTAAAAATAGAAACTTTGATTGGCTGTTATTTTCCCGTTTCTTTCTGGATCCTTCCCTTAATCCCTTTCCCCTCTCTTTTTCTATAAATGGATATGTATTTGTTTGTACTTGTTTTATGCCTCTGAAGAAGGTCCGGTTTGGATCGAAAGCTAAGGCCATCTACCCTATTCATTATATAATATTTATAAACATTACCTAATGTATCTGCGAAACCTAACATGTAAAGTCTATGCCACGAGGTACGGTTTTAGGGTATGCGTGTGGGTAAGACAATTAGGTATTGTAGCATGGGCGAGTTACAACACGGTGTCTATTTTGGCAACATGATACGGGCCAAGTTCGACACAAGAACCTTTTGGCAACTTGCGGCTGGTGTTTAATGGGTACCAGGCACTATATCAACTCCAAGTCGATAAAAGGTCCTTGTGCGAACCTTGTTTTCTAGTTAAGGGCACTGGGTTTCAGATGATTTACTGACGAGGTATGATGTTTCAATATGTCGCTTTTTAGGACGTTTTTTCTGCTTTCTGTCCCTGAAACTTAAATTAATTTACGCCAAGTTCAAATCAGGTTTGGTGGCAACCTTAGAAAAAAAGTTCCCTTTCGGCACACCCCAGTCTTGTGTACACCCACTGTTTGATTAAGATCACACCGAGATCAGGCGAAAGGCTCTTTAGTGCTTACTATCTTGGTGCTCACCGGAGCAAGACAAAACTTCACAAGTAGACATTTAAGAACGAGCTAGAAGCAGCCAAGCGTGTCCAACGATCTAGAAGAGGCGACTGTAGACTCCCACAGGAAATCAGACAATGTGCATGAACAGATTAACCATCTCCCCCGCCCCACCAACGAAAATAATGACTTTGGTTGATAGATCTGGTGTCAAAGATGATTCATTATTCAGTTCTCATCCTTTTCAAAAGCCTTCTGATTATAAAGAAATGTGCAACATTTCTGAGAATTTAATAATTAACAAACTAAATGGACAGATTGATTTATGTGATGGCTCTTACTTCACGTTCCATTTACTTCCAGCCCATGAAGTTGATAAAGTTATGAAGGATCACTGAGCAATGCGGTTTAGCATTGTGTCTGAACTCTTTATCTAGGGATGTGATTGGCTGTTGAAAATAAACCTCAGAACTAAGAGTGCAAAAAGGGAAAGCTTGCGAGCATAATGTGTGAAAAGCTTGTAAGCGCGAAAGCTTGCGGGTACAAAGCCTGCTTACAGACATTTATCTTTGGTTAAAAAAGCCCTACTCTGCTACTTGGGGTGATCCATTTGGTTTGATTACCATTACACATTTATACAAGCACGCATGCAGTGCATTAATCTTACTCTGGGCGCTGAACATGGCATTAGTAATGGACAAATTACAAAAAAAAGGAACATCATTTTAACATTTGGCTTTATAGGAACAACGATGAGACGTGCTGACTGAGACACAAGAACAAAAGTTCAGTTTCCAGATGTTGGGGACAAACAAACTAGATAGGGACTGTAAACCGCATCAACATGCACGGCTCCAAGTCTGAGAAAACAAAATAAACACAAGGGCAAACACTACGGAAGGTATTGACTTATTCATTTAGTAATCTTCCACACAAAATACTCTCAAAAATACACACACTTATGTGTTGAATCCCATGGGTAACGCATCTCTAATCCCACCATGATTGCTACATGTCCAGCAGTGCAACCAACTTGTATATATTGGTCAAATTTGTAGCGAAAATGTACAGAGCCTGAATAAAATAAGCATATACCCGAGATTCTCACTGACAAACTCCAATTAATTCCATCCAAGTCGGCATTTCATAAAAAAAAGGAAAAATGAGGAAACAAAAGCAGAAAAAAACCTCAAGATTTAAAGGCCTTTCTAAACGATATAGCTTTTTTCCCCTAATCAATATTCAAGACCCGTTTGGAAAGAGTACCCACCGACTAGCCACGGAGCTGAGACTGATCATTCGTCTTACAACCGAAAAGGAAAGAAGAAATACAAAAATTCCAATTGGGTTATAGGATTGGTTTGGCGCCGTGTAACTCAGACCTGTAGCTAAACCTTTGTATCCTGAGAATCGTAAAAACCATTATTAGCGTAATTGTGTCGCCCTATTGTCGTTAATGACGGCAATGGCCTAGTGGCAAATCATGTAGTTGGGAATGTCCACGTTCTCAGAAAAACTTCACAAAGATGATGGGCCATAAAACTATTACTGCAGCACTTTAAATGGTTCTTTTAATAAATGTATCTCCCACGGCAGGAATTTTGTACGGAAGCAATCTGAATCAATTGACGGCGAATGTCGTTTGAGAAGGTTGGCCGATTTTGCCCGAGAATTTTTGTTCAGTGATTGTTAAAAGATGTGACAATATTGTAAAAATCAGTCCTATACAATGAGTCGACAAATATCAAATAAATTAAAAAATAAAATAAATAAATAAAATAAATTAAAAACAAATAACAGTTTAATACTGACATAATCCTTTATCAACAGGTGTCTCAAAGCGTTTTTATTTTATTTAACTTATTTCGAAGATAATTTTGCCTGGTTTTTAAATTATGGGGCATTAAGGCACTGCGTATGGAAGATGAGGCAAAATGTGCCTCTAAACCCAACCCTATTCCTAACCCAACCATGCCATAACCTTTAGGGGCAAGCACCCCTTTATTTAATGGTGAGTTTTAAGTTCACAACACGGGACCACACATCCAATCCTTGCTCAAGTGTCAAGTGCAGATCTCAAAACCCCTGAAAAGAGAGACCAGAACTACTATACAAAGGGCAGGCTTATTATTGCCTGCGGTCTGCGCCTCCGTGTATCTCAAAACACCCCTCAAGACACTGGGCACTTTGGGTAACGACTCAAAAACGAAGGTTAGCATAAACAAATTACTTTGAATCGAGAAATGGAGAGCTCTGTAGACAATGTTTGAGAAAGAGGTAATTTCTCACTAAAATATTCGAATTTGAAAAAGTATGATTTGTGCAACAAGGGTGTTTGTTTTTTCAATGACCAAATTATCAAAAATTTTCACAAATTTGTAATTTTATGCATGTTGGGATACACCACGTGATAATAATGGTATTTGACAAATACCAAAGGAGTCCAGTGCCTTCAAGATTTCCTAACGGAGGTGCCCTTGTTCCTTGCCAATTCAAAAAGATGAAATTCCAGTCTAGTTAAATATTCATCTCGACCGTGCCAAGCCTCAAATTCTCTATTAAAACTTCACACATTTGTTTCGTCCCTAATGCCTGTCACTGCCAGCAGGTGCAAAACTTATTCACGTCACATCAATCTACTATCACGGAAACCATGTAATTTGAAATGCCTTTTTAAAGTCTAGGGTAAAAAGCTTTAAGCCGAAATCTGATTTTTTTTTTCTTCTTCATAAATTGCTCCAAGATGATGATGATGATGCATTGACAGGTAGGTCTTGTGACATGAAGTGTATATATTAGCTTCGATATTATTAAGTGTATATTAACCAGATGGTTCAAACGAGGGGAAAAATATTTACAAAGAGGATGTGAGGATGCAGTGTATAACCCCCACATATTGCATGCCTTTTGTATTGACAATTGCTGACATTTTTGAAGCAAACCAGCATCCATTCTGTTGTTGTTGAGATAACCAACAGTAACAGCAAATTAAATAACACAAAATAACAATATAACGAAAAAAAAAAATGATCAGTGCAAATAAAACATAAAAGGTTGGTATTTTGTGCACATCGCATCGGCTTTGTTTTTGGTGATGGCACTCGAAACAAGGAGCAGACATGTTGAGATTTCATTTTCTTCACTTTTAATGTTCCTCTGCGAGAGTGGAGCTATAATTTTTTTTTTATAAGGGTCAAGATTCCAGACGTAATTTTTGAGAAAAAGTTATTTTCCACTAATAAAATGTTTAATTTTGATTTCGATACCTCAGAATTAGATTTTTAGGTCCCGAAATTTAGCATCTGAAAACACACAACTTCCTATGTGATAAGGGTATTTTTTCTGCCATTTTTATCTCACATTTTCGACCACCAATTGAGGTATGTTAGTTGGGCATATGTTGAGATACACCAAGTGAGAAGACTGGCCTTTGACAATTACCAAGAGTGTCCAGTGTCTTTAAACATGTCACTCAGAAGCATGGTTCAGTATAACAAACAAGACAGAATGGAACATCTCAAGATTCCAGACTGATTCTCATTAATACTTTTTAGAAATCTATCCTGCATCCCGCAAGTGATATTGCTGCTACACAACAATTTAGCAGAGTAAATGGTGTAAGTTTCTTCTGAAGACGAGCAGAGTATACTGTTCGAAACATCGAGACCACACTGGTTCTTCTCAGAGCCAACACTCACAGAAAAAAGATATATTTAACATGGTTGTGCCCGCAAGTTTACTGTTTAGTATTTACAGTTACTTCTAGTTTAGCAGAGGGTTTACGATCCCTTTAAATTCCATTTTGGTATGAATTGACAAATGATCAAACCACGCTGTTCCTTAATGGATTCTACTATTGACTCATTTTTGTCCTGATCCACTTTGTGCTGACGCAAACGTAAAGAAGAAAAAACAAATAACAATTTGCAGACATTAGAAATCACTAACACAATTTAAAGCTTGCTGCCCGAAAGAGGAAGAAAAAAAATCAGACATCGGTGGGCGTCCCCAATTAAATTAGAAGACTCCGTGATTTAAAGGCACTGGACACTAATGGTAATATTACTCAAAATAATTGTTGGCATAAAAACTTTACTTGGTAACAAGCAACGGAGAGCTGATGATAGTATAAAATATTATGAGAAACCGCTCCCTCTGAAGTAACGTAGTTTTTGAGAAAGAAGTAATTTTCCACTAATAAAATGTTTGAATTGGATTTCGAGACCTCAGAATTAGATTTTGAGGTCCCGAAATCAAGCATCTGAAAACACACAACTTTCTGTGACAAGGGTATTTTTTTTTTGCCATTATTGTTTTCGACCACCAATTGAGTTGGAATTTTCACAGGTATGTTAGTTGGGCATATTATGTTGAGATACACCAAGTGAGAAGACTGGCCCTTGACAATTACCAAGAGTGTCCAGTGTCTTTAAACATGTCAGTCAGAAGCATGGTATCAGTATAACAAACAAGACAGAATGGAACATCTCAAGGAACCCGAAGACGGAATACTTTCCAAGGGGAAAAGACTTGAAGTCTGTCGATTAAAATAGTTTTATCTTGAGACAGTGTGAATCAAATCACACTCTTAAGTCTCTCCTGCAAATTGGAGATACATTTTTCTGAGAAAATAAAATGGAGAATGGCTGATTCATTAATGTTAATTCAAGTCTCTGTTGGGAAACAAGAAAGGAAAAGAAAAAGATACAGTAATGACAAGTGTGCGGCACCTAAATGCAGCCCGGGCCCTAAATGTAGCCTGACCTAAATGTAGCCCGAAACATGTATCTAAATGTAGCCCAGACCCAAATGTAACCCCAAACATGTACCTTAATGTAGCCCGGACCTAAATGTAGCCCCAAACATGTACCTAAATGTAGCCTGACCTAAATGTAGCCCCAAACATGTATCTAAATGTAGCCCAGACCCAAATGTAGCCCCAAACATGTACCTAAATGTAGCCCGGACCTAAATGTAGCCCCATCTACATTTAGGCTCGGGCTACATTTAGGTGCCGCACAGACGAGTAATACATGTGGACAAATCCTAAGTCAAGGGAACATAACATAATTGTTTTTCTAACAAAACAGTGTAACAACATTATGTAATCCTCCATATACATGAACTGACAAACATGTAGTTTGAGATCGATCGGGCATCTGGTTCACGAGAAAAATAGTGAACGTATCAGACATCAATTATGAATCATAAAAAGCTCACGATACGCTCCAAAACGGGATGTTACTTTTATTTGTTTCTCATCAAGACATTTCAGACAACAAATATTTCAAGGGATGTGTCATTCGTTAAATAAAAAAATTTTTAAGGCAAAAGTTTATTCTTTCTAAAGTCTTTTTTTCTTGGTTCCCGCTGGAAAAAAAATAAAGTAAAAAACAACCTGGAATTTGAGACACAAACACGGCTGGCAAAAGCTATAATTACACAATCTCTCTTCCTGAAAACACAGAATTGTGTGATAATGTTAGAGGTAAAAACTATTATTATCGCCGGATTCTTTTTGTGAGCTGAGAACCAGGTGGCTGGGGCTATCTGCACCTGTCGCTGTGTAGTGTTAGAGTTTCCTTCTACCGGATAAGATTCAACGGGATGTATACAATTGATCGAGACGGAGACCCAGTAGCCGATTTAAAGTGACGGGTTACCCGAGATGGTCGGCAATCTGAGTTTGTATTTATGACAGAATGATAAAGTTTCACGGGAGTATCAATATAAGTTTTTCATAAAAAGTTATTATGTTTTTTTTAAGGAAAGATGGGTTGTGTTTATGACATAACGATTGCGACATAACGATTGCGTTCAGGAGGGTATCAAAAATATCAATTAACCAAACAAATTAAGAAAAAAATTGAAATCTGGCGATTGCATAAACGAAAAGACACAATCTGATAGTATTTGTTGCCAGAATGTGTTCAGCAAACAGTTGTTGGTTTTCGTATGCATTCACATCATGACGGAACAAGGAATTTGCAAAAATGAAAAGGCACAATCTGAACGGATCGGTTTGGCAACAGTTGTTGATTTTTCATAAGCATTGAACACTGAATTTAAGCAGCAATAAATTTGATCTTTGTTTCTAAAGTTGAAGCACTTGTCACACCGTTGATAAGAAAACAGGTGGAAACCAGTTTTAACCGTTCAGGAAACAAAGTGTAATCAACAAGTTAAATAAATAAATAATTTGGTTGTGCGCTGATCTGACATTGTGTTATAACTAGTTCCGTGTCCATGTTGATATGGGATATAAAATTATTGTAATAACTCCGCAGGTTTCAAACCTTAATTCCCAGGGCTTTGACTTCAAATAATCCCCGGTTTTTCACAGATTATTGTCGTACTACATTTTTCAATCAATACTTGATCCTTTATCAATCAATACACCGTGAAAGTTAATTCAACAACGTTTATTTTGTTTTCTGTCCTAAAACCCTTATCTCTGTTACGACAAGATTTCATGTTACATGTATCATCGCTTTTTGCTACGGCAATCTTGGTTTAATTTCCGTTTTTCCGCGTACATGACTCCCGAGTTACTGAGGATTAATGAATTCCGCTGCGAAAACAAAATACAAAGTTGCACATGATACGCCATTGCAAGTCAATCCTCCACATTTCGGTAAACCATGCCATCGCAAGCTTCCTTAGCCTTGCTCAAGGCAGTCGAATTATTCACTCCGAAAAAAGACCACCGCTGTATAAAAACCCACCCGTATTCACTGTGCGTAACATCGCACGACAATAAATAAATGTGCCCTTCGGATGGGACGTTAAGGGCACTGAACACTTTTGGTAGAATACTCAAAATAATTGTTAGCATACTTAAAAGAACGACTAATGGAGAGCTGTTGCAGTATAAAACATTGTGAGAAACAGCTCACTCTGAAGTAAGTATCTTTTGAGAAAGAGGTAATTTGTCAACCAAATACTATTAAAAGACTTTACCAAGAGAGTGTTGCATTTGAATAGAATTTCATTCCCTCAATAAGCTACGTAGAAAAGGTTGGCGGTAACACCATGTGAATTTCTCTTTGTAATGTTGGTTCTGAGAACCGGTGATTGACATTTACGAATAAGGGCAATTTTGACGAACTGCATGGTGGAATTAGGGCAAATCATGTGGGTAAATGGTCTTACACACAACACCCATAGGAAGGAAAATGTAAGATGTTGTTGAAAAAAAAGAAAAATTAACGGTAAAAAAATTGTTTAAAGAAAGAAAAATCATATTGAAATTGTATTATTTTTTTATATTTTATCTGGCGACATTTTTATGAGTGTCTGACACGCCTTCCGGTAGACAGTCCTTCAAGACATTATTATATTCAAGAAGGTGACCTCAGAAATCCCCTTTCACTTTCGGAGCAAAATTGCATACATCGTTCGGTGAAGTGTTTTCCTTTATCACATTAGGATTACTACAGATTTTTATTCTTCCTTCCTTCAAATTCGAAGTGATTTTCCGGAAGTAAACCAAAGATGAATGACACAGAAAAATCTTCAAATTTTCAGCATCACCGGCATCAGAATTACAGACTGGGACAAAGACTTGTTGAGTCTGGAGAGTCGAACGAAGGCAACAAGAAACAAAACGTGTAGAGCGGTCAGTAACACAGTCTTTAAAAGCGCTGGCGTCAATTTCACCAAACTCTTCCTTTAACTTAAGATTCATCTTGAACCAAGGATGCCTTAAGTTCAATTTCCATAGACGTTAGGACGCACTGAACCCATCCTAAGTTAGGACGAGTTACTCGTCCTACCTTGAGACAGGATTAATCTTAGCGTTTCGTGAAATCGACTGCGGGTTACATCAGGCAGGCAATGGTTGTCCGCCTTTGATGATCAACAACCACACAATGCATCACACAGAGGATGTCATGAAAAATATATCTGGCTGTCTGGTGACGATCGCAGATTTGATCTTTAAGTTACTAGGGTCACATTACAGACAATTTCCGGCCAAGGCTAGTTCAAGCATGGAGGAAGAAACTATTTTCTTCCTCCATGGTTCAAGCCAGACCTAAGCAGTTTTACAATCGTCTAAGGACGGTTTGGGATGTTTCGAGAACTAGTTGTGGTGTGACCAAGCCTTAATAGATCACAACTTCAAAATTCCTCAGCCTCAAAGGAATATTAAACTGCAATACAACAAAATGGCACGGCAAAGAGATTCAACAATTAGGGGTTAATGGCCAAGTGCTATTATCTTCAAGTACGCGCTAATCATCCAAACAGATTGGCAGAATGGAGTGGTGATAAAAACCTATATTGCACGGCTAATATCACTACCATGCGTATTGTGTGTTCTATGTCACGCGCCAAGTTTGCTTGAAGATAAATACGTTATCACACGCGCGCTCGTGGAAATACGGAAAATATATTTTTCCGTATTCCACTCGCGCTTGTGTGATAACTTATATTATGACCGAGTTCTTGCTAGTCGTTCAGCAGTGTGGAAATATCAAGTGGGTACTCAGGCCCTTACAGACTCTTGTTAATTTCAGATAATCGTGTCAAGTCCAGCTAAGAGCTGGAATCCATTCTGATCACACTCAAATTATAACTGGCAATTAATATTCATTGCATTTGAGAGGTCAGACACCGTCCTACTTCTCTTAGCAAATTCATTTTGTCTTCCTCCTGAAGACAGTCAGAGAATTCTGATCGAAACGTCGGGTTGTTAGACCATAGCTCAGTGCCTTGCTCGAAACACAAGCATAGTGAATAACAACCAACACTCTACTAAAAAAAAAAGCCATAAGAATTCAAAACGGAACAACAAGTAGGCGAACGGTACCGATGCATAGTTTCGACAATTGGAGTTTTCTCTAAAGGAACCCCTAATTTGCTGAAAACTGCAGAGGATTGTAATATTAAGTATTGTCTACATATTAATGCTTTTAATACCACATAAGACATGTTTTTCGCACAGCTCATAATCATTTTGTATTTATTGGAGAATTCCGAAAGCAAGAACACTCCCCCTCCCAAGGAAAACAAAACCCCAAACAAAACAATATCCAAAGCTTTACAATATCACCCCTAATTTAATACATTAATCGGTGTCATTTGAACGGCATTATCGCAATACTGCTGGTTACGTTGTGTTTATTTAGAACCCAGGCAGCGTAGACTACAGGTTAAGTTACACACGAGCATTCAATCAATCACTGCAAGCTACCTTATTGAACGCGTCATTCTACGATTAGTCAGCACACAATAAACAAATATCACCAAATTGGTTCCCCTACTCATGCCTCATTTAACAACAAACACTGCAACAACTGGGAGTAGAACAAATAAACTACAACAATGTCTATGCTGAGTAATTAGGCCGTTGGTTATGTGGCTAATGAAACAATGGTGCATCGTTGGATATAAATAATTTACATCAGTGTCCCAGAGCCTTGATGGAAGAGGGAACATTTACAAGAGGAAGTTTCCTCGCATGATCGAATCTCTCACCCATGTCACATGAGGCATTTTACAGGCCAGTTCCAGGCAATCTCAATGAAGATCAGTAATAATCTTGTAATCTTGTAATAATATTTGCCAAGTGACATTTGATTTAAGAAAGAAAAAGAAGACAGTCGACGGAAACAAAACTGCCACAAGATTGGAACTTGAGTATAGGATGTTTGGGGAGGGCGGCCCAAGCAAGGGTATTGACTATAAAATAAACAAATAAGGGGTACAAGTTAACTGTCTGAGTAAAGAGAGGGTAACATCTAACAATATTTATAAAATGCATCAAATGGAATCAAAGGTGAAGATACGGGCACTGAGCTCTACCCATCAGATACATATCAGCCAAACTTGCTTGTCAAATATCGTGGTGTTTATGACGTCACTGTACATTGAGCTTACCATCTCGCGCTAAGCGCTGTACCCATATAAGTACAAAGGCAGTAATGGGAACAAGATGGGGGAGATGGGTTAACTTTGCTGTTTGGTGAGTTGAGATTAAAGGTCGCGACACTTGTGTCCTTAAGCAAGACACTTCACCATGATTGCTTCGTAAAGTTGGGATGGCTAGTTCTTTCTGCTCTACCAGCCATGCTTCTAATAGCCCAACCCTACATCCGTATGGACTGTAAAGGGGGTAACCCTGTTAAAGCCCCAAGAGAAGATGGCAACGGCCCCTGGAAAAATAGGGTATTGAAACCCACTCCCTGAAGTGGCCTTCAGGCCTTGTGTGTCTGGTGACTTGCATGAACAAGAGGGAAAAAAGGAAGATACTCGTTTGTTAATCACTCTTACAAATCTTACTTGGTAATAAGCCTGCAACGGCTTTAGATATGTATAGCATTTTAACAAACAGTTCACTTCGGTGTAATGCGGCTATAGAAAGATGTCAGATTTTATCTACTGTCGGTAAAGTCTCTCAGATTGTGCGTAGACATATTCAATCCGGATTTTCTGCGATATCTCAAGAACGCCACCATTAAGTTTTCACACGTTCGTTTTGTTGTATACATTAAACAATTTGTGTATAGGCCTAACAGAAACATCTACACTTACACAAGATTACAACAATCCAAAAACCAAAAGGTATACTTTGCTTTTGAATCAAAATGCTCTGAGACTATGTTTCGAGCATAAATGATTAATGGAAGTACGACTGAATAATCATATATATAACATTAAAAAAAAAACGTTATTTCAAAGAAGCAATTTAGGTTGGCAGGGCGTTGACTCACTCAGACGTATTTAATGTATTGATGCATTCCTGACTGTAAAGATATTCCCAGATAAAAAAAAGGAATTAAAGAATCCTTGTAAAAGATAATTATGAATTATGTATTGGATTTCGTAATCCTCCCTTCGGTATGATTACAACCTCTTCACTAAAGAGACATTCAAAGGAAATATGTTTCACATTAAGTTTTTTCCACATTATCTCCGGGCGTTGCAAGGCTTTTTTTAGACATGTTTTTAAAATTGTAGTTTATTTCGTTACGAGACTGATTTATAAAACACCTTCAAACGGTTGAAAAGGTGCTGCGATGCATTCAGAAGTAACTGATTAAGGCATGTGACTTGTAAACCGCCCCCAATAAAAAAAAAAAACAAGATAAGAAAAAAGTTTCATAAGGACCCCATCTATCACTGAAAAATGACTGCATCGAAAAATGAATTTGGCCAATTTGAGCACATCTTCAACAGTGCATACGGTGCTGAGAAGTTTTCTACAAGTAAAACAAGCACTAATAGTTTGTGCCAATTGGTGTGGCACGACCAGGAACCGAACCCGAACACCCGGGCTTGAGTCCCGTGCACTTGACCATCGATCACGACACTCCAACATGAGACTTGTAGGGGGGTTGGGTAGGGAAATACATTCTCTTCAATAAATATCACACATAATCAGACTTGAAGCCCAGTCTACAAACAGTGCAGAAGGTTTTGGGATGTTTTCTGCAGGACAAAGCACTCATGGATGTGAGCCTTGCTCAAGAACGTGACCAGGACCCGAACCCAAACACCTGAGCTTGAGCCCAGTACACTTGAGCTTGAAACAAGTACATTTGACCGCAGACCACGAATGAGATTCAGGATAAAAATAAATCCCGTTCAAAAAACTTTATACAAACAAACTTGAAGGCAAGTTAGTAACTCAGAATATACTGAAAGGAAAGAAGGACAAAAGTATTTCAACAGGTGTAAAATGATCATTACATAACAGCCTCTTTGTGTTGACATTATTTTATGTATCTAATTTGTTAGGGGTGGACAATGGGACGAAAATCGTCACTAATCAGCTCCTGATAAGGTACATACAATTTTGTTAAATTTTATAACCAAGTGCACCGTGAGGTTAAAGGAAGTGGACACTATTGGTAGTTGTCAACGACTAGTCTTCACAGTTGGTGTATTTCAACATATGCATAAAGTAACAAACCTGTGAAAATTTCAGCTCAATCGGTCATCGAACTTGCGAGATAATAATGAAAGAAAAAACACCCTTGTCACACGAAGTTGTGTGCTTTCAGATGCTTGATTTCGAGACCTCAAATTCTAAACTTGAGGTTTCGAAATCAAATTCATGGAAAATTACTTCTTTCTCGAAAACTACTCCACTTCAGAAGGAGCCGTTTCTCACAGTGTTCTATACCATCACCCTCTCCCCATTACTCGTAATCAAGAAAGGTTTTATGCTAATAATTATTTTGAGTAACTACTAATAGTGTCCACTGCCTTTAAACAAAGGCAAAATTGAGTTGAAACTTCAGTCGCAAGTGAAGTTATTTAGAATATACTAGAAAGAAGGAGTACTTCCAAAGTGAAAAACTATCAACTCATAACTGCCTCTGTCTGTTTACACTCTTTTTTGTATCTAACTTATTTGAGGTGGATAATTGGAGAGAAAATCCTCATAAAGTCACCTCCTAATAAGGTACTTAAGAACTTTATTGTATACCAAGTGCACCATCAGGGGAAAACATGACAAAATTGATTTTGAAACTTCAGTCGCAAGTGAAGTTACTCAGAGAAGACAAAAAGTACTTCAAAAAGTGAAAAACTATCAACCCATAACTGCATGCCTCTGTCTGTTTACACTCTTTGCTGTATCTAATTTACTTGGAAGTGGATAAAGGGAAGAAAATCCTCATGAAATCACCTTTTTATAAGGCTTTATCAGGTGCACCCTGAGGTAGAAAAAGGACAAAATTGAGTTGAAACTTCAGTCGCTTAGACATGGCGACGGATGACATGCAGTGCTATCGATTGATCCTGCCCACACATTCATTAACACATAAAGTGCGTACGAACTCCTCGACACCTTTTGAGTAGCATAATGACATTTGATACTTGAAGTCTGAGGCTGGCCTGTTAAAGAATTGTCACCTTTTCTGTTTAACAGGGACACTATTACTTCTCACTTCGGTATGGATGAATACAGTAATCCCTTCCGTGGGTTTGATTTCATACGGCAATTTTCTGATGATAGTGTCAAAACTGTCAGGCGGACATGGGCAATGTTTTGCTCAAAAGGTCTCTCTGGCAATATAAAGAAAGAAACGAAATAAAATGATAAAATAAAGGTCACTTATGGAAGCGTGGAAACTGGCTATTTAAAATCACTCCACAATAAAAGCGAAAGAGCAAAGTTTAATTGCTTCTTTTTCAGCGTGGTCAATAAAGCTGAGGTTTCAACAATTAAAAAGCGTATAAAATAGCAGCTACTTTGAACAAAACAAAAGAAAACATGCCAGAATGAAAGCCTTGGCAGTGGCTAAGGCTAGACAACAAGTGTCTACTCAACAGCATTGCCCTAGAAGCCATTCAGCTAGCTAGCATTAGCCATAACAGAAGTCACCTCATCTCCTACACAAGCAACAAAATAATTCAAACTTTAGAGCTCCCAACATTTGCATCTTGCAATCAGGAAGAAATTGGCCAACAATCAGCAAGATATATAGAATTACATTCAATATAGGGGTAACATTTCAAAAATCAGGAATACTTTTAAATGTTACCATCAAAACAAGGAAGGATTGGTTTATTTTCTGCAGAATCATTAGAGTTGTTGAAAATTGTGGGAAAACACCATCAACGAACAAAATACCTGGCTAGTTGCCAGGCTGATATATCAACCGACAGAGAGCACAAAGGAAAACCAGAGAAGAAGAAAAAAAAAACAGAAAAAAACAATGATGATCCCGAAGGGATGATGCGATGAAAACAAGATTGACACAGGACGCAGAGCATTTGAAGACGTCCCATGCAAAACAAAAATATAACAACAGCTCAAAATGACATCATGAGAACTAATTGACAGCATAGAGGAAACAACATCTATAGCATTTTCAAAACACTTCCACCATGGGAGTGAAAATAAACCACAACCTTGAGAGAAACAAGGAAAAAATTAACAGTTTCACTCGAGAAAGAATGGTTATTACGCCAAATTCCCAGGGAGCTATATGGGTGTCGACAAAGTTGAGATCTCAACAATGGTTATTTGGAAACAATTTCTTTCAATGCATCTCTTTCACTTCTAGCCGGTAAACATTATTTAGACAGACACATTTTGAATGATGGGGAAACAAACTTCAGGAAAACCCAAGAGTAATAAACTTTTTCCAACATTCGCTGGAAAGGTAAATGTCAAATGCGAGCAAAACAGAAAGACCATTTCAAAGGGGAAGGATGCTACATTGTAGGGTCCGATCTTGGGCTAATTTTATCAGGAAATTTTGATTTGAGTTTTTAAACAATTTGGTTTTTTTCGCGTGCAAAATGTACTACAAATAAGTTCGTACAGCCAACAAGTTTGTATGTTGCATTTTTGTGTGCAATGTATGTGGCATCGTGCAAAAAGTATTAGAAAAAACATCATCTGTCCATGAAAGAACAACCGAAACAATACAATTTCTTTTTCATAGTGAGCCATACTAAAACAGATGAGGAATATAAACGATTGAAACCAATTTGTTATTTATCCAAGTCATTTACCTGCATTTCTCATTGAAAACCCTAAAAAAAAAATATGATAAGATAAATAAGACAATAGCGTCTCGTTCAACTGTTGAGCAACTACTAATTAGACCATCGAGAGAAAAAGGGCATTCTAATTGACAACAGGAATTGTCAAGTTCTGAAGTGTGTGTCCCACACCAATCAGGTAAGTATGTCTGTCTCAGCCTCACCACCTCTTGAAGAATGCCCTTCAGCACGTCTTCAAGACCACAGGGAATGCATTCCACTGTCCTCAGGCAAATCCCTGATGTGACACCTCTTGAAGGTACGCATCTCACAGATGATGAGGGGCAGGGTGTAAAGAGCAGCGTCACCGTGCTTGAAGGGCCCCTGTCTACCGCCTTTAAAGGCAATGGACACATTTGATAAATGTCAAAGACTAGTATTCTCAGTGATGTATCCCAAAATATGCATCAAATAACCAACCTGTTATCGAAGTTGCTTTCAGATGCATAAAGACTTCATTATTATTTGAGAAATTACCTATTTCTCAAAATCTACGTTACTTCAGAGGGAGCCGTTTCTCACAATGATCTATACTATCAATAGCTCTCCATTTGCTCGTTACCAAATAAGTGTTTATACAAACAATTATTTTGAGTTTTCACTATTAGTGTCCAGTGCCTTTAAGGGGGGGGGGGGGGGGTTAGAGGTCTTCATTAATGCTGCCTCCTCCACTGGGGTTGGTTTCTCCAGGTTAGGTGATCGCGATTCACAACAGCCACTTCAAGTCTTTTGATTACCGTGAATGTACTTTGTAGTTCCTATCGAACAGATGGTCTTTATTCCACTTGCAAAAACCTTTTTTTCTTCCAACTACACAAAACGACACCAGTTTTTTTTTCGCACTAAAGCTTTAGACCTTCCGGCTGTGAAATATTCAGTGTGAATACTTTCCTCCACGGTGAGGATTGTTCCATTGATTAAAATTGAATCCTGAAATTAGCGTCTTCCATTGCACGTCATTTCCGGCTAACTTTGTCCTAAGAGGTGTTCTCAGACATTATTAAAATGACTTAAGAATACTTTCAAATGTAGGGATCGATTTCGTTGACGTCATAATGCCGCCATGGACACCTGAGCACGCGCGGTGCGCAGAATGAGCCAACGAACAACCTTTTTTTACTTCCAGCCAATGAAGCTCTACTAAAATGACGTCATGTACATAAAGATCTTTTGAATGGAAAAACTTCCAAAATCCCTTCGCCCAATTTTCAATTATCTATTTACAATGTTTACCTTCGTCGGAACACCGCTTTCTCACTGTGGCCATTTCGATATGGCATAACAACTTGATAAGGAAAGCAATGAGTCAAACATTACAAATAAAAAGCATCCAACTATAGACACCATAAAATCACATGAAATAATATTTACAAACACAATTTTTTTAATTTTTTTTTTAAAATAAAATAACACAACTTTCAAATAGATTTAAAGAAGTGCTAAAATCTAGGCTAGAAAGAAGAAATCAGATCAACGATTTCGACTGAAGAGTTGTCAAATCATCAGTGAGTGACAGAACCTTGATTCAGACAGTCTAGAGAGTGGGAAGATAACTAAATTAGGTCACTACAAATGGTGAATCAACTAACAACTTCAGTTCTACTTCTTAATTTGCTAGAGACAATAGACCCTAGTAGTCTGTGACTCAATGTACATAACACACACACAAAAACCTCTCAGGCAAAACTCAAATGAACAACATGTTATCCACTAACTGCACATGGATTTAAGTAAACACAGATGACCGTATTAAGGTAGAAGTATTTCTAAAACATTTAGTTAAGGGAAGGAAAGCTCTTCATATCAACAATAAAAGGGAAAAGAAGAGAAACCCACAGTTAAAAAAAATTATTTCAAGTCAGCACCAAGTGCATGCAAGACTTTCAACAAACTGTTATATTTTCTGACGAGGATACAAACATCAACATCGGAGTTAGGGTTGTAAGAGGTGGATGCAATAAATAGAGGAATGTATAGGAATGACGACATTGTGCATCAGTTGTCATTAGATTACCCAAAATGTACTTTTGGGTTTGTGTGCCGAGTACTGCGTGCACGGTTGAGCTGCGTGTCAACGGTTAACAATCAGAGACGCAGCTCTGAGCCGCTCTGTGTGGCTGGGATGGGAAGTGAGGGAGAATGAGACTTTGCGTATGTGACTATTGTAATGCAGTGCAAGCTTTGGGTTGTCACATTGTGGAGACGGCTATAAAGGCAATTGATTCGCTTCCCCTTTTTAGAAAAAGGTCAACTATTTGCCGTGGATAGAGTGCTTTGCCCAAATACACTCTAAGAATTCCCGAGTCAGAACTGAGTAAAAACGTAGAAATTGGTCAAACTGGGACCCGGAGTTATTTGGACCCGGGAGTTTTTGGAATGTACAAGAGAGAAGTATTAGAGCATGGAAACATGTTCTGACGGGTGTAAAATAGTTCCTATGGTAACAAAAATGCTGATCAAAATCACGTCAATTTCACACAGCGGCTTTTGGAGAGGAGTTGACTGAGCACGAAGCAGCTTTGCTTACCAGATTAAGGTCACCAGCCAAAAAGAACCATGTCCAGTGCCCTGTTGTTTCACTGGCTCCCTGTTTATAGTTTTTTTTTATGCAGAAACCTGTTATGCGAAGAGGTGATTTCACGCAAAAATGGTTGAGCAAAAATGTGACGCTGTTGCACAATGTCAAGAGAGGGCGGTGCAGACTTTAGGGAAAAGGGAGTAAACTAGGGAAAGCTTCGACCACGGGAGTTTTAGGTTATATTTTATGTCTTTGGTGTGGATATTAGTCCGCCTTACAAACTCACCGTCTCAGATCCATCAAAATCAATACAGCTCACTTTTTCCTTCACGAAAAATAATGACAAAGTTCAAAATACACTTGGTTTGATAAATTTCACTTTGCTTTTAACCTCTCCAGATGAAACAAGTGTGTCGAGGTAATATATCAAATCACAAAAAGGAATTCAAGTGGGTCCAGATCTCCATGTTTATGGAGCGGTGTCCTTCTTTTCAAAACACCCTTGGCTGCTTATTAAAAATCATGGCATCCATTTCCTTTAATCTTTTCTTCTAATTGCATTTCCCACAAGTGATTACAAGACAGATTTGATATTTGTTTAAAGGCAGTGGACACTATTGGTAATTGGTAACCCAAAATAATTATCCCCATAAAACCTGAATTGGTGACGAGTAATGGAGAGAGGTTGATGGTATAAAACATTGTGAGAAACGGCTCCCTCTGAAGTGACATAGTTTTCGAGAAAGAAGTAATTTTCCACGAATTTGATTTCAAGACCTCAAGTTTAGAACTCGAGGTCTCGAAATCAAGCATCTGAACGCACACAACTTCGTGTGACAAGGGTGTTTTTTAAATTTCATTATCTCGCAACTTCGACGATCGATTGAGCTCAAATTTTCACAAGTTTGTTATTTTATGCATATGTTGAGATACACCAAGTGTGAAGACTAGTCTTTGACAATTACCAATAGTGTCCACTGTCTTTTAGGGCACAGGGTAAATAATCAGTTCAATTTTCAGTTTTTTGAACTGTGAATACGAATCAAACAAATTAATCAAAATTCAATGACAGGTCCAAGCTTCATGAAATGTATTTTTTCCCCACCGAATCCCTGTTCCCTAAAAATTAAAAAAAATTAATATAAAAAAAAATGAACACAACTACAAAATGAAGATATAAACAATTCATTTCTGCCAGAAGTCGAATAAATACCCATCTCCTTTAAGAAGGTTTAATGGAGTGCCTTTTTTTATCTAACAAAAAGGATAAGGTTTGAGAGCGCGTTTTAACACTCAATGAATTCCGGAGGTGTGCCGTTCACACCTTAACTAAACATACTTTTGAAGGTCACTGTCTCAGAGATCCCTTGATACAAAATCTAAAGCATCTAGCTTTTCTCGGTCACCGAGGTGCTCTGAGCTTTGTCGCTTGAAGTGCTATACTTCCTCAAATGGGGATATTTTAGAAAAGGTGTTGAGCATACTTGATGAGTTTAAAGGGGAAACAAATTGCATACAGGCAAATGCAAAAACTACCCCACAAAAAAACGAAGTCAAGATGCTTTGTTCAACTCATTTACCAGAGAAAATGTTCCATCGTGAATCATTTCCATCAACAAAATCACCTGATATTTAAATCAAAATGTTGTTGTTCATTGTTGTTGTTGTTCAGAAACAACTTGTTTGGGGTAAAGTTAAAACGTGTCAAATGTATATAGTGTATAAGGTGTTTTCCTTTCCCGTGACCTTATACATGTATAAATATTTATGAAATAAAAAAATTGTGAAATTGTTATTATCATTATCTGATTGTAAATGTAAGATGTTTTGATTTAAGCCAATTCCAATAGACCACTACCTCTATGTACTACCTATACACACAGCAGATCATTTTGAAATGTTTGAAGGCGACTATGATTATAGCAAAGCATGGTTTTCTGACTTTTCTAATAGAAATTACTGCAGAGCGAAAACACAAGTATTTTTGAAGTGCCTACAATAAGTAGCTTGCACCAACACTATTTCCCAACTAATATGAAAAGACCTTTTAAAACAGCAGCCACGTTGCTTTTGCTCAGAATTATAAAGGGACTTTTCCAAACCCCGTTTTCAGCTAGGGGCTCAGGCTCCAGTGGCTTGTTTGAAGCCCCGTACCAGAAATTAAAAGTTATCAAAATGGCTGAAAGGGCCTCAGTCACAAGTGACACCAATGCTGTTGTTTTGGAAATGGGCCCTGGTGTGACTGTGCTAGTCCAGCGTGTGTTGAACATTCAAAATACGCGCGTGACTTGCACGGTCTATTGCAACACAATATTGGTCAGATTCTTTTCTGTCATTAGGGAACCAGACAAACATGGCCACCAGAGTAAAAGGACTTTCAGTTTGTCTTCACTAGGCTTGCGTGTTGTCTCTTCACACATGTCTATACCTAAGGTGCAGAACTCAATAATCTAACATACATTTTCGGCAATTTTTTCTTCCGCTTTGCCTTTTTGGAAGTTGAAGAATTGTTAGTGTGTTGATCGCTGAAGCTCGACCTTACGGAACTTAAATAAATAGTAAGGAAAATGAGCTGTTATTTCATTTGATACGGGGGATTCCAAGGAAACCTGGGAAAATCATGGAAAAGCTGAGTAATCCCACAATAACTTAGGAAATCTTGAAATGGTTAAGTAATCCATGGAACTTTCTGGATAATACTATGCAATACTTTTAAATCCCCCAAAAACCTGGAAAACCATGAAAATCCAGGGATAACCTGGGGTACATGTGGTAATCCTGGAAAACCTATGGTACATGCAGTTTATCCTGGAAAACCTGCAAGTTTATCATGGAAAAACTGTGGTAACTGCAGTTTATCATGGAAAACCTGTGGTAACTGCAGTTTATCCTGGAAAACCTGCGGTTTATCGTGGAAAACCTGTGGTAACTGCAGTTTATCCTGGAAAACCTGCGATTTATCATGGAAAACCTGCGGTACCTGCAGTTTATCCTGGAAAACTTGCAGTTTATCCTGGAAAACCTGCACCTAGATAATCCTTCAAAACCACGGAAAACCGTCCTGGAGAACCAAGGAAACTAGGGAAATCCTAAGACATCTGGGAAAAAACCTGATACCTTTGCAGGGACTACATTTTGAGCTTGTATTTCATATTCAGGAACAAGGTTAGCACAATGGTTGGCCCAAACAGAAGTCTCATTGACTCTAGCAACGATCTTTGACCATTAATTAGTTCTTGGAATACATTGACATCCATGATTTGATTAACCCTTTACATGAAGGGTTCTAGATCTTGTCATTTTGAGGACAAACATTTTGGATAGGAATGATTGATCATTACCTTGTGCCTGATTCGTCAGATGCCGATGATAACACCCTGCGTCGACCCAAACGAGGCGTGGAGTCCAAGCTGCTCGTGCTGCCGCGGTAACTACGGGAAGAGTAGCGACGTTTATAGCGCGGATCGTAACTAGGGATGTCAACGTCACTATCAGAATCACTGAAATCAAACCAAATCACAGAAATCAAACCAAATCACAGAAATCAAACCAAATCACAGAAATCAAACCAAACCACAGAAATCAATTGATGTACACAGCAGGTACAGTTTTTTCCTTCTCACAAAAGTGCAGTTGTTTTTTAGTCCACTTATCCTGCCTAACAACGTAAAATTGTAATATGCAAACTGTAAGCAAATACCTTCCTATCAGTCATCATTCTGTAGTACATGCTGCAGATCAGGGCCCAATTTCATGGCTCTGCTTACTGCCGAATTCTGCGCTAAGATCACCATTCTCTGCGTAAGTACACACGCGCACAAGCCAACATGTGCCGCTAACCTGTAAAATACGCTTGATGTAAGCATGGAATTCCCTGCTTCCATAAGCGCCGATTCTCTGCTTATGGTAAGCTGAGCCATGAAATTGGGCCCACATAGTCTCTTGAAACAGTGCTCTGTGCAAGCCCACTCCTACACTCCTCTATGGGTATGGCATGGACAAATACACAGGAACCTCTCAAGTAAGCAATTACCTTTCCAGATCACTATTATCATCATTCTGTAGTGCAAGCTGCAGATCAGGTATTCTCTTGAGACAAAGCTCTGTGCTAGTCCCCTCCTAATATAGTATGCCTGTATATACAAATGTACACATAAGCAATTACCTTCCTAGATCACTATCACTGTCATCATCATCATTCTGTAGTGCATGCTGCAGATCAGATATTCTCTTGAAAGCCAATTTTAGATCACTCTGCAGCTTTTCATTGCTCTCTTCCAGACCTTCAATGGTAGATTCCTAAAGACAAAAATAAAAAAGTGAAAATTAAGGTCAACAAATAATCGATTAACATCAAACGTTACAACTGGCAGAGATTGTGGGTTCGAATCCCCACCGAGTAACAAGCATAACTGTGGTTAGGAAGTGTGGGTTTACCAGGACATGATGTAGATATTTTCACAGGAGTGGGAATGCAATGCGTATTCAGTGCTTAAACATTAACAAAACACACAAGCGTGTAATTCTGGATTCACTATAAACATCATAATGAAAAAATACCCCAATATTCTAAGAATATTCTATTCTCAGCAAATTTGTGGTCTCTCGAAGCTTTGTAAATCCAGGCACAGATGTCCACTGCACGGGGGCCTGTTTGTAGTGCTGTTTGTAATAAAATACAGTCTGAGCACTTCATATGTCTGGCGGTGGCAAAGTACAGCGACGTATTCTGACTGTGCTGGGTACTTCAGTACCATGCAATCAACCCGTAGTTTTCTTATGACACATTGATTTTGTACATAATTTTGAGGTATTCCCCCCCCCCCGTTTCAATTTATAACTGATTGTACACAAACATATCATTTAGACTGGTCTGTCATCACCAGACCAGCTTGGTTTCCTATACAATAAGTGTAAATGGTTATTTGTCCAGTCTCGCCCAATGTGCCCATAGATATAAACAGTGCCTTGACGTAAGTAAGTGTGGGGCAAAAAAACACAAAGCACACACATTAAAGGAACACGTTGCCTTGGATCGGACGAGTTGGTCAAAACAAAAGCGTTTGTAACCGTTTTTTATATACTGCATACGGTTGGAAAGATGTTTTAAAAGTAGAATACAATGATCCACACAAGTTTGCCTCGAAATTGCGTGGTTTTCCTTCTACTGTGCGAACTAACACGGTCGGCCATTTATGGGAGTCAAAATTTTGACCCCCATAAATGGCCGACGTGTTAGTCGACGAGGTAAAAAGAAAACCACGCAATTTTGAGGCATGTTTGTGTGGATCATTGTACTCTACTTTTACAACATCTTTCTACCCATATGCATTTTATAAAAAACGGTTTCAAACGCTTTTCAAAGACCAACTCGACCGATCCAAGGCAACGTGTTCCTTTAAATAAAATACAGTTACACAATTGAAATCATGTTTCTATTGTATCCCTGAAACCTTTGTAGGAATGATGCTCCACTAAAAAACAAACTTGAAAAACACACAACAATCGCGCCTTTTCAGTCATAGCTCCAACACTTTGCAACAAGCTACCCACCCACATTCAAGCAGCTCCTTCATTTTGACACTTTTAAATAGTTACTTGAAACTTATCTGTTTTCGTCAATCTGGTCCTAGCCCTTGGAAACATCTGTGTTTCTTTCTATAAATGTTGTAATTTTTTTAAATTATTATTTAACAACAGTAACATCACAGATAGAAAACATTAACTAAGTGTAGCCAAACAGAAATCCAAGCACCACTTTGAAACATAGCTTGGTGTTATACCAAGTGTATCCATTATTCTCACACTTAAAGGGCTGCCAAAAACAAGGTACCTCCAAAAGGGGCCAATATTGACATCTCGAAATAAACCGCTAACCCTCCATTTGTCACAATTCGGAGACTCGTGAATTAACATCAGTTTTTGAGATTAAAACTTTGTCCCAGTCTTCTATAAGAAATTCCAAGAAAAACACTTGTGCAATTTAAAAATATGTCCGAGTGTGTGACTCTCCCTCAATCCAACCGGATTTCAAATGAAATGCCTTTAGATTCAAGCTTCTCTTCACGGGAGTCTTCATCTCGATTGACGGGCAGCCAACACGTCATACACGACATCGCAGAAAGTGAAATGGGCTGTAAATTCCATGGAAATGATGTTGACCAAAAAAAACCATGAGCGCAAAAGCTTGCGATCGTACAGCGTGCATACAGCTAGCGAGCACGAAAATTTTGCGAGTGCGAAGCCTGCTCACATCCATTTATATTTGGTTTTGAAAGCCCTACTCTGCAATCTGGGTTTACCTATATAGGTTTACATTCATTTTCCTAACAATTTGATATTAGTTATGGAAAAAAACCAGGGGTTATAAAACGGATTTCTGGTTGAAACGGAGAATTGAGATCCCTGTTGTAACAAAAGACTACAGGCAGTGTACGGAGGCGAGGCACGGCAGTAAAGCAGAGACATGGAGAAATAGCGGGGGAGAGAGGGCATCCATGAATTATTCACAACCTCTGGGAGTCTGTCTCCGAAAGTTACGCATCACTTCAGCCTTATTGCATCCTCAAGAAGAATAAAAAGAAAGAGTGGGACTTCACTTGAAAGACAACTATGTCTTATGCAGCTGGGGAAGCTGGGGGGGTATATATAGAACGTACGGTCAGTTTTACAATGTGAGGTCTATTTAGCCTGTTGAGAGTACGAGTTTCCGTGTTTTTAAAAGGTTTGGGATTTAAACCGAAGTCGTCTGGGATTCAAAAACAACAAACTCGTGGCCCGATGGATCACTGTTCTTTAGGCATCCTTTAAGGAGAGGTTAAATGATCATTAGCAGCTGGCACAGTTTGATGTATAATAATTGCATTAGGGATCAAAAATATGGTAGCACTATACACTCAGTGATACAGTGCTTTCACCCCTAGTACTGCCGGAAAAAAATCCAGGAGCTACTTGAGTGGGATTCGAACCAATGACCCCTACATTCTATTGGTTATTTATTTATTTATTTATTTATTTATTTATTTATTTATTTATTTATTTATTTATTTTAAGTCTTTAGACGTACACAACAGTTACAAGTTGTACAGGGGCTGCCAATGTTAAAACAAAAACATCAAAAGATGTGTAAAACCAGACCCCTGCCAACGATAACAAATAATGTCTTAATCTATGTAAATATATTTCTACTTTTTGAAACATACCATTACACAAGTATGTTTCTTTAAGATAGAAGCCAGTGTAACCCAGCGTAACATGTTTCTTCTAAGCACAATTTCTCTCAACTAAGCAAGCTTTTATCTGCGACTGGCGCCAAGTGTCCTGTGTCTGACCTCATTGAATTCGACCCAAACCAAGTCCATGATCTATCCGTACAAGATTTAATAACCACTGCACCCAGTTCAATAGACGTTACACTTTGCTGACCCTAGCTCACTGCACCAAGTTGCAAGAATGGATCAATTATACAGTCCACTCTACAGACGACCCTTCCTCTATAGACGAACTTTTTCATGAACTTGACTGAAGCTTTAAAGGCACTGCACACGTTTGGTGATTGTCAAAGACCAGAATTCCTACTTGGTGTAATCTCAACATATACATTAACAACTTTGATAAAATTTTGACTCAATTGGTCATCGAAGTTGCAAGAAAATTACGAAAACAAAACCTTGCTAAACAACCGTGTGTGCTTTTGGATGCATAATAAAAGGCTTCAACTGAGGTCATTTATTATTTGAGTGAGAAATTACCTCTTCATCATCTTACTTCAGAGGGAGCCGTTTCTCAACTTAATTTATACTTTCATCAGCTCTCCATTTATAAGCCTTTACGAGAAATGGCGGACACAATGCGAAAACACTGGGCAAATTTATGTGTAAACACCAAAATTAAACAGTACACACCTATCACGTCCGCCATATCTCAAAAAGGCTTATTGCTCGTTTACCAAGTAGGTTTTTGTGCTCGCAACTATTTCAAGAGTTTACTAAAAGTAGCCAGTGCCTTTAACTCTATCTTGGCAGACGGTTATGCATTGATGGTATTACTTGTCTCCACCTCGGCCCGGACAAAGCAATGATTTTCCAATATAGGCTTCTTCAATTTGTCTGCGAAGCCCAGGCTTGTCACTTTTCACACACATCTTTGTCGTTTGTTATTTCAAATGCCAAGTATATATATTTACGCCGAGTGCACAATATCACATTTCAACTATACCCCCCCCCCCCCCAAAAAAAAAAAAATCATAAAAGGAGAAACCCACACACGGCATTTATCACCAGGAAAAATCAATTAATAAGAAGTGAAATTTAATCTGCAGCGATCTGTTGATGGTGCTATTTTTCCCAATCCCTCATTTCCCACGGCTCGCTCGTTCCCCCCCGCATACTGACAGAGAGCAGACAACCCGACAACACGTTCTCGGGGCAACACGCTGCTCCCCGGTGAATAACCAAACTCACTTGTTGTTCTTGCTTCATTACCCCCAGCTCTTTCCCCAACATTCTCCGAGAAGTATCACATTTTCCCCGAGACTGTAGAGGAAATTTCTCCCGCGTTCTGTCCACAAGGGTTTTATGAGACAAGTATGCAAGCCCTGTCCCCAACCAGGGGGGACCAGTGAACAGTCCCCATTGTACGACATCTACCAATACAACTCCTTCCCTCCCTTCAGGCACTGGGTTAGTTGATCCGTTATTAAATTTCCCTTTCCCTTTATTAGATTCTCCGGACATCTTTTTTCCAGATTCCAACCGACTCGAAATAAAAGTCTAGTCTCAAGATTAGATCAATTTGTGATACAGCCGTGTGACGATCTTGAAATCTATCCGGAGTCTATCGATTGGAAATCTTCTAATGTCACGCAACAATACAAAGGGAAGAAGCGATAACAAAACTCTGGCTCGGACGCTGTAATCGCATTTTCAACAGATTCTTGTGTTGTTTCTTTGTCATAGCATTCAATTATGTTGACTGACTTTCTTTGAGTAATTGAATGAGTTTCATCTCAAGCAAACTGTCAGCTGTTTCCGTATTTGCTACAATTTGTTCACTAATGCAAATACAAGAAAACAATCCCTCATCCTATATAGCTTAAAGGAGTGTGACCTGAAGAAACCCTTTCTCGAATTTCAGACTTTCCTTTTCATTTGCTAAATTGCTTTTAAATTCGAAGACATAAAAACGAAATTAAATATATAACTTTTTACAATAATATGTCTAGTTGTCTTGTCTTTTTATTTATTTATTTTTTTTTTATAGAAAAGTTTAATCAAGCCATGAAAGATTTGTTTCATACAAGTACCAAATTTGCTGAGGAAAATACTTATTAAAACTTGTATCATTGTCACATGTCAATCCAGTGTTATAATGTTCATACATTGGTCGTGTTTTTTTGGACAAACAAATAACCTACTAATGTAGTTCATCTGAATTTGTGAAACCTAAATTCGGAAAAGCTCGGGTTAGGAAATTTCGAGATTAGATTGAATGCACTCTTCAAAAATTGCGACGATAATAACTTGTAAAGGTTCATTTCATAAAATCTAGAGGCATTAGAAGAACCTTGCTTCCTAACGGTCACGTTAACACAGTATTCCTAACAGGCAATACTGCACACAGGCAACACAGGCAATTGCCTCCATGCCCCCTGGTCATTGCCTTGATATCTATCCCTCGAAATGTTCAAATAATGTTCATTTAATAGATGTTAAATTTGCATCGGGGATAAAGAATATTAATTTTGGGTTTTTACCCATATACACCGATGTATGTAGCACTGAATACTCAGTACTTTCCCGAGTCCTGTGAAAAAAATAAAAGGCATTTTACTCGGGTGGGATTCGAACCCACGACCTTTGCAATTCTAGAGCAGTGTCTAACCAACTTTAGACCACCGAGATTGCCCGGTAGCTAGAGGCAGTTCGAATCCTATGTTTTTAACATGGTGTACGTTTACCTTCATATATCTGTATTTATAAAGACAAGACAAGACAAGACTGATTTAACAGGCCTGCCTAACCTTTCATTTTCTCATTATTCCCGGTCCGTGTTCAGCCCGAGTCCCTCAGCTCGTTCCACGGCCCCGTTTGACAATCTCGACACGGGAGTAGCTAGCGATAGATTAATTACATTTATTGCTCCTTGACACTTTAGCGTACATCACTTGTTTGCCATGTCAGTTTCCTTAAAGGAGAACAAAATCACCGCCCGTAGCTTTATATTAGACAGTGTTGAGATGATAGTTTGTGTTGTTCCATGGTTGATGTGAGTGTTTGGAAGGTTTGCAAGCTTCGCAAACAAAACGATCAAGGCCCTAAATGAAGCCACTGATGACGAAACGTCCAGGCTAGTGATGGGTGTTTATTACTGTCCATGCATCAAATACACATTTCATTCCTTCGACAAGGATCCTGCTTGATGAGCTAATAGTGTGGACAAGATCAATTACAGACAAACTCATGCAGTTCACTCTGAGGTAAACTGCAAACATCATTTGGTTTGGGGTTCTTATTGGTATTTATCTTCTTTTTTTTTGGGGGGGGGGGGGTAAGGAAGAAAGCATCACTCAAACGTCAACGCTGTAATTTTGCTGCAGCAACTATATGGTTTTAAAAGTGTTTAAGACTGACTCAATGATTACACAGGAGTGACACTATGGATATTGGAAGTTCAGCTCAGGCTTGTCTGCTTCATTTTTGAAAGGGCAAGGGCACCAAGGCACTTTCTCCTTGGTAAAGGGCACCCTCAGAGGAAATTGTAAATTTATACAGGAGCATTTCAAGGGCACCAAGGCAATGACCAGGGGGCTTAGAGACAATCGCCTTCATTGCCTCCTTGAAAGGGTACCTAGGCAATGACCAGGGGGCATACAGGCAATCACTTTCGTTGCCTCCGCTGAGTATCATGCTTGGCAGCCACCTATCTGTATCAATGAACTAATCACAGCAAATCCCATCTTCATCTTATTTTTCTCCAGATCTCGACGGTTTCAATAAATATTTTCCCAAAAGAAACACTTTTTATTATACCATTCCTTTAACAGCATGAGATTGAAAAATCCAAGTGTCCATTGGAAACACATCAAAGGGCATCGAGGCGAAACGCCTCTCAGACTTCAATAGCCAGTATGACAAAACTTCCATCCAAACAATTAGAAAGAGAGAAAGTGGGAAGAAAAATCGTAATATGAAACTGAATATTTTTATTCATTCCAAAAATTCTCCACAAATCAATCTGTCTCGAGTTACAATCTAAACCTCTCAAATTTCAGGAGTTGTGACAAACACCGGATCTGGAAAGTAGACTACGTAAATTTGTCCCGACAGGTCGTGAGAGCGGCCATCCCCTTTATATGTCAGGCGCTCCATTTTCACCATCATTTAAAGGAATGTAAAGTATTGATAATTACCCAAAATAAGTTGGAAGCATGAAAACTTACTTAGTAACGAGCAATGGAGAGCTGTTGATAGTATAAAACATTGTGAGAAACGGATCCCTCTGAAGTAACTTAGTTTTTTTGAGAAAGAGGTAATTTCTCACTAAAATATTAAATATTATGCATCTGAAGAGAGCACAACAAGTTGTGCAACAATGTTTTTTTCTTCTTTTATTACTCTCTTTCAACTTCGATGACAATTGAGCCCACACTTTCACAGGTTTGTGCTTGCTTTATGCATATGTTGGGACACACCAAGTGATAATTACCAAAGGTGTCCTGATGGCCATTTAATCTCAAACTTCTAAAGGTTTGTCAGTTAATGTATATGGTGGATTACATAAAGTGCTTACACTGCCAGCAACTGCTTTGTTAGCAAAAACCAATTCTGTAATGTACCTTTAACCAAGATTTAATGACAGGAACCATAGTCTGATCTTGAGTGGAGGTGATGGATTTTTCTTTTCTCCCGCGAACCACCTGTGCGCACCGAGCAGCCACACTCAAGCAGGTGCTACGTCAGATAAGATACCACACACCCCGTATGTTTGCGCTGAGATGGAGCAATCCGACCGAGTTTAATCTCAGACTACTCCTGACATTTTATCATCTACTCTTCGGTCATCCGAGCCCGTTCTTTCGGGCGTCGTTCATGCCACATTCTCTCAGTCTGTTTCTAAAAGGCACATCCCAGCCGATTCAACGAAATGCTAGGAATAGTACTCTAACTCTAGTTACAAATTAGGATGGCTTTAATACGCTCTAATGTCTATGGATGTGGAACTCTCCCCAAGTTCCTAAGATTGATCCTAAGTTATGAAGAGTTGGGTGAAATCGACGGCTGGACACGTTTGGTAATTGTCAAAGACCAGTATTCTCACTTAGTGTATCCCAACATATGCATAAATGAACATATCTGTGAAAATATGGGCTCAAATGATCATCGATGAAAAAGGTCGTGGGTTCGAATCCCGCCCGAGAATCTGTCTGTGAACTCGGGAAAGCACACATCAGTGTAAGGGTAACACCATCAGTAATATTCTTTATCCTCGATGCAATTATAACATCCATTAAATCTTGATATTAGTGTCTTATGTCGCGCTCTCGTTGCCAAAACGTGTGAAATATACAAACTTTACAACCTTGTGTGAACGGACTAATAATAAATGCATTAAGTGCTAATGGATACCGCTGAAAGTGTGAAAAATGTCGAGGACACTCGGTTAGAAAGAAAAACAAGTTCTTGTCGAGTGTGTAACAGCTTGAGTGGTCTCCATATAAATTATGATTTACAAAATCCAATGGCCCATACACACTTTAAAACCATACTTAATGCTATACTTATTATTATCTTGCATTATTTCCATGATTATCTTTGTACTCAACATGTCCCAATCGTGGTCATTCTGTATTCTGTTTCATTCTAGTCATACCTGGATTTTTTCCAATACAGTTATTTTCAACGCGTCAATACATTGATTGTTAATATCATATGTCAATACATATGTATTTTTTTGGTATAGGATATCCTCATTGAAAGGGCAAAGGCACTTTTTATTTTGCAAAGGTATTTGCCATTGCTCGATCATAAAGGCTATGGGAAACTTCTGAAGAGACTCCAAGGTCAAGACCAGGGGAAACGAAACTCATGGTCTCTGTGACATCCGTAAGTCTATGCATACAACCCCCCCCCCCCCCCCCCGAAAAAAAAAGAGAGAAAAAAAAACCCAAAACAACAACAACAACAACAAAAATAACAGTGTTTTTCGTTTTGTCTTCAAATAATATTTTCCCGACGTTCACAGTATACTCTCCCTCTACAGCAGATGTTTCCATGTGTGTCTGATTATTCACAATCAGTGAACTGCCTGCCTGAAACTAATAATACCCCCTCCTCCTGGTGGATATTTATTGACAGCCCTGTTTCCCCCCATCCTCAGTCATCAAGGTCTCGGTCTTTGATTTCAAACTCTAAGCATAAGAAGTTCAAGGTCTCATGTAAAGTAAACGTACAATAATTACACCTTCACAGGGTGCGCCTGATCGAGCACGCTCTACATAATTCTGATCAAATAATACTGGATCACCAAACTAATTTATGTCTCTGCCCTCTCTTTACAATATCTTTCCACGTCTTCAGTCACACTTCTCTCATCGCCCTGTGAATCTGCGTCATCTCATTTCAAAACATTCCATCCAAGCACATCTTTGATGACAGGAAAGCTATACACTGACCAAGATAGCCCCAAACTGCGCCTATATGGATTGGCTGCAATTGCTATATGTCATCTTTTTTTTCAATCCCGCCCTAGGGGAAAGGGGTTGACTTTTCAGTACTTAACCTACATTCTAAAAATACTTATTTTAAAATGTAATAACAAACTGAGTGGGATTAAGTAGTCGTTGATGGAAACAAAATTTCAAATCAACTTGGTTCGTGGCGAAATAGTATTTACAATGGTAACAGGTAAATCGACCTAATTAGGTGATAATTCAAACGTATGAAAATCAACACATTCCCATGAGAAAAGTGCAATGGCTTTTGAGTGTGTCGAGAGTACACGTGTGGCAAACATTCTTTGAGTGATCCTGACTAACACGCTTTGACACTGAGCTCAACATTGTATGTTCCAGCATCACTTCCGCCCGACGGTCTAAGTGAAGATATCACATACATAGCCCATGGCGGCAGGACAGGATATGCTTGTGACGCTACTGTGGGCACCCTTTTAGGTATAACTATGTCACGTTTTCATAATAAACCAACCAGCAGGCAAACGATACATTTTGTTTTTAGAACAAGTCGATGTTTTTTTTAATCCTCTATACATACAGGTAATGAGGTTCAATACAATACAACTACAACCTGAGGAAACTTCATTTCAAAAGGTTGCTTCTTTCTTTTTGTTTATATATTAATCTGGAGCGGTTATGTCCACGCTTGAAAAATATTCTATAATTGGAATGCAGAGTCAGAGAGAAGATTCAGGCGTAATCGTTTGTTAGGTTGAAATCTTTTTGAATCTTTTTCTCAAAAAAATCACATTCCTTCATGTATAGAAGGGAATCATTTTTCAAAATGGTACAGATTATCAACAACTGCAGTGGTTCTTATAACAAAGGCGAATTTTTTACAGTTGTCATTTTTTCGGAGTAATTACCAAAGGTTTACCCTCCATTTAAATGTAGGGCCATTTAATCTTAGTCAACGCAATGCTGATATATGGGGAAAATAATAAAGAAAGATCGCCATGTAAAATATTCAGCTGAATACAATCCCTAACTCGCTGAGAAAACAGCAATAAACGAGCACTGTATTGTGATCACTGGAACTGATGTTTATATAGTCCCTCTACGCCTGAAAGAAAATAAGCAAAAATGCACACTGCACACACCATGCACTCGAACTGACAGAGAATTCGCGCGTTTATTTTTCTCGAGTTCTCGTCTGCACTGTAAATCTACGCTATTTTACAGTGTTTTGACAAAAGGAGAAAGAAGTGCCCAACACTCCTGTATCTGTTTGTTCAACTCACTGTCCCTTAAATGCTGGAGACGTTAAGTGTTAAGAAAATGGTGCTTGCTACTGTTTGCAAAGTAACTAAGGGTAAACCGGAAACTGGTGAATGGCGAGTATAGAAGGACTATTCACTAATGCTTTCCTCACAGGTTATTTATAGAAGAAAAAATCAATTCAGTTCAATATTTGCATATATTTTCCACAAAATCACATCGCAAAAACAGAAAATTATAAGATAAAAGTAACAGCACATACACAATGAAGCGTGTCTAATACACGTCCATCGCTCGATCGCCTGCCCTACAAACCGACAGCTGAGACACAATATTATAATAAGGCATTCAGCGACATAACTACCCCCCCCTTCACACAAATACAAATATCTAAAATGAAAAGCGAAATAATTTCATAAAGCTGTTGAGCAATATATACTGCTGAACAAGTTTGTTTGCTAAGCAAAAAATGAGTGGGGCAACAGTCCCAGCAATGTAAAACATAATGGAATGTTGGCTGGTACTGCAATATTTTTCTGTGCTTAGCGAGTTTTTGTGCTTACACTTACAGGCAGCTCTATGAAATTGTGCCCTAGTTAAGTGGAGCTTTAACATTCTCAATTAGTCCCTTGACAACCCGTTTTGACAGCTGTGCCGTGGGTGATAATCGAACCAGAGAGACTGCGTTAGAGTGAACGCTCACGGCACCAGACTACAAAACCTAACTCTAAATCAATACTATGGCCCTTTTCGAAACCAAGGCTTCGGTTTTGGCTTCAGGCTCTGTTCTCTGGTCTGAAGTCCTGATACGCGAAGCACTCGCAATATACTCAAAACAAACGCGGGGCCAAGCTAGCCCAAGCCGAATCCAAAGCCGAAGCCGTTGTTTCTAAATGGGCCTAAGTCATTATTGTGCTTTTATCATTGCAATCCCTACGGGTAAGAGAGATTGGATGTTTGTTTTATATCTGGGGCTGGAACTAAATACACACCAACGTTGTCACAAAGAGGGGTCGTTTATGAACAAGGTGCATCGTGAGATGGGATTCCAGCTTGCCTCGCCCCAAGACACTTTTACGGACGTTTTGGATTGAGTGTGACTTCAAACAAAAAAAGTTGATTCTCCATAATAGACTTTGAAGTCTCAAGCGTAGTCGAATTCCGGGACCATTTTGGTCCCAACCATATTGAGTTTTACGTTTGTGAGCGATCCTGTTTTGTTAAACACTTAAGTTTAGATTAGTTTATGGCTATTAAAAAATATGTCATAGTGTTGTAAATAGTTAGTATTTTTTTTTGTGACGTTCATGCAGTCGTTAAATCTATATTTTTGGCTATATTATTGTGTAATGGTTGATAGATTTTGAAAATGGGCGTTATTTCCAAATGGAATTTCAAAAAATAAGAATCCTCGTCCTAAGTTTTCACTTTGTTTCAATGTTATTTTATAACAAATTCTTCGTTTTTAATTTATTAACGTTAAAATTTTCATTACAACAAATACTAATATATGTATGTGGAATACATTTGTATGAATATGTTTTTTTTTAATGGGGGTCTTATTTTTGTACGGACAGGATCAGGAAACTCTCTCGTCCTCATCTACCCTGCCAAGTATTTCCATCCACACCCATCTGAGACACCAATCCCTAAACTGTGGTGATTTGACATTTCATACCTGGTGTTTAATTACAACTTCACTAATTTCCAATTAGCCCGAGCAGACCTCATGTAATACGAGTTAGAGAATGACTGACGGGCATTTTCCTCCCGATCCGAACCCATCCTCCATTCCCCAACATTGACACAAGAAACATAATCCCTCGATTTCACTTTCATGTTTGCTTTTTCTCTCAAAATGTACACATTACTGGACCCTTTGGTCCTGAGGAACCTCCTGATGTTTTTCTAATCTCCATGGCAAAAAAAAAAAAAAAAAAAAAAAAGCAGGACGAAAAGAAGAAAAAAAACCATACCTAGTGAGAAATGTCACGGTAGACTTCTGACTTTGTTAAGAGGGTGATTTCAGCGTGACACCCGATACAGAAAAAACAGGTCTCCTTTTGCATGAAATACCATATCAGGTTGGGAGCAGGAGCCAAAGCCGATGAATGAACAAGTGTTAAAGGGAAGGTTTATCTGCGTGAATGAATGGCACTTTGGTTATAGAAGCCTACAAAAGGTTTAGATGTATAGTTGGAAGCACTTTGGAAACCACTTTCCCTTCAAAGTATTATGTGGTTATATACTAAAAAATGTGCACCAAATTTGAATCTAAGAAGCGTTTTCACAGTCACTGTTCTCAGATTGTGTATTGTCATTACACGGGTTATTCCACCACCTTTTGTGGACAAGATCGCTACGGACTTTCGGCGGATTAATTATATATATATATATATATATATATAATAAAAAAAAAAAAAAAAAAAAAAAAAAAAGGCAACCACCATTTGAAATCTTCACATGCGAGTTTTTTGTCCAGGGCCTACGTCTACCTTATAATATAAAACAAAACCAAAGACTTTGAAGAGACAATTTGCCTTTAAAGGTGGCACTGTGTGCGAACCCCGTAAATCACGGTCACCCACTCTCCTTTCTATGAAAAGGCATTGTTAATAGTTTTTGACGGGTTGCTAATAATACATGAGTGTTGCATGAAAAGCCCCCAAGGCAGATTTTGACATCAAATGGGTGAAACCCTAGCCAAATTGAGAGTGAAATACGATAATGATGGTCTATAAAAGACACATCTAAGATGGATAAGAGGAATAAGTTGATATTATTATCCAGGATTGTTCTCAAGTTCAAGGAATACAATGCCTTTTGGACGTGAGACGTTAGAGCCAAGGGGGTTTAGATTATGCTCGTGACTGCTGGTAATACATGATCATCAAATCCCTAAGCTCCTATGACGATTTGATATCTGGAACAATTCGGGCACATTCTGATCTGAGTATATTAGGCTGCTGATGGCTCAGCACGACCTATCAACCTTGCACTGACACCGTTTTAAAGACACTTGACACAATTGATTATTTTCAAAGACCAGTCTTCTCACTTGTCTTCCCACTTGGTGTATTTAAACTTGTACATAAAATACAAAACCTGTGACAATTTGAGCTCAATTGGTTGTCGAAGTTGCGAGATAACAATGAAAGAAAAAACACCCTTGTCACACGCAGTTGTGTGCTTTCAGATGCTTGATTTCGAGACCTCAAATTCTAAATCTGAGGTCACGAAATCAAATTCGTGGAAAATTACTTTTTTTTCTAGAAAACTACACTTCAGAGGGAGCCGTTTCTCCCAATGTTTTATACTATCAACCTCTTGCCATTAATCGTTACCAAATAAGGTTTTTAATTATTTTGAGTAATTACCAATAGTGTGCACTGCCTTTAAGGGACATCCGGGGTGTTGCGGCCAAAGCATGCCCCCAAAACACTACAGCTTACACCCGTATTTTAATGACATACGTATCAGGGTTTGTTTTACATGTACATGCTTGTAAGGTACTCGACACACCTTTGGTAGTTGTCAAAGACCAGAATTCTCACTTGGTGTATCCCAAATACATTCATACAATAACAAACTTGTCACAATTTGGACTCGATTGGTCATCGAAGTTGCAAGAGAATAATGAAAAAAAAAACTTCTTGCATAAGTAGTCTTTTAACATTTGAGTGAGAAATTACCTCTTTCTGAAAAAGAGGAAGCCGTTACTTCAGAGGGAGCCGTTTCTCACAATGGTTTATGCTATCATCAGCATCCCCAATAAAACGTCTTGGCCTGAACGCACGTCACCAATTTGTGCCAGAGCCTGTGTCTTCTTCCACTGTATTTTCACATAATCTTGCATTTGAAAGGGGGGGGGGGAGAAAAATTAGCCGGACAACCACGACTTCCTCTTGCGCTGTTTTTTTTCCAGTGACACAAAAACAGGATGATTTACAGCCATTTCCATCAAATGCCATTACTAATCTGCAAATCAAATATAGAGGTTTCCGTTTTGCTCGTCCACTTCTCCGGTGTTTCAGTAAAAAAAAAAAAAAAGTCTGTCTTAAAAAAAAAAGCAAATAAAAAAAAAGAAGTGCATCCGAAAGAAATGTACTGCCAGCTTTAAGGTGCTAATTGAATAACCGCCAAGATGAAGCAAACCTGCAAATGAGAGCAAAGTGGTAGATCAGATGGATTGATGTATTGATGTGGAACTGATGCCACTAACCACAGACGGTGGCAATCGCCAGCCAAAGACCAACACAAACCACACCAACAAAACAGGAAGGAACGGTTCCTGAAGCGACCATCAGGCCCCTACAGGAGGCACTCTCTCTATCTATCCCCCGTCTATCGCTCAGTCTACCCCGGACATTTTAATGGTGGAGACAAGGGGGAGTAATCTAATCCTCGCTGCCTGCTGTAACTTTCTTAAAAGCATTCTGACAAGAAGATGTGGTTAAGATGGAAACGGGAGGACATGACGCGGGACAATGATGCTGGATAGTTAATGTTCCTAATGCTGATTGAAATGCTGGGGTATACTTTAAGTGGTGCGAATCCAGGGTAAATGGTTAGCTATACTAAATAGAAACGTGATGGAAGATCTATAAGGAAAGCTTTAAGTTTGACGTCCAATATCGTGAATTAACACATAATTGTTGTTTCTGGACGAAACCTTGGGTCATACAAATCAAAGAAATTGGAACGCGGAAAGTGATGTGTCAGAAGAGCTGAACAGTATAGCAAACCGAAACAACAAACAAACTTAAATGGAGGACAGCATCACTTAGATTCTGTGGAATGTGGTGACTAAATATTGTGAAAGTCCAACTGACTCTATGGGAATTGTGTGACGTTCGATGTGGTCTCTGCAACTGTCGTCACTTTACAGTGTTATAGTTGACATTTACAGTCAGAAAGTTTTCCCCACAACCGATCGTAAACAGATTGATTGCACCACCAATTTGAATCGTTTGTATTTCTGCTACCACTATTGGCAACATTTCCCTGGGCCCAATTTCATAGCGCTGCTTAGCGGCCGATTTGTTGCTTACTGTGCGATTTCTATTTCATAGCGCTGCTAACCGTAAGCACACGAAAAGGCATGCTAACCTTCCGGTGCTTACCGCACGAAAATAAATGACGTCACAATGCAAATCCACGGTAAACACGCAATATGGCTGCCCAATTTTTCTGCTAACCTGTGAAATACGCTAAGGCTTAAGCAAACTTTTCTGCTACAGCAAGCACGCAAAGTTGCTTACCGTTAAGCAGCGCTATGAAATTGGACCCAGGTACCAACCAATTGAAACCATCCAAAAGTTGTGCATAGACCTTTCTTTTGCAACGTCACAGCCCGAGTTTTTGCCAACCCAGATTAAGAAAAGATCGCTATTTTTTGTAACAATGTAACCAAGTTTGTTGATATTGTTAAAACAAAACAAATAATTATGAGAGGTATTTTATTTAATTGAAAGTTTGCAGAAAATGCTGAATTTGGTTAAAACATCTCTTTTTAAGATTTAGTGTTTTACTAACATTCGGCCGACCATGCCAACCAAGGCGGTTTGTTTATCAACAAAAGAAAGGTCTATTGGCACAGTTGTGCACATAACTTGGTACATGTTACATGTACATTCACCGCGAGATCATATAAATTGCAGGTTGGTCTAGTTTATCCAAGGTTTATATATATCTTTCATGTTCGCAGTGGTTTATGTTGAACGATTAGAAAAGGAAATTTATGTATGTCACCACCTTAAAACCAAGTCAGCACGATTGGTGTTCGATCATGCCGTTCGGGTGCTTAAAACAACAGGAATATGGCAGAGTGTGATTTTTGACATGCATAAGGCATATTCCTGTCGTGTGTGTGTGTGTCGGCTGTAATTCTAGTCTAAACACCACTGTAGACATCCAAACATGGATTTGTTATGCAAAATTCCATGCATTAAAGACACTGGACACTATTGGTAATTGTCAAAGACCAGTCTTCTCACTTGGTGTATCTCAACACATTCATAAAATAACAAACCTGTGAAAATTTGAGCTCAATTGATCGTTGCGAGATAACTATGAAAGAAAAAACACCCTTGTCACACGAAGTTGTGTGCTTTCAGATGCTTGATTTCGAGACCTTAAATTCTAAGTCTGAGGTCTCGAAATCAAATTTGTGGAAAATTACTTCTTTCTCGAAAACTAATACACTTCAGATAATACACTAAATTGATTCACAACAGGGAATCCTTGAACAAAACATCATGACAATTTTGAGGGATTGTAGTTCTAATGTGCAGACAAAAAATATTGCGATCCGAAGACCCTTCTGTTGACCGACACCTGTAAGATGTCGTGGAAGCATGCCCAAGTCCTCCATCAGAGCCCATCAATTTCATAGAGCTGCTAAATCAGACAATATGTGCTTACTATCTTGTTGCTTAGCAGAAATGAGCAGGATACCAGTCACAAATTGTACATGTGACAAGTAAGTTTGGCTGGTAACCTTAATTTGGTAAGAATAATGTTGTCGTGTTAACCTCTTTTGTGCTTTAAGAGGGTCTATTAAATTGGGCCCGGGTCAACGGACCCAGATCAACGTGTAGGTCAGCACACTGAGCTACAATTGCAAAGTTTTACATCTCCAGTCTATTTCAAACGAGCAAAACCAGTGCAGCATTCTTAGAGTGAAAAAAATGAAGAAAAAAAAACAGAAAAAGTCCAGGCCACATAACCAGAAATTTTCAGCCGGTTATAAATGATAACGGCCGGTAATTTATGGCCGTGGAAATTGTTTCCTTCCGCATGATTTTAAGAAAGGGTCGACAAGGGGAAAACATCAGCAATTCATCAGAGATGAGTTTGCGCCGGTATGGGACAAGGGTACAATGGAGATCAGATGATAACCAGATATCCTTGGGAGGGACATGGGGGAGGGAGGGCGGGTGGGGGGGGGGGGGGGGTATGGGGCCTATTAAGATTGAGTGGAGTCATGTTGCTTGGTTGCAAAGCGGAAGACGGTGTCGTTATATCCAGCGTGACCTCCATGGGATGCTCATTCAGAACAACATCCAAGATGGACGGTGGGGTCATTCCTTTATCGATGGTTGGACTGACAGGAAGGGCATGTTCTGACAGTGGACGTGTTGAAAAAGAAAAAAAAAAAGAAAAAAAAGCACACTAATCTGAGAGGATAAGCCGGGCTTGAAGATACATGCTTAAGCATTAAGTTTATACATAGTTGAAATGCTACTGTACATTTAGTATGTGTTCCATTTCAGTTTTCGTTTGTGCATGATATAATCCTAATACAGCCTTAGGTTATTATCAAGGGAAATAAACATGAGTGAAGAAGATTATTTGATTGAGGGGGCTACACGTTCTCCAATGTTGCCAATTTGTATAACCCAACTGTATCAATGCACCTTTCCAATTGCACTAAAAACACAGTTCAGACTTAATTGATTCAGAATTCTAAATATCTGGTGCAACACATGTGATCATATTAGGAACGTATGTGCTGGGCCAACACACTACTCTAAAAACATATTTTATAATTTGTATATAAACACATTTTCTCAAGTGATATCGATAACTCAGTAATTAAACCTACGGCTTGTGCTCACTGTCCAACACCCCATTTTCATAAACGCCAATATTTCATTCATAACAAAACCATACAATTTCAGCATCACAGGTTGCATCAACTGCATGCCCACCTAAAACTTCTAAACGCCATCATTTCATTCAGTAATTAAACCCACGGCTTGTGCCCACTGTCCAACACCCCATAATTCATAAACGCCAATATTTCATTCACTGTATATATAAGAAAGAAAATAACATACAGCCTGTTCCAACCTCATCTTACTAAACACACAACATCTCTGATTGATAACCTACTTTCTGCCGCGAGGGAATAAAGCAAACTCGTTGTTTAATTTGATGCATCGGTTAATTGACCTATATCTAAAGGTATTTAAATTCCCTACTGTTTTCACAATCAATATCTGTGTGAAAACGTGATATTATTTGAAGGATGTAAAACTATGCTGTGACCTGTCTGTCAACCACGAAATATAACAAGCTATGGAAGCATTTTTTTTTATAGACAGATTAGGTTTTAACATTAGATGTGCCTTTTGAGTGTCCATGTTTAAACTTTTACACCTACTATTTTAGCGCCTTGAGCATTTTTGTAAACTTATGCACTTTATAAGTTTGTTTATTATTATTATAATTCATCAAAATGTACACGTGTCATATTACAAGCAATCATTTTGGGCACCATGTTTTTCATTTTTATAGACAGGTTACAATTTATGGAATACTGCTGCCTTGTGGGAGCAGACCGACACATACTATTTTATAGTGAGAATGAAGGTTTTAGGCAGGCTTTGGTTAAAGTGTGTCCACATTTGCTGGAACTAAAAATTCATGTCAAAATTTCTTCCCTCACAATATATTTACATGCAAATGATTGACGGATACAAAATAGGGTGTTCACATTCAAAACAGGGGTGTCCGAAAGACACACAGAAACCCTGTGTATACACAACGGTGAGAATATGAACGAGCTGGAACCTAAAGAGAACGTGGTCACCTTTTTGAACCACTCGGAAGCAGGCCTGATACGTCACGGAGGCAACAAAGGGGAGGTTGCCCTTTTCTCAAAGAGGAAATGCCTTGGTGCCCTTGCCTTTTCACAAACGAGGCAAACAGTCCAGCCGTCGATGTCACCAAACTCTTCCTAACTTCGGATTAAACTTAGGACTTGGGGCGAGTTCAGTTCCGTATCCGAAGACGTATGACGCATTGAACCCATCCTAAGTCAGGACGGGTTACTCGTCCTTACTTGAGATAGGAGTTAGTAAACACCCCAAAACTAGGGTCATTGCATCAAAACCACATCATGCAAGAAGATCTAAAGATAGATCAAGACCCTCGTCTCCAAAGGAAAGTGCGACACAATCAAGAATGCTACTTCACTCTAGACTGAGTTCATCTAACTTGAAGAGTTTGAGTTCATTTTATGCATCGTCATGCCTGAAGATTCAATGAAGTCTAACATTAGACACGTCTAGATGTAATATGACACACTAACGAGCTCGCAGAGGTAACTACTCGAGGGTCCACTCTTAGACAGCAGCGAATCAAAATGGTATAAAAGAGTTGACATTCAATATTTGATTTCTCAGAACTGAAATGTCATACTTTGCCTGTAAAATACCTCTCAAGGGGCTGTGGTAAATAATATTTGTTATCAATAACAAAAAAACGTCTCGTGATTCTTGTAGCAGACCAACGTAACTAATCAAAGACCAGTATCTCCATTTCACATGACCCAACATTACCATGAAGAAAAACAATGTAAATTTGAATCGGTCATCAGAGTAAAGAGAAAATTTTTCCACAAACACTCGGGTTTCTCAGTTTGTTTGGCTAAATAAAAATGTTCCTTTTCGCACAAAATCTCTGCCAAAATGAACACCTTTATTCAGCACTTCATAATTTGTTTGTATAGAAAATACCAATGGTTTGTGGTAACGGAGAGTGCCCTGAGTCCAGAGGCTATTATGTTCCGACACCGAACCCCTCGTGACTTACACGCTAGCGATAGGGTTAGGGCTACAGGGCTTGGTTTAGGATTACAAGGAACATAACTGTGATAACAACAAGAGAGTGCGGTGACTGAACTATATGTTCCGACTCCTCAATTGTTCCGACAACCCGTCGTGATCCACACGCCTATGGTAAGTATTGGTAAAAGGGGAGTCAGCCGCAGTGGTGTCGGAACATTGGGTGTTTGAGCATTGGGGTGTTGGAAGATAGGGGTTTCGGAACATATTGTCGGAACATATAGAGTAACAATGTACAAACAGTGTGTGTAACTTTGCTCTGTATATTGTTCCGAGAAGAGCTTGTCCGGCTTAAACCATAATAAGGTATGAATGGAAAACAGGAGGAATAAAAAATAATAATAATAATAACAATCTAGCCAGCCACACACACAACTTTGTTTTCTCCTGTCCAAAAATGATTAGAAAATACAATTCTCAGATTAAATGAAAGTATACAAACGCCAATAATGTCATTTTCATCATGACAAATGTGACATTACAATGCAGACGCACAAACATCCATGCCTAAAACCATGACCGCCACAAAATCAAAAACAAACAAACAAACAAAACTCCCGGTCGCAGTTTTGAAAAGCATGTTTTCACTTCGCTCTTCTTAATTTGTGACTAACAATAATATTTGTCTTGGCTGTAGCGTCTGCTACTTAGATTCTCCAAAGGGTTAGAATAACAGTGAATGGAATGACGTCGGCGCGTCGTGGATGAGGGATTATTCAAATCAAAATAAGTTGTGATGGACAGGGAGGGGTGTTTTAAGACAGGTCCATATCCCGACGACCCCTTGTGGAATCATCAAATTGTCACAGCACGCAGATGGCAAAACCAATTAATTAGACGCGAATCAAAAACATTCTTATTTTGGTGAATCAAAATATCAACTGTGACTGCAACAATCTTTATGAAGATATGAAGTGTGGACATGAAGAGGTCCACCATAATGTAGGGATTTGAAACACTATGTGGACTTACACAGTCATGTCCACTCAGTGTTTTATGTAAAGTGTTGATGAATAAGATTGTCCTCAAGTGTACAAGACAAATGAATGTTCACAGAGTGACTGTTAGGCAGAGCTGTGTGGACGAAGCAGTTAGGACATTGGTGTTTTAACGCTATAGTGTGTACCTGAGAACAAAAGAGGTCCAGCATAATGTAGGGATTTGAACCACTATGTGGACTTACACATGTCCACTCAGTGTTTTATGAACAGTGTTGATGAATAAGATTGTCCTCAAGTGTACAAGACAAAGGAACGTCCACAGAGTGACTGTTAGGCAGAGCTGTGTGGACGAAGCAGTTAGGACATCGGTGTTTTAACGCTATAGTGTGTACCTGAGAACAAAAGAGGTCCAGCATAATGTAGGGATTCGAAACATTATGTGGACTTACACATGTCCACGCAGTGTTTTATAAACAGTGTTGATGAATAAGATTGTCCTCAAGTGTACAAGACAAAGGAATGTCTACATAGTGACTGCAACAAAAAGCAGCGTGGACTGGCAGTTTAGGACATCTCAGGGGTTAGGGGGTTCGAATCCGATACGATATTGAATCATATTTGATACTATGGTAGGATTATCAGCATGTAGTTAATGACTGGATTTGGCCCTCCATGGATGTATTGATTGATATCGATTGATCGACAAGCGAATATTGCTTTAAGAACTATACAACTGAACCCTTTAAGCCTTTGACGTAATCTAAGATGTACAGCACCAATAGCTGCCATGGGCTGTAAGCCAATCACCAATACCAGTCAGTTTCAGTTTGATATCATTGCTACCTTTATCATAACATGCCTATGGTAGAACAAACATCATACACCATCCAAGCTACTACCTCCCCCCACCCCCCGGCACAGGTCAATGTATCCTTCCTCAACGATATCCCACATTATCTCGTGCAATTTCGTGCGGTGGACATTTTCTTTTTATACAAGTTTTCAATCTGAAAACCATGCTTTATAACCAAGATACACACAAACTGTTCTGATAAATATTACGCAGATCATGTGAAGTACTGCATAACATTGTATCTGCAAAAAGCAGGGGCCGAAAGTCATTGCTGACAAAACTTGAAGTAATATAGTAATGGATACACACAAAAAAAAAACACACCTAGTATAACATTACTTTCCATCTCAAACCAACCACACAGAGGACTAATACAGACAGCTCCTGGGTTGAATACATGTATTATTAGGCATTGCGGGACCCAACATTTCAATGGAAGCAAAATCCCTATATCAACTATTTATACAGCGCCTTTAAGATCATGTGAAGACTACTACAGCGTCTTGTCCCTTGAGGTTGGTAAAGAGCAAACAAGCCAACACCCGACGTTCAGCGCTATGCCAACAAACCCCGCCAGTCTCAATGATCAGCCACAGAATCGTAATTAATTATCAAGAAAATAAGGGTATGGGTAAATATAGATACATAAACTCTTTTGCACATCCCATGATGAATTGAGTTTTTTGTTTGAAATGTTTGATGATGGGGTGAAACAGTGAGCAACACAAAGCCCTCATTTTCCATCTCAACCCCCTCCCCTTCCCACCCATCCCAGAGGGGGTGACGTCATTAATAGATCATAAATCAATCCTACCCAGCGGATCTTGAAAATTGAAAAGGGAATATCAATGTCTGTTTATTTACCTTCAGGGAGACAGACCTACAAAAGTCTAACATCAATTACAGCTTCATCAATTCCTCAGGTAGAACTGTGAGAGTGTGTCTCGTTTAAAGACACTGGACACTATTGGTAATTACTCAAAATAATTGTAAGCATACAAAAACTTACTTTGTAACGACCATTGGAAAGCTGTTGACAGTATACAACATTGTGAGAAACTGTTCCCTCTGAAGTAACGTAGTTTTTGAGAAAAGTATTTTTCCCACTAAAATATTTGAATTGAATTCGAGACTCGAACTCAAGCATCTGAAAGCACACAATTTGTGTGATGAGGTTTTTTTTTCTTCTTCCATTATTCTCTCGCAACTTCGACGACGACAAATTGAGTTCAAATTTTCACAGGCTTGTTATTTTGTGCTCAGTGAGAAGACTGGTCTTTGACAATTACCAACGGTGTCCAGTACCTTTAAAGGCGAAGTTCACCGTTGATTATTATTTGGTCTTAAAGTTTCTTTTTAGTTAAATTAAATTTTAGGTTTTTTAAAATTATATCACCAAACAAAAAAGTTCTAAGGACTGACTCTATTTGGTTAATACAATAATACACGACGCTAAAAATAGAATAACAGATTAAATAATAAAGACATTTATTGAAGGCTGGAATAAACCCAATTCAAAAGCACGCACCGGACGGCAACTGGGATTTAATCAAGGTTACACAAACAATATTCCATTCACAATAAAGCATGAAATATATCAAGATATTAAATATACTTCTTTTCAAGGACCTACCTTGGGATAGAAAAATACAGCAGCATAAAAAAACAAAAAAACAAAAACAAAAAACAAACAAACATGGTCTTTAACAAAATAACAAGCTAAGTACTAATTGCTATGAAATATATAGCGATTGCCTCCATGTAGCAATTTACAATTTTCTGCCTAGGGTGCACCAAGGATAAAATGTCTTGGTGCCCTTGCCCTTTCAAAAATGAAACATATACGGGCCTTTATATTTATCTACTTCTGTGAATTATTCAACAAAGCCAGCCTTCCCTTCAAATGATTTAACAGTTCCCCGCAAATGTGGTCAACATTTTTGTTTAGGACAAGCGTATACAAATAACTCAATAACTGTGTTTCAACGTACATTTTGTACTTAAAGGAGATGCATTTGATGTCTGCATTTATATGGACAAAACATTTTTTTATTTTTTTTATTTTTTTCAGTTTAAAATTAATTTCAAAATAGAAAAAAAAATTGAAAGACAACAAGAAGAAAACACAACAAGAAAAACTAGAAATATAAACAAACAAGTGAACAGGACTCCTAAACACAGAAGGAGTAAGTGTGTAAAACAACAGAGTTTCATTCGTGCGTTCTCGTCCCGGAGGTCCATAAGTTTGTTTTAGAACTTTGTGAACATTTCATCAGAGCCAACCTTCCCTGCGAATGATTTCAATGTCTGTGAGAGTATACCTCCAATCACTTTGAACACGTGCTCGACTCAAAGTGAGTTTTCATTAACGCCGAAGCAGTTTCCAAAATTGTCGTGTTTCAAAACAAAACCCCGTGGTGACAGAAACAAATTGTTTTGATCCGCAGAGAGACTCTTTATTGAAAAGATCAGATATTTCTTTGACAGCGATGGCAATTTGTTTTCCCAAGAGGAATTTCTTTTACTGCACTGCAATTTGAACTCGGTTCACTTCATGTGGAGCCGAATGGGAAAACTCACTGGGTTGGGTAATGCAGGAGCATGAATGTTCGCACATGATTGATTCTGTTTGATGTTCAGCGGATAAATTATGTGCCTTCTGGTTGATGTGACAAATACACTCTTTCAACACATCTCTATACCTTATAACTATGATATCTAATAATAAACATTGCTAGAATTTTATCTACAGAAACACAAGAAAAACATCACAACAGTATTGGAAACATCACTGGGTTGAGTAATGTAGGAGTATGGATGTTGGTTACATGGTTGATATCAATGTATATTTGGTTTGCGGTAACACCATGTGTGTATCTACTTGCCAGTATACAATTGTTGCACGCTGTGACGGGTTCCATGGCGTTTTGTACACTCGAGGGGGAAAATGGAACCCGAGGCGAAGCCGAGGGTGCTATTTTCCCTCGAGGGTGTACAACACCCATGGACCCCAGTCACAGCGTGCAACAATTTTTTTGTTATACCTTTGTATAATTGTTATTCCTCTTCTCGAAGTTCTGTTGTCATCTTCAAACATTATTACGACGGACTATTCATTGTTTAATAAGCAGACGAACGAGAAACAATTCCCCCGAACCCGCGGTTGTTTCGTACACAGCACTGGAAATCGACCAACGGTGGGAACGATCAAGGTGATGTACACCGGTGTACATCACTTTTCATGTTACCCGGCCCGTCGCGAGCCATGTAACATGCGTTTTTGTTGCGCGTCACATGATTGGTTCTCGACCAATCAAACTTCACAGTTTGTTACCGAGGTATAACAAGTAGAGTTGTTCTTAGAGAACTGTCTTGCTTTATTCTACTGCCGCGGAGTAGATAATCGGAGGTTCGGGCGACTTCTCAGTTCTGGAAAGAACTGTCCTGCTTTTTAACTATTACCAGGGCGGATGGTATAGAAAATAGACTGGACTACTACTTTAGCTTATATGATCGTAATTAACTGTACTCACAGGGGTCGAAATTAAGTGTATTTCCATGGTAGTCAGCAGGGCTAGTGACCAATAATTTTTAGTAGCCCTGATTAGATTTTGGTAGCCCGAAAGACACATTATGTCTCGCGTCACGGCTCAAACTTTACAATACACCAATAACATAGTTCTTTATCTTTATTGTTTGTGATGATGATTTTTGCATTATTTTTCCACTAGCCCGTCGGGCTATCAAACTGGAAAAATGAGTAGCCCGGCTGTAAATCTGGTAGTCCCGGGCTAGCGGGCTAGTGGCAATTTCGACCCCTGACTCACTGCCGCGGAATCAGTTCTGAATTGGTCTCAACGTTTCGACTAGCTTGCTCTAGTCATCGTCAGGAGACGATGGTTGATATCCTTTTTGATGTTCAGTAGAGGTATTACGTGCCAGGGGTATATGTTCTGGCTGATTTGGTGGAATATTATATATGGTGTCAGTCTTAAAGGAACACGTTGCCTTGGATCGGACGAGTTGGTCAAAACAAAAGCGTTTGTAACCGTTTTTTATAAAATGCATATGGTTGGAAAGATGTTTTAAAAGTAGAATACAATGATCCACACAAGTTTGCCTCGAAATTGCGTGGTTTTCCTTCTACTGTGCGAACTAACATGGTCGGCCATTTATGGGGGTCAAAATTTTGACCCCCATAAATGGCCGACGTGTTAGTCGACGAGGTAAAAGGAAAACCACGCAATTTCGAGGCATGTTTGTGTGGATCATTGTATTCTACTTTTACAACATCTTTCTACCTATATGTATTTTATAAAAAACGGTTACAAACGCTTTTCAAAGACCAACTCGACCGATCCAAGGCAACGTGTTCCTTTAAACAACTCTGTGATAACCAGAATAGTTTTTATAGCGCTCGTTATTTATGCTTACTATATTGTACGCTTCACCTTTTGTTCAAAACACTTTCCGTTCACCAAGGTAGTTTGTTTTTAATTAATGGTACCAAACTTTTATGCAGAAAATTTGTGCTGTGGCGCATACAGCGATCACTGCCAGAAACACCCGGGCAACAAAACATGTTGTTGTTAGGGCATCAGCAACAGTTACCATGGGGATATAATAATATAATCTGAATCAACTTATGTTATTTCCAGCATACCACATTAATCAACATTGGCAGAATAATACAAACAAACACAACAGAAATCATCACAAAAACACGGTAAACGTAATGAAAGGGGCATCAAGGCCCAGGCCTAGAACAACATAGTCCATGGCCTCCGCAACCTCTGGGTAACTCCAGGTCTGCCATTGTCCATCCTATAATTTACCTTTAAGAACTATACTACTTTACCCGATCCTATGTCTATTCCCCCAACATAATTTTAAAATACCCCATTATACAAGAGACATGTGTCTGACGCACTAATGGGACCTGACTATGATCACTCGAATGATTCACTTCATTTCAGCGCATTGACATCACATAATGTTAACACAATATTGATTTGTCTGTGTCCTACATACAGAGTGTCGACATTCCACATGACACCAAAGCAATATCCACATTAAGGGCCGAACCACACACCAGCGATAACGAAAACGACAACAATCACGACGCAAAGAGAACGCATTCTATTGGTTGAATAAGCGTGTGCGTATTCTGCGTGAAGCAATTCAACCAATAGAATGCGTTCTCTGTGCGTCGTTGTCGTTTTCGTTATCGCTGCAGTGTGACTCGGCCTTTAGACAGATTACACATCAGGCACAACCATGGATGACGAATTCCTCCATGGTATACAAAAGGGTATTATGATTGCAAAGCTTGCCGAGCTTCCCAAAGGCAATCTCTTGTAATATAAACAGTGGTTTAATGTGTATGGTGTTTGCCCTTTTTGTGACGCCCTTTTGGCTGGTAAACAGTTTGCAACAGCTTCTTTTTTTACTCTCATATTTTGAAATGCGATAAAAAAAAAAAAAAAAAAAAAAAAAAAAAACAGTTAGATGATCATCAAGATCATCTAACTCTGTTGTTTTTTTTTTGTTTTTTTTTTGCATAATTGACGTGTCGTGGCCGAGCGGTCCCGCGCACTGGGCTAAGCTCTGGTGTTTCCGATCAGCATAGTTCGGGTTTGAGTCCCGGTTGACTCGGTGTCCTTTAAAGCAAGACACTTGGCCATTATTGACTCGTCTTCAGATTATGATGAGAAGTGTGTGTGTGTGGGATTTGAGGCATTGCATGTTGTAAGGTGTCAGTTTTGGTTTGCGTTAACAGCTGCATGCGTATATCTACTTGAGACGAGTAGCAATATGTCACCTGTAACCAAAACACACTTCGTTAAAGAGAAGAGGGGTTTGCTCCAAGTCAATTTTTTTAAGCGATTTTGGGAAGTAAACCAAAGCCAGCACATTTCAACTCTATAATGGTGCTATGCATAAACCTCCATATCACTGGGGAAAGAAAACCCCCAAAAACCGGCATGGGTATACTCGGGTGGGATTCGAGCCAAAGACACTCGCCGTGCTAGAGCAGACGTCTATACTAGAGCACTCAGCTGACCAGTGGGAAGAGAACCATTCAAATTCTCTTATTAGCACGGTATCCACACAATTGGCCCTGGCCTTAGCCCCTAGATTGGTGCCCCTGTAGTATGACATAATTGCTTTTTCTCAGGAGATGGAAGCAGGTGGCCTTGCTTCAAAATGAAGTTTCCAACCCTGCCAAGGCAAACAATTCCGTCTAACACAATAGCCGCAGACAGACCAGGGCCCAATTTCATAGCGCTGCTAAGCACAAAAATTTGCTTAGCATGAAATTTCTCCCTTGATAAAAACAGGAATGCCAACCAAATGTTCACGTGATTTTCAGGACAACCAACCATACACCAGCTGAAGGCCAGTAAGAAGCAACATACAACAAATAGAAATTTGGTTGGTAATCCTGTTTTTATCATGGAAGAAATTTCATGCTAAGCAAATTTGTCTGCTTAGCAGCGCTATGAAATTGGGCCCTGATTCCTCTATGAAGGCGATTGCCTCCGTCCCCTGGTCACCGCATTATTGCCCTTGAAATGCTCCAATATAAATTTACGATTTCCTCATAGAGTGCCCATTATCAAGGAGATAATGCACTGGTACCCTCGCCCCTTTCAAAAACGAAGAACACATGCCTGCATGTACACCGTGATATATTTGTCTTCAAAAATCCATCAGGGCTGATTGATGGATGCATTTTCATGTAACCGAAAACGTATGACATTAGAGCCTCCCTAAAGAGGGAAGGACATGTCTCGCCACCATCCATCAATTTATGGAAAAGGTCCTTCTTTTAAAGGCACACTATTGGTCAAAGACCAGTCGTCTCACTTTGGTGTATGTCAACAAGGTACATTATACATAAAATAACAAACCTGTGAAAATTTAAACTCAATTGGTCGTCAAAGTTATTTGTAACCTGTACAAATGTATTCCTGTATAAAGTAGATATTAACGATGAAAACTAACCATGAAAACTGTTAAACATTTAATTTCAAAAGATGGTCGCGTTTTTTTTTTTTTTTTTTGAGAATTCGCCAGAAATCCGGAATGAATATGATTGTCCACACAAGAAGAAGAATCTCTATATATGAATAAGCAATTTTCAGTTCACATATTCAAATTGTGTGGCATAAAACACCTTTACCACATTACTTCTAAAAGTGAAATGTTGCTCAACATGCTTTGTACTATTGAAAGCTGCGACGGCTTCTCAACAAAATTTAAAGGAACATGTTGCCTTGGATCGGTCGAGTTGGTCTTTGAAAAGCGTTTGTTATAAAATGCATATGGTTAGAAAGATGTTTTGAAAGTAGAACACAATGATCCACACACATTTGCCTCGAAAATGCGTGGTTGTCTTTTTACTTTGCGAACTAACACGGTCGGCCATTTATGGGAGTCAAAAATCTGACTCCCATAAATGACCGACCATACGTGTCGACGAGGTAAAAGGAAAACCACGCAAATTCGAGTGATGCTTGTGTGGATAATTGTATTCTACTTTTATAATATATTTGTAATATCTTTCTAATCAATGCATTTTATAACAAATGAATGCAAACGCTTTTCAAAGACCAACTCGACCGATCCAAGGCAACGTGTTCCCTTAAGAGCGATTACCAAAGGTACCTTCCCTGGACACAAAATGAAGAACGGCAAACCAAATAAATATTAATATACGACAAGATGTCTATGTTACCCTTGCTCTATGGTGTTACTTATTGATTCATCAATTTTTAAGGTACCTTCCCCGACACAAAATGAAGAACGGCAAACCAAAAAATATTAATATACGACAAGATGTCTATGTTACCCTTGCTCTATGGTGTTACTTATTGATTCATCAATTTTTATTAGGTTTGCCGATTATTCCATTTCCGTCGTGCAAGGGTTCAGAGTAGATTTTCCCGCTCCATTTATTTCGACCTCACTGATCATCATGTGTACCTCACTGTCCCACACTTGAAGGTGTGTGTACATGTATGTGTTTATAACCTCGTGATTAAAGGCACTGGACACTATTGGTAATTACTTACAGCCATTGTACACTTTGGGTACAGGAACAAAAAAAATTCACAGATTTACAAATAATTTACAGGGTTTACAGAAGGTAATGGTGAAAGACTTCTCTTGAAATATTAGTCCATGAAATGCTTTACTTTTTGAGAAAAGTTTAAAACAATATCAATTCTCGAGGAATTACGGATTTGTTTTAAACACATTTCATGACACGGCGAAACGCGCGGAAACAAGAGTGGGTTTTTACGTTATTTTCTCCCGACTCCGATGACCGATTGAGCCTAAAATGTCACAGGTTTGTTGCTTTTTATATAAGTTGTGATACACAAAGTGTGGGACTTAAACAATACTGTTTACCGAAAGTGTATAATGGCTTTAAAATAGTTGTCGGCATAATAAAAACTTCATTAATAGTAACGAGCTTCAGAGAGCTGTTGATAGTATAAAACATTGTGAGAAAAGGCTTCCTCTGAAGTAGTGTAGTTTTCGAGAAAGAGGTAATTTCTCACTAATAACCAGTTTCAGTTGAAGCCTTTTATTATGCATCTAAAGCACAACTTTGTTGGGGTGTTTTTTCCTTCAGTATTCTCCTACAACTTCGATGACCAAATGGGCCCGAATTTTCACAGGTTTGTTATTTTATGCATACATGTATGTTGGGATACACCATGTGGAAAATACTAACCTTCTGCAATTACCAAACGTGTCCAGAACCTTTAATCGTGATACGGAGCAGGCATGGTTCTTATCTACAGTCCCAATCCTTTGAATAATAATAATGATGACTGCATGTCACGAGGGACCTTGTTTAGTTATCTCTAGATTGTTTACAGATTCATTCATTCTGATGAATTCATGGTTCAATTCAACGAGAATTACATCTTCACTGACGGGTAGACTATCTTGTGTTTCGTCCACTCATACCGTTACTAAAGTGAGGCTGAACACTAATAGAAATTGGGCACGTTCAATCATTCCTTATGCGACAGTCAGAAAAATTAACCTACTGGAATGCAAATAGAATACATTTAATCACTAGTCACTGCTTACAGTGATTTTGATTCTAATGTTCATCATCAAGGGGAATACCTGCAATCAATTGGTATGTTTTTTTTTAGTCTTAAGTCTTTTCTGAAATAAAACATGGTGGGACCATGAGGGGGTGTCTACAACTGCATAAGGTGATATCTACCGTACACATTACACAAGCCTATAAGTGATAATATACAAATGCATAATGAGTATCTACAAATGCGATACCATGCACGACGCCCAAAATTATACAACAAGTGTATTACGGGTTACAAAATTTCTTGGGATATCCACAAGAGCATTATATGATCCATAGGAATTTCAATGGAAATCTGTATATCTAACTTAAAGTGGGCTGAAAAGATGCAGCACAACTGGGGAGAAAACATGTATTAGGGCATGTAGGGATACTGGGTTGGAGCTTGCAGGGAGCATGCCTTCAATCAATGCTCTGACACTTTAAAACAGGTTGCACTCATACAGTTGGATAGCCTGAGTGATGGGACATTTACTCATGAAATGATCCGATTGCTGACGGATCGGGTTGCGTTTAGATGGATTCAGATTTAGCGCGTACTTCCCTCTCTCCTGATTACATCGCATTACGCAGAATTAAACTGTCTGGGAAATTGAACCGAGGAAGATTGGGGAAGATTGCAAAAGGTAAAGGGAGGAAGAGGGGTAGACGGAACAATATCTTGAAATCACTCTTATTGAAAGTGCTGTTGGGTTATATCATGGAGGAAGGTATAGCTATGCCTGTCCTATCTCTATGGCCTGCATACAGTGTAAGAATATGTTGTTAAAGGGTGTCGATACCTTTTGAAGATCCATTCTTTTTTGGCCATGACATGAATTCCCACTCACTGTGAGGAGTGTGAATAAAGATGCATGTAATATAACTTTAACGTAGAAGTTTCAGATTCATTTGGTTTTGAAACCTTTTGTAGATCAAGTTTTTGGCCATGCCATGAATCCCTACTAACTGTTAATGAAGATGTATGTAATACCAATTACCTGTAGAGGTTCAAGCCTCATCGTTAGTGGTCAAGTTGTTGAGAAAATAAGTAAGAACCAGCGAGCAATGTACTTATAGGCGAGTCGCGTATATCCGTTGTACATGCTAAACTAATTTTCATCTCAATGAGGCGAAAAATGATTTTGGTGATTTTGTTCACAAATTTTTCTCAAAAACTACAGCACCGCAGCAGGTATTATTTTAAGGAAAGCTTTATAACATCATTACTTTCAAACCGTGTAAGTTTAATGTAGATGTGTAGGTTTGAGTTTTGTACCGTCCAAAAAAAAGTATCCAAACCCTTTAATGAATGATACAAAATGAAAGCTTTACAATGTCCCATCGTAACGATGATGAAGTGAACAGATTCTCCCACTATCAATTTACAGAGAGAAAAAAAACATTCCAACGAGACGACCCTGGGGAATATTAAAATCTCATCATTTTGATGGAAGAGCAAGTAATCCTGGAAAAGGGCACCTCCGGGTCGTAGAGTCTGACGAGATACAGACAAAACATGCCGTTTTACACAGAGAGAAAGGAGGACTGCAGGCTACTACTTCCGCAAAATTGAACGACAAATTGTTTTTTGGATGATTTTGTTTCCCCCTTTGCAACGGAAGTACATGTATGTCAAACATGTAGCGCAGTGTAAAGACAATCAGTTGACGTTTTATAACATCTTCTTTTGCATTCAGTCTCGGTAGACACCTGTGGCCCCTGGCAACAGACTTGGGTTAGCCGATAAAATAAGGCATAATTGAGCTATAGTTTATAAACCTCTTGTCTTTGTGTACAGTCCACAATGCTTGCCTCTAATAATAAAATGTCAAATCATTCACCAGGTACGGTGTCAGATGCAATTGTGTCCGCCATGAAATACTGTCCACTGTCCGCTCCCGACACTTTTGCATATGCAATTGTGTCCAGGGCTATGCAAAAAACGTCCGGTTTTTGTTGTTTTCAGCAAAACCTGACCACTGTGGGGTTTGTATTTTTGTCGAAATTATTTTGCTCTTTCAATGAGCGCGATGAGCCATAAGAAAATTGAGGTGGCAATCACCCTTCCCTTGCTTGGAAGAGTGAGTGTGATGAGAAGAATGCATCAGAATTATTCATTTAAAAAAATATTCAAATAAACTTTTCCTGTCACTCAAACACAAAAGAAAACGGAAGAAGCAAAATACAAGGAAACGTCAGTGAACCTAAAGAGGAGTTTGGGTTATTGGCAATACCCTACCACTTGAGGGCAGTACACGTATTATCTATAAATGTGGGACATGTGTAGCTGAAATAGAATATAGCTGAATATGTAGGCCTACTGAAAACGGAACTGAGGAAGGGGGTTTAACAAACTTTTTGTACATAAATAAATGTTTACGGAGAGTCTCCACTACACAAGCTTACTTTTATGAGACCTCAATCTTTAAGCTATTGTCAAATACAACCATGGAAGTACACAAAACTACTCTGAACCCATGACAGAACTTAACTTTGAGGAGTAATAAAAACGTACATGTATTCATGCCCAAGTTTACACATCAATTAACCATAAATGTCTCTGTGTTTAATCCTTGTTCCTTCACCTTACATTATGTTCCCTAAAACCAAATCAAAATCAGAAAGGCCTTCACCATGGTTCCATCATTTTTTAATTTCCCCCAACTCAAAACAAAATTTCACCCCAAAATGGTGCTTGAAGTAAAACGTCAGGGTCATTTGTTTGCTAAGCAAGTGTCCTGTATTCACAATTACTGAATACAGGGATCCAGACAAATGGCTACAGCACCATTAAGGTACAATCCGATCAGGGTCATGATGATGAAAAAATATGGCCCTGGGATATTTTTAAGGACGTCCTTCAGGTCCCATAATTTCATTTTAAAGTGGCACTGAAATGGTCCAAAGGTGGCGAGGTTTTCCAGATCCCCACACTAGACTTGATGCAAGTCCCAATCCCGTGCAAGCCCCTTGCCTCGTCGTAAACAAACCTATTGTTTTTTCGCTCTGCATTCCCAAACCTGTTCTGCAATAGCTACATTTTGTCTGTTAGGGCGCAATGGTATTACATATCTATACAGAGGGTGCATTACATGCGTGTTAGGGACTTCACACGAGAAAGGGACTTGAATCAAATCTACCCCCACACCTATCCCAAGGAGACAGTCTACCCCTGATCTAAATTAACACATCACTCTTACTTGACCCTGGCCCTCAGGAATTATGTCACATTCTTATCACAATACACAAGTCTGTTTTGTTGTCCGGTTGAGCCATTATTGGGAAAATAGGTCGGTTTCTGATTTTAAGGAAAGAAGACAACAAGAAAGATTAATGGGGATAAGAATGGACTAATTGATAACCTAGTTTTCTTCATTGAATTAAAAATAGTAGGTCAGTCTGAAAAGGTGGCATGTACAGGTCGGGGACAGTGTAACAATGCTATGTGAGTTAGCTTAAGGAAGCTCTTGAGATGTGAATTTGGTTCATGAACGATGATATAAGACAAAGCTGTAAAACGTAAGCGTCAATTTCTCACATACAGTGTGCGGAGCCATGAAATTGGGTCCTGCAGGAGTTCTTACTCGACAGTGTCAATGTAGGCTAGGCTAGTGTTGAAGATGAGGCCTGAATACCAATCAAAGTGAGAGGTGTTGCTGCACTAAGTGCTCCCACCTTGGTCAGAATAATTACAGTGCATCCTGAATCTTGTAAAAAAGTAACCCAGGAGGCAACCACTTCACACAATCTCTTGGCACTAAGAGGCAAACTAAAAGGCGAATTGTATACTCAATTGTTTTTTTGTTGTTGTTTTTTTTTTTTGGTGGTGTTTGAATCAAATTGGAGGAAGTGTTGTTTTATTACCTACATGTTGTGTATATTTTCTGATTGATTTTGTTTTGCTTTGGTTTTGGTGATATTAACAAATTTGTTTGTGCGACAGGTGTGCAAATGCTTTGACTGTTGTTCCTTTGGCTAACTTTCAGAGTTGTACAATCAAGATGCGTAACAGCTTGATGATTACGGCCTCATGCCACAGACCAAATACAAATTCTGGTCCCGTACAAAGCACTACTCTCACAAGTACAGAAGAGAATAAGGACTAGCATAGTCTGCGTCACAAAATAGTTTAGAATGCAACAGTATTTGAACTGCCACAAGTTCAAATATGTTTAAAGGGGGAATGGCAACTTCTCGTGTCCACCTGTACGTGCTCTTGTAAAAGTACAAAATCGGCAGGTAAACTCTAAACAAATACTGAGTCATGCTCGGATTATTGAACAAATCGTGAAACCTGTACCCACCACACTGCCAACAGGCACTTGCAACGTTTAGTAGTCATTGCAGAATCACTGAGAAGATTCTGAGCAAATAGCAGCGCATGTTCCATGGCCACAGCACCGCACTCTTGTAGCACGTTTTTGGACGGAAATCCAAATCTGGACCCGACCGTCACATATTTGTAGACGGCACAAACCTGAAGTACATGTATTTGACTGAAAAAGTACCTCCATGAAGGAAGAAAGTTTCGCACTTGGTGGAGAATGACTGAGAAAAATCTCAAGCAAATAGCAATGCCCGTTCAGAAGAGGAAACTAACAGCTTTACAGGGACCAGAGAGCGCCAGGTTGTTGAAGCAACTTCTCTGGTATTAATCCGTAGTTCAAATCTGGAACCGACCGTCACATATTTGAAGATAACAAAAACCTGAAGTACATGTATTTTACACAAAAGAAGTCCCTCCTTAAAGTAAGAAACTTTGGTACTCAGTGGTGAATGATCGAGAAGTATCTGTGCAAATAGCAGCGCCCATTCCAAAGAGGATAAAAACAGCTTTTCAGGGCCAGAGCGCAGGGACTATTAATGCAAATTCTTTGGTAGAAATCTGTGGTCCAAATCTTGACCCTACCGTTGATGACACAAACCTGAAGTACATACATTTCGCTAAAAAGTACCTCCGTAAAGTAAAAAATTGTTGAAGAACAAGAACATTTCAGGACTTACCAATTCAAACTTCTTCTTGGTGGTGTCAGTCTCCTTGCGTTGCAGATCCGTTTGCTCTTCCCTTAATTCCCGTAACTCCCTCTGTAGCCTGCGAACATTGTCCTGCATCTTTGTGTCTCGTATACCTTTGCTATCATGCTCCAAGTTTAGTTTATCTATGGTCTCCTTTAGCTTCTCCACTTGATTCTGTGTAAATGTAAAGGGAGGTTGGAGGAAGGATGGACAGAAGTGAAGAATAGGTGTGTCATGTGGAGATAATAATTCAATAGAAAGTCTTGTGCGAATGTGAACGTTAAAAGCACTGGACACTATTGGAGCAATGTAGAGCTGTTGATAGTAAATACATGTAACACTGTAATAAAAACAGCTCCCTCTGAAGTAACATAATTTTGAGAAAGAGGTAATTTCTCACTAAAATATGTAAGGACTTTAGACCTGACAATGACCAGTTGAATCAAAATTTTCAAAGTTTGTCATTTTTTTTTTTTTACACAAAGTGGGATTACTGGTCTTTGACAAGTACCAAAGGTGTCCAGTGCCTTTAAACACAATGCTGCTGAACTAAAGAATTATGAGGTATAGAAAAAAACAAGTGAAACATGGTTTTATATCGGGTGGACAGACGATATTAGCTCCCTTCATCAATGTTGTAAAAAGTCGACAAACTAATTCCCTCAGCTTCACCTAGGGATCGGAACAACACGTAGTCTGTCAACTTCCAATACCTTGGGGAACTAAAATTGACTGTCCATCTTCAAACCATGCTTCATTTGTATCATAGCTCTTCTTTAAGCTGACAATTGACAAACTAGTTCCCCTGGCTTTGCCTCTGGAACTAGTTTGTCATCTTCTAGTACCGAGGGGAGCTAATATCAACTGTCCAACCCTCACACCATAATTTGTACACTGTCTGTCCTGAAACTTCTGTCTATACAATGTGAGGATTGACAACACTGTTGGATGGTGACATTGAGAGCATTGCACGCTAGGGTGTTGTGGCCGAGCAAATAAAGAGCACCGAACTCAAGCTCTGGTGCTTCTGTGCAGCGGAGTGTGGTTTCGAATCCCGGTAGTGACACTTGTGTCCATGAGCAAGACACTTAACTATAATTGCTTCTCTCCACCCAGGGTTAAATGTGTACCTGTGAGGGCAGAGATGGTTCTTGTGATGATTTAAGGCCCAGTGACCAGGGGTTATAATGTTGGAAGCGCTTTGAGAAGCCCTCCAGGTGTGAAAAGCACTATATGTAAACTGGTCATTTTTATTATTATTATTATGCACCGGGTGTCATGACTGAATGGTTTAGGCTATCGAACTTAATTTTCACAGGTTTGTTATTTTGTGCATATGTTGAGATACACCAAGTGAGAAGACTGGTCTTTGACAATTACCAAAGGTGTCCAGTGTCTTTAAAGAAAAAAAAATTTCAAACTCTGTTATAAACATGATAAAAATCAATAACACATGTAAATACATGTGGCTGACACATGGCTGATGTGATAGGCTTTGGGAATTGAGTAAACGTCTACATTACACGCGTACCTCAAACTTCTGCCTTGTTGTTTGTTCCAGGGCTAGCCTCAACTCCAAGTCACGTGTCTTGCCTTCTAATCTCATCATCTGAGATTTGTCGATCATCGTTGTGAGAGTGAACTCCAGCTTGTGTTGAAGCTCAGAAATCTGCAGAAAAAACATCAAAAGCTGATGTGTCAAAATCATTGCATTTCTACACAACTGTCACAATACACCTAGAAATGTCCGATTTTGCAAAGTGATTTTTACCTACCCTGTTCTAGTCAAAATTAATGAAAAAATATGGAACAGAATTTCATTTAAGAACTTGAAGGCATCCATGCTAGAAACATTGGGGGAACGCTAATCTCTTAACCCATATCTACCTCACTAGTCAAAGAACCTAAAACCAGACAGTTACTGCCATGAAACATTTGTTATTTATTGCCTAGCAAATAGCGTACGCAAATAAACTGTACATTTTTTGAAAGAGCGCACAATCTTCTTTGATTTGATATGTACTTTGCCATGTTTCCCATCATATCACTAGTAATGAGAGTACAAAGAATGACTAACTTCTTGTTCATCTACAGGTTTTGGCTAACAGCATTTGTGTGTTCTATGGGGAAATCCTGCAGTAGTCAGATACGGGTTACCAGGTCATTTTAACACACAGAACCAACATCTTGGTGTCCCAATAAACGAACCAAACCAAGAGTGTGTTTTGGCGACCCCAACCAAAGCCCAATCGAGTCAATAAGTCGGTTACCGGTATGTCTGAACAGCAACGTCACCGCGCCTTAATTGAACACGCGAACATGCTCAAACGATGACCAATGTTTCTGGTTGGGGTCGCCAAAACGCACTCCAGTATGGTTAAGTGTCTTGCTCAAGGACACAAGTTGAGCGGCCGACCAAATTGCTTAAGAACAAAAATTGCTTGTGACTGGAATTTAGCTGTTGTTTACTTAGCATAACAATTGAGTTGAGTCTTGGCCGGTACTCTGATTTTACTAAGCAAGGATGTTTCTGCTTACGCAAATTTTTTTGCTTAAGCAGCTCGTTGAAATTGTTCCCAGGACCTAAATCCACAGTTTAACAACATAGCTTAATTCCTGGTCGGCAATAATCAGTCTTTACAATGCACAAAGACACAATCATTCTTGAGATTTACATTAAACTTACACGGTTTAAAGATAAAGATGGTAGAAAGTTTCCCTTAAAATATAACTTTATGAGAACGATGATGTAGTTTTTGCGAAAAGAGTAAAACAGTTTCATGAAAATTATTACAGCATATACATGTACAACAGATTTTAGCGATCTCCTAAAAACATGATTTTTCTCAAAAAAACATGACAACTAATGAAGCTGAAACCTCTACATGTAAGTTCTGTTACATACATCTTCTCGGACAATGAGTAGGGATTCATGTCATGATCGAAAAACTTGATCTAAAAAAGGTGTCAGAAGTATAAAAAATATTAATAAAAAAAGCTTTAAAAAAACAAGTCACAGCTTGACTTCATTTCATTCATCACATTGAGAGAATGCCCTAAGGAACGCAATCTTCATCAGTAACATCTTACACTCAGGGACTAATAATATTTCCTTTTTATCAAGACACGTATCATTGGATCGTCATTGCAGAATAATCAAATTCCATCATGTCTACCCTGAAGGTATGAAGCATGATGTTACAATAGACACAATCAGATTAACCTGCCAAATCATTAACACCAAGTTGTTTTCCCTGCAGACAAACTCACTTCAATTAACCCCAGCAATTCTTCAAACATTGTGTTATTAAAGGGTTTTGATACCTTTTGTAGATCAAGTTTGGCCATGACGTGAATCCCTACTCACTGTAAATGAAGATTTATGTGATATTGTTTCAGCTTCATAAGTCAAATCAAGTTTTTGAGAAGGAAAAAAAGGTAAAATCACAAGCCAGGTTTTCAGGCGAGTCGCTTAAATTATCTGTATTGGCTTAAAAATTGTTTGTCTAACCGAAACACAAATTATTGGTGTGCAATTATTTTACTCATTTCTCAAAACCTACAGCACCTCACCAAGTAATATTAAAACAAGGGGAAGCTTACTAACCACCAATACTTTAAGGGAAGCTTTCTACCATCATTATCTTTAAACCGTGTAAGTTTAATGTGAGTCTGTGGAGGTTCATGTTTTGTGTCATACATAAAGTACCCAAACCCTTTAAGTAGAATTAGACAATGTTTATCAACTGGAATTTTAGAGACATCTCCTTTGGCACTTTTTATCTTGGAAATTGCCAGACAATTTCTTTCCGGATCAATTCCATAAATTGAAGCCTTGGCAGTTGCGGTGATCATCAGAGACTTCAATTGAATTAAAGTTTAATCGTGAAACGTGGGTGACGCTCAATCAACGCGAAATAAGGCTCTTCTAGCCAAAACTCAAAACTGAGTTGAATTCTTATATTTCAAGAGAATATTTTCAAGGTAAGTTTTCCACAATGACTATCTTTACTCCACATAAGTCATGTGCCAATCTGTGAACATTTGACAACTCTTAAAGGAACACGTTGCCTTGGATCGGTCGAGTTGGTCTTTGAAAAACGTTTGTAACCGTTTTTTATAAAATGCATATGGTAGAAAGATGTTGTAAAAGTAGAATACAATGATCCACACAAACATGCCTCGAAATTGCGTGGTTTTCCTTTTACCTCGTCGACTAACACGTCGGCCATTTATGGGGGTCAAAATCTTGACTCCCATAAATGGCCGACCATGTTAGTTCGCACAGTAGAAGGAAAACCACGCAATTTCGAGGCAAACTTGTGTGGATCATTGTATTCTACTTTTAAAACATCTTTCCAACCATATGCATTTTATAAAAAACGGTTACAAACGCTTTTGTTTTGACCAACTCGTCCGATACAAGGAAACGTGTCCCTTTAACTCTTAAAAATTTTATCATTTTTTGTGCATTCATGCCTGCAGCTTTTTTTTTTTTTTTAAGTCAGAGTTTAAACCTGAATATATCCAGGGCCAAATGTACCAGCTAAGAGTTTCCTTCGTCTCTTTCATAAAGCTTCGTAAGCAAAAAGATTGCTAAGCACATACGAGTATTGCTTAGCAGAAACAGGTTACCGGCCAAAATTACATTAATTTGGTTTTGGGTGACTGGTGCTCCACTCACTATTTACTTAGCAAAGAAACTTGTCAAGCAGTATTTTCTAATTAACAGCTTTATGAAATTGGGCCCAGATCCCCTTGCCCACTTACATCCAACACATTCCTGCTCTGTATGAACAGGGCTTGGCATATTTGCCGTGGCTATATCAAGATCATGTGAACTCACGCTCGCACTTTATACAATGCACCGTCTATTGACACAAGAAAACGGGTAGTAAAGCGTGCCGATTCACTACTGAGATCGACTCTCAAGCCCTGGGTCAACAATCAACAGGATGACTGGTGTCTTCCCTGTACTCTACATCAGAGCTGTCCCTTGATACAGCGACAGCAATAAATGCGGACTGGACACCAGGGAGATGAAAACGCTGAGCGATGGCGACGCATTGATTGTATTGATATTGATTTATTTTCGTCTTGTACATTAATGATCTGCAAAGTGCAACCGAACCTTTCTCTTTGAAAAACGAATGAGGTAATACTTTTTTTAAAGCTATTTTATTTCACAATGAACTTGTTATTTGTGACTTCAACAACCAGAAGTAGCAAGTTTTGATGATTTTTCATTCCATTTTTTTTTTTTCAATACAATGTGTAGAAAACCAACAAAAGAAACAAAAATACGTGGTTTTTGTTTTTGAATATTCTCTATTTAAAGTGATAGATTTTTATATTGTCAAAACATGTTGGCAAATATCATTCAGGACATGAATTTCACCATGTCCTGTTTGGTTGAGTGATTGGTGAAAAGCTTCCGGCCAGTAATGGTAGAAAAACCATGGCCAAGATTCATACAACTGATCTTAAATGGATTGGTGTATCAGGACCAGGGTTGATGAAGCTAAACCACTTTCAGCCATAGAAAATAAAACCAACTTTGAGGTCCACCAAGGGCGGCCGGATCAACAAAATTATTTGTGTTTAATTATTGGGCCTTTATCGCTGAAGTGTAAGCTTCAGGCATGATGCCAGGTTTCCTAACTCTTCTAGTTATTGGCCCATGCAATAGGTTGAGTAGCAATTTGACTGTGTTCTTTCTCGGCGACATTTGATAGTTCTTATCATTAGCTGTGTCTCAGATCAATGCCTTGCTTCTTAGTGAGCTCCCTGCAGTATCATAAAAGTGTATTTATTTCCTCCTGGCTCAACTGTATTATTTGGTACATGTATATATTATTGCCTGTTCTACAACGTTACTGTGGAAACAATAAACCTAAACCTAAACCTAAACAGTGGACAATATTTTGATTTATTCTAGGGCAAATCTGTGCTCAGAGTGCTGGGTGAACATTGTCTGCCCACCGTGGCTACAACACTGATCAGGACCTACCTTCTCTTCTTGTTCGTGCTTGGCAAGAGTCATTTCACTGATTTGACTCAAATATTCATTCATCTTGATCTGATCATTGGAACTCTGTCAACAAAACACAAAAAAAAGTACAGGATGAAATTTTAACAAAACTAATCAGAATAAAAAAAAATTGAAAAAAAAATCATAAATGTACATAAACAATGGGACAGAAACCAAAGCATTATGTTAAATATTGTTGGAAATACTTGTATGGGTTGTACCCATACACAAGCAAGGGCAACCTGTGGTACATTGTACCTGTCTACAATACACACAAAAAAAAGGGGGGCGACAAGCCTAATCAAAATTCTGAATTGTTTGACTTTTTTTTTTAAAGCAATCCTGTAAAAGGATTATTGCAGAATTGGTTTTTGCTAACAAAACAGTTGCTGGCAGTGTCTGCACTTTATGTAATCCACCATATACATAAACTGACAAACCTGTTAAAGTTTGAGATCGATCGGTAATCTGGGTCACGAGAGATTAGTGAAAAACCAATTCTAAATTTCGCATTGCATCGATGCCAAAATAAACATTAATTAAAACGTTAACTGAGCGATAAACTCCAAACGCGAAGTTACAAGTACATGTAGGTTATTTATTTCTCATCACATATGTCAGACAGAAATATTTCAAGGGATGTTTTTAACTATCATCATCATTAGACCGTGTAATTTTTTTGTAAATCTGTGGTCTTCACGATTTTTGTTTCTTACCAATTCTGTAACGTTCCTTTAAACCATAACTATACATTAACATATTGTCTTTGCATTGAGCGATCTGCGCTGAAAAGTGTACAAATTTTGTCCACATTTTACGATTGACGGGTTGCATGCCTGGTTTTACATGTATAATCTGCCCTGGAACAAAGTGCTCGGCGATAATGCTCTTTTTTGAAAATCAATGTTGGCATCTCTTCAAACATTGCAAGCAACCATTACCGGTCCCACTTTGAGATGTAAAAAAAAACAGAAATCAAATGTGGGAGAAAAAGCTGTTATCAATTGCTCAGTATAATATTTAAGAATTGAGAGACATTTTTTTTTTTTCACCTGCAGTACTAGAGCCTTGTGTTTCTTGAGGAGATCATTGAAATCTTCCTCTTGATCTTCTTGTCTCGTCGTGAGGTCGTTCATCTCACGGCTTTGCTGAGATAACTTCTCTTCCACCTAGACGACACAAATCAGTCAAAGTCAATAAAAATAATAACAACAACAAATAATGATAATAATAATGACAATAACTAATATTAATCTAAGTCATTATGCATTTGTTTTAAGCCAAGTAGGGCCATCAATGCGTCTTGTAGAGTGTCATGGCCGAGTGGTTAAGAGCATCGAATTCAAGTTCTGGTGCTAAGTCACCGGAGTGTGGGTTCGAATCCCGGTCATGACACTTGTGTCCTTGAGCAAGATACTTTACTATAATTGCTTCTCTTCACCCAGGGGTATAAATGGGTACCTGCGAGGGTAGAGGTTGACATTGTGAATGAAAAAGCCTTTGGAGCGATATAAACTGTTGCCCAGGTTGTATACTCCCAAGGGAGCTGAGAAACATTAAAAAGGGATGTTATTGGCCCTATGACCAGGGCACTAATGTAAAGCGCTTAGAGAATTAAGTATTAGTTATTAGGCGCTATATAAATCGAAAGTTATTATTATTATACATGTAGCATTATTGCTCCTGTTCATTGGACCTTCAGTATTCCTAAAAGCATCTCAACCTCCTTAGGAGTATGCAGACTCGGCTACTGAAATGGTGCACACGTTGCCAATGTTTACGCACTTTCGCCAGCAATTTCGGGTGCAAAGAATTGTGCACCGCCACCATTGGCAAATGTTATCAACTATAGGTGAAGTACTTCTTAGGTGTAAGTGATGGCGGACAACTAAACGATAAGCAGAAGATATTTTTTGGTTGATAACACAGTCAGGTGGAACAACTTAATTAGTTGATATTATGATGTATGTACATGTACAACAGAGGTTTAAAATATAACTTCAATATAGCAAAAACCAATGTTACAACAAAATATGTATGCGGTATCGCCATCTTCATTACAGAGTGCAGCCATATTAACAGACATCAAGAAGTGTGCAAACAATCGTTCAAACGATAAAAAACATTTTATCTATTTGCGCAAGTAATAACAATAATATAATATCGAAGTCTTATATATACCAAACAAGGTAATCAAGGCGCTTAGTATATACAATATACAGAAAGAAGGGATATTGATGTTATGAGTTATGAGAACCAATTATGTAGCACCTTATAAGCGCATTCAGCAGCCAAACAAGGAACACGGGGGCGAACCCCTTCTCTTTTTGATAAGTGCACTGGGTTCTTTTACATGCGTTACACAACACATTGGACCAACAGCTTTACGTCCCATCCGAAGGACGAAGCAATGGTTACGTGGCGTGCTTAAGGACACAGGTGTCACGGCTGGGGAAGTGGAACGCACCCCAGGAGAGTCCGTTTATTCTTTGACTTACCTCTACCTTAGCCCTACTGACATCATCTAGCTGATTCTGTAGCTCGGATAACTCATTCTCCATACTCTGTCTGGACTTGACTGCAGCCAGCGCGGTGTACTGTGAATCCTCCAACTAGTAAAGATAAAATATTATGGTGAAAAAATATCAAATATATTTAAATATATTTAAATTAATGCGAATCACACTGGTTAAGTCTGAAGCTGCACCCTCAAGCTGACCATAAATACAAATTGAAATCCGCATGAAAATTTATGATAGTATTATATATTTCTATTTCATTAATAAGAAATCACATTGTAACCAAATGGCTGAATTTATTGATTAGAAATGAACATGTATGCAAAATACATCAAAAGAAACATTAAAAATTACATTAGTTACATTCAATAAACAATTTAAAAATAAAATGCACAAAAAATAAATATATCACTATCAAACATCAATTATAGACAATTTACATATAAAAGCAAAATATCTGAGGAAAGAACAGAATTTAAAGCAGCTAAAAAAAACCATAAAAATTACAGACATTGCAGACAACACAGCAGCACCTAAAACAACACCCTCAACCAAATGTGATTATTTGTTTACCTCATTCTTCAGCTGTTTAATCTTGGTGCTGCTCGGAGCTGACGCCTTCTGTTTGTCCATCATCGTCTGGGCGTCGTTCAACAACGCCTTCGTCCTCTTGAGATCTTTCTTGAGACGTCTCTCGACGTCCCGATCCGAGGTGCGAGGATGCTCCTGCGAGTCAGAGAGTTTGTGCTCCAGGTCCCGTTTGTCTCTCATCAGCGACTGCCGCTCCTTGTAATCTTCCTCCATCTGGTTCTCAAGTTGCTTCAGCTGAAATTTAAAGACAGAAAAGTTTTCAAATGTTAAATTTGCATCATTTTTTAATTCTGCTGTAAAATCCACTGAAAAAGAAAATTATCTAGTTGTTTAGCGTGATTGAATAAAAATTAAATCTTGAACCCTGAAAGACTATTATTTGTGTTTTATATTTCTCTTGATGTGGTTTCTTTGTTCAACTCCAAGCTTAAAAAGGAATCCATGACCTTTGCCCTTCCAGAGCAGATGTCTTACCACTAGACCATCAAACTAGCCCAGCACCTAAAGGTAAAGGTAAATCCTTTATATTGACCATTAGAATGCCACCACTTTATTTAACATTAGGAAGTAAGCCCAAGATCCCAGCATGCCATGACTGTGACTTATGGCAAAAATTTAGCCACATTTTATGAGAGTACTTCTTGTCTTTACTTAATTAAGTCTCTGTGTCATTGTGACAACAATATTCTCAACATATTATAGGAGGTGTTAAATTTGCATCGGGATTTGAAGAATATTAATGTTGGCTAATACCCACACACCAATGTGTGTTAGCACTGTGTACTCAGTGATATTTTTTCCACAGGACTCAGGAAAGTACTGAGTATACAGTGCTAACACACATCAGTGTACGGGTAAAAACCAAAATTACATACATTTTCTCAACACCATACAACTATTTCAGAACTTTCTAAAAAATAAACCCAGCAGGTGAGCACAACTATTTTTTTTTTTAAATACCCAGCAGTAAGTGGTTAAAAGTCGAGATGAATTTAAACAATCTTAGCCGATTGATTTTTCAAGGTTCACAAACTAAAACCTCTTCCAACTCACCCTGCTCTGGAAAGTGCTCCTGGCAGCTTCGGACTCCTCCTCCTTCACTTCCAACTCCTTCTGACTAGCTTGCTTCTGTCTCTCCAGCTGCATCTCCAATCTGAGCTTAGTCTGCTCCAGTTGGAGTATCTTCCCGGCCTGGTCGTCCAGCTCCTCTTCTTGGTCTTCAATCTTGGCTTCCAGCTCCCTCTTCTGTCGCTTGACGGAGGCGATATCCATCACCTCCTTGGTGCCGTGAGAGGACAGGTCTGTCATCTCAAAGTGAAGTTCCTCGATGCGAGATTCTTTGACGGTCATGTCCATTCGGAGGTCCTTTAAAAAGGCAATTGGGAAGTTTAATGATCACCCACCAGAATGTTAATAATCTGTAACATTTTGAACACCTTAGAATCATCCTAAGGAGAATATCTCTCACATGATGATTGCACAGTTGAGTAACAGAGAAACTCAGTTTTAAAGGGAAGGTACAATTTTGGTAATAACTCAAAACAAATATTAACTTCATAACTGACTTGATAACGAGCATTGGAGAGCTGTTGATAGTATAAAACATTGTGGGAAACGACTCCCTCTGCAGTAACCTAGTTTTTGAGAAAAAGGTAATTTCTCACTAAAATATTAAAAGACTCCTAGCTAGAAGTCTTTTATACATTGTACTTAAATCTGAAAGCTCACAAATTCTTCCAACAAGGATGATTTTTCTTTAGTCATTTACTTGCAACTTCGATAAACAATTGAGCCCAAATTTTCACAGGCTTGTTATTTTATGGTTATGATGGGATACACCAAGTGAGAACACTGGTCTTTGACAATTACCAAACGTGTACACTGTCTTTAAACAAGCGGTAAATTGAGTAATTTGAGGTTGAACCCCAAATGACATCAAAACAATGGCTTAAGCTCTATCTCTGTTTGAAATCAAGTGTAGATTACCTCAAGTTCTTGTTTAAGGACGTAGTTTTCACTTTCCGACGCTTCTTTCTCCCGATGTAATCGCTCCTTGGCTAAGTGCTCCGTGTGGAGATCTTGTTGCACTTTATGTAACTCGGCATCAAACCTGTCAGAAAGAAAAGAAGTAGAAGAAGAAGATTAATATCGGAAGTTTGTTTCACTCGAATCTAAGCTGTGTTGTTAAAGACCTTTAGGGTGCATCCAACTAAATAAACTCCCGTAGCATACAGTGCAAAATGCTAAATATTCAAAAATACGCAAACAAATACTTAGAAGTCTCACACTTTTTTACATCACATGGGAAATTATTCATTGACTCTTGAGCTTATAATCTCTGCCCAATATGATATGGGTCATTCCGAGGACCCGTCAAGTTATTCCCCCACCAATTAAAAACACCATTACACCGGTGTAATTTTCTGAACGTCAAAGCATCAATCTTGAAAAATGTCCCAATTTCTCTCGGCAAATAGGACCAATTATTTTAGGGCCTTCGACCTAGATTCAAACTCACATGTAACTTAGCCACCGAAACTTGAGTCTACTGCACTAAACCGCTACACCACAACAGTTATAAATGTAGTGAATATGTTTTTTTTTGTAAACAAATTCTGTGGATGTAAAAATGAATAAATCACTCACTTTCTTTGCTTCTTTTCCAGTTCAGCATTCCTGGACTGCTGCGACTCCAGATGAAGTCTGGTATCTTGTGCCTCTCCTATGAGTTTCTGTACTTTGCGTTTCAGCATGCTGACCTGTTTCCTCTCCTCCTCGACTTCCTCCAAGGACTCCGCCATCTTGGAAACAAAAACAACGAAATGATCAGAATTTTTGCGGCTGTAACCAATAACTGTTTCGCTCATAGGCCAGTTATTAACCAAGGCCAATTCAACTGAAACAGTTGTTCGGTTACGAAAACGCACCCCCGACCATTGGTGCTTAATCGTACAAATCTCCCTGTAGAAAGTGGTTCCTCGTCAACATTCCATGTTGGAATACACTGCAAGTGGCTGGTTCTTAACACTTCTTATGTTTTCAAAGAAATTTACTGCTTAACCCTCTGACGGCATATAGATCCAAGTATGACACAGGTATATGTACGGACAACCTTGCCTTGGTGCAAAAATAAAAGACGTACCAGTCACAACTGATGTATTGAACATTGTATTACATTGTGGCTGTTACCAGGTCAATGCTTGTTTAGCAAGATTTGACTGCACATCAAATCAGCAATACTTAACAGATGGCTGCATAGAGCTGCGTCTTGGTCAAACCAGTGATTCAGAAACGAAACAGCCATGACTTTTGTCTCTTGCAATGCACTCACATCACATCGATACATGTACCTCTTTCAATCAACGAGACCACTCCTCCTAAAGAATAGAGCTGACCGTTTAAGGCAATCATAGGTTAGTTCCTGTACCCAGAACCATGCCAAGCTTCAAATGCAAGGCAAAACAAAATATAAACATGTTTTGCGTCCTGCCTTTTTGAAAAAAGGAAGGAGGACCTATTATTTTAGTTTTTTAAAATGAATGGCTGCCTGCACATTTTTTAAGACAACCGACTGTGGTATTTTTTCAAAATTTATATTTTTTTTGCCTGCATTCGTTTAAAAAGAATCATTTTGTTTTGTTAAAAAAATTAAGGGATTGCCTCTGAAAAGGAAACAAGCTGGGACGCTAAACATGTTTTTTTTCTGTCTAACTGATCAAACCTTATCTGAAGTGAGATCAACTGTCCAAGCGGATAACACTCAGCATTGATGACAAATTACCATCAATCTTTTGTTTAGATTTTGTCTTGAAGTTTTAGCAGTTACGGGTCACCTCAACCCCGGACTATAGATTCCAGGTGGTTGCTATGGTAACCATATAATAAGGTAGCACTACTCTACACAAGACATTGGATGAGTCAATGAATGAGGATAATTCACTCAGTCAGTCTTAATCAGTCAAGATAAGAAAACGTCATATTGATGGGGCTGTCTGGCCATCCAACAACAGACAGTTTTTATTCTGACAAGACTTGACCATCCTTTCAGATTTGTGCTCGTACAAAGACAAACCTACAATTATCTCCATACATGTAGCTTTATTTTCACTATCCTGTTTGTAAGAGTTATATAACTTCAATGAGGGCTACGCCCAGTTTACAAACTAGCTTTACCGATTACCAAAATCCCATAGGAGTTGCATTGACCCAAATTGTCTAAATGATTTATAGACCATGTGAACTTTGTTTACAATAAGTGTGACCTTGTACATTCTTTGAGTATTCCGGCAGGCACAATATTGCACAGGTCATATGGGAAAGTTGACATTTTGTGTCAATTTCCACCTAAATCCAAGAATTATGAAAGTAAAAGCTGGACAAGTTTTTAAAATGTGCCCCTTTCATCATATCAAAAGTGGATATATAGTAGACAGTGCAATCTCTATAAAACATAAGATTTTATGTTTTCGTCCATTGAGCTGTGTACAAATCGTGCCTGCAGGAAGTCCAGGCTCTGTGGCTTTTTTGTAAACATGTGATGTCACAGGTCAAATCGCCTATACAAATCAAGTTTAGTAAATGCCTTTCAAATATATGTTCTCTTATACCATGTACACGTATACATGTTATACTTGGCTTTTACTTGTGCCATTCAAAAAAACTATAAATTAACACTTATTTTGGAGATCAATCTTGCTAAAAAAAGTTCCCAGGAGCTCCAAAATATGCAAAACCAATTTTATGAAATCCACACAATCCTTAGAAACAAACTCATAGTTCTGAGTCGACCTTTTGAATTCTCTTTATAAAAAAGACTTCTCTATCCGAGGAAAACCCCCCAACCCAAAACAGAAAGAAAATGCCTCTTACCCGTCTGTCAATGGCTTTCTTGGCAGCTTTCATGCTTTCCAGTTCCTCTTCATGCTCTTGGTTCAATCTCTTCTTAGTCAGCTCAATCTCTCGTCTTGCTTGCTCGTACTTGGTCCGATAAATGGAATCTACAATCAATCATGTTATCAACAGGAATCAAACCCATGTCTGGAGGTAAATATTACTGAACAGCTATGCTCAATAATTCAAGTTAGAAGAACAAAAAAACGAAAAAAAAAAAAAAAATGCCTCTAGCTACCGGGCAATCACGTTGGTAAGACACTGCTCTAGAATTGCAAGGGTTGTGGGTTCGAGTAATATTATGCCTGTAATATTTTTTCCACAGGACTCGAGGAAGTATTGAGTATACAGTGCTAACACACATCGGTTTATGGATAAAAACCAAAATTAATACAAAAAACAGGTTTCCATAAATCATGATGAAATATAATGTTTTTGACTGGTTTCAATCTAATTTTTGCTATAAAGCAATTTCTTCTTTGGGCAGTATCCAATGCTATACACGGTACACATGTATCAACAATTTGTTTTATTCCGTCGAATAATAATTTTAATTACATGGTATTTTGAGACCTGTTTTAATTTATTTGGCAAACTGTAAGGGAAATAATTTCAAATACATGAAAACACAAATAATAACATACTGTACGAATTTAAGCATCTGAAAGCATACAACTTGTGCGACAAGCGTGTGTTTTTTCTTTCATTGTTTCCTCACAACTTAGACGACCAATTAAGTCCAAATTTTCACCGTTTTTAAAATTGTATTCATATGTTGAGAAACACCAATGGTCTTTGACAATTACCAAAGGTGTACAGTGCCTTGAAGCTGTAGGTTCTGTGTACTAGGGTTCCACTTATTGTGGAAGAGCAGGGATTAACTCTGTGTTTCTGGTTTACAATGTACATAGCATGCACTCATAAATTGTTCACATCATAAATTCAAAGTACAAAGCCCCCCAAAAAATTGACCTAATTCCAGGCAGCTTAAAATTTCATTATTTTGGTTTACCCAATGTATACAAAATGGTAAATGGCGAAAACATTTCGGAGCTTAAGATATGGAATAATGAAGATGTCAATATTCACAGTCTCCCTACCTTCTTCTTCATCACTGCTCCCCATGTCCCCGTCCATATAAGATGACCTCATCATCCTGGACTCCATCACCTCCATCTCAAGACGTTCAGTCTTACGCTGTAGAGCCACATGAGAAGCCTGACAAGAAAGAAAATCATTCACACAATCATTGACAAGAAAGACATACAGGTTCTTCTCAAAACCACTACTCAGATACAGGTTCTCCTCAGCTACCCGTAAAAGATATGTACATGGATGTCACTGAAAACCTCACTTGACTGGCACGAATTGATACAGGTGCTTTTTCAACAACCCAGGCTTCAGTTCAGCTCAGGACAGCGTTCGATGTTGAAAACGCTACATGTAGGTGCAAAATGTACACTGCTCTAAAATAGACGACGGAGCCCTAGCCAGAGCCAGAGCCCAATCCAAAGTCCAAGCCAGAGCCGGGCCCAAAGCCAAAGCCCAAGCCAGGGCCGGAGCCCAAGCTGGAGCCCAATCCTGAGCCGGAGCCAAATCCAGAGCCTAAGCCAGAGCCCAAGCTGGAGCCCAATCCTGAGCCGGAGCCAAATCCAGAGCCCTGGAGCAAGAGCTCAAGCCAGGGCCGGAGCCCAATCCAGAGCCCAAGCCAGAGCCCAACCCGGAGCCCAAGCCGGAGCCCAATCCTGAGCCGGAGTCCAATCCAGAGCCGTAGCCCAAGCCAGAGCCGGATCCCAAGCCTCAGCCCAAGCCGGAACCAAGTCGAGGTTTGAATAATATCCCATGTTTCTGTCAGGTCAGTTATCTGACCGACAGTTTTCTACAGCTGTATTGCCACTAGACCAAGCCACAGCTAAAAGCCCTGAACAGCGCCCTCACCTTCATATCCTTAAGTTCTTTCTCTAGTCTAAGCCGTTCGGACGTTTCTCCTTCTAACATCTCAGATGCGTTGTTGGCCGTTGTGTGCTCTTCAGCAAGATCGGCGCTCATTTCAGCCATCTGCAAAAATTAACAGGAAAGATTTGAGATTAGGATTTTTCTGAATTAATTTGACGAGATTTTTGTATTTGTAAAACATGAATTTCAGGTGATGTATAAAAAAAAATAAAAATTACAAGGGAAACTAACTGGGAAATTGTGGAGTGAACAAAGAAAAAATGACTAGAGCGGGATTTGAACCCAAAACCTCCCGGTTTACATACCGGTGCTGTAGATACATGTAACTAGCCATAACTAGCCAGCCTTGTATCCCCTTCTGACTGATGCCCAAGAACAAAAATATTAACCAAAATACAAGGAGACTGTCAACATAGGGCTCTACTCACACAACGTTCCAGTCCCACAGAAAGTAAATTTGATCTTACCCACTCCTTTGAGTCTGAAGTGAAAATTTCATTCTATCAAAATCTGTCACTTTACATGTTCCTTCAAGAATGCATCAGATGTTTGATTCTACCAACAATGTTCCAAATAGACGGTTGATTGGGTTAAGTTTTCACAGCTCAACCACAACATTGAACAGGTTTGCCTTTACTATAAGAATGTTCCTAGCCCCATGAGCAGGAAGAGGGTCAGGTTGGAGGGGGGAGGAAGGAGGAAGGAGGAGGATGCTAATAAGGGTAAATATAGAATTATAGTGAGACACAAATATCCTGTATTCTTTATCAAGACCACAAGGGGGTTGGTAAATGCTGACAGGGTTTGCCCTTAACTTCTTCAGTGACTAGCCAGTGGGCCTGTTAGCTCGCCATTTCACTAGTCCACCAGCCTTTTCACTAGTCCAAATTTCAAATGAACTAGCAAGTCGGACCGTTTTGAACTTTTTTGTTGACTGGCCCTCAGGTGTATAAACTGGCATTTGGCCAGCAGACCACTGTTAAGATGAGAAGGCTGGCTAACACTTAAAAGAACACTAAAAGGATCAAGGTCAGGCATTTTCCATATTTTTTTTTAGAGATCCAACAATTACTTATGATAAGTAGGATTTGAAACTTTGCATGGTGGAAATACGATATGGAATGGTTTGCGGTAACACCATGTAATCTCTAATAAGTTGGGGTGGTTCTGAAAAGAACCGTTGGTTTCAACTCAATAGATAGTCATTACATGGTGTTACCGCAAACCTTTCCAACAATTACTTATGATGTTGTTCCTTTAATAGTTATTCAGTAACTTCTAGAGTAGGGCATTGTTAAACTCAATTCCTTATTACATGTACTCAACAATTGAGTTGATCATTAACTAATTATGCCAGACAATGATAATTTGGTGGGGAAATGCAACAGCCGATGACCGGAAGCGTATCAGCCGGATCGTTCGCACTGCAAGTAAGATCATAGGTTGCCAACTTCCATCACTTGATGAACTGTATCTCTCTCGAGTTGAAAAACCAGCCCTCTCTTTAGTAGATGACAAGTTTCACCCGGCACATTCCCTCTTTCAGCCCATGCGGTCTAAGAATCGATTCCGTTCAATTGAATGTGGATCCAACCGTACTTTGCAGAGTTTTTATCCCACAGCTGTTCATGTTCTAAATGACATGTTTTAATCATGAATGTCTATTTCTGATTTTAATTCTATCGTTTTTATCTTTTGTATTTCGCCTGTATATTGTAATACTTTTCAGAGTTGTTTTTATTATATTTCAATGCATTTTTGTATAAATGGTAAATTTTTAGTGTAATTTTTATACAACATATTTTTAGACACGCAAAACCAAAACGAATTTCACTGTACTAATATTTGTTTTTTACAAGTGACAATAAAACATTATTCTATTCTATTCTAACTAACAAAACATGTCAAATTCTCTAGCAAGGTCCAGGATACTGAATACAATTAAACAATGTGTGTATAAGCATAGAAGAGTTCAGCTACAGTTTTAAAACATTTTTTAAGGTATATTGCAAACGTCATTGCTTATTAAAAAATGTTTGTTTTTTGCCGGGTACTTTTGGCAGAAGAGTGTTTCACTGAAAGGCTTTTTCCAGGATAGATAAGAAATAAATAACTAAATAAAAAACCTTTATCTAAATATTTCAAACACTTACCCTGGACTCCATCTTGTCGCAGTTATGTTTCAAAATATTCCGTTCTTTATCCAACTTCTCGACTCGGGTTCTCAACTCAGTCAGTTCATGCTAAGGAAGGACAAAGTTAGATTAATAACTAAGGAAGGACAACATTAAATTAAAGGGTTTTGATACCTTTTGTAGATCAAGTTTTTGGCCATAACATAAACCCCCACTCACTGTGACATCAGATGTACAAGTAATAAAATTTATCTGTGGAAGTTTCAGCTGCATTAGTCGTCAAGTTTTGAGAAAAAAAAGTGAAAATCACAGAACAATGTTTTCAGGACAGTCATGCAAATCCGTTGAACATGCTAAAAGTGATTTTTGTGACAATCATTTTATTTAATTCTCAAAAACTACAGCATCTAAGCAAGTAATAATTTCAGGAAAGCTTTCTGCCATCATTATCTTTAACCCATGTAAATTAAATGTAAATCTGTTTGTGTTGTACAAAAAAGAACCCTAACCCTTTAACAAGAAAAGGACAAAGTTAAACCTTTAACAATTCTGCTGTTATTTTATGGGAAAAGGATATGTGTGTGAGACAAAGATGAAGAAATGTACATTAAATGTTGAATTAAGGAAGTCTACATCCAAAGTTTTGATAGTCTTGTTTGTATAAGCAATGTATAATGATATTCGGTTTGGGTCTATATTGCTGTAAAATAATAAACAAATATCTGGACGGGGAAATATCCACAAGTACCTAGGGGTAGGATTACAACCCATAACTGTTCTGAAACAGATATCATAAACACTTGATAAGTGATAACAAGTCAGCTCATAGCACTCCACAGTAATGCTAATGACATCACTTAAGAGAGTTTTTTCTGAATAATTGTTTTTCCTGGTTTTACAAAGGGTAACAACATTAGAAATCAGACTAAAGGAAGGCACACCATTTAGGGGCTGGGCCTAAATGAAATGAAGTAGGAAGAAGTCTGCCAATGACATCACTTTTTGCTCAAAATACCCAAATGTCAGACAAACTTTGCGCCACTCGCGCAATCACCGCATCAGTGCGCCATTCCGCAGTAGGACAAATGTAGAACAGTCACTGTCAGTACACACGAGTTAAGTTAACAAAAACCATATAATGTATAGACCAATCCGACAAAACAAAATTGGTAGCGCCCTCTATTGAAAATTACCAACTGCAATGTCTTTTTGTGCACAATCTAAGTATTGAAGACACTGCAGCAAATGGTGCGGTGCTCAACACTTGCACGCCCGGTGCGCGTCGGATTGGTCTATACACGAGTTCATTAGTTAAATTGACACTTGTTTGGGATACAGGTACAGAGCTTCTATTTTTAGAATTAGTGCACAATGCTACTGCAGTTTGCTTTTTTATTGGCTTGTACTAACTGACTAACTACATGTACACTGTACCATGACTACCAGATTCAAAATTAAGGTATTGAAACTATGTCAAACCCTCCCCCACCCACCCCTATCCCCCATGTTAGAATTGACTTACATCCTTCATTTTAAGTTCCTCTTCCGTTCTATGAACATCCAGCAATGGCATCACCTTGGTTACCAGTCGCCACCATGGCCAGTTCTTAACGGCCAAAAACTTGCGCACATTGCGCTGGATAGCGGTGATGGCTAGATGTTGGATCTGTAGAGGTGAGAAAAAATAATAACGATAATAATTTATTGTACATTTCGCCCATTCAATAAAATGTACACAAGCACATAACAAAATAATCAAGAAACAAATAAATAAACAACAGCAGCAAAAGGACAATGAGTAAAACAAACAGCAAAAATCACAAAAAAACCCAACAACAACTATGACCAATACCGAGACAAAATGGAATTACGGAAGTAGAGTACGGCAACTCTGAAGATAGATGAACAAATTTACAACAAAGCTTAAACTTACCTTTTAAAGGGAATGTACACATTATTTGGTAAATGTCAAAGACCAGTCTTCTCACTTGGTGTATCCCAACATAAGCATAAAATAACAAGCCTGTGAAAATTTGAGCTAAATTGGTCATCGAAGTTGCGATAAAATGATGAGAGCAAAAACACCCTTGATGACGAATTTGTGTGCTTTCAGATAGGAATAAAAGACTTCTGGCTAGAAGTCTTTTATTATTTTAGTGAGAAATTACCTCCTCCTCAAAATCTAAGCTACTTTAGAGGGAGCCGTTTCTCACAAGTTTCATACTATCAACAGCTCTCCAATGCTAGTTACCAAGTCAGTTTTTAAGTTAATATTTGTTTTGAGTAATTACCAAACGTGTACCTTCCCTTTAACTCATGGCAAACAAATGCAATCAATGTTCTCAATTCGCCAAGTTCTATTCACATCTTATCATAGCATTCATTCCCAACCAGCCAACAGAAAATATTACGAAAAGAGGCCAGACATGAAAAAATAGAATTAAAGCTGTTGCAAACAACTTACCAACCAAAAGGACCGATGGTATAAATGACAAAAATAGTTAATGGCCTGATGTTTCGACCCTAGCAGAGTCTTTCTTGAAGGTTAAAAGAGGACAGAGCATCACCATACAGATCAAAGCAAAGTGATCTAGCAGGAACCAGCTGGCGTTACTCGGCTTTCACCATTAATGACCCTGGTACTACCAAGTCCAAATGGAATCATAGAAAATGCAAACTGATCGCTTCTGGTTAACCACAAGAGAAGTAATAGCGCCCCAGAAATGGCATGCAATAACACTCAGTAATGGACTACCACTAGAAGGTTCACTGAGGCAGAAAAACCATGGTTGCTCAGGAGCATTTAGAGTTTATCAGTAATGGAGTGGGTTTCATAAACATCAGGCTGGTTTTGGCTCATGGCGCTGGGCGTCTGCTCATACAAGGAAATTGATCTGCAACCGTTTATTTAATATTCACGGTGGATTAAATGTTAGTTGGAATTACAGGATCATCAGAGTCCATGAAGTTGAAGCTCTGTCTCGTAGAAACTGAGAGTTAAGGATGCGTCTGATATCTCCTGAAGATTATCAAGGACCAGGGCCCAATTTTATGGAGCTGCTGCTAAGCAGAAAATGTTGATTAATAATTGTCTGCTAAGCAGAAATGAGCAGGAAACCAGTCACAAATTGTACATGTGACATGGTAGTTTTTCTGGTAACCTTATTCTGGTTAGCGACATTTTGTTGTGCTTAGGCTCTACTTTTTGTGCTAAAGCAGCTGGTCAGAAAAACGTTACCAACCAAACATACATAACCATGTCACATGTACAACATGTGACTGGTATCCCAATCATTTATGCTAAGCAAACAATTTTTAAGTAATATTTTCTGCTTGAGCAGCTCAATGAAACTGGGACCTGAACACCATTGTACATGTAGCTAGGATTAGAGACACTACTTCAAACCTTCTCAGACAATGTGACAGAGTTGACCGTCATTCAAGACTCCTGAGATGTATGCTGGGATGAACCAAAAGGCCGTTTAGATCCTTAGTAGAAGACAAATCCTTACTAGAGAAGTGGCGTGTCGTTGCCTAGGTAAAGACCATCAGACTCAATTTCTGGTGTTTCTGATCAGCAGAGTATGGGTTCGAGTTCAAGTCATGATACCTGTGTCCTTAAGCAAGACACTTAACCATGACGCTTTATCCTTCGTATGGGACATAAAACCATTGGTCCTATGTGTTGTGTAACCCAGTACACTTATTGAAAAGAGAAGGGGTCCGTCCCGGTGTTCCTGGTTTGATCAGCTGCATATTGTGCCACAGCACCTTGTAAACCATTACATGGTGCTATGTAAAAGGAGTAGGTCTCATAATTCAAACGTAGTCCCACATACCTTGAATGCTGAAGTGCCTTGAGTGTCAATGAGTGCTGCTATAAGAAGCCACTATTATTAGTCTTAAATCATGTACACATCAGTACACATTTATCTACCTTTGCAACACTGCCCTTGTACCAGTCATTGATACAAACAGGTGTTGTGTGGTTACTAATCAGTTTATGATCCATGACACAACATCTTGAGTAGGGCGTGTAATCCTTACATCCAGAAAAATGGAAATTCATTCAAGTCTTGTCCATCCAGGGTAAAACAACCATCACAACCAACATTGAATCTTGCAATCAGGAGATTTTGTACAGCAATCCGGGATAGTTTTAGAATTTGGAAGAAAAGTAAAAACAGACAGCCATAGTTTGTAATGATGTGACACAGACATTCAAAATGAGTGTCGGGAAAAAAAGCAACCAATCATGGAATGTATTTTTTTTTAATTGAAAATTTGCAGACATGTTGACTGTTTTTGTTTACAACATATGTTAACACGATTGAATATTTTGCTAACATCTGGCTGTCTCTATGCCAACCACTCTACCTGTCTATGCCAACCATTGCAGTTTGTTTAACAATACAAAGGTCTATAGCAATGTCCTGATCAGATGTGGCCATAAACAAAATCATCTCTGAAAACGAAATTAATAAATATCAGCGCGCATAATTTCCATTAGTAAAACTGGGACAGAATCCTAATAATGGTCAAATACACCACACACAATTGGTTGCCGTAGACATTATTACATCAGCCGACTGCGGCAGAGTCCCTGATATTAATTTGATTTCAGGCTCTTAGATGGATGTGATTTATCATAGTAACATCACAAATGAAAGGTATGAGTAATGAGGTTAATTGTATGCAAGATTCACAGACAATCCCATAAATGCTTGCCTGTGAGGCCGATACCAGACGACGCCAGGCTAGTGAGCAGACAGATTTGCTGGGATGCCATTTTAATATTATTATTTTATTTATTTATTCCTTATTGATGTTCATGCACTTTTGTATAATTCTTTTAATTGTGGTGTTCTCCTAGTTGGTATTTTCAAAACTGTTTTCATTATGGAGCTGCCCCTTTTTTGTAATTGCCCAATCTAGGATAAATAAAGTTTTTTTGAATTGAAACATTGACTTACTTATGCCTATGATACTTTTTCACAGGACTCAGGGAAAGTACTGAGTATACAGTGCTAACACACATTGGTGTATGGATAACAAAAAAATATATTCTTTATCCCCGATGCAAATTTAACATAAATTTTACCTTGAATTGTTTGAGTTTTCGTCGCTGTATGTATCCTCGACAGAAAGCCTGGAAATCAGTTATCGTCTTAGCCAACTGCTCATCTCGACGGTCCTCAAGCTTCACCAAGGCACCAGGTTTGAAGAAAATCTGAGGAAGACAACATTTTAATGACACCATGAGTAAAGGAAACTAAAAACCAGCTGCCACGTTTTGGTACATCATTAGTAGGATGTAGGAATGTAGTAGCAAAACACAGACCTTTGCAAAAAAATCTGAAGAAAAACAGAGATTTGAAGAACCTTCAAGAAGACAACATTTAATGACACCATGGGTAAGGGAAACTAAAGACCAGCTACGCTGTGCTGGTACATCATTAGTTAGATGTAGGAATGCGGTAGCAAAACACTGACCTTAAAGGAAAAATTGTACAATTTGGCAGTAGGGTTGGCGGAGTGGTATCTTTCCACGCCTTCCATCTCTAGGACCCCGGTTCAAATCACGCTGGGGGTACTATGTGGATTCCTACCTAAATTCGTGGTTTTTCCCTGAAATAATTCTCTGTTTTTTCCCCCCACATTTTAAAGAGTTTATCTTGCATCCAAACCATCTTCATAAAGCTACACAATCAGGACAATATCACGTTTGTTTGGCTAGCCTGCCAGACTACATTTTGTAGCTTAAAATTACTAGATCGAAAAAGAACTGTTAACTTTACGAGATGGTTTGCACCAGGCAGAACACAGATTGTGAAAACCCCCAAAAACACTGTCGCTAATTCTGATTACCACAATCAAAATGCTAATCTGGCTTAGCATCTGCAACATAAATCGACATCAAAATCAAACAAACATCCACAACTCCCCCCCACAAATATAAAAAATTAAATATTACACTTGAAACACTTTACCATCCAACATGACCACTTCACTATCCACTATCGGCGCCTTCCGATGACCCTCTCTCAACCCAAATAATGGCTACATATATATCTGTAATAATAACCAGCATTAGACACCACCAGGGGTAATCACCCCATAGCAGTAGCCAAGGCTCTCTTAAGTGTAGACTCAATAAGGTATTAAGCTGACAGCATCATGGCTTGTACACACCAATGCAATCATACACGCTCCATCTAATATTTACACATAATGCTTTGTTATGTAAATCGCTTGAGTGGCTATCCTCTAGTGATATTGACTGCACTGGATGTTCTTCAAGAGTTGTTTTTTTTTCAGGACAGTGGTTTTCAGGGAAAAGAAAGAATATTAATTCTGTAGATATCTAAAATATGTCTAAAGTAAGCTTTGATATGAAAACAAATTATTTTTCACAAATAGTTTTGAATCTGAGATAGGCTTCAGGTACACATGTATGAAGACATTCTCAGGCATCGTGAAAGCACACAATTCTATAAGCATCAATGGTGTTTTGTTTTTCTTTGACTATTTTCTTGCAACTTCGATGAACAGTTGAGCTACATGTAAAGTTTTGAGAATACTTGGTTTTTCAAGTTTTGATGATACTTGGTTTTGACAATTAATAAAAGTATGCCTTTAAAGTACATGAAGTAACTATCAAACTTGCAAGTACAACCACATGTAAATCTCCTTTTGGAGGAGTGTTAGCTCTGAAAATAGCCAGTGATGATGGTCTCGATATTTCAAACCGTGTACTCACTCCTCTTCAGTGTTACAGTGTACTTTGTAAATTAGTTTACAGTAACTGCATCCAACCTCTGCTCAATACCTACATATGATGGTTTTTATTTCTCAAACTCTTATCATCTGTAATGCGATTCTTTAATTGCAGGTTACGATTGACCACAGCCATAGTCCCAGGAAAATAATCAAGATATCTGGTATCAGAAACCAAATAAACTTTGGGTTCACTTTAAACCTTATCAAGCTTCCATGGTTACCTAGCAACCAATCTCTGACATAGGCTGATCTGGTAACCAGACTCTGATCAGTCCACTCTATATAGGTTACTGTGGTAAAGTAGCCAGGCTACGGATGGTTGCTGGCTGCGGTAAGAGACACTTGTGTGTATACACTGGTAAGGCCTGCCGACATATTCATTATTTTGTGTGTGTCAATAGAGTGTGAATTAACTAGCCATGCACAGTCCCAGCATGCCCATAAATTAAAATGTTTTTGTTGTTGTGGCAAAGCCCCCAAATGCTTATAAATGCTAGTAAATTATACACTGGTTACAACCAATTTATTGTAGGTGTTCAATAAAATGTCTACAAATTGTAAACATTTTATTGTATACATAAAAAATGAAGACAAAAATGTAACCACTAAAGGAAAAAAATAATAACTTTCAGTATTCCACTAAAATACACCAATATGTGTGACCACATTGACAGTTTATTTATGCAAATATATTCATAAAATCTAGTATATGTAAATGAACCCACCTGCTCCTTGCATTGCTGTTCATAACGTGCAACCCTCAGCTGTACGTCCGCTCTGCTCAATACCACAGCAAATACTGACATCGTCTCAATCCAATTACCCCTCTCAAACCCACCGAGCCAGATCAATGCTTAAAGACTTCCCCCGATAACAATGCTCCTCATGAATTATTTATGAGGCATGTTGTGACTCTGTCATTGGAGATGGTGGTACTGACAATGGTTCTCATGAATATTAATGAGGCATGTTTGACCCTGTCACTGGAGTTGGTGGTACCAAAAATAGTTCTCATGAATAAACATGAGGCATGTTTGACCCTGTCATTGGAGATGGATTGGTGGTACTCAAACTAATCAATACGACTGTTTGTACACAGTGCTCAACAAGGCTCTGCCTCTTGACTGGAGAATGATAATCAATATCTCAAAAGCTTCATCTGGTGGAACACCTCATGAATAAACATGAGTCACGATAACTCACTACTCCATGGACATTCTTGTAAGTACTTGGCAAGTAGACACACACTATGGTCTTACCGCAAACCAAATATACGTATATTGAAACCTCACCATGCGAAGTGTCACTTAGATCTCTTGAATAAATTAAGGCTAATTGATATCCACAATGAATGCATGAAACACCTGCTCAAATCCTCAAGTTGTGTTCATCACACATCGCGTAGTGAATAATGCAATACCTCTACATAATGTCTTTCTCCAGGTCAGATCATGTAGTCATTAATTTCTCTCAATGTGGCACTCCTGCTCAACTGGTCATGAAATGGAACACTTCCAGGGTCTGTGGTCAGCCAGCCAATAAATTTATTTACTGATTTATAAGTAATTCATTTGTTAAGACAGATAAACAGAGAAATGTCTGTAAAGTAAGACGTAAGAGAAGTTTTTTTCAGAAGTTAAGAACATGTTTAAAGAGAAGAGCATGTAGATTCACATTCAACCCAATAGTTCTCATATAAAATAACATGAGGCAATACATGAACTTGTAGAAAAAAATCTTGAGAAAATAAAACTATCCTCTAGCAGCACCCAAAGCAACTGACATCAATCAGTTCCCAGAATCAATCATTCAGTTGATAATGGTTAGATAAATAGGGACCAGTCTATTTCAATTGCAGCTTCAGTCTCAAAGTGCACCTGTATCGAAGCGCACAACTTAACACTACATGGATTAGTGATGTTGAGCACATGTGACAGCTAGAATCCAAGATCACCAAATCACTACGGGTGAAAAGTCCATTAAAACCACTGTTGTCTCTCTGTCACACCCAATCTGTGTTGATTAAAACATCATCCTAGCTTCTCAGGTTACTTATAACGTGTCGACCTATAAATCTGACCCCGCGAACCTCAAGATGCTACAGGAGTGACTTTGAAGAAACCAACAGAGGAGATGTACATAACGAGATCCCAAGCCTCATCTCCCTAAGGGGAGCTTGCCGAGTGATTGGTTGCTGGGCTCGCTGAAGGTGAAGAGATTCTGAGATCAAGGACGACCCTGGGTGGACATCCAATGTCTTTTAAGACACTGAGGATGCAGAGCTTATTAGCATCACTCACAGAGAGCAAGCAAGAGACCAACGCTGTCACTTAACCTTAAGTGGCAAACACTGCATCATAACACACACTCAAGTAAACGTATCCCACTGTAAAAGTAGGCTTATATGAAAATGACGTGCTTTCCTCTGCAGCCAAAACAACTACATCACTTTCTTGGTGTTATCATCTTTAAGCAGCTGAAACCACACTGTAGATGAGGGAGACAGGATACATATTTTCAGACGGTGTCGGACTGGTTCTGGTTGGAACACACATCTGGATGAGATGCCAACTAGAACTTGTACATTTCTTTTGTAAATTTTCTTAATCTAGTTTAAGAAACTGGTCTAGAATTGCAAAGGTCGTGGGTTCGAATCCCAACCGAGTTTGATTCAGGTCTGTCTTCTTGAAGTAACAAATAAATATAGAAATAAAACTGAAGTGAAATGATCACTAATTGAAAATCACGATGACATTTGAAGAGTAAGGTTTCTCAGTCTCAATGAACAACCATAACCACGCTTAAGTCAGGTAAAAGTCATACGAATGTGAATTTGTACTTTGTACACTGTCAAGAAATGTCAAGAAATGCAGTCTCTTGCCGTGATGCTTCAAATTGATAACAAGACCTTAATTCAATGAGCTCTCAATGCTGTGAAGTTTGAACGAACGCTTATAAATCGACTCCTGTAGACACCCCGATTGCGATTGTTGGTCTCATCATAAAAAATTATTCCATTTTGACAAATGTTTTCTGATAACAATAAGCGTCTGGTGGATGTGTGTGCTACATGTAGATGCGTAAATTTCTGCGATGTACAAAATATTCTCGTTCACTGCTCTTCACTCTTGGCTCAAGGTGGTGTCTCACATTACAAACAGTTTCCACACAATGTTGTCAAACATGTGTAACAGTTTGCGCACAACTCAATTACGTGCAAAGGCGAACACCAGAGTGAATACATACAGCAAATCCATCAGCTTTACAGACAGGGTTGATACTGTATGAAAAAGTCTGTACATGTACATCACTTTCATTCAGATGATTTGAAGGTTTGGTCACAACAACGGCCAGTCTTTCGTCTCAGTGATAGCAGTTCAACCTCTTTCAAGAAAAGCTGAAGGTACATCTAGACTGATAAAAAACCCTGATAAATCGCATACCAGGCTCAATGTCTACACATTCCTTCCAGTGAACTAGCACAGATGTTTGACATAAAGGTAAACAATGACGACTATATAGTGATAGCAACCTGCACTATCACTGCTCAGATCGTACAGATCTATTCCAGTCAAAGAATGGTATAAAATACATCAGATAAACACTCTGACAGAAGTCTGTACTGAACCACTTGGGCGATCAGTTTGATGTGCTACTTTGAGGTTATTTCTCCATTAAACTTGTGATACAATCACTAGCTGCGTGCATCCTCCGACCATTTCTTGCTCCGCTGATTCTGTCAACCGTGATCACCAAAACCATCAATTTTTAGCCAGTTGATACGACCCAATGTCAACAAACGATGTGATATTTCAATTACTCTCGAGCAGGATCCATGGCTGTTATCATTAGATTTCCCACAAAGTAGTTTCCAATCTTGCAGTACACTGACTTCAACATTTCAGTGTCTTGTACACGACAATCTTACCGGATACTCCGACTTCAGAATTTCAATGACCGTACACGACCCATGACTGATCCATTGACACTAGATCATAATAACAAACTATACAGCACGGATGCTGTACATAAAACATCTGCAGACAGACTATTGCCGAATGGTTATCTCAGCTGTGATACTCACAAAAGGGATTTCTTATCGGGATGAGGGAGGAAACGGTTACCATGACAACAGGGCATTTTAATTATATATGCTACATGTTGGGGGCTTTTATGTATGTGTGTATATGGTTTACTATTTTTTTCAAGGCATTGCTAAATAATAGACAATAAATCATAGTTATTATTGAGACAAGCAAGGTCAAAAGACAATGGTTGAAAAACAATTGGTGAAAAAAATAATAACAAAATTGCACCTAATGTATACACCACTTTCCAATAAACTAATGCACTTAACCAATCAATCAACATACATTTATTGCAATGGCAATACAAAACAGTTTCCTTTCAGTGGAAGTGGTGATGAAAAATAGACTCTTAAACTTCTGCAAAAATAAGTTTGCTAATAAATTTTACCTCGGATAGAAATACCCATCAAAAAGTTCCTCTTCTCAGATTTGATTATTGTTATATGACTTGACTTGCATTGTAAACATAGGCTTTGAAAATAATAGGGCTGTCTGCACAAAAGTTGTAAAGTTCTAGAAATTATCTCTCAATAAACAACAGTTAAAATGTCAAAGTTGTCCAACCTCATAAAAAGAAAACACTAAAATAAAAAGTACACTTCACAATGCAATGTTGCAACAATGCATACAATACACTAGTGAATGACAAAGGAAACAAAAACACATCTCAGTTGCTGTGGTTTTAACAGAATAAACAAGCTCAGAAAACACTGTCAATTTTTTGTTTTCTTTATGGTTTTGAAGCCAAGGATTCTGAAAATAGCAAAATCCGAGCTGATCATAATATTAGCCAAGAACCCAATGAAGAGAAGACAATCCAAATAATGTCCCTGGCAATCCAAATAATGTCCCTGGCAAGTTCTGAACCGGGGTCCTAAAGGAGGAACACGAGGAAAGACATCACAATGCCAGCCAGACAGTCTCCTTAAAGACACTGGATGTCAAAATGCATCTTATGGTATCTACAAAATTGGAAGATTGCGCCGTTATCTTGACCAGAACTCCACCGAACGCCTTGTCCATCTTCACAGCTGGATTAATGTAACAGTCTCCTTTACGGTTTACCGGTGACATCCACAATTCCCCTCCAACACATCCAAAACAGTGCAGCACGTCTAATTGTCCGAGCAAAACTCCAAGAACACATCACACCAGTCCTCCAATCCCTTCACTGGCTTCCCATTAACAAGCGAATCAAATTCAAAGTCACTGCTTGTTTTCAAAGTCAGAAATGGTCTTGCTCTTACTTATCTTCAGAACCTTATTTATACCAAAGCCCACAGTTCACGCAACCTTCGTTCCTCTTCTACTTCCCTTTTGTGATTGTCTCCTCCACCCCGCACCTACACTCGATATGGCCAACGAGCCTTCACAGTCAACGCACCTACATTATGGAACAATCTACCTCTTCACATCGTTCAGGCTTCATCTCTTGAATCCTTCAAAACCATGTTAAAGACTCATTTACTTCTATGCTAAGCTTTAATAGTTATTACAATTTGTGTTTATTCGTAGTTATTATACAGCGCACTGTAACTTTTGTAAAAGGCGCTCTATAAATGCTATTTATTATTATTCTTTTTTTATTATTGGTAATTATCAAAGACCAGTCTTCACACTTGCTGTATCTCAACATGTGCATAAAATAACAAACCTGTGAAAATTTGAGCTAAATCGGTCATCAAATTTTCGAGATAATAATGAAAGAAAAAACACCCTTGCCACACGAAGTTGTGTGCTTTCAGATGCTTGATTTCGAGACCTCAAAATCTAAGTCTGAGGTCTCGAAATCAAACTTGTGGAAAATTACTTCTTTCTCGAAAACTACATTACTTCAGAAGGAGCTGCTTCTCACAATGTTTTATACTATCAACCTCTCCCCATTCCTTGTAACCAAGTAGGTTTTATGCTAATAACTATTTTGAGTAATTACCAATAGTGTCCACTGCCTTTAAAAATAGAAACAACTTTGGGTTGAACAAAGAAAAATTTGAACCTACGACCTCCAGATTAACGAGCGGCAGCTGAGAGGTATTCCCCTCCCCCTGAGATTCTGTCCCCCTGTACAGCTAATTATCGAGAAATTTTGACTTCCAATTCCGACTCCACTCCCTTAGATCGATGTCAACTTAACTAAAGGGGGAACAAGCACTGATGAGACAAAAAATCCCCTGTGACACCAGGGGCCAATTTCATAGAGCGGCTTAAGCAAAAAATTTGCTTTTAAGCACGAAAATAGCTCGCTTATTTTACACATGTTACTGGACAAAATTTCATGCCACATACATTGCTTGTGACTGTTTTTTAGCCATTGTTTACTTAGCATAACAATGGAGTGGAGTCTTGGCCGGTAATCTGATTTTACTAAGCAAGGTTTTTTTTCGCTTAAGCAAAATTTTGTGCTTAAGCAGCTCTATGAAATTGGGCCCTGCACTCTACCAACCCTTGTGGTTAGTAACTCAGAGTAGAAAATACTCCTCGACTTAGTGTTTTACCTCATCATAAACAAAGAATGGCATGAAAAACTAGTTGTTACCTCACATGTCATTGCCATATAGTGGTTTGGGTGGAACAGAATCAAAAACAAACATTAAAAGTTGAACGTGAAGTCTGCACATACTTGTGGCTATCCAGATTCGGAATAAACAACAATTAAATGCCAAATGTTTGACGCCGAAAAAGTAACAAGTACACTTGGACAGGCAACCAAGCAAAGTTCAGATAAACAATACTGCATTATTGAAATAAACAAAGTTGTGCAAATACAGTCAAGAACAGCTTCAATTCTTCCCAAGCCAAACAGGCTTCACTCCAACACTACTTTATGCTATAAAGCATCATCAGCATTCTCCAGAAGATGAGTAGAGCATAGTTTTTGGAACGTCAAGTTCCCACCAACTCTTTTCAGAGTTAACGCACCTCCCAAAGGACATTTACACATGGGTGTAACAGCAAGTTTACAAGTTATTACTACTTGTAAACATTATTAAGATTAAAGAGTTTCAACACTTTTTTTTCAAAAACCCACAGATGCAAAGACTAGAATATTAAAAAAGACATGTTCTGTGTGTACCTGCAATCCAAACCTCTCAACATATAGATCCTCAAATAAACAAAAAGACTGACTCTGCACATTGAGGCTTTCACGTTGATTAACCCACACCTGTGACGTCATGCTATTGTTAAATCGCTCCATTATTTTGCACGAATGGCGCGATGGGTACATCTATTCACCCATTGTGCATAAAAGAGTTAGGGAATAAAGTAAATGAAGTCAATGACGCCATGGACCATATATTATTTTGTTTTTAATGGTTAACACAGGTTAATAGAGCTACACATGTATTGCAAAATGATCGTTAACACTTTTCACAAGTGAACAGCTATATTATTAAATTATTATTTAGCTGAGATGTTAAAAAATAATAATAGAACTACAACAGTAATTTAGGCAGGTCTTAAAGTCAGATAAATCAATTTCATTTTAACCAGTATTTTGGTTTTTTGTTTTTATTAATTCAAAATGCTTAATTTATCATACACAAACATGGTAAGTGAGTAAAGTCCCTAAAATTTAAGATTGCAAAGATACTTTTTTCAATATCATCATAAAATAACAGGAATTCAACTGAAATTGTTGATCATAAAGGTAGCTTAAATTTGTTTACTAAAAACAAATCTGAAACTACAGGCTTGTACGCGGGTAGGTCACTTCTTTTATCTTCACCTTTTGGGTTTTTTGTAGACCGAGAAAGTCGGCTACAACATCATCTGATAATCTGTTTCTATCACTAACTTGTATAAATTTACTTAAAGTCAAGAAACAAAATCACTTATCTGCTGCCACTTTCGCTCCCGATCTATGATGCCACTATCGAAGGAACGAGCATATTTCCTAAATGTTGGTCTTCATCCATTGTTCACACACCACCAGTGGTGTTCACTGGAGTGAACAAGCTTACGTAATACATACAAACAATTGACTTAAAAATTAAACAATATCGCGCAATTCGTGCGAAATAATGGAGCGATTTTAACAATAGCATGACGTCACAGGTGTGGGTTAAGTCGCATAATGCCCTCGGTGAACGCGCCATTCGTGGGTACAAATGGCCCTCGGGCTTCGCCCTCGGGCCATTCCTACCCATGAATGGCGCGCACCTTGGGCATTATCCTATACAGATCTAAGAGTTTGAACACTTCCCTTGCATTCCATTCATGCAGTTTCATAGTCTGTGGAAAATGAAGGAAAGGTAGCAGAATACAACCAATAGACCCTTCCCATGAAATATGTAAATTGCACAAAGCGTGCGCACTAACATTTTGTTTGGCAAAATGAGTGAACATCGCGCCTTTTTTGTACACGGCTAACAGCTGCGTGACGCATCTATGCGATTGCGCGTCTGCTTAGTGCACAACTCTATGGCGCTTGCCTACCAATGGGGTATGTACGCATGCGTGGATGTAGTTGGCATATTTCATAGGAAGGGTCCATTACAGACTAGAGAATATTAAGAGAATGATATCTTACCTGACTGAGACCAAGCCTGTACATTGGTGCATCCAGATCAGAGTGTTTCAACACGTTCTCCACGGCCTACAAAATCAATAAATAAAGCTTCAATTTATAATGATAATAATAACTTATTTAGCTTCCACCCATGAAACATGCTCCTGTGCGCTTAACAACAATCCATACAGTTTTAAAATTGTAGAGAAAATACCGTGAGGTGCCAAATTAGTTATTTCAAAATATAATAAAAAAAGTTACAAATTGTGCAAATTTTTTTCAAAGTTATTGATATTAGGAATTTAATGTGTCAAGAAATGGTGGCAAAAGTGATATTAACTGATTGTTGCGTTGAGATAAATACAACATTTAATAACTACATATTACCTTTAATAATTATTTAATATGATTTGGTAAGTCGTTTCATAATAAAGGGGCCGCAGAAGTTCTTTAACCTCATGATGTTTTGGCCAGGGGTTTCCTTAAAAGATGTTTGGTATTTGAGCGCATAGACTGGGGGTTGGAAAGATGTGGTTGGAGTCCATCTGAAAGATATGGTTTGATGAGCGATATGACATACACAAAGATCTTTAAGATGATTCTGTCCTTAACGGATAGCCAATGTAAATCTTGTATGATGGCTGTGATTTGTGCTCAAGTGTTGGGTTGGGTTTCAACTTACATAAGCGGCAATTTGTTTTGAAGACGAGACAAGCAATTAATTTAATTATTAGACAGACCATATAGAAGAGAGTTCCCCATGTTAAGTCAGAGAGGCGTGAACAAGTTGCTTGGTAGCATCTTGATTTAAGCCCAGTTCATTCTTCCTGCGAATGCGAACACGATACAAATTTTGGCATCACATGGCTATTTAGTCGATGCACTTTGACGTCAAAATTCGTATCCCATTCGCAGGAAGTATGAGCCATGCTTAACGTGTGAGTAGTTTCTGATGAGACCAAGGTTGAGTATGTGGAGTGACCTTAGGTGTTTTAATTTTTGTGTTGGATTGTTAAACATGCAGATGATTTGTCACTGACAGGGCGGGTTTTAAATTATAATCATAATAATTTGAGAGGCTATACAGCTAAGAGCTGAATTGCGAAGGACGCAGCTACAATTTGTCCAAGAAGCAGGCAAGCAAGGGCGCCCGTTGGCAGGCCAGCAGCATCAACCCACTATGACCACAGAGCATCGGCCAGAGATTGAAAGTGTTTGATTTTTCCATAGGGAGGAAAACCGGATGTCTGGAAAACCCTCGTGGCACAGCAGAGAACTCAACTTACATATGGCCCTGGCCGGGTATCGAACCAGGGTCACCTTGGTGAGAGGCGATTGCTTTACGCACAAGCCAACCATGCCCCAAATTATGATAAGCATGCATATATATATGAATGAAGCTGCTCGCTTTGGAAATTGGTGTGAAGACAACCACTTAATGTGCATTTGGTTTGCGATAACACCATGCGTATATTTACTTGCTGGGTAAATTATGTTCTTTTAAGAACCTTTTTTTTTTCTCCAGAATTTGGGAGACTACTCTAAAGGACGAGTAACACTGCAGTGATAACGAAAAACGATAACGATCAAGACGCAAAGAGAATGCATTGTATTGGTTGAATTGCTCCACGCAGAATGCGCACACCCTCATTCAACCAATGGAATGCGTTCTCTTTGCGTTGTTATCGCTATCGTTCTCGTTATCGCTGCAGTGGGACCGGGCCTTTAGAAATAGCAAGCCAAGTTCTTAAAATAACATAATCTACCCAGCAAGAAGATATACACATGGTGTTACCACAAATATACATTGATACCTCACCATGCAGTGGCCCAAATTTTATAGGCAACAATTTAGTGCTCACTGTTCATACAATAAAAAGAGATAACTTTTTTAATTTCCAGAAAGATTACAAATGTAGAGATGTTGAGATTGTGACTGAGTACAAGTACCTTTGCACGTTTATTGACGCCAACCTAAATCAAAACAAAACACATACAAGATTTATAACAAAGCTAACCAAAGGCTTTCTATGTATATACATGTAGACCCTATTGAATAACCCCTTTTTGCAAACCGTATGCGCGTCCAAACGTGTACATCATCGAAGCACGCAGGACGCAACATTCCCGGTTTGATTTCTACGGCACATGCACGCACACATGCACTCTCACACACAGACGCCATCTTGTAGGTCAGATATTTCAGCCGCGTGACGTCATATTCAATTCGGTCTATTATGGATTTGAACCAATGACCTCAAAATTGATGTACCAGAGCCCAATCAATTGAGCTACATGTACCTACAGTATCACTATGTTGGTGGTCTCCGTTAAGCCACTGGTCTGCTGGTCCCATGTGTTGTGTAACGCATACATGTAAAAGAACCCAGATCACTTTTCGAAAAGAGAAGGGGTTCGCCCCGTTGTTCCTGGCTGTGGCTGCTCTATGCGCCGCAGCACCATCAAAACCCTTAAAAGGTGCTAACTTATAGGGTCTCTGAATTCATCACTGCAATAACCTTTTTGAAAGTTTTTACATGTACATGTATACTCAGTGGCTTGAGTACCTTGTTTGGTAGATACATGCGCTATATAAGTCAGTAACTGTAATTAATGAAATGCTAACTGCAACTTACCTTCCTCTCATCTAGTTGTGGTTCGGTCGTCCTGGCAGAGGCAGGAACCAATAAATCAAACCTCCGACTAAACTCAGTAAATAACATACTCTCAGGAAAACCTGAAAACAAAAACAAAGTTTGGGCGAATAAATTATTTTTTAGCTTTGATTTAATTAAAGACACTGGACACTATTGGTAATTGTCAAAGACCAGTCTTCTCACTTGGTGTATCTCAACATATGCACAAAATAACAAACCTGTGAAAATTTGAGCTCAATTGGTCGTCGAAGTTGCAAGATAATAATGAAAGAACAAAACACCTTTGTCACACGAAGTTGTGTGCTTTCAGATGCTTGATTTCGAGACCTAAAATTTCCACAGGTTTGTTAGTTTATGCATATGTTGAGATCAGCAAGTGATAAGACTGGTAGTTGACAATTACCAATAGTGTCCAGTGTCTTTAAACCAAAGTGTTTCACAAATCATACCTTAACATTAACCAGTGAAAGTCAGTCTGAAAAAGTGCCTGTAAACCAGTTTAATGTTATTAGGTTTGTCACTCCATGTTAGCTGGCAATATTAAAGGCAGTGGACACTATTGGTAATTACTCAAAATAATTATCATCATAAAACCTTACTTGAGTACGAGTAATGGGGAGAGGTTGATGGTATAAAACATTGTGAGAAACAGCTCCCTCTGAAGTGACGTAGTTTTCGAGAAAGAAGTAATTTTCCACGAATTTGATTTCGAGACCTCAAGTTTAGAATTTGAGGTCTCGAAATCAAGCATCAGAAAGCACACAACTTCGTGACACAAGGGTTTTTTTCTTCTTTCATTATTATCTCGCAAATTCGACGACCGATTGAGCTCAAATTTTTACAGGTTTGTTATTTTATGCATATGTTGAGATACACCAACTGTGAAGACTAGTCTTTGACAATTACCAATAGTGTCCACTGCCTTTAAATAAATTGTTAAACAGTTTCCCCAAAGGTGACAGCAAGGACGTGAACACAGGGGGTTTCAGAAAAAACTCACCATATTTGTGTAATTTGGTTGATTCTAGAATCTCCAATGATCTGATTTGGTTCCTGAGGAGTGGGACGTTGATGAGCCCGTCTGAAGTCAGGGTTGGAGACGTTGGGGACTTGGATGTAAGGTTCTTCAGCTCACAGAGTCCGGCATCTACTTGGGGTAAGAGACAATGGACGAAGTGGAGATGTGTACGACGCAGCGAGTCTACGATACCGTCCTGTTCAATGACAACAACAATTTTATTTTTTAGACATAATTTTTTTTTGTCCAGGCTTTAAAGGATTTGGGTACTTTTTGTAACACAAAGTCACAGATTTACATTAAACTTACACCGATTGAAGATAATGATAGTGAAAAGCGTTCCTTAAAATATTAGTTGCTAAGATGCTGTATGTTTTGAGAGATGAGTAAAACAATGTCATGATAATACGTTTTATAAGCTAAAATAATTTTCGTCTCATGATCACTGAGACGAAAATTATTTTCATGACATTGTTTTACTCATTTCTCAAAAAACTACAGCACCTCAGTAGGTAATATTTTCAGGCAAGCTTTCTACCATCAATATCTTCAAACTGTGTAAGTTTAATGTAAATCTGTGGACATTGTCTTTTTTTTGTCCCATAAAAAGTACCCAGACCCTTTGACCACCTCTCTCTAAAAATAATAACAGGATGCCCCTCTTGTGGGGTGTTTCTTTGTCTCAATTTGATAGGCCTGAGAACATAGTTTACACTTGAAACATACAAATAGTTAGGGCTAGCTTTACACAGCCTCTGGCTCAGACAATAAATTCCTTGGACAATATTTATAAATAAATTAAAAAAATAAAAAAAATTAAAAAGGTATACATACTGAAATAGTGCAAACAAATACAAATTTAATGTGTGGATAGCACAAATAATATTTTTGTTAAAGATCACCGACTTCAATAAAATGAACAAGAGCACATCTTGCCGACAGCCACAAACTCACCACTTGGAATTTGACTTGAAGACAGACTGACTTCCTCTTGATGGCCGCAGTACCGCTGGACCATGCTCTCCTGATGCTTGATGCGCGACGTAGAGACGAACTACCCTCTATGCCAGCCACTGACCCCACCATGGTACTGGGCAACGACCCAGCCAAACTCACAAATAAACTGCTGATGTAGGTCCTGCAGGGTAAGACAATTTATTCAGGTTTTCAAGTTTATTTGTTTCACAGTTTTAGACAAAAGAAAGTTAATCTTAAAAAGTAACATTTGTAAACGAACTTATTGAGATGACAATAAAGTAGGTGTGTTACTGCGACGGGATCCATTGAGAAACAAATGGTCTACAATGGTCGACAATGGTCCGTATAATAATAGTCCATGAGCCAGGGGATGCAAATTTCACACATGCATTTTTTAACAAAAGGTAACTTTTACCAACATGACTTCACTGAAGTAGGATTTGAAACTTTGCATGATGGAAATACGATATAGTAAGGTTTGCGGTAACACCATGACTTCACTTCATGCAAAACTCTGTTACATGTAGGTTGCTTAAAATTCTTGCTTGCACACCCCCTTGTATCTTTTGTAAGTTTACATGTATGTGCCTTTTTTAACTAAACTAGGAAAAAAATATGTTTAGGTTGAAAATAACTCTGCTAGGGTCAATAATGACTCGCTAGGGTTGCTAAAAACTCTGTTAGGGTCGGTAACAACTCTGCTAGAGTCAACAAAAACGCTGCTCTAGAGGGTCAATAAAGACTTGCTATAAATAATAAAAACTCATCTAGTTGATAAAAAACTATGCTAGGGTCAATAGGTGGAATAGTGAAAATTATTTTTGCACTTTTAGAGACTACTTACTTTTGTGACTCTTGGAGTATAACGATAGCCATTCTGACCACCGGGTGTTCCCTGGATGCCTTGAGCCAGCCGGTCGAGTTATACTGGATTGGCGTCGTCTGCTGGAAATGATTCAGGATGAAGTTGTTCTTCTCTCTGCAACCTCGTAGTAAACCATCCTCTGCAAGGGAAGGAAATGTCACAAGATGACTTGGATGTAATAATAATAGTATCAGAGTTACATTATGTAACTACCAAAATGGTGCTCACAACACTGAAACAAAGAAAAACATTTTAAGACAAGGTGCTGCGACACACTGAGCTGGCACAGCTGGAAACACAGGGGCAAACCCCTTCTCTTAGGAATAAGAGTAAGTGAGTTCCTTTTACATACATAACACAACACATGGAAACTACAGCTTTAACTCCCATCAGAAGGACGAAGCACCAATGGTCTTGCTTAAAGGCAGTGGACACTATTAGTAATTAGTCCAAATAATTGTTAGCATAAAACCTTACTTGGTAACGAGTAATTGGGAGAGGTTGGTAGTATATAACATTGTGAGGAACGGCTCCTTCTAAAGTGGAGTAGTTTTCGAGAAACAAGTAATTTTCCACAAATTTGATTTCGAGACCTCAAGTTTCGAATTTGAGGTCCAGAAATCAAGCATCTGAAAGCACACAACTTCGTGCGACAAGGTTTTTTTTTTCGTTCATAGTTTTCTCGCAGCTCTGACGACCAATCGAGCTCAAATTTTCACAGGTGTGTTATTTTATGCATATGTTGAGATACACCGAGACTGGTCTTTGACAATTACCAATAGTGTCCAGTGGCTTTAACAGACACAAGTGTAAAGACCAGGACTCAAACACCAGAGCTTGAGTCCAGTGCACTAGACCAATCAGGCATGACAACCTGTTAAGTATTGGTTGAATAATCAAACCATCACTCACTTGTCTCCCAAACTCACCCTAGAAAAATCAAATCAAATTTATAATAGTAGAAATTGTCCCAGGGGTCGATTTCACAAAGCAATAAAATTCATCGCAAGACAAATTTTCAGTATCACCATAGTGACATCACACTTTACTAAGCAACTGTGATTGATTTACAGTTACGGTCAATTTTAGATCTTTGTGAAATCGGCCCCTGGACACTCGTTATTTTGACGACAGGTATGCATTCAAGCTAGTAAGATTTTCATATAACCTTGAACAATCGATAAGAATGTGTTTCTTTGGAAACAGACTTACTCTTTGTGGCCTGTTCACCGTAGTGGACGTAAATCCTTTCCATGAAGCTATCATCGTTGGCTCCAGGGAAGATTGATTCCTCATCCAGTAACCATAGCAACCCTTTCTGATCTACATCACGAAGGTCCATGTTAGAAGTCCGCATCTACATGGCAAAATAAACACAAGTCAAAGACAGAGACCCTTTATTGTCATTCATAATTACCATTTCGGTAGAAATTAGAAGAAAACAATTTGGGCGAGGCACTTAACCATGTTAACCATCGTTGCTTTTCTAAAAAGTTGGGTAGGTAGTGCATTCTGCTCTACCAGCCAGGCTCCTAGTGGATGATACATCATGCCTACGTCCTTAAGGACTGTGAATGGGGTAACCCTGTTTCTGCCCTAGGAGTAGGTGGCAAAGCGCCCCTGGTGGCAGTTGATTTGGGTTGATAGCCCAAATCAGTTACGTGTAGACCTCACCTTAAAGAAGCAGTCCAGCCTTGTGAGCTGGGCGTAACCTCATAAACAAAATTTATACACAAAACTGTGATTCAGGTGAAAGAACCAAACAACAGAAAGTAAGAGAATCTTACCATCCCTTGCTGCTTGTCCATGAGACGAACCATCCTGTCTGGTGTAGACTCTGCCTGCTCAAACTCACAATCAATATTCTCCTGCAAACCAAAATATCAATTATTATTATTAATAATTATAATAGAGGCTTCTTATACAGCACTCAAAACTGTCACTCAGTGACGCTCAATGAGCTTCATTAATATCACTCTTGGTCACTGAGTTTTTTATTTCATTCCTCAAAGGCACTGGACACTGCTGGTAATTATTCAACAAAATTTTCACCATAAAACTTACATGTACTAAGCGTCCTCGCCCCAAGCTTTTTCTTTCTTTTTTTAACAAATTACTTGTATTAAACTAAAATTGTAATTGTAACAAATTGCTAAGGGTGTTTAAGGCTACAAGTGTGATTTTTTGTTTCATTAATTTTGTATTTAATTAAAATTCATAAAGAAGACTTTTTTTCACAGAAAAAAGTAGTCTTTACTCAAGTAGTTTTCTCATTTTCAGTACAATCAAGATTTGCATAGTCTATTCTACAAGCCAAGATGAAAGTGGAAGATGCAAGTGTTGTGGTCGAGCGGTTAAGACTAGCGGTTAAGACCACCGAATTCAAACTCTGGTGTTTCTGATCAGCAGAGTGTGGGTTCGGATCCCCAGCCGTGACACTTGTGTCCTTAAGCAAGACACTTATTCATTGCTTCGTCCTTCGGATGGGGCGTATAGCCGTTGGTCCCATGTGTTGTGTAATGCATGTAAAAGAACCCAGTACACTTATCGAAAAGAAAAGGGGTTCGCCCCAGTGTTCCTGGCTGTGGCTGCTTTATGCCCCATAGCACCCTGTAAACCCTTATAATGTGCTAAATAACAGGGTCTCAGAATTGAATTCATCACTGCAATAACCTATCTTTCTGAAAGTTTGTATAAACTCAGCGCCTCGAGTACCTTGTTTGGTCATGTTGGTAGATACATGCGCTATATAAGACTTCGATAACATATTATTATAAGATCATGAAGACGTACCTGTGCATATTTATCCTGTTGGGTAGTGAACATGGAATCATGGAACAATAATTGCATCCTCTCCTGTGCGTAGTTAATACATAGATCATGGAACGATGCACCGCCTTGCCGTCCAGACGCTGCTGGGTTCTGAAACCCTGGTAGATCCACAACGATAATGGATGACATGGTGCGATAGGAACTCGATAGAGACCTGCAAGATACAGATATGAATATTTAGGGGAAAATGAAGTGTAAGAAACTGTAAAAAAAAAAAACGGTCACCAAGAAAAGAACTTTTGCCAACATTTTCTGGTTCATGTAAGTGGACCAACCATTTGATACCATTAAACTGCACGGGCTATGTAGAAAAATCTTTATATTTATAGATTTCAAGAACTGGATGCAAACAAATGACTCTGCAGAGGGGTCCATTTTAGGAGCAGAGCTTGCAGGAACTGGTCCCTTATTTATTTATTTTTCTTTACTAATGCGAAATGGTTCAAATATAATACAAATTCACTAAGCTAATAACCTTACTAATTAAATTGTATGTAATACATTGTTTGTGAAGTGAATGCTTATTAACAGTTGGTAAATAACTGGCCTGAAATTTCATACAGGTCATGGAGGTCATGGTCTTTGTTGCCAATGGTCTTGGCATTTGAACCCCTTCAAAAGTTTCACATAGACTTTAACATTTTCAAATGGAAGTGCCCTTTGCAAAATGAAAATGGCCTTGAAATAAATAAAGCTGACAACAAAATTCTTCAGCTGCGCCAGGCACCTGGAACTCTTTACCACTTAATCTTAGATCGCTTCTAAAATTTCATCTTATTTCTCAGGGTTTCAAGGACTAATTTCGTTGTTGTTTCCTTTCATTATGTTTTTGGTTTTACTGCGCCTTGAACACCCAGCAGGCTGAATATGTGCGCATTATATTGCGCAAGTCTTTATTATTGTTATTACTACATTATTACCTGTTAACGAGAGCGACTACTGCATTGACCAGCTCTCCGTACAGTCCCACCATCATCCCTTCCAGAGCTTCCTGTGCCGTGCCTCCTTGATCCATCTGAGGCTCAGGAGCAACGGGTCTCAGTGCATTACGGGATGCATTGCCCATCATACGTGGGCTGAAGGTGTTCTTAGCAAGCTCCTCCAGGGTGGTTCCAAGGAGGTTAGCCGCCTTCTGGGCCTCCGAGGGTTTGCGGAACTGAGCTTTGTTGCTCCCCGACCCTACAGTCATATTAAACAAAATAATGTTTTAAAACATGGGTAAAAAGGTGGTCTTTTTTACAACAATTCAGTTTGAGCTAAAGGTCCTGACTGTGGAAGTCTCACACGTATTGGTACGATGAAGTGCCAATTGTGTTTCCTACTAGCCTTAGTGTTATCCAAGTTTAATAGTTGTCCCCTAGCCAAGTGCCATTAAAACACCTGTACAGTGTACAAACCATTTTGAAGTCACAAATTCAAAAAGAAAGTAGGTTGCAAGATTTGGGCTGTGCTGAACTCTTGCGAAACATTTGCGGTGAAAACAAAGCTGTGATGTCAAATATGCATCGCACAAAGTATTCCCAAGAAGTGTGAACCGGGCAAGACTCAGCTACATGTAGGGCTGAAACACCAGGCCAAAAACCTTTGATTTTACACCACATATCACTTTGGTTTGTGTAAGCATTATGTATCTGTTTGCGGTAACACCATGTGTGTATCTATTTGCCAGGTACATGTACATTTAGGTTACTTGTCTCGCTTTATATTCATTTATCGCGGAATAGATTTTTCAGAAATCGAAAAACTTCTCTACTACCGCAGAGTAGATTCTCGGAACACGAGAGACTTCTCAGCTCTGAAAAGAACTGTCCTGCTTTTTAACTACTACTTTGGTGAAAGGTAGAATCGGCTGGGACAACTACTTTCGCTTTAGTTACTTGCTCTATTCATCGTCAGGAGACTGTACATGTAGGCAGTTTGCAAGAGCCATCTCCTATTTATTTATTTAACATTTCTTTCAAGAAGAAATTATTTAAGACGTACCTTTAACAGCCCCAGCTGCTCCTATATGTATAATTGCAGCCAAGACACACCACAGCGTCTTACAGTTATCACTTGAGAAACTCAGTACAGAGCAAGCATGTAAGATTTTATTCCATGCAGTCACCGCAGGCTGTCTGTCTTCGGACTGTAATAATTATGACCACATACAAATTGGGAGAGTGAATGAGATTATTACACACCAAAAACAGGAATTAATAGTAACATCTCTTAAAGACACTGGCCACTATTGGTAATTGTCAAAGATCAGTCTTCTCACTTTCTGTATCTCAACATATGCATAAAAAAACAAACCTGTGAAAATTTCAGTTCAATCGGTCATCGAAAATGCAAGATAATAATGAAAGAACAAACACCCTTGTCACTTCAGAGGGAGCCGTTTCTCGCAATGTTTTATACTATCAATCTCTCCCATTACTCGTTTCCAAGTAAGGTTTTATGCTAATAATTATTTTGAGTAACTACCAATAGTGCCCACTGCCTTTAAATTGTTGTGGTACCTCCTGCTGACATACATGACATAGGATTCAAACTGCCCCTAGCCACTGGGCTTGCTTGATGGTCTAGTGCTAAGAGATTTGCTCTGACAACGCAAAGGTTATGGGTTCGAATCTCACCGAGTTATTTGCCTACGGTGCATTTTTTTCCACGGAACTAGGGAGCGTATACAATGCTCAGAACACATCGATGTAAAGGTCAAACAAATTATAAAACAAAAAAAAATAAATCTGACCCTTTTTTTAAAGAGGAAAATTTGTATGCATAGCATATGAACTCATCCGTCTAACATTAGACATTAGTACATGTAGCTATAAAAAGCAACCATGGTTATTACTTGATTGGCCAAAAGGTCATCAGTGGGCGACTAAACAACCCCCATCCCAAAACCCCTCCAGCATACATACATGTAGTTTTCAATCTGTTTAGTAGGTGTGGCTTGATTTGATTATGGTAGTGTGTTAACTTACCCTCTCCAGTGGAGTGACATAAACATTGCTAGCCGATAGATTGTTCAGAAACAGCTCTTTCCTGCAAGTGCAATTATCGCATGTATAGAGTTATTATACAGTACAAGAATGTTAAGGAAAAACAAAACGTCATTGATTTTGTGTGTAATTTTGTGTGTATCGAATTGAAGTAATATGAGAAATGGCATTTTTGCTGGTCAGTAGTAAGCATAATCTTGTTGTGCTTAGCTACATTATTTGTGCTTACTGTAAGTACCCCTATAAAATTTGGCCCAGTGCATGGATCTGTGACAACATTTCCATTTTCACTGACAGATGCAAGCGAACATGTCCAAACTAATGTCTGCATTTTTTTGCTTGTCGGTACTGTCCTACTGTGGTCTGGCACACCGATGCAGTGATCATGTGAGAGGTTGAAAGTTTGTCTGTCAATCGTGTGTTTTTGAGCAAAAGTGGTATCATAAACGCAGAGTCCTTTTGAGTCAAATTGAAACTCGAAGAGACATGGGAAAACAACTTACGCTGTAGTTTCATCAGCTCCTGCTATAAGACTGTAGAATACATTAAACGATCGCTCATTCGCTGGTCTCCTGACCACACGATACTTCTCAAGTAACAACAACTGAAAAATACATGAAGCAAGACTCATGTTATTATTAAAGCTCAATAGATGGATTGCAGTAAGCGCCATCGACCGCCATATTTGATGATAAACAATGTGAAAGTACATGCGTGTACGCGCTGCGCACAACTCTCAGCCAATTATAGCCTTGCACGCACGCACATTTCATCAAATATGGCGTTCGATAACGCTAAGTGCAAACCATCTATAGCTGACCAAGACGTGCAAGTATTTTAATAGCAGCCATTTCACCCATGTGGTTGAAATCTTTAGAGAGCATCTGTGCATATCACATTACAATGGTTCTTTCAATTCTTATAGCACCCACTGGAATTGCTAACCTACATTTTATCTAGCATGCATGTTATCCATCTGTCACATTTACCTTCCATAACTTGCCTCATGTGGTCAAAAACTTCAGAGAGCATCAATACACACGCTGTGAATGGAAAGATCTTTCACTTCCAATCTTATTCACTAATATTGCAGACCTACTTTTTACCAAACATCAACCATCCGTCAGACACTTTTACCTTTAGGCAGCCTTCAGTGACTTTCCCCCATGTGGACAAAATCTACACAGAGCATTGGCGCACACCGATTGAATCATCTTATATGTACCTGTAGAGAGCCTGCATGATTTGCCCCATGTGGTCAAAATCCTATGAGAGTATTTGTGCACATTGTGTAGCACTGGCTTTCTAGATGGTCCAGTCATCAATTTCACCAAACTCTTCCTCACTTGGGATTAATCTTAGGATGAGTTAAGATCCGTAACCATTGACGTTAGGGGCACTGAACCCACCATAAGTTTTACTCGCCCTAACTCAAGGTAAGATCCTCTCCCAAAAGCAAGATTGCTTTTGCAAGCCTACCAGGTCATAATCTACCCGAATACTTGTACCCTACCGATCGAATCCTCCTACCTGTAGAGAGCCTGCAGCGATTTGGCCCATGTGGTCAAAATCCAGCGAGAGTATTGATGCACATCGTGTAGCACTGGCATTCTGGATGGTCCTAGCACTCCCAAAGGCATCCACTAAGGTTGCTACCGCTTGGATCTTATCCACTGAAAACAAGCACATTTTTACCTGTTCATGTTTGTTGTAGTCTCATTTAGTTTTTTTCTTATTTAGCCTTCAAGAAAGATTCTGCTAGGGTCGAAACGTCAGGCCATTAACTATTTTTTTGCATTTATACCCTCGGTCCATTTGGTTGGTAAGTTGTTTGCAACAGCTAATTTTATTTTCTCAGCTTGTTGTTGTTGTTGTTGTTTACATCTCTAAAATTTGGTTTGCATTTGCGTATGAATAATAATATTAGTGGCTTCTTGTAAAGAGGTCAGGTCCGTCACCCAGTGATGACTGACTCTGGGCCATTTTATTTCATTCCTTAAACCATCTCAGCTCCCTGGGGAGTATACATGTACAACCTGTGCTGCCAAGTATGTACAGTGTAGCGCACTAAACTGAACCAATCACAAGATCTCTGCCCTTACAGGTGCCCATTTACCCCTGGGTGAAGAGAAACAATTACAGTAGAGTATCTTGCTCAAGGACACAAGTGTCATGACCGGGATTCAAACCCAAACTCCGAAGACCCAACCATCAGAGAACTTGAATTCGACGCTCTAAACCATTCAACCATGACACATGCATACAGCATGTTTTTGTTGTTTTCATACAATGTACTCTCTAAAATTTGGTGGTTTGCAGATCCTATTGCTCGAAGTAAACCTAAGACATGTAAGTGTCACAGTGCAAGCTACTTTTGAGCGTTTCGTACCAGAGAGTTATATAATAGTAATAATAAAAATAATAATAAGAATAATAACAGAAGACAACAATAAAAATTGTTACAAGATTTGGAATAGTCTGGATCAAAGATTGAATCGTCACCGGTCTGCTTAGTGCCAATCCTACCTGTGACTGCATTATTGATGGTGCCGGCCACCTGCGTCAAATACTGCAAGGTGTGTCTAGCATTCCAGGATTTCCCGCCTCCGCTCCGCCCCATGAAGAGAATGGACTGATCGTGTCTGGCAGCGAGCATATTCCGATACGCCGTCTGCGCTGTGGCGTAGATATGAGGGGGCATGTCCTCTTGTTTACATCCTTTGAACAGCTGGATGACCTGGGAAGTAGCAAGACCGGAGTAGACTTGTTACAATTATTGATTATTGATTATTGAGTATCATTAGATAAATTTATGTTTAGAGTTGCACATGTGCAAAAAAAAGGCTTGAGTAACATTAGTTACTTCGTGTGTAATGCCCTTTATAACAAAAATTTTTAATTTTTATTAATATTATTAGTTGGATATTAAATTATTGTAAATTAAAACCCAAGACGCGGGATGCACTTCCACACGGTATACGCCTCCTATGTTGGCCATTTTCGGAGTCCATTTATTTGCGCACAATTTGACTCCCAAAAATGGTCGACAGTATGAGCGTGTGTCAGAGTGCTCCGCGTAGTGAAATGGCTTAATACTTGAGTAGATAACACGTGCATGATACGGCACAGTGATGTGTATGTTATTTGTTATTGGATATTTCTTTAATTATGATAAACAAATATATTTTTATCAAAGTTTTTCATACAATATTTTACACATTTAAATGTTACACTACTACTAGTTTTTTTCATTAGCAGGCCTGATACTTCACAGAGGCAATGAAGGCAACCTTTATTTTCAAATGTTCCTTCAAAGAGGTGTGACTTTGGAGAAGTTCAAAAACCGCCTTGCCCTTGCAAGAACAAAGTATCAGGTCTGGGCAACGTTTTATTTATCATGCAGAAGAGAAAAGGTTTGTAAAAACTTAAATTGCTTGGTGGAAGGATAACAGACATAAGAAAACTTGCTGTGACACAGAGTCCAATTATGGCTACGGCTACAACTGTTGCTAAGGACATCCTACATGTACATACATGTACTTCAATGTATTATGATGCAGGGATCTAGCCACAATCATAGCCGTGAGCCCTAACCTTTAATTAGTTTACATTTTTAAGCGCTGTAATTTAGTTCCTATACTTCAAGCATTGTCAGCAAATTTGTTAAGTTTTTAACAATGAAACAAAAAAAACTGTTTCTCTTCATATTTGTATGCTGCCCTCTACAGTCCAAAAAGTGTCAATGTCTAGCTGGTATGCTGTACTTGTTAGCGCACAACACGCGTTTGTAAATCACCACAGGTTGTAAGTTAATTGGTAACACAAGGCTGATTAGTCATTCACTGTGTAATTAATAGCCCCATTATCTTCAAGGGACAGCCCCCCCCCCCTGTTTTATTAAGGCTACATGTGTATTATTAGTCACTCGTGCAGTATTAATCAGTGTGATTGGTTGCAAATAAAACTTAAACACCTTTGCTTTAAACGATTTTAATTGGTTGTCACTTCAGGAATGTTTTATGAAAACGCTTTGCAGCTCCACAGTGAAGATTATTGTAGGATTAATTCACTTTCACCAAAACACTTTCTCACAACCGCCACCATCTTTCTGTTAGTTCTCATAAAAAAATAACAGGAGCTACATTGAAAGATTATCTCACCACCAGGTCCCGAAAGTTCTTCAGATAATTTACAAAAACTTTAAGATTTTCATATTTATACTACGTTGTGAGCATCACTGGTTCTTGGTCTTAGCCTGAATAAACCTAGAACCTCCCAAGTCCCAATACACTTCTTTTATTGTTTAACTGAATGACCTGTTTTAGCTCAGCAAGAAGCTCTTGAGCTTAGCAATCTGTTATCAAGATGCTCTTAAGCTTAGCAATCTTGTAAGATGCTCTTGAGCTTAGCAATCTTGTAGCAATATGCTCTTACGCTTAGCAATCTTGTAGGAAGATGCTAACATTTTACATAGTTAGTAATTAACATCAATTAGGAAAGTGTCATATTCCTCAAAAGTGCAAAATATTCGCCTCCTCAAATTAAACAATTTAATCAATTTTTGTCGCTCAACCCTGGCCCTCTAGTCAAGGCAACACTGCAGCCATGACTTCCAGCCACAATGGCTACCAGAACCAGGAATCAATGTACAGCAATCCCATCAGGTTTCCATAAAACTTGCCGAAAAAAAAGAAAAAAAAACACACACTGTTTGTCCTCACACTAAGGTCAAACTGAGGTCATCCTGCTGATGTCATTATTTGATAACATTGATCCACTTCCTATGAGCGTCATATGAGCAACATGCAATCCAGTAATAGGAAGTACTCTGATCCAAATACCATTTGAGTTATCAAAGTGTGGAGTCCACTTACTGTCAACACTTTGCAGTTGTTTTTTTCATCACAATGGTTCAGAGCTGTGTCTTGTTTAGTATTCAGATAAGCTTGCCATTACTGTCAAGATGTTACTGTTGTTCATCATAATGTTTCAGAATTGTTTATAGTTTAGTATTCGGATATGCCTGTAATATTAAACCGATCGTAGCATTTATCAAACACCTGTCAACACTTTGCTATTTTTTTTATCACATTTCAGAATTGTTTCTAGTATAGTTAAAGACACTGGACACTATTGGTAATTGTCAAAGACTAGTCCTCACAGTTGGTGTATCTCAACATAATATGCAATAAATAACAAACCTGTGAAAATTTGAGCTCAATCGGTCGTGGAAATTGCGAGATATTAATGCAAGAAAAAAAAACACCATTGTCGCACCATGGTCACACAAAGTTGTGTGCTTTCAGATGCTTGATTTTGAGACCTCAAATTCTACATGTAAATCTGAGGTCTCAAAATCAAATTCGTGGAAAAATTACTTCTTTCTCGAAAACAACGTCACTTCAGAGGGAGCGGTTTCTCACAATGTTTTATACTATCAACCTCTCCCCATTACTCGTAATCAAGAAAGGTTTTATGATAATAATTATTTTGAGTAATTACCAATAGTGTCCACTGCCTTTAAACTGATTATGGTGGAGTCCACTTTCACTAGCACACTTTGCTGTTTTGTTTTCATCACAAAGTTTCAGGATTGCTCCGTAGTTTACAATTCAGATTTAAGCTTGCTATTACTGTCAACACGTTGCTGTTTTTTCATGACTAATTGTTCCTTGTTTAGTATTTAAATAAGCTAACATTATTAAACTTATTGTGTGGTCAACTTACTAGCAAAACCTTGCTGTTATGTTTTGATCACAATGTTTCAAAAGTGTTCCTAGTTTAGAGTTCGGAAAGGCTTCCAATATCAAAATGATTGCGGATTTTATTTACTTGCCGCTTCCCAGGTTGTATCGTAATTTGGGTGTGATCCCTGGCTACACGGTAGTTAACGGTTGAATGGCTTCTGACTGGCACCCCCCTGAACAAAGATATTGACAACATAGGGCTAGATAGCTCAGTTGGTAGAGCGCCGGCACGTTAATCCGAAGGTCGTTGGTTTGAATCCCACTCTAGTCAATTCTTTCTTCAACCCCAAAAATCATTTCAAAATTTACCCAGTCAGTTTCCCTTGTGGTTTATATTGAGTTTATTTACTGTGAAAACTTTGCAGATTTTTTTCATCAAAATGTCTCAGATGTATTCCGCTGGTTCAAGAGACCACTGACAAATTTTTGCTACCCAATCAAACAATATCCGCCACATTAATTCTGAAATTAATCTTCAGGCTAATCCAGAGATTACATTTATTTTAATCCCCTCACCGAGGCTCTGTGGATGTGCAAGTTTTCATCACAATTGAGGTTTAGAAAGATTGCGATCAGTCACTCTGCCTGAGTCATCGGAGCTGAAATAACTGAACTGGTGGGAGAGCTGTCCCTACGGTCCCTAAAAATAACCGGCAGAGTGTGAATCAGATCCAAGAAGCCTCAAGTGAGAGCAAGGAATTAAAGGATGCTCCTTAGCCGATGCAAACCAGCAACATGGAATATAGTAGTTGTTGAAGTAGAAGTAAGCAGCAGGGAATAATGAGTGGAAACCCACCATTCTTTATTTTGCCGGGCACAAGATAGCTTGACAAGACTTCTGGCCGAAAGAAATTTGTTTGACAAGACAGGAGGACCACCACCAACATTTGTGGAGCAGCGGTGGGCAGGAAATTCTGTCAAATTTTGAAATATAGCCCAGACGGTTATGTTAAAAATGTGTCGTCTGACCATTTTTAATTTGGAAAAAAAAGGGGCTCTTCTCCTTTCATAAAGGTTAGATGCTAAACATGTTTTTCTTTCACGGCCTTTTCAAGGTTTTCAAAGGTGGTTTGCATCACAGAGGAAGGAAACTCTGTTGGCTCATGAGCTCGTAATAAACCAAAGTGAATGAACTATCTATAAAATCCAAAAAAGTACCTTTAAAGTCAATGCCCTTGACACAATTTCTCGATTCCTCTTCCGTTTTTTTTTTTTATCACAACCACTCGTCCAGGGTCACTACACAACAGATGTTTCCTTGTAAATGATTCTAAATGGAGGCCTAGATGGGGCTTATACCTGAAGTAATTAATCAGCGTTAATCCAGTTTGATTAGCACAAGGTTAATCACGCTCTATGCCTGCAGCAGATTATCAAAGTGTGCATTTTAAAAACATCCATACCTAGCAGATAAGGTTTTTGAAAGGTTAATGTGTGAAACATAACAGGAATTTAGCAAATTAAATTCAGACTGCTATGTTGATCATTATTTAAAAAAAAAAATGTTTAATTAGTTATGAAAGTATGGATTGAAGAGTAACATATTTGTAAAAAAAAAAATATATAAAATAAAAAAATCTTGAGCTTCCAGCATCCCGGCAATGGTGGCAGGCTCGCTGAACAGTACAGGCTAAGGTAAAACGGATTGGTCTGTTAAAGTAGAATTACTGCAATTCTCTCTACATGCACTTTACAAATCATGAACTGAAGGGAATTTTGTTAATACAACTTTTCTTTTTCTTTTGAGGTTGTCGTTTTGCCCATGGATGAGGACACCTTCCGTTTTGTGTTGTACTCATCTGTTTGGAAATACTCTCATGAATGGCCGTAAGTGCTCATGTAAGCAAGGAATCAAGGAATGACAGTTGCTGATAACATGTTAAAAGTAAGAGATCTGACCTAGAGATCTCACCCTAATGTTTGCATACTGAAGTGGGGTATCCATATTGTACACATTGTGCATGTACATGATGTGCGACTGTGCATAAATCATCTAAAAGATACTAAGTGTATAGTCAGGTAACCCCAATACCGTTTGATTGTAACACATGTGCAATTTTACCAAAAGCACCCATTAAATGCCAAAGGCATTTCTTTTGACAAAAACTTAAAATTCTTAGAAGACCTTAAAACTTTTAAGAATGTTTGCAAAGAAATGTTTGAAGAGGTACAGGATAAACGCAAAAACTTGACAGTTACCATGACTTTTTTCAAACGTTGACAGGTTTTACAAAGGAAACGATTCAGGCATGAAATTTCGCACTCTACATGTATGGCCTTGACCTGTAAACACCTCTTTGACAATGTGCAAGAAAAAACACAAAGTGCACAGCAGTTTGGGTGATCTGAGTATGACCATTTGACAGCTGTGTTGTTTGGCAAAATACAGTTTTCCGCAGTTTTCTGCATGCGTCAAGTTTTTAAATGTATTGAATCCTTTCAGACAATTGGGTGTTTTTTTTCGGGTCTTCTCAATTGGTGTGGGGATTTTTTTAAGTTTAGGTGTTGCCTACATTTGCCTGGAGAATTTGAAAAATTTCTGCTTTTGTAATGAAAATTATTCTATTGATCAACACTTGTGGGACATCCAAATGACAAAGAATTTGCAATAAAAAAAAAAACAGGGCATGAAATTCACGAATAACACCTTTAGATGACCTGTCGTCTAACTCAGAACTTCATGTATTCTTCTACAAAAAATGATTTTTTACAAATCTTTTAGTATCCTTTATAACTATTTTTTTGCAAAAGGATACCATAATTATGGGGTTAATAGATAGCTCAGTTGGTGGAGCACTTGCATGTTAACTTCAAATGTAGCAGGTTCAATTTCTGTACTAGTCAACTTGTCTGTGTTCACCCCAAAATTAATCCAGGTCAGTTCTCTTCCTTTTTTTAATACTCGTCGGAATACAAAAAAGTGTACTAAAAAAGGTCTTGCACCCCGCATAAGAATGTACCATTGTCTTGAATTGTACTTATCAACATGTTTTCGACATATTTTTAAACAATGTCTTTGTTAAGTCTGTTATCCGCCAGACTAGGCCCCTGAGGGAAAACAGTCTTTGATAACTATTGGGGCTACCCTGGCTAACAAAGAACAAGTAACTAAATAAAGACTACATTTCATGACTCATTGTAACTGGAAAAAAAGGACCTCAGCCATGTTTTCTAACTTTTGAAACAAACTCAGATACCATGAAGAATTTTCACCATTGGAAAATCCGAGAAATTCAAAGGAGCATTGTGACTGATCAGTTGTCACAAAACGTCACAAAATGTCACAAAACTGCATTTTGAGCTACAAATGTAAGCAGCCACAAACAAGCGATAAATATATGTAGACACGATGTATCGTTGTAAATAACGTCATATGTAGAATTTAGAGAAAAAGAAGTGCATGCATCACTAAGCAAACGACACAGTTTAAATTTCCAATTGACCAGCCAAACGTCAACTTAGAAAAAGATTTATAGTACAATGTCAGAGAAAAAATATCAAAGGTTACTGAAGAAAACCCGACATGCTTTCTACTGCTGTACAACACGACTCACTAAATCATCACACCAAGCAAAATCAACACTATCAGAAAGCTGCATGCAGATGAGAAATGAGAAGAAGAAAAAAATGGTTTTAAAATACAAGGTTCTGTTCACTTTGTTAAGGCTATAAGAAAACCTAATCACTATCTTAACTGCTATCACCCCACGGAACCCTCCCCACCAGAGGGGGCCATCATTCCTGTAACCGTGATGTGGTTTGTGGGGTAATATTGGTTATAGGTATGATAGCGCTCCCACTTTTTTTTTTTTTTTTTTTTTTTTGGGGGGGGGGTCTATGGGGGACCTGGGGTCGATTTCACAAAGAGTTAGGACTAGTCCTAACTTAGGACTAGTCCTAGGAGATATAAAAATTACATGGATAGTCCTAAGTTAGGACGAGTAACTGGTCCTAACTCGAGATAAGACTAGTCCTAACTCTTTGTGAAATCCACCCCTGATTACACAACTGGAGCTTTCAAGACTATTTCAGGCTTAAATGAGGTGAGGTCTCTATTGGCACAAATTATATTCCTGATTAAACTGCAAAGTAAAAGTTGTTTGTTCAAGCCAGGGAAAACCACTGAAAACTACTGATGTTGGATACCTTTCACCTGAAATTATCTGGTTCATTTGAGTCATAGATTTGAGGCTTATTCAGTGTCTAGAATATTATTATGAACCCATTCTGTATTTAAAAATCTAACTTGGGGTTAGTCAACATTATTGTTATTTTTTATTACTTTACTGTGGCTGGGCATAATATTGCCCTTTTCACATGATGTCATTTGAGTTGGATGCCCTCAGCACAAAATGCCCTCGCAGTGAATGCCAGAAAACAACATTGCTATGTTGCTGACAGGTTTTGTTCCCTAAAAAAATCCAGACCTCAAAGGATGTTAAGTAAAACAAAGAAAGGAATGTTTTCTAGTTGTGCAATGGAGTAAACAATTGATTTGTTGAAATATGGAATGTTCCATTCGACTCGGCTCCGTCTCGTTGAAAAGAACATTCCATCTTTCAACTCATGGAAATAGTTGCACTATATTGCACTCATAAACATTCATTATTTGTCTAATGTTCACTGGTCCAAACGAGGCACACATTCTGGGTGTAATCTGATGATGCAATGAGCATCCGTTTAAACACCTACATGCGTACATGTAAGTAATAATTATGTACATAAACTGGTCATGTACATGTACATAGTGTTTTTTTTGCTGGGCTACTGGATTCTCCCGTCCTAGGAATGTGCACTGCAAATATTGTAATTAAAGAGACTGTGCAGGCCTAGAGTTTATAATAACCCAGATCCTTAATATCTTCAGTGTAAATTTCCCACCAGAAACTGTTACTACATAAGTAAGAGACATTTACAAAATAGGGCATTGACACTATAAGGACTATAGATGGCTCAATTGGTATACATGTAGTGCTTCATATTTCTGGTGGATGCGGGTTCAAATCCCACTCTGGTAAATTAGACTTGAAATTTACAGAGTTCCCTTTTGGTTTTACTTGATAAATGAGAGATAATCACATACACAGAAGCAACTAATTGTTTTCAGTTTGACGTTTATATTCATGTTGTTGTGAGATAAGACATTGTTGAGTTGGAATAATGGCCAGTATTCGTGATTAACAACATGTACAGATTTTCTTTTCATTTTTTGCTATAAAAAAAAAACAGGGTAAGAAAATTACTTGAAATTTTATGGATTTTGTTTTGTAAACAAACACCTAAATCCAGACGATTAAGGGATGCTTCTTAACCCTGAAAAGGCCAGTATATCACTTTGGAGATATTTATACGGGTCCTAAGGTGTTTTAACTGCCATTTAGCAAGCTAACCCTTGTTAGAGAAGAACACTGAGTGTGCTACATGATTTTTTTACAACCGGCCAACTTTACCTCACCTTTAATAAAACAAGCACTACTTAAATTCATATCACATTGGTACAGAGTTATTAATAATCTGCCATGGTGTAAACCTACAAGCTGTCAATTATACAGCAGCTCACTGGATTAAAATTCCTCATACACCTAACCATATCATAAATACTCCAGCACTAACAAATTATACAAAATGTACGCACTTGCATCCAGTTTAGTATGCGACTTAAGCGAACATGGTTAGTCTTATTTCAAGGCGTCTTCTACCTAAGTGCGACTGCCAGAGTATATTTTAGTATGAACAACTAGCCTAAATTTTTGTTCCAGTGGCTTTTATTGGTCAATGAAGCATTTTGCAAGAGTTCTCCTGTGCTTCCATTCTCATGTACTTCCCCGGTATCCAGATTGGTTTTCAAAAAAACCTCGGAAGAATCAGCGACAAAAAATTTACTGACAACGCCCACCAATTGTGCATAATTATTTATGACTTTCTGTTGCTTCAGATCAGAAGTAATGCGCACTTGAATCAAACAATTCCTTGCACAACCTTCGAGCAGGTTGGGTTAATATTTATGGCATTATTCCAACACTTTCTTGTTTACAACTTTAAGTGAGCTTTTTAGTCCAAAGTGGATTTCTGTCTAGAAAAAAAATAATGCTTTGGGATACTTGTAGATTTAAAGCACTATCAGCGTCTACTGCAACCTTCAAATATTCCTCCATATAACTCACCTATTTCCTAGCTTAAGATATGTTTGTTTTCATGCATTTTCTTTATTACATTGTATTCAATTAAGTTGCCAGTTGTGAGGAGCTGTGTTTCTTGTCGAGTGCCATATAAATGCTTTGAACTGTTATTATAATGATTAAAAATGGTAATTATTATTATTAAAAGTTAGCAAAAAAACACAAAAAACACTTAAAAACACAAAAAGGCTAAATATTACTTAATATTCAGTTTTGATTAAGGGTGATCGATGACTACGCATCATTGTGCTTGTTAGAAAAAGATTTGTGCATGTTAAAATCTTTAGCCAGCTACTGCGAAGTACTTTCCACACAGCTTAAATGTCACAATATTGTAATTGGATAAAAATACAGGGGAAAAAAAGGATGCAAAATATCATAACAAAAATCAAATATTAAAGATGATATTAAGTTAGTTCAATATTATGTGCACATCACAGACACACGTAAGATTTTTCTTAGCAATGGGCTTAAGTCTACTTACTGCCGTGGCATGCTGCATGGTTTTCCAAGAAGCGCAGTTCGTGGAAAGAGGTTGGGTAAAAGCAGGGTCAAAGGTGAAGGGTCATTGAATGGGATGGGGGTCAAAGGTGGGGGTGGGGAAGGACAGCGAGAGAGAGAACAACACATCAGTAAATTTAGTAGCGGTAATTATGGCAGGACTACCTTTAAATATGAATTTGCATACAGTATCAGGTCAGGGGTAGATCAGTAATTGGGCCGATTATTAATTGGGCTGATTATTAATTGGGCAGAACTTTTCAAGGGGCTACAGTTATACCAGGGATGAGGTCAATACATGTATATAACAATGGGCTGAGCCTGGGAAATTAACCATGACCATTTTCACAATATTAATGAAGACACAGGTCTTACCAACATCCAAGTTTCTTCAAGATCTGAGGCACAAAATCTTACCTGATTCTCAGATTTAAAGTTCAATTTCTTGGATTTATACATTTATATAGTAGATTAGGCAGGGTATACATGTACAATACTACATGTATTCTAAGCCCATCCCCTTCTTCTTAAAACAAGAACCTTAATTATACATTTATAGCAGATTTGGGTCCGGTACAAACAAAGACTCCAAATAAAGTAATCCCTTAGAAGAAGAAGACATAATGTTCACCCTCTTTAAGAAGTGAACATAACGATAACAAAGACGAGTGGTTACAATAACATATTCCGGCTCATTACTCAAAATGCCATCATGATGTACAATGAACCAGACCAGACATTGCCAGACAATTTGTTGACCCATCTGTACATGGGTACATAAATAATCTGAGCATCACTTATGACATTCAAGGAATGCTAAGTGTAGGGCGCACATGCACTGATCACTGCACTCTACCTGCCCCCTTACACGCATCGCACACTCAGCATTGCATAAAAGGCACGCAATGCTATCATTAATACAGGAATCAAAATTAATACAGGACTGCACGCCCGAGGCCCGTAGAATCGGGCCAGTAAACTTATTGCCTTACGAGTCCGACTGTTTTGTGTTATTGAATAATAACACCTCACTGCATTTTAAATGTCAACTGATAAATATAAATTCCGTCGAGTTTTCAAAGTTTTAACCAAAAGAAAAATTAGACAAAATCTTCTCTTGGTGCTTTTTCTAAAAACAGCTAAAATGTGAAACTGTGGAGATGTTAAAACTTGCATCGGGGATAAAGAATATTAATTTTTTTTTTTTTTTTTTTTTTAAACCCATACACCGATGTGTGTTATTATAGCAAGCTGTATACTCAGTACTTTCCCCCGAGTCCTGTGAAAAAATATCACAGGCATGTTACTCAGGTGGGATTGCAAGGGTCGTGGGTTCGAATCCCACCCAAGTAACATGCCTGTGATATTTTTTCACAGGACTCGGGAAAGTACTGAGTATACAGTGCTATTAACACACATCGGTGTCTGGGTAAACAAAATAAAAAATAATATTGTGTACATAGTGTTCTTATAGTTTTGATTCCTGTAACAAATTCTCTGGTCCAGTCAAAGTTTGAGCTACAGTCTTGTGGATTTTTACCCTAAAATCTTAGCCTCGCATTACAAGGCATCGTTCTTCCATCTAAGACTTTGACTGAGCAAAGTCCAAGATGGTCCATTCTAAAAATCATTAATCTTTAGCTTTCATTTTAAAGTCACATACCACTCGGTTGAAGAGATTTTTAAATTTTAGATAACCAAATTCAATGCCGAATCAAAAACAAATTATTTAAATTGGAACCACTAATGACCAATTTAAATACAACATTTTTGGCAAATAGGCTTACACTTTTCTTTGAAGCAGTTAATGAATTTGTTTATGAAAAGGAAGTTTTTGTGCATTTTTAAGTTTGAGGCCCAATGCTTTTTGTCAACATGAGCTGTATTGCCAAAGCGCTTAGTCATAGATTTAGAACCCATAATAGATTAAACTGTCAATGTGTTACTTTTAAAAAGACGAAACCAAAACAGGAACTTAAACAAGAAACTAAATTTAATCTTTGATCTAGTGTACATGTACTTAACCTACATGTACATGTACTTTACTGTATTTTGACTTTATTTGTTTTGGCATACATGTACATGTAGATGGTCGATTGTAATAGGCATGACAACACAATTATATTGTTAATATATTTTGTTTGAATAAATTTAGACTTGATTTATGTTTTATTTCTTGACAAATGTGAGTATGATAAATGAACGTACATTGTACTTCCTGTTCAGCCAAGAATTCACTCACAGTCAGATACATTGTATGTTTGAGTTATGTTGAACGTGTTGTTGACATTAATCAAGAGGATGCATGTTCAAGTACCACTCTAGTCAACTTTTCTTTGTGCAACCTAGTCTTGAAGTCAAGACGGTAATTGTTAAGCGCGGTGCAGTTACGTGGACGGTACACAAACACCCTCGATCCCAGTATGTGTGTGAGTCAGTCGCAGTTAGTACTGCCACGCGCTACCTACGACCGTTGCATGTGTATAATTGCACTGTGACTGTTGCATGAACGGCAGACAAATAGGCAGCGCCTAACGACTTGTCATCAAGTCTATGTGCAACCCAAAATTGTTTTAATACTAAATGTACGTAAGTAAAGTGCCCATACAGTATAAAATACATGTACATATATATATGTTGTGTCTGTACACGTAATTCAGTGTACTTGTACTTCTTTTGTGAAAAAAAGTCCAGTCAAAAAAAACGATTCTGTCACCGAGCTGCGGAGGTTAGTTCATTGTGTGTATACATGTTTGTACCCCCGAGATTTGAGATATTCTACATGTTTTCGATGCACATAACATGTATCATTATTCCATCTTCAAAGACCCGTAAAATGTTTGGAAATTAACTTAACTGAGGAGCAATTCAGATGATTTGAGGAACGTATGATACGAGTTAAATACTCGATGGCTAAACCCTTTTCATTCAGTACAGATTCCATATCACCCAGCGATACATCAAGAAGCTTAATTTACACCGCAGATGGTCATGGTGTCACTTACCCAAGCCAACAGTACGAGCTTTATTTATGACTGATACTGATATTGGCCGACTGTAATGAATGTCTGCGTATTATCGTGCAATATAAGACTGTCTGGATTGAAGTAGAAAACCCATATAAACAGAGGACGCATAATTGTACCGGCTGAATTCATTATTGTTTGCGGTGTGTATCTACTTGCCAGGTAGATTTTGTTCTAAGAAGAGAACTGTCTTGCTATATATTCTACTACAGCGGAGTAGATTTTCTGATTTCAGGAGAGTTCCCAGATCTGAAAAGAACTGTCCTGCTTTTTAACTACTACCTGGGCAGGGCGAAAGGTATAGTGTTCAAATTGTTATTAACTTCACTACTGCGGAGTGAGTTCTTAATTTGAGTGAGTTATTAATTGGTCTCAAATAATTCATTACCTGCTCCAAGGAAAGGAGGGTAACATTATTGCAGAAAGCTTTGAAGCAGAACTGGATTGACAAGGTTCGAGTTTGATGCATGAACAGAGCTGTGTTTGAGGTTGGAAGGGGAGGGTGAATGGGGATGTCATTGAAATACCCTCCCAGATTTTAACCATTAATAATTTAACCGCCATTTGAGTTTGTAAAGAAAACTAATTCAGTTGGATTCTGGGTATGGCTCTTTAACAGTCATTCGCAATGTATAGTTAAATTGTATTTAACAAATGAGGGAAAATCTCATCATTTGTACACAAAAAATCAAACTCCAATTATTCTACAAATTTCTGCATGAGACACACACATACCGGAAGGCTGAGTTTTTTCCCAACTGCAGATACTCAAGTGAGTAACCCAAGTTGAGAAGACTGACTGTGCAGTCAGTCTTCTTTATCTAAATTGGGTTATCTTACACTGTACTCATTTCAGTACTCAAACATATGAGTAGCCTACATATATATCTGAACTCACAGCGTGACCCAACTCAACTCCGAGTTTTTTCCAACTAAAACATTGAGTTACTATACACTGTAGGCCTACTCACTTTAGTACTCAAACTTATGAGAAGAATTCTGTACTCACACTGTGAGGTTTCAAACTAAAACATAGCGTTACCTAACACTGTACATGTAGGCCTCTTTAAAACTCAAATTATGAGGAGCCTACATTTCTGAACTCACAACGTGACCCAACTCAACTCTGGTTCTTACCTTGTCCGAGTACACAGAGAGCTGGTGCATCGGATTAATGATGACCAGATTGCGACCAGCATAGGTGTGTATTAGACTGGCTCCGTACCGCTGACGTAGCGTGTGTAGTACCCCTGACTCGTTGAGATGGAGGAGGGACGCAATGTCTTCAGCTCGGTCATACTGAGGAGGATTGGCCTAAAGAGGGAGCAAGGAGAAGAGGTGGATTACAAGAGAACACTAGTCGTGACAATCGAAAAATGATTCACCAGAAGAAACACGGGGAGCCTAAACTAACGAGGGACGTTAGGGGCATTACAGTGGTCCGCTGGCCAAATACCAATTGAAGCACCTGAGGACTAGTCAGAATTCTTTCCAAGTGGTCCACCTGGCTGGTTCAATGTTAAAAAGCATCCCTATTTCATTTGAAATATTGACTAGTGAAAAAGCTGACAGACTAGTGTAATGACAAGCTATGCTGGCTAGCTGCTGAGTGGCTGTACGTTTCTCCAATAAGGTCATTTTCAGACTATGACATTATTTTTCAAAAGGTAAAACCAAACACTTTAGAACAAAAAATCCTGAACTCACAATGTACGTGTAAGATGTCAAAATGAAGATTGCTGTATACATGCATTTTATAGCCATCTACACAACTCAAAAAGTTAATTAATTGTCCCCCTGTGACTTAAGTTCACAGAGCCCGATGCTTGTTATCAAGTCATACAATGTACCAATCCTTCAGAAAATTGAATTATTTGACTGTGAAATTGTCCCCATAAAAAGGTCCATAAGAAATAGTACTCGGAGAACGCTGCGCTCGGCCGCCCTTCTGTGTGGTCTGTGGACGCGGCGTATCGATTGCGTGTAAGGCAAAACGATCATCACGTGACATGCCTGTTTGGCAAAATGAGCATCATGTGACACGCGTGTATGGCAAAATGGCAAGATGTCAGCCCACATAGACCGTTTCTAGTGTGTTCATTGGTCAATGTTCATGACGTCACTGTATGGCAAAATATATTACCATACAGGCGTAAAAAAAGGGCGTACACGAGTTCATAAAAATGGTCTAAAAAAGAAATCGCATGCACAATGACACACTCAGCATTCTCCAGGTTCTACATGTATTTCTATGACTGCACCCCACCAACTTCCTTAATCTTATCCTATCTACAACCCCATGCCTTACCTTCTCCACATCTTCTTCATCCACTTCCAATGCGTCATCACTGTGAGCCAGCTTTACCCTGATGCGCCCCTCGGTTAGCGGCACAATCCCCTCGGCTTGAAGGAGCTGTGCGGCTGAGAATCCCTCCTTGTGGAGGAGCCAAACCTTCTCTGCTCCAAGCCATGCCTTCTCCGAATCCAACTGAGCATCTGATTTGGCCTGTTTACAAAGAAAAGACAATTCTATCATCAATTATCAATTATCGTGAATCTGTCTGCTGATGTAGCCAAGGAAAAATCAGAAGTACCTTACACACTGTAACCTGGTAGGCCTGAAGATGAAGTTGAAGAAATCTAAATTTTTTCAGGTGTAGGAGAAAGACCAAATCTGAGGGGAAACCCACGCAATCAGCTGAAAACCCAATATGAAGTGGGATTTGAGACAGATTGTTGCCATGGCTTCACAGTTTTAGGCCCAAGAAAGTACATGTATCAAATGAACTGGGAAGAGGAACAGCGCTGGACACATCACTCTTGGAAGGGTAAGTCAGTTAAATCGGGATGAGATGATTGCTGACAAAAAGAGTCAAAAATTCTAACCCCAAAAGAGGTTCAAAATGCATGTTGATGATATTTCCACCTTGTACAGTAGTAACGCCTGGAACATGCACAATGCAGAGGGCCTATAATTACAAAAGGACACCTCGATGAGGAAAATTTTCTACTGGAACACTACAAGGGGCACCAAGGCAATGGCCAGGGGTTCAGAGACAATTACCTTCATTGCCTCTGTGAAGAACATTATAGTATGGCATGACTGTAATTCATGTAATACATGAAGGCCTATCTGTTGGTATAATAGTTCTGTCATGGGGGAGGAAACAAAATATTTTCCTTCAATCATTAAGCCGCAGGTTATTATTTGATGGCATCAAGATAAAAAATAAATTTATCTGCTTGTCACTTTCCAGTTTTGAAAGTAGCACATACAGTACTTGTAGTGTACGTAAAGAGATTACGATGATACAATACACTATAAAATGTAAGGTTCACTGTACAGCCTTTGATTTCTTCAACCCATTTCACTAAAGGCATACAGAACACAGGTGTCATTATAAGACTGGTGTCATAAAATAGGGATTTTTTTAAACAAATCCCCAAGAGCCACTCAAGGAAATGGCTCTTTAACAATTATTTGTTGTCAGCAAAAAAATTACAGTACAATACAACATTACACAGTTAGCGTAATACAATCTATGTGGAAAAGGGTTTTCAAGCTGATAGGGATGCTGGAGACCAAGGGAAATAGAAAAAAAAGTAGTTGTGGTGTTGTAATATTATCAGGCCTTGAATTTCCCTTTGGCAATGGGGCACTTGTAGTATGAAGAAATGTAGTTTTGTATTGGAACCTTGCAGAGATCACCACAGCAAATGCAATTAGGGCACTTATTCACAATTACCAGCCTTCTAGAAATTTCCGCTCCCAATCACAATCTCTACTTGCCTGTTCATTGGCCTCAACTAAGTCTTACGGCCAACATGCATTTTCTACGTCTTCTCCTACTCTTTGGAACAAACTCCCCCGTAACATCAAAGACGCACAAACTCTGGATTTATTCAAGCGCCTTCTCAAAACTCACTTGTTAAAGTCTATATAATTTTGTTTGTTTTTCTTTATCTTTTTTGACTTTGTACAGCGCATTGGGACTCCGTGTGTAATGCGCTTTATAAGAACGGTTTATTATTATTATTATTACAGCAATTGGTGTTGTGCCTTGAGTTGTTATGAGGTATGTATTACCAGAACCCTACACCAGGCAACAAATAGTTGACATTGTGCACTTCAACATGAACCCCAAAACGCCATCCAGTAAAACAGAACACTCAAGAGAAATAGGAAGGATAAAACGAACTCTCGAAACAACAGTCACAAGGAACAATGCCTTTAGATAATTGTCCCTTAAAAGTGAACAAAACAAGTATAGACAAACTTGTTGTAGAAACAGAGACCTCGAACATAACAAGCAGTCCCACAAATATTAGATTCTGGGAAAGTAACTTAACTTTGGCGATCTGGAGCTCAGGAAAACAACAACTGAAGATCGTTTGGAGGTCATGGCAGGTCGTCCTCCTCAAAAGTCAGGTCACAGGTCACTGGGTGAATGAACCCAAAGAATAAAACCACACCCAAATCCAAAACACAAGGAAACTCAATCAAGATGATTGAATTACACTGAAATAAAGAACTGGAATCCACAGTGTACTTAAAATGTAGCCTTCTTACTCAGGAGTTTTGCTGATTTCATTGACATCTGTAGTCAATACTTTTGTAAGCCGGTTTAGGTTTCACTCATTGTACCAAGCCTAAAATTCAAATCCCACACTGGGTTGTATGCATCCATGAAGATCTTTCCACTGCAGAGCTCCTCTTCTTCCATTGTTTCCTGTCCCAGGGCATCCAAACTTTCTCACCAACTTTCCTCAACTAAAATGATACAACATCTCTGAAATCCTCAAGGAAATTACGTCCAAGATAAAGTTGCTTTAATTAAAATCAGGAGGAATCCATCAGCCCCAGAGGAAACGGCTACTTTCTCCCCGAAGTCATCTTCAGTTACCTGCACACTGAATACCCTGATCCCTTACTCAGTTTCCTCTTAAGAAACATCATCTTGATATGGGGAGTCAGATTCTTCTCTTGGAGGCCAGCCATGGAGGGAGGAGGGGAGGAATTCCGTAGCCTGATGACATCATTGATACATGCTGAGCAGCTGAGGACTTGGAGTCGACCATCTCGGTGCTGTGTCTTATAAGGGTCTGATTGGGATGAACTTTTAAGACAATCATGTTTGACCCCTATGTGGCTGGTATTTGGGTCAAGTTGGAGAAGTACTTAAATAAGGCTCATCATATATTTTCAGACCTTGAAACTATTATCTTGAAGAGGCAGGTGACTGTGACATGTTGGAAGGGGAGGGGGGTGTTCAGGCCTGTCAATCTTCATTTTGAAAAGGCAAGGGCACCAAGGCATTTTCTCATTGGTAAACGGCACCCTATGAGGAAATTGACACATTCTAATTGAACATTTTAAGATCACCAAGGCAATACCAGGGGGAACATCGCCTACAAAGCCTCTGTGAAGTATCAAGCCTGGTGATACCATGAATATGGTTGATACTTATACAAACAAACATTGATGTATTTGGGGGAGGGTTCTAAAATGTTGATATCTTTGGACAGCCACTTATTTGAGGAGTATCTGTGTGGTGCGTACACAGGTCTACTATTTGCTTTTAAGCAAACTAAAACCTGATTCACCTAAAATGCGTTACACCATTTTGTAATGTGGCCGATAGTGAAAACAATATCACACACTAGACTCATGTACAATGTAGGCTTGTTTACCAGAAAAATTGTAAAAAGCCAAAGTTTCCTCAGAAATCGGCGTCTAAATTAGACCTTGAAGTACAATTGTAAACCCAGCAGTTTGCTATCAGCTTATGCTTGTAGTAGGTACCAATAAATGCATACTTCATGGGCTCTTTAAAACGAGACCAGACAAACATGCATCAATAAATGTCAACCACAGAACCTTTACATGGGTGTCAACGTTGACAGTCTCCTGCTGTGCCTCACCAGGTGTCAATTCATAACTGTAGGCAGTTAGGTCATTAAATACATGATGGACTCCACACAAACAGTGAAGTGAGAAAAAACAACATCATAAAAAAAAAAACATTCAATAATTAATTACTTTTTCTCCCTCTTCACACACTTGATATTGTCCTTTGTGTTTTCATCTTGTTATGGTCAAACCAGCCCCTGCTCTCCTGCTTTTGTCCTCCTATAAATCACTGTTTACCCCTTGCTTATTCTGTGTGCTTTCTGCCTTTCTCTCTCTCTCTCTCTCTCTCTCTCTCTCTCTCTCTCTCTATTCATGGACTTCCCTCCACTGATTATGTTACAATTAGTTATCTGTTCATGATTGCTGTGTTGTCATTAGCCTTCCAGAAAGTCTAGGTATGTATTATGCTAAACATTGGGCCATCAACTATTTGTTTGCATTGATACCATATGTACTTTTGGTTGGTAAGCAGTTTGCAACAGCTATTTCTACTTTATCATGAAAACAAAACTGTTAATTAGCATCTCACTGATAAAATGGTTTTTGTCATTACTGCTATTATTCATCTACATACAGTACAAGATGGTACAAGGTGTCAACTTAATCAGCTGTGACCTCAAGTGGGGACAATAAAGGTAGGGGTAATAAAAACCCAGACAAATCAAGGAACATGGCTGGTGTGTGGCATGGCCCAGATCCTCACATCTGCTCTTCTCCTTTACAGAGTCACAAAGAAGCCCAGTCCACACCAAATTGTTTGGACTTGGGTATGATTTGAATACCTAAATGATTTAAGCAATTGTTAGGACTCTGACCCCAGTTCTTCTAGAATCCTTCATTTTGGCAAATTTGATTTTATGAAAGGAGTCGGAACTGTTAAGATTGACTGCACTGAGGCAGTGAACTTTTTAAGCAGTGTATTGAAGTATTAAGCAGTGTATTTTGTAGTTCAAACATACTGTTTTTCACATACTTACTAATGGCCATTCAGAATAGTCAAAGTCAAAAATGTTGTTCTTTTCTTTTTTGATAGTTGCGGTTTTAAAAAGAAATCAACCGAAAATCAAAATACAGTTTTTATAATTTAAATATTATTTTTAAACAAACAAAAAAAAGCTTTAAAAAAATATCCTGCTGCACAAGGTCAAAATTTCATTCCTCTTCAAGCGGTAAAATAACCTAAACACAAATTTGTTTGTTTTTAAAGTTTAGGCCAGGAAAATCCATTGAAAACTACTGATGTTGGAGACCTTTGATCTAAAATCTGGTTCACTTGAGGCATTATTTTGTTCTTCAATGTATATTATGCAAAGCAATTCAATATTTAAAAATCAGAAGTTGGGGTTGGTGGGCAGTCAACATTTTTTTCTTCAACATTTGACTGTTCTGAATGGCCTCTTACAGAGAAAAACTTCACTCACTTTTCACTTCACTTTTTTTAATTCCCAACTCATTGAAAGTTATCTAGGAACTTTAATGTGATCATTTGCTATGCTAAAATGCTATGTTACATTTTAGTTTTACCCAAGAAAATGTTCATTTTTTTTTTTTACCCACACATCGATGTGTGTTGGCACTGTATACTCAGTACTTTCCCCGAGTTCTGTGAAAAAATATCACAGGCATGTTACTCGGGTGGGATTCAAACCCACGACCCTTGCAATTCTAGAGCAGTGTCTTACCAACTAGACTACCGAGATTGCCCGGTAGCTAGAGGCAGCTAGAGGCAAGAAAAAGTTGTTGTTGAAACAGCAGCTGGCCTGTAATTTCACAGGGACTACAGATAATTGTCCAAATAAAATACTCCTATTACAGTATACTGACGTCGAGATTTCTAAAATGAAAAACTCCCTTCCCCTTCAAAGATGAAATTTCAAGCCCCCCAGGCCAGCCAAATCTACACACTAAAATATTGTGCCATGGTGCATGAATAAGTATGCAGGAAGTAGGGCCTATACAGCAAGCATAATACGGAATATAAAACCAAACCTCAGTTGGTATCGATCCAAACCTACTTTACCCTTGATGCAGTACTTAAGAATGGAGTGTTTGACCAACGGAGTACGGATACCAACAAAAGGAAGGAAAGAATCAGAGTTAATTCTTTCCTCAATCAAATCATGAAGTCAGATCCTTAAGCCCCTCTTTTACACCAGACGAACCTCTAAGGGAACTCCCACGGAAACTTGGTAGTAAGCCTGGGCAACTAGTGCCGAAGTTGCGACTATTGATTGCTTAGTCGAGTCAATACTAAATAAATAAACAAAACAATTTTTCATTTGGTCATTAATCTTATCACTAAAATAAATAAAACCTTGGGTTGTTGAGAACAAATTTTAATAAAAAATTTATAATATATGTTGGTAACAAATCATTGCTAACACAATCTGAAATTAATACAGTTGTGGTTTACAGTTTGTAATTTATTTTATGATAAATTGTTCCCCCTATTTTACAATCGCCTGATGGAGATCCTTGACAACCAATTCAATTATTGCAATGCGGCCTGGTTTTTCAAGTGGCACAATCATTCGACTGGAAACCTAATTTATTAAAAACAGTTTCTCTCCCAGTTGTATAATAAATCATGCTAACTGAATCCTGTGTGAATCCAGATGGCTTGACTGACAATGTAGCTGCCTTTTAAATTTGCAATGACGCAACTTGCACTCAATTGTGCAAGGTTTACCGGAATTGGAAACAAGTTTTATCTAATTCAAATTTTATGTAAAATAATTTCATTCAACTGGAAACCTACATGATGTACAGTGTGTACACTCAGTCTTAATGTACGTGCGTGAACTACATACCTTATAATATATATTTTGGCTAAACTCACAGCAAAAGCCCTATCGAAAAAGAATAATTTATAAGGTTAGGCCTATAAGAAAAAAGAAAAAAAAATCCATCACATCAACTCTTTCTAACCCTATTGCATGCAGAGTATGCGCCGCCTCACTGCCCACGGCTGACAACACAAACATACAGAGCTTGTAGCCTAAGAATCACCTCACACAGAACCTTCAGCTGCTCGATCAACATCACCAAAGTTCATTTCCACTCCTTCCTCGTGTTATCAAGATCAAAATAATCTTGCCATTGAAGTAGTAGTCAGACTGCCAGAAGTAGAACGAACCCCAGACATAAGTCACCCCTTTGCCACGGAACAGTCATTCATTTTACAATGTTTTAAAGACACTGGACACCTTCGGTAATTGTCAAAGACCAGTCTTCTCACTTGATGTATCTCAACATCTGCATAAAATAACAAACCTGTGAAAATTTGAGCTCAATTGGTCATCGAAGTTGGGAAATAATAATGAAAGAAAAAAACACCCTTGTCACACGAAAATGTGTGCTTTCAGATGCTTGATTTCGAGACATCAAAATCTAAATATGAGGTCTCAAATCAAATTCGTGGAAAATTACTTCTTTCTCGAAAACTAAGTCACTTCAGAGGGAGCCGTTTCTCACAATGTTTTATACTATCAACCTCTCCCCATTCCTCGTTACCAAGTATGGTTTTATGCTAATAATTATTTTGAGTAATTACCAATAGTGTCCACTGCCTTTAAAGAATAAGGGAAAACTTCTTTGCTATTCTGGATACAAATTAACTGGTAACAAGCTAAAATAATTTTCATCTCCTGAGACAATTTTGTTTTTTTTCATTTCTAAAAAATTACAAGGGGAAGCTTTCTACCTTCATTGTCTTCAAACCCTGTAAAAATTTAAGTCTGTGGACATTGTGTTTTCTGTCTCGTACAAAGAGTACTAAAACCCTTCCGATTTCATCCAGCACTTTTGCATAGCAAAATATTTCAACTGAACACATTTTGTGCACACTGATTGGTAATATTGAGCAGCAAATGATGATTTGTGAGTAGCAACTGATACATTATGCATATTTGCTCCGCTAGCCCTATTACAAGGGAAGGGAAACCATTCAGCATTCACTGCCCTTTTTAAAAACACAAAACAGGAACATCACTCGAGCAGTTTTGCATAATACTTTATTTTGAAAATTAGAAGAAGAAAACTAAAACAAAAATTGTGTTGCAGTTCAGTTTTCACGCCGTTTGCAAACAAGCACACATTTTTCATGCTGGTTGCACTTTCACAAAAGTTCATATTATCGAAACCTAAAAGCAAACCTTTTTACCCCCAGGAAAAATTACGTTACTTCAGAGGGAGGCGTTTGAACCAAATTTGTTCCCTCTGAACCAAATTTATTTAAAAAGAAATTTGAAACATGATTAATTATCAACTGCACTCTCTCCATCTCTGACTTCATTTTTTTTTTTTTTATGTACAAAATTTACAAGCGGATTGAGGAAAACTAAAACAAAAACAATTTATTGACATGTCATAATCCTTGGGATGTTAGCACCTGTTCTTACTTGCCCCAATAAACCAATTCTTTGATCAATACGGTTGTTTTTCCTGAGTGCAAGCACCTTAACCAATTCCATACCCAACTCAGTATCAAGCTATTTCTTTATGAGGACAGGTACACTCGATGTCAAAGTTTTCCAAGCAAAGTTGAAGACCTTTGTACTTGAATTCTATTGTTATTTGTTGTAAGTTTGTCAGTTCGTGTGCCCAAAGGTTAATACTCAATTGCAAAATAAATATTCTCTCCAACCTTTGAGATAAACTCTGATAAAAAAAACTATGGAGGTAGAACGACCAGGGTCAATGGCAGTACAACCAGCATATAATACATTGTAAACCATGGATTCAAGTGCAGTATATTTTGGCATTTTATTCAAGACAATAACGCTTCGCTTGTTTTTGTTTATTTAGGCCTACATTTTGTACACAAACCCTAACTCCTGAGGCAAGGTTCTAGCCAGGATCTGGTGTCATCATTTGCTGGAAATCTCAAAATTGTGAATCCAAAATCCAAATTGTTTGCTTGTAAAATAAAGATACATATTTTATATAAATGACAGATAAAGCAGGGTAACCAAATTTAAAACAGGGTGTCCAAAATACACCCAGACACATTTGGCTAACTAACACTATGGGTCACAAGCCCTGTAGTCTAGTGGAATTTTACCACAAGCTTGAGCCCTACAAGGTGGCCATGGGTGATTTTTATCCAGTTGTCTTTCTATTCAAAAAAACATTGTGAAAACTATGTACATACATGTAGTGTCCTTCGTGATCATTAACTAGGACTGGGTTCCTATAAATTGCAGTCATTGTCTAACAAAATCAAACGCCATCAAAAATAGCCTCATAATGTGGTAACTCAACTTCAAAGCTTTTGGTCCCTGATATGGTAGACGCCTAATCCATCACTTGAAATGTTCAGTACTCCAATCCAACAGAATTCAACATTGGAGTTTGACAGGTAAGGGGCAGTAAAGGGTTAGACCTAAGTGGCATACCACCCCCTAACCCGTAAAATTCATAAAATACACAACATGTGTCACCTACATGCAAGCTTTAAAAGCTTACCGTTAGTTGGAATGTATGGATGGTTTGTTTACACTGAACTTTCTTTCCAAATAATCCTGTTTCCTGACAGGAAATATTGTGCACGTTGTTGTTCATGTTTGAGTTTACTGTACAGCCAGGGACAAGTACAGTACAGAGTGCACCATGACAGTAATTTTAAGTGTGTGCAAACCATATGGACTGATTTTAAACCAAACCCATTGCACAATGTAGTAAGAGAACGTACAGGGACCATAGGAAAGTCCTCACTCGGCAGTAGTGAAGTTAATAACAAGAAGTCCCCTTGATCCACTAAAGCAATTAGTCCCAGCCGATTCCCAACCTTACACTGAGGCAATAAAAAAAATATCTTTTCAGAACTGAGAAGTCTCCCAAATTCTGAAAATCTAACCCGTGGTAGTAGATACGGGTACATGTAGCAAAACAAGTTCTCAAAGAACATAAACTACCTAGCGAGTAGAGACACACATGGTGCCACCGCAAACCAAATCATGTAGACGGTACAATATGTGTATAAAAAAAATTATTGATCAAGCAAAATTCATAATAGAAAAAAAAAAAGATTTCCAACTAAACACCACAAAAACCCTCTTCAACCACACAATGCCCTAATAAAAATTCCAAATATTTGACGAATTCATCATCACCTAGGCTTTATAAAAAAAACCAGCACTACCCAGTTCAGCCCCATTACCACACAAAGCTGTAGTCTCTCACTCAAGGCCACTTCATGTATGCCCAGCTATTGTCAGACACACTAAAGGCAGAGTTTGCTTTGCTGACCATAATCTGAACCTGTCTCCATTGATAGAAAGTCCCTGAATAGTGAAGCTATTATACTTGGGGAATGTAGATTATGCATCCAGGAGGTGAATTTACATTTCTGCAGTAAGCTGAAAAAGGGGCTTTAAAGGTGGACTATAACAGATTATTGATATAGCCAATATTACTATTTTTGTACAAGAAATGTAAAATAAGGACTGATATTTTAGTAGTATTCAATAAAACCTTTACCTTCATGCAAAAAAAACACGAATTCGCGCGGCGTACTCCGACCCAGAAAACTCAGTTTCGGCAAAAGCCGGTGACCCACGAACCATTCATACACAGTGTGTGACGTCACACCACGTACCGAAGCTCTGTACACAGTGTGTCAGGTCGATCGTGTGCGTGCATTTTACATGTACATTGAATGTGGAATAACATCGGACACTATAGGCTGCATTTTTTTTGACACAAAAAAACAGTGAAACTGTCCGATGGCAGCGGGTCTCGGGAAAACCACAGTATAGATGAGGAAAAGGCATTTTAGGGAGGCACTTCAGAGGAAAGTGAGGGCTCTAGCGATAAGGGGAGCTCACCGGACGAGAGAGAAGCCGAAGACGTGTTATGAGTACATGTAGTTAACCAGCCCGGGGACGATGATCGTCAGGCCGAAGACGATGAGCCAAACCCTGATGATCGACGGCTAAAGACAGACTGGTAAGGCCACAAAACGTTTCATGAATTATACTGAATGATGCTTCGTTTGATCAGTTTATTTCTGCTCCCAAAAATAGTTGAAGGCTATCCTTGACTAAATTAAAACATGAACGAACATGATGGACAAGGTTTATTGTTTACCTCCATTCACGTTATAATACATGTATGTGAACAACACATGCACTGACTTGGGCAGTATAGAAATGTGAGGGGAGGGGTAATTTTTGTCTTGCGTTTTATACTTTGTTGGCAAAATTCATACATTATCAATTTAAACTGATATTGTAGATAACCTATGTTGTTGTTTTTCTCCACCAAGTAACTGCATGGTGGTTGACACATGTGCATCTACACAAATATCTCATGTACATGTATGTAACTGCTACTTTGGATTATGATTGCATTCTGGCATGGGTATAGTTTTAAAGCAATTCAGGTACACACATGCAATATTAACACTTCACCATGCAAACCACAAATCTGTTGTTAATAATTTTGTATGAATTCTTTTGTTAATAATTTTGTATGAATTCTTTTGTTTTGTTTTACAGAAAACACTGCAATGATGATTATCAGCAAGTGGTGAGCTTAGGACTATCTTGTCCGTTCAACCGCTGCCACTGACATCATGTTTGATGGCAGCAACACGAAGGACGTTTCCAAACCCTCGTGTACAGTACAGTGGAAGGATTTTCGTATCCACCAACGGATTAGGCAGCTTTGCTTTGGTTTATTTGTCTTCAGTCGTAACAATTTTCCAAGTTATAATGATCCGGAGGGAGTGAGAAATAATTTGATAAGCCATAATAATTTACGTATAAATGTACATGTATACTATTTCATTTTGTTTCTTTCAGATGGGTGGGTGGTTCAAATTGATTAATTTAATTTGAACCACCCACCCCTCTGAAAGACACAAAATGTAAATTACTATGGCTTATAAAATTAGGTGTGTGGTTCAAATTGATTAATTTAGCACTTATGTGCAATAAACTTGTCCCCTGTTGTCAACAATACACTATGATTAACATGGTAACAACATTCAACTTGGTTAGCAGAAATATAAAAACAAAACAAAAAATAGAAGCCATGTACACCTCCATAATAACGACAACACTAAAACTGTATGTATTTGCAAACGACAATAGTTTATTTTTGAGTTTAAAATATCAAAATTGAAAAAAGGTTGCCTAGTGATAGCGAAATCATCTGAACATTCCGTCATCAAAAAAAGTTAACTATACAACCCTGTCAACGCCCCTACCCCCAAAAAAAGAAAACCTAAGCCATGTTATGTACCTAGTTAGCTGTGGTTCTCTGTGTAAATTGTAAATTAAGTTGTACATTAAAAGAATATAATAAAATCATTGTGTACAGACCATGTCATTCTGTTTTTAAACAAAGTTGATTGTACTACCCTGGTTACCCCCCCCCCCAAAAAAAAAAATATATATAAAAAATAAAATAAAAACCCACAACAATGTGTACAAGCTAGGGCCCAATTTCATGGATCTGCTTACTGTAAACAAAGAATCGACACTTGCGGAAGCAGGAAATTCTGTACTTACATCAAGCGCGTTTCACAGGTTACCGGCGAATTTTGGCTTTTGCCGGTCATGGGTGCATAGTTGGTTTATACCAGGCATTCTACGCTTACAAAGTAAGCTCAGAAATTTAGCGTTTGGACGTAAGCAGAGAACGGTGATCATAAGCGCAGAATTTGGTGATGAACAGATCCACGAAACTGGACACAGGTCATTCTTTCTTCAAACAAAGTTGAACCCACTACCTTTGAACCCCCACCCCCCCCCCCCAAAAAAAGCTGTTGCATCCTTTTCCGGCTGGTGAAGGTTGATGTCAATGACACGGGGGTTACACATCAGCTGCGGATGGAGTTGTTTTCGTGTCTTGTCACCCTGCTGACAATGAACAAGTGCATTGTGCATGCATTCTATGCGTATCTGTTTAATGAAAAATAAAAAACAAAACCAAATAATCGTTATGTGGGATTTCTTGAAAATTTACAAGGCAGAAATACAATCTCGGTAGGTTTGACGTAACACCATGTACTGACAATCTCTCTTTGAGTTTGCGTAGTTTTGAAAAGAACCTTACAGGAGTTAACGCAAAACCAGTACAAAAGGAGTCCACATGCAACAAAACCAAGGGGGCAGGTTTTCTTTATGTCTGATAGAAAACATGACCTCCAACCACCCCCCTCCCCCAGATCTACACCTAGTACAAAACTGTTCAGGTACAGATCGGGGTGGGGGGGGTTTGCGATTCAACACCCCATCCCCTCCCCCCCCCCCTCCACCGTGAACAGTTTTCAAAGGGGCAGCTGAAAAACTAAAAATGAAGAAATCATCTGATCCTCTGAAAATTTGCATGCATAGGCCTACTACTTACCTAAAGTGCTATTGAGAATCTTAGGTCTCCATTTCTAGTTCTGGCTAGCATGTCTTCGTACTGCATTGTCTTTGTCCTGCATTCTCATTGTAGTGTAGAGCTGCGAGTTATTTCTGTACAAAAAAATATAAAAACAAAAAATAAATAAACAAAAAAAACTAGTGCTGAAAAAGAACTGGCCTTATTTTACAAATGCAAATATAGTAAACACTCCATAATTAACCGTGCCAAGCCAATAAACACAGCTATAGGAAAACTTCAGACTAAACTTCTCTGGAATTGGTAATTCCTGAATTAGGAGAGAAAAATTCTGAATGACCATGGATGGGCAATTATATGGATGAGAGTTTGAACATATTTTTGAGCTGTGCCTTAAAAAAAAAAAGCAAACAATTCTTAGGCAGCTTTGGCAAAAACAATGTCCAGCAATCCAGTATAGACCAATATAAATACATGTCAGCGAGGCCAATAAACTGTTAACTGTAACAATCAAATTTTTAAATGGATTCATATAGTATTCACACATGGTTGAGCATGAACATGCCAGAAAGTGTAAACCAGGGCATAAACATGCCTAAAGCACTTGGGTGGCTACATGGATTCATCACTCAACAGAGTCAATACACTATGTAGCTATTTTATGGTAGTCGGGTCAGATTCAGAGCATGCACATCGTGTCATTTGACAACAAGATGATTGTTCCTTGCATGAAAAGGGTAGAGATTGTTTACTATTTTTCTGATTACAATTACATGAACATGTATTGGGCCTGAATTAATAATGGAGATAGTTTCTCAGTAGTAGATTTTTAAAAATTATTAACAAGTACTTACCAGGCTTTTCTCTCTCTCTTTTCTGTAATGCCACTTGATTCTTTTGCTGTTCCACGGCCACTTGCGACCAGGGCCACGGCAGAGGGACCCCGCCGACGTCGTAACATGCACAAGCAGCACTGGCTGGGGCCTGGTGGTAGAAGATCCCCCTGAATTCTCTCGATGCTTAGAGGTTTAAATTTCGGAATCGATCCAGGCTTCTTACACAAACTTTGAAACTTCTAGTGCATCCACAAACAACCAAATAGTCGGCAGTATTTATAGCTGATACATTAGAAACAAAAAGCTTCGTAGCACACACGCACGCCTATAGTGTGGATGAAAACGCATACACAACACACGGAGTAACATGGCGTAATCTTTGTTTACTCTCGTTGCTTCATGGGTATGACATCACCATTTTTTGACCGCGTTCATGACGTCCGCTGGTTTACAAATCCGCTTGGATTTCAGTGTTGGTTTAATAGCCGGGAACCAGTCCAGGGCGGGAAATTTCAAAATCGAAGAATCGAGGTCAAATTTTTTCGGTCAAATTGTAGCAAAATTATTTGGAGAAAAACATGACCACAACAATGAATTGATAGCTGAACACAACATAAACAAGTTCTGATAGTGATTTTAATGTAGGAGTACCGTTATAGTCCATCTTTAAAGACCTCCTTGTATTCTGTGTGGAGTGTATTTTTATTGCAGCTTGACAGCTCAGTCAATAACAGTCACAATTCATTCAGGATACCCAGTGGATTTTGTTTAAAGTGAGAATTAATAGTATTAACACATAGCATTAACCAGAGGATGCAACGTGCTGTAAAAGGCAAGAAGAGAAAACAGAAAGAGCAACTGTGTTTGAAGCTTTGCATGATGCGGGAAAAAAGTAGCTAACCTGTCGTTTATCTCATTTGGAAGAAGTGTTGGCTCTGAAAAGAGCTGCTGAGGTCTCAATGTTTTCAACAGCCTGCTCGCAGACTAGACGCAGAGTACATCTGTGCAATGTATAAGTTTTTTAGTTCTTAGAAAAATTGAGGGAAGTCAGCGGGAGGGAGATACCTAGATAGCATTGAACAGAGAAAAGATCAAGCTTAAAGGGCCTTTTTTAATTCCTAACAGGAGTAGGAAGCTTAATTCCAAAGTCGAGGGGCAGAGACAGACATAGACTGGAATTCCTTCTGTTATTAAAATAGATTTTAAAAGAACACAAACTTTGCAAGTCCCCAATCAGTGAAATTAAACCTTTTGTGCATAAACAATAGTGCAAAATGCATCTTTTATGGACTGGTACTGGTGCTTTATGTCAAAGACCTATGTCACTGACAAAACTAGACACATTTCTTCTCCATAAAACAGTACATGCTTTGTATCATCTTTTTTGCTCAAACTTCTTTTAAAAAGGTTGACCCCATGATATTGAAATTATTTCAGGTGACAGGCTGCCTTCATGAAAGCTGTAGGCCTACACGAATCATCACTGCACAATAGACCTTAATCATGGTTCAGCCATCTTGATCATCTCCTATGCAAATCAACGTAACCAAACCGAGACTAGAAGAAGAAATAGTCCATTTCCTTTTTCTACAATTAATATTAGCATTCATAAGGCCTACACTGATGTTGGATGTGAGAAACATTTGACCGTGATTGCAGTTTCTACTATCAATGTTCCTCATGACAGGATCAGCCATTTAAATGGTAATGAAGTAACAACCCTAACAGGAAGGTTAAAAGCGAAGTGAAGACAGAGGTTCAATCCTCAGGCAAGTCATAGAGTTTGTGTCCTTGAATAAGAAACACAATTGAATCAGAGAGCCAAACCATAACAGAATCGTGAAAGTATTAGAGCTAAAGTCCTAACAGATGTATTTCCATGGTCATTTTTATAATGGTACAGTATTACAGTTGTATGTGAAAGCATCTGATAAACACAAACATCTGGCTACTAGAAAACATTGATCAGAGCGCCACCCTCAAAGACCATTGAAGATATTTCATATGATAGGTAAGCTTGGGCGATACCACGATATTATCGAATATCGCGATACTAATTTGGAAACGATTTCGATATCGGATCGATTTTGTTTTAATCGAAATATCGATATATCGCGATATATCGCGATACATCGCAATATCGTGATGTATTTTCTAGCTGAGACATCTTGCACCCCATATGTTTGGAGTAAAACCAGAAGAATAGGTCATTAGAACACCTCTCTTATGCTGTGACTGTCTCCTCTACAACTTTCACTGGGAGTTTAAAGACTGATGATGTCAAATTTAATTAATCACGATTATATCGAATATCGCAATATATTGTCGGCGATATATCGTGAATAAAATAAATCGATATCGCCCAAACTTAATGATAGGGCCTATGACATGACGATCTAACTGCTGTATTACAGTTATTCAAAAGGTAATCATATAGTTTGTAACATTGATGAGAAGGCAATGAAATGCACCTAGTGTAGTGTTCTAATTGACTAATAATCAACTTGAACTACATTGAAGATGACGAGATACTAAGATCTCACTCCAGGGTAGTGAAGTTAATAATGATCCACTATGTAGCAGCTGTAGTATAGTCCAAACAGATTTTTCTACCTTCCACCGTACCCAGGTAATAGTTAAAAGCAGGACCTTTAGTTCTTTACCAAATTGAGAAGTTTCCAGAATTCAAAAAATCTACTCCTTGGTACTTGGTAGTAGATCAGAACAAATCTACCAGGCAAGTTGTAGAATTACACGAATGGTGTTACCACAAAACGTTGATACCTCACCATGCAATGCTTCAAATCCCATTAATTTTTACCTGTATCATCAACATGATATTGTACAAGTTAAAAACTGTGTACTTACAAACTGTGTGGTAGTCATACTTGTATCAGGCCTGGTACTTCGTGGCGAGGCAATGGAAGCCTCAATGCCCCTGGTCATTGCCTTCACGCCCCTTGGAATGTTTCAGTACAAATGTACAATTCCTTTGGAACATACATCAGGTGACCTCTGCTCAAATGAAAAACTGCCTTGCCCTCTGATACAAGAATGAAGTATCAGGTCTACTGCATAAGTGCAACTACAAATTAATTCTGTGGGGAGTGGTAGAAGTCTACGTGTACACATTTCTATTAGAAGCTAGCCACAGAATTCTGTAGGTTATTGCAATGTTTTTGCAGAATACAGTAAAAATTTATGTACCATGTAGTTGGAATGCATCATAAAAAGAGCCTAATAGATGTATCTGACTTTGGGTATTAAATATTAAATTTGTTTACAACGTCATGGCAGTAAAATCAAAAGAGTGTGTCTGAAGAACTGGAATGGCAATCGTTAACTTCAGCCCAAAGTTTTTTCTTGCTGACTAAATGCAGGGCAGCCGGCCCCTGACCTGACTCATCAAGTATCTCCTTCACACTATGCTACATGTACATAGGCCCTAATTAGTATTTTATTGAGTTTAATTCAAAGTGCTGATAAAAAAAAGTTTTAAAAAAACACAGCGCACTTTCACACTTACATCCCGCAAATGGACATAGCCTACCCAGGTAAAATAGCTACATACATAAATAGCCAACCCTGCTCTGGTAAAAATCTAGGGCAACCAGAACCCTGTGAAACAGGGCCCTTCAGCGCCTGGGTAACCTTGAGGGTAAACAAATCCTGAGGCCTCCTCAAGGCTGTATTCCACGGAGATAAGAGATTAAGTGTAAAAGAGAGATTAAGATCAGCCGATTTTCATGTACTATGTATTTATAGCCAGATCCTTTCTTAAGGTGTGTATTATCAGACTGCAAAGTGCCAGAACAGATAAACCGCCTAACTTTTTACTAAAAGAGCCTACAAGTAATTACGGAGTTCTCTTTAATGTATGTAAAACAGTGAGGCCTAGTGGTTTACATTTGTAAGAACTTTACATAAACCACCATACATGTAGCCTATTTATTTGCTTAATTTTTTTTTTTTAATAAAACTAAATTCTCTCTTCTTATCGCCCTTGTTGATTCAACAAAAAATACTTACCCTGCCTCTCTCGATGCGTAGACTTGAACTTTGTGCCAACGATCCCGTCTTCAATATCTGCTCCCCAAGATACATTTCAGATCCATCCACGCCGTGACGATGGCTCAATTCGATTAACTCCGGTATAGGTTGCACCTTTAAGAAGACTGCCTCAGAAGACCCTCGAATCTTACTGATGATGTCATCACGCAGTGTCGACTCAACGTTTTCATTATTAACTTCCACGAGACGATCTCCCGGCAGCAAACCGGTCGTATTTTCCTTTTGTGTGGAGCTCGGCTCGGCAAAGTGGACGGTCCGTCTGGCTATATTCCCACCGGGACCACTACGTTCCTCGATGATGCAACGGCGCAGCGTAAATCCAAACCCTCCGTTGGGTTGCCGGTTCAACGAGACATCTCGCTTCTTTGGCAGTTGCGGGGGAAGGATATCCGGTAGCGGTAACTCCATGTCGAATGATTTCTCCCCCGGACCGGGACTTCTGACGGCCGGATCGAGGAAACTTTCATCGAACTGCGGGATGCTCTTTAACGACGCAGCTCTTGATTTCTCTGCGATTAGCTCATTGTAGGCAGTGTTATCAGCAAGGACAATAGTGTCATCAAGCTTTGATGATACAGTTCCTTTGGAAACCTCCGGAGACCCGTAACTAGACTTCCCTTTAAGTATACTTCTCTTGGAACCTGAACCTTTCTTCACAAGTGGCGGTGGTTTGGACGCCTTGGTGACCTTATCTTGAGTGCCATTCGCCTCTCTTGTTGTGTCTTCCTCATCCTGGCCAACATTGAACTCAAGACTGTTTCGTTTATCTTGACTCTCCTCGCTACCACTTGTGAACTCCATACTGTAGTTGGACTCGCTATTCCGTATCTCCACACCCGGCGCATGATAACTATCGGTGCGCTCAGATTTTTTAGTGACGCTTGATTTTCTGTTTGGAAATAATCCCCGTTTGATTTCATCGAGACGGCTAAGTTCTTCCTCTGTCATAGGTTTGTCCTTCGTTCTGTCTTTGTGCTTGATGGACTTGTCCTGTTTGTCTCGCTCCTTCTTATCTTTTTTGTCCTTCTTAGAATCTCGGTCTTTCTTCTTAAAGTGAAACATGGTTGCTTGCTTTTAAGCTTCCTACAAAATTGAAAAGGAACATTTTTGACAATTACTTACACAGCTTCAACTTTTAATGGTAATTTATACATGTAACTTACATTATAAAAATGGTCAACCTTCTGTTTGGCAAGACTTGTCATTACTTGCTTGATGAAATGTATTGAAACGGTTAAAGACCCGGGACACTATTGGTAATTGTCATAGACCAGTCTTCTCACTCGGTGTATCTCAACGTATGCATAGAATAACAACCCTTTGAATTGAAAATTTGAACTCAATCGGTCATCGAAGTTGCGAGATAATAATTAAAGAAAAAACACTGTTGTCACACGCAGTTGTCTGCTTTCAGATCCTTGATTTTGAGACCTCAAAATCTAATTCTGAGGTCTTTATTCAAATTCGTGGAGAATTACTTCTTTCTCAAAATCTATGTTAGGCCTACTTAAAAACACAGGGAGCCGTTTCTCACAATGTTACTATCAACCTTAAGTAACTAATACTTGTTACCAAGAAAGGTTTTATGCTTATAACAATATTGAGAAATTACCAATAGTGTCCACTGCCTTTGAAGTAGGTAAAATTAAAAAATGTGTGTCTTTTATCTTGCTTGTCTTATATTTATAAATATTGTAAAAACAAACAAATTTTGGTTTGGCCTCAACTCAAGCAAACCTTTGTTTGACAAGAGCAGATGAGGGTCTTGTGGATTTTACTCGTAAAATCGAGCCATACATTAACTTTTAGGGGGGAACACATAGAAAAGCAACTCAGCCGACAACCTGACATTCACAAACTTGATAACTTTGGTTGGGTTACCCTTTTTGGTTCACGTTGTAGTGCTCTCTGCATGCAGCTGCAGGCAGGCTCCAAAATTATGACAAGTTTCTCAAATAACAACACAAAGTGGACGAACCACCATATTCACGATAACCAAACTACACATAATTTAAAAAGGAATTCCTCTTTCGAAATACTTACCAGACTGTATTATATGTCAGCTTCGTTAACAATAGTAAAACACCTACTCAAGTGGGTAGTTTTTCCGTGCCCAACCTTCTTTCGAAGAGCTAATGGCGGCGGCGGCGATTAATTCAAGAAACAGCGACCTCTAGAGTACGGAAGTAATTTATTTATTTATTTACATTTTCAGCGATCTGAACTATAGAGGGCGGTCGTCATCTTTTGTGGTAGATTTCGTTTTGTACACTTCCGGTTTTCGCACGTGGCAAATTTGTAAACATTGACACGAGACTCTCTCATCAGTCACTTTATCATCAGGCTCTACGCAATCTCAAATCCTGTATCAGAAGGCGGAAGGTAAATTGCAGATAATTACGGAAAGTTATCCATAATGACCATTAGTAATGGCATTACATTTACAACCCTTATCATCAGTCAACCTCTGTATAAACTTATTATGTGATCCATCCATGATCATTCTTTTGATGTCATGATGTGGTTGATTATATCTATCTCAGTCATTGATTCAATCATCGAATTGATGATCAATCAATGACTCAGACTGTTGATTGATCGATTGTTATAATAGTTAATAGTAATTTGTTCATGGATGAAGGAGTTCCTCCACACGATGATGATTAGGCCTAGCCCACCTTGTTGAGCTGTTATTAATGGCTCCGCTTTTAACATCGGTCTCATCACTGTCACCATGGTGACAGTGATGAGACCTATTAAAAGCGAAGCCATTAACAGCTCAACAAGGTGGGCTAGATTAGGCCATGCGAGAAGACTGCACCTGTACCTTCTGTACTTCTGTAAGTTCTGCGTGTGTCTGATTGAAGTTTTTAAAACCAAAGTATATTTATTATTTGCTTGGACATTACGGAAGAATGATTGGAGATGATGTAATGATGAGTCTATAAAACCGGGCAAAAAGAGTCTGACTAAAACCATGGAGCTATAAAAAGGGCTCCATGGACTAACGACTCATAGTACTGTCAGATCAAAAGAGATTAGAAAGAGGGCCCTATCTCTCTACCTTCATGATAAGTCCCTTTTCAGCCCAATTTAAAGAATTTTTAAAGAAATGCCTATATTGGACTAGCCCTATGTCCATCATGTCCATTTGTCGAACAGGCCTGCTCCGATTTAGACAGTTCCAAGTAATGATTATGGGACCATTTATGAATACACGTATAGTCTCATAGTACGATAATACTCACACGTGAGGCTTGTACTCGTATAGGTAGAAGAAGTATAAAACTTTTTTTCTCCAGGCCCTTTTTGTAAGCCTGGAGGCACTTCTAGTCTACATATAATTTGAACTGCTTGAGCACCAATCAACCACCCTTAGCTTTACGTCCAAACTTGTGGATCCTGCTGACGAGTAAACCAACGTAAACTGAAACGTGAACGTTGGAACGCTATACTCATGTTTTTAATTTTCAATAGTTCGTATTGACAATTAACTGCGCTGTAGGAGTGTGTATGTAATGGTCGCAAATTCGGAGAGAACAGAAGTAGTACAGTGTTTCTATTACTGGGTCTGTATCTCTGATGACTTACATTTTGTATTATTTGAAAGTTTGCAGAAATATTGAAATCTGTTTTTATAACACAATTGAATAAAGAAATAAATGGTTTCACCTTTACATTTAACTCATGACATTTTCTTATCCTTTCCTGTTCTTTAGGGATTTTGAGTCATGGAGCTTCATATTTCACCTCATCGTCTTCGGATTGCTTCCATCTTAAAGAAAGACATTGATTTATTCACTCATTCACTCATTAAGCTGTCACTGTTGCATCAACAAGTTAGGTATGGCATTTGGATTTGAGATTGAAACCAAAGATATGCTTTGATCATATTTATGTGAACTTAATTGCTGTATTTATTTTTATTCATTTGTACACATACACCGATGTGTTTTAACACTGTATACCCTTGCAATTCTATAGCAGTGTCTTACTAACTAGACTACCGAGGTTGCCCGGTAGCTAGAGGCAGTTTGAATCCTATGTTTTGGCAGCGGGTACCGCAAAGATATAAGAGATCTTTATCCTGATGCAAATTTAACAACTCTTAATCACTGCAGTTTACAAGCTCAAGGAAACCTGTAAACAAGGGTGCTTGCTATGTGAACCAGAAACACATAAGTTAAAGGAACACATTGCTCTGGATCGGTCGAGTTGGTCTTTGAAAAGCGTTTGTGAGCGTTTGTTATAAAATGCAAGGGTAGAAAGGGGTTGTAAAAGATGATCCACACAAACATGACTCGAAAATGCACGGTTTCCTTTTACCTCGTCGACTAACACGGTCGGCCATTTATGGGAGTCAAATTTTTGACTCCCATAAATGGCTGACCGTGTTAGTTCGCAGAGTAAAAGGAAAACCACACAATTTCGAGGCAAATTTGTGTGGATCATTGTATTCTACTTTTAAAAGATCTTTCTATCCATTATATGCATTATTTAATAAACGGTTACAAACGCTTTTTATAGACCAACTCGTCTGATCACCTTAAGGGGATTCAACTTTTTAGTTCAATTCTCAATTAGTAATGTAGTTTTTACATCAAATTATATTTCTAAACCACGTTTTTATCATTTTGTACAGTTGCAATTTCTTCAGTTTCACAGAGACCTGCGATGATTTCTCGTTAATCATTGATCAAGAGGGTCTTAAAGGTGAATTAAAAGAGATTTTTTCTGGATTTTCTATTTGAATACTTTCAATAAAGGGGGGGGGTGTGAAATTTCAATTCTGCTAGCTTCATTTTTTCTTGTTACAACTTATAATTAATTCTATACTATAACATTCGTGTGGACAACTTCATTTTACAGACTCACCGACATACAGGTTTAAATCAGTTGGAAAAGGTCACTTTTATTAAAGTAACTCCAACCACAGGACTGGTACATTTTCATGCATGCTATTCTTCTTACTTTAAAATCTGTTTTCTAATTTTTTTCAACCCTCAGGTCAAATCAGCAACATTGTTTTTAAGAAATATAGCCAGAGAAAGTCTATTCAAGCAATCCTGGTGTATGACATGTCAGCCCTTGTACTCAAATAAATTTTCCTATTTTTTGTTCAAGGGCCAGTGAATATCATGCCTGATTTTTGTAAAGAGCAAAAAAGCATTCCTACATTATAAGAGCATGAGGGAAATACGTTAGGGGCATTCCCACTGAAACTTTTCAAGGGTATCAAGGCAATAACCAAAGTGCCTCTGTTGCCTCTGTGAGGTATCGATCCTTGAACATTTAACGGGGCATCAAGGTAATGGGGGCATGGAGGGCAAATACCTCCTTGCCCCAACGAGGTAGCGAGCACGTAACTTTATATTTCTTTCCAAATGTTGTACCTACAGTTCAGTCATTTTAATATTCAATTTCAAAATAACTGATGTGTCCCTCATTTTTTTTTCCCTGTAGAACTCCCCTCTAGGGCAGAGCTGATGGTACAGTCCACGGTGTGGCTCGCCCTTGACGCCATCCCAAGCTTCGTGGATGCTGACAGCAACTCTGGTCTCACTATGACCACAAAGTCTATCATCACCAGCCTGGCCGACAAAAACATCTCAGTATACAACTTGTCAACGTACCAGACAGATTTCATACTTGTAGGTTTAATTGGGTGGCTTGATTTCTTATTGTGTCAAGATGGTGAATTTTGAATTATTGCTTAGCAAAAAAAAACTTGCTAAGCAGTATTTTTCTGCTTAATAGCTTTTTGAAGTTGGGCCCTGATGAGTGTTGAAATTGAATTGAATTGAATGGTTTATATTGAATGGAAATAATAACAAATCAAGCCAATCAAAACTTAAATCTCTGTTCTCATTATACAATTTCTTCGTCTCTCTTTTATTTTAGGCACTAACAATAATTATGAGGCTAGCAATTAGGGGCTAACGCTGAAAACCCTTGCTCAAGTTGTTTTAATTAAATAAAATCTAAGACTGTGACCACTGCCTATTGCATTATTACCATCTGTTGTTCGTTTTACATTAATCCATCAGACAAATTTAAAAACAGATCTATCATAACATCTATCAGTTTTATAGGGGCATTAATTGGCACTCTCATATTCTTAGTGATCAAAAGGTTGTTAAAGACACTGGACACTATTGGAGTTGTGTGCTTTCAGATGCTTGATTTCGAGACCTCAAATTCTAAGCTTGAGGTCTCGAAATCAAATTCTCGGAAAATTACTTCTTTCTCAAAAACTACGTCACTTCAGAGGGAGCCGTTTCTCACTATGTTTTTTATACTATCAACCTCTCCCCATTACTCATTACCAAGTAAGGTTTTATGCTAATAATTATTTTGAGTAATTACCAATAGTGTCCACTGCCTTTAAATAATTAAAACAGGTATGTATTCGAGAAATGAAATCAAAATCAACAAATAAATGTTTCGCTTAGAAAATTAATGATTCTTTTTGCCAAACACATACCTTGGAGACCACTCTTGATAAATAAACTCCATTTTCCAGGAGCTCCAAAATATACCCCAATTTTGTTTTTATAAAATGCTTTAAATATGGATATCATGGCAGTACAGCTGAATACAGCTGAACTCAATAATGTTGGTTTCCTAAATAAATTGAGGGTGGGTTTTTTTTTCAACTTAAAGTTGCAAAGGTATGGATGTGATTGGTTTATATAAACTAATTATGGTTTGTTTAAAAAAAAAATAATAATTTGCGGTTCAACAACCAAATCGCATTATTGAATAAACAATGTAAAAAAACATTAAAAAAAAAAACACAAAATAGGATAAACTAACTAAAAGAAAACAGAAGAACAATTTAAAATCTAAATCTTCATCACAAAAGGTGACAAGTTGCCAGTGGGCGTAAAACATGGATTTAAAATTTAAAATGGAGAAGCTACTTCTCTTAAAACAGCCTTGAGAAAAATAAAACAAATTAAGAGGAAGAGAGATCAACAGTGTAATGCAATGAGTATAGCATTTTCAATCTCATCCTCTTTTTACACTTTCATCTCTGTGCTTGTCTTTCTGAGAAATGTCATTTTTCGAGTTGTTTGCCTTGGAAGGCTCGAATTGCACTAATTACTCTACGGTTCTGAGCAGTTGACTGATGTGATGGTTTTGGACGCCCGGTATCTGGCATCAAAAAGTGGTGATGCATCAGACTTCCAGGAAAAGGCACAATGTTTGGTAGTTCAACTCCAGAGATATTTCAGATATTTTTTAATGAAGTACATTTTGTGCGTCCCATTTATTTATTCAGCCCTGTAGCTTATAGAAGCAATCATCACGTAAACACTGAAGATTTACTGTCATGAGAGAAGATGAGTTACGTCCAATTTTGATTTATTGGTATCTTGACTTTATCTATGAAGTATCTTTTGATTTTTTGATTATCTTTGATAATCAACACAGTGTAGTAGTTGTAAGAAGTTTGCTCTCGGGCAGAATCCATTTATTTTAAATGCAGTGGACACTATGGGTAATTACTCAAAATATTTTTTAGCATAAAATTTACTTGGTAACATTAGCAATGGAGAGCTGTAAAAAACATTGTGAGAAACGGCTCCTTCTGAAGTAACGTAGTTTTTGAGAAAGAAGTAATTTTCCATGAATTTGATTTCAAGACCTCAGATTTAGAATTTGAGGTCTTGAAATCAAGCTTCTGAAAGAACACACAACTTCGTGTGACAAGGGTGTTTTTCTTTCATTATTATCGCCAAAATTTGACAACCATTTGATCTCAAATTTTCACAGGTGTGTTATTTTAAGCGTATGTTGAGATACACCAAGTGAGAAGACTGCTCTTTGACAATTACCGATGGTGTCCACTGTCTTTTTAATCTTAATATTTCAAAAAATCCCAAGATACAAACGTGTATTTATAGTATTTTAAAGGCACTGGACACCCTTGGTAATTGTCAAAGACAATTCTCACTTGATGTATCCATCATACGCAGTTAACAAATCTGTGAAAACTTGGGCTCAATTGATCAAGTTGCAAGAGAACAATGAAAGAAAAGATACCCTTGTTGCACAAAATTGTGTGCTTTCGGAGGCCTAAAAATACTTCAGGCCTGAAGTCTTATAATATTTGAGTGAGAAATTACCTCTTTCTCAAAAGCTGTGTTACTTAAGGGAGCCGTTTCTCACAATGTCCCATACTATTAACAGCTCTCCATTTGTAGTTACCAAGTAAGTTTTTACTTTAACAATTATTTTGAGAAATTACCAATAGTGTCCAGTGCCTTTATAAGCTAAGATCATATTTTCATTCACACAACATTTATTTCCATATCACAGAAATACGAAAAAATACAGAAAATAAATGTACTATTATTTTTTGTGTCGCTTTTTTGAAAGGTGAAAGAAGATGAGTACGATGATGTAGTGACTTGTCTGAGCAATGACTTCAAGATATTGGAAGAGAGCCAAGATGGCGAGATGATCCCAGTTGTCTGCCAAGAAGTGGATGAGAACTCCAGGAGGAATACTTGTGGATTGCGTAAGTCATTTTAATGACAATGTGTTTATTTCTGCATCTGTTACATATAATACAAAGTTTTTATAAAGCTGTACAAATGTCAGGTGTGGCTATCCCGTACAGATAAAACAAGAGAAAAAGAATTAACCCGAAAGCAGAACATGATGTCATTTCCTAGAAAAGATAAGATTGTTGTATGTTTGCTTGTTTGTTGAGATGATCTTCCCATCAAGCGGTACCGGTATATAAATGCCAAGCTGGCAACAGACAATCTCTCTCATACAAACATAGGTTTACTCTCTATGTTGATGAACTGCACAAATCAAGAAATTGCGATTCTTTCTAATAGGTTAAAAGCCAGTGAGAGCGCATCAGTGATGCCATATGCCTTTATGATGCCACCCCACTGTTGCCAATAAACCAAATGAAAGCAATTTTGTGTACTCCACGAAAAATGTTCTCAAAACATCTCAACAATTTTAAATTCCCTGCTGAGACCTCGCCAAATAGCATTGGGAATGTCATTTGTCAAATTACCTCCGGTTGAGAATATTTCCATCGATGACAACCCTTTAAGAATTCCCACTGGAATCAATGGGCCTGGGGCTGAGGGCCACAACTCAATTATGTCTTCACCAGATGGATTGATGGGATGGATTTATGTTTGCTCAAGTCTAATGGATCTTATCTGACCATTTCAAAAGGATTGTGTTTACAAACAAGTATGTATATTTTTTTAATAACATATAATGTATAATTGTTGGAAACAGTTCAATTGTGAATTAAATACCCTGTGTTATAACTAATGAAACCACTATGCTTAATTATATGTATTATTAATAAAAAACGTAAACATTTATATAGCGCCATATCCATCGAAAACAATGCTCCGTGGTGCTAATACAGAGAAACATTTAAAATATAGATAAACAGAAAAAACAACAAAGTATTACAAAATAAGTTTAAAGTCAGCAAAAAATTGACAAGCAGTTGTAGAAATAAACAATTTACAATGAAAAGTTATAAAACATAGAGTACATGTAGGAGTATGCAACATTTTAAAATGCAAAGAGATTGTACAAACAGACCAGCTATGACTATAATAAAATTGTAAAAAGAGACATACACCAAATTCCGGGGAAAAAATAATTGTAATAAAAGTATTGTTATAAGTTGCATCCCTCTGAAGTCACTGAAGTTCACATAGAGTCTAATCTAGCTAAGTTTAATATTTTGTATTACCTATTCTAACTATACTTGCTAATGTTAATGTTAATCCATTTGTGGTTTTTTTTTGTGTTTTTTGTATGGGCATGCCTACCACAAGCTTTGGCTTTTCTGAGATGCCCCCATTTCCAGTTCTCCTCATATTTCTGTTCTTTGTTTTTTTTTATTCTCTGCATAATGAATATCTTAAAATGAAATGAAATCTCAAGCCCAAACCCTATACTCATTCCTTCACTTTTCACCTCTACCAAAAACAACTCACAAGCGCTCAAGTTGGTACAAATGTGAACCTTTTTTATTCTTCTTTTCTGAACAGACACTCCCAGACCAGTGGTACATTCCTTCCACAGTCCGGATAATCGCTTCCTAGTGACCTGCCTTCAGCCCGAACAACTTTCTCATCTTACCTCCACACTTCTAAAACTCATGTTTTATTCAAACAGGTATAAGATTCTATTTTTGGTATTTATACTCATACACACCGATGTGTGTTTAGCACTGTATACTCAGTACTTACCCAATTTTTAAAGAAAACAAATCCCAGACACATTACTTGGTAATATTACTGCAGTACCCGCTGCTAAACATAGGATTCGAAAGCCACTGGGCAACCTCGGTTGTCTAGTTAGTTAGACACTGCTCTAGAATTGCAAAGGTCGTGGGTTTGAATCCCACCCGAGTAATATGCCTGTGATTTTGTTTTCACAGAACTCCGGTAAGTACTGAATACTAAAAAAAATTTTTTGTTTGTTTAGTATTTTAAAGGTCAAACACACAATAGGAAATGAGCAAGAAATAAAAACAATCACAACAACAAACAATCAACCAACACTAAACCAAACTGAATGAGACTTAAAACAAATGAACCTAATCAAAGGGACACATTGTGAATAGAAATGCCATCATTAAAACCCATAGAGATCAATAATATAACAAAAGAAGCGCCAAGAACTTTGGAAAGTACTGGCCAGATAAGAAAGGAATACAATTAGCTCCAGGCCTAGGGATCATAACTGCACATTTAATAATCTGGTTAAATTTGGAATGCAACTGTCTCTGTATCTGTTGGTTCTACATTTTATGCTGGTTAAGTGGTTCACATCCCTTAAGCCATTGTTCCTGGTGGGTGGGATACTATTGGTATCGTACAACTTTTAATTCTGCTGGTATTGTCACGGTCGGTGGGATTCTTAAGAATTATGATTTATAAAGCCATTAAAAGTATAATAAACCATTCTTGTACTTGGCGCATTCGTCCATGACAAGACCCAAATGTGCTGTAAATGCATGAAACTTATACATAAAGGTATCATACAATGGTTAATTTTGCTGGTATTGTCACAGTCGATGGGATTCTTTACAATAATGATTTATCAAGCAAACTATATAGTAATAAATCACTCTTTTAAAAGCACATTCTGTCATGACAGGACCCACGTTCTCAAGGCACTTGAAACAGAAAAGCATTTAATGGAATTTCTTTCTTTTTTTTTTACGACGTAGTCAAGGAACTTGATATTTTTTTAAATATTTTTTATTATGAGACAAATTTATGCGCTTCGGCACATTCAGCAGCCACTGCCAGAATCATTGGGCCGAACCCCTTCTCATAGAGCATAAAATCCCTGCGAATGAGATGCAAACTTGAAGTCACAACTCTGTTTTCAATGCGATATTATTTGCACTAGAGAAATAAAAATGACAGAGTGTTTTCTCGTTCTATCTTTTCAGTTTTCTTCCCTCACCCAAGGACGGTCATGAGCGGTTTCTATCTCTCTCAATCATCAATCAGAAGATATCTCTCGTAGTAGATGTTGAGTCAATTGCATTGTAAGTTTATTATTTATGTGTTATTTGTTTCTTTTCTTAAATCTTTGTTTATGAGGTTGCTAAAGGGATGCTTATCTTTGGAAAATTTCTTTTGAAAAGGTGGTAGCGTTTTTTAGATGTCGTCAACAAAAATCGCTATGTCCAGGCAGGAAGATTATAATCTTTTATTGTGGGATACAGTCTGAGAAGGAAATAAAAGTACAGTAGTGCTTTTCATATTGAATTTGTTTTTGTCGGGGGGGGGGGGGTAAAGACTGACATCCTTTTCCATAACCACATTACTTCCAAGTGAAAAGATTCTCAAAGTGCTTTGTTCTATCCAAAGCTGCTGAACTGATACAATTGTTTACATCCAATCATCAATAAAACATTGTCTTCATTAATGTTACTTACATTTATTCTCGTTATCTGATTCTATTTGAAGGTTTCCAGGTGGGAGTTTGTGCACAGGAGCCGAAGAATACTGGAGGATGATCAAGATTGGAAATCTCCCTTTGGGGTTCGGTAAGTACGCTATCTCACCATCAGGGCCCAATTTCATGGCCCTTCTAACGTCAAGTTTTACGCTTACTATCGCCATTCTCCGTTTACTTGCAAGCGCTGAATTTCTAACTGTGTCCAGCTGTGTAAGCATAGAATGCCTTAACGTGGAGTACGCATGCGCACAAGCCAAAATTCCTCGCTAACCCGTAAAATACGCTTGACGTAAGTGCCAAGTTCCCTGCTTCCGTCAGCAGTGATTCTTTGCTTGTGGTAAGCAGAGTCATGAAATTGGGGCTGGGCCCAAGTCATCATTGATCCATAGTGGATGGTGTATGAACATGCGTCTGCTAAGTGAGCAAAAGTTTAAATAAATGAAAAATGCATATAAGTGTCAAAATAGATCAAAATCAACAAAGGAATGTTTAATATAGAATTGAATAGTTCTTAAACAATTATTATGAAGAATACTTTTGATCAATAAACCCCAATAACCAGGAGCTGCAAAAGGAGTTTATCAAACCCACACAAACTTCCTTAATGACTTTATAGTTCTGAGCAGATGACTTTTAGTAAGTCTTAATAGCGTGGACAAAGACTCTGTTATCATCAATGAGACATCAAATCATTTATACGATACGAAAAACCTGGATTGTTGAGTGATCACAGTTCATCAAAAGCACATCAACATTTACGGAATGGAGAATACATAGACAATCAGTAATGAAAGTCCACCACAAAGAAATGAGTGGAATGCAAATATTGGGTGCCTGGCATTATTATGTTTGTTTTTAAAGATAACGCCAATATTCTGCTTAATGTAACCGGAGCTCTTCCTGTACATTCCCCATTGGCATACATGTATCTCATTGGGCCCCATCCCCCGACCCCGTTCAATGATGGCTCTCGTTACGCGGTTGGCACTCCAGGAGGGGTTATTAACAATAAAAGTTGTTTTTAAACTTAACACCAATATTCCGCTAAATGCAACCGGAGCACCTCCTGTCCAATCCCCCATGCCATCTCATTGGGTGTTCATCTCCCGACATGTTCAATGTTGGCTCACGCTGTTAGCACTCCAGCTGGGGTTAGCAACATTTAGAATTTTGTTTAAAGTCTCTGGACTCTATTGGTAAGTGTCAAAGACTAGTCTTCACAGTTGGTGTATCTCAACATGTGCATAAAATAACTAACCTGCTCAATCTGTCGTCATAGTTGCGAGATATTAATGAAAGAAAAAAACAACCTTGAAGCACCATGGTCACACGAAGTTGTGTGCTTTCAGATGCTTGATTTTGAGACCTCAAATTCTAAATCTGATGAGGTCTCATTATCAAATTCATGGAAAAATACTTCTTTCTCAAAAACTACCTCACTTCAGAGGGAGCTGTTGTTTTATACTATCAAACTCTTTCCATTACTCGTAATCAAGAAAGGTTTTGTGATAGTAATTAGTTTTAATAATAACCAATAGTGTCCACTGCCTTTAAAGATCATACCGGTACCAAATATCTGCTTAATGTAACGGGAGTACTTTATGTACTGTCCCAGCCATATCTCGTCTTGTTAGGCTCCCGCCTCCCGACCCCCATTCAATGTTGGCTCGTATTACGCAATTTGCCCTCCAGCTGGGGTTAACAACATGGAGTGGAGGAACTGGGGAGAGAATGTTTACGTGACCCGTATACAGATTGCTAACACTGGGATAGGACTGTTAACAGAAGAGCTTGGAAGGAATGGTGCATGGAAATATGTGCCATGTTTCTAATCATACTGGGGGGGATGGTTGTTGACATCAGATCAGTTGATATTAGAAACTGGTAAAAGAAGCAGTCTTGGTGTAGATGGTGAGTGAACTAAATGGACCAATCCGGCCTGTCAATCAAACTGTGCGCGTTCACCCATTTGACCAATCACAGCAATGATTGTGGTCGGACTAACTCGGTCATGCGTGTGCGTAAATGTGGCACGCGCGGTAGAATCGTGCAGAATGTCATTTGGAGTGCTCGTACACGTGTCTTGCTCACGTGTGCGGTGGGCGGAGCTTTATGTGGAAAGCCGGAACGGTCCATAGGTGAATGACTGAAACCGATACATGGTTTGTGATTACAGAAGCTAAATGCAGTATAAATAGTACATACATCTCTATTACTATTAGCCCAAATCTAGTTCTTTCCACAAAATTACACGGGAGACTCTGTGAACATTACACAGTCCAAGTGGTTTCAACAGAACACCTGCTGTACAGAAGAAACCGTACACCCAATACTCGCCTAGAATGTGTGGTACTCTGTTGAAGTCTTTGTGTGCATTAGGGTATAAAGGCAGTGGACACTATTGGTAATTACTCAAAATAATTATTGGCATCAAACCTTTCTTGATGACGAGTAATGGGGAGAGGTTGATGGTATAAAACGTTGTGAGAAACGGCTCCCTCTGAAGTGCCATAGTTGTCGAGAAAGAAGTACTTTTCCAAGAATTTGATTTCGAGACCTCAGATTTAGAACTTGAGGTCTCGAAATCAACCATCTAAACGCACACAACTTCGTGTGACAAGGGTTATTTTTCTTTCATTATTATCTTGCAACTCTGATGACCGATTGAGCTCAAACTTTCACAGGTTTGTTATTTTATGCATATTTTGAGATACACCAACTGTGAAGGCTAGTCTTTGACAATTACCAATAGTGTCCACTGACTTTAATAGACAAACAGCAAACGTTATTATTAGGATTGAATGATCTCATTTTCAGATGAGTCAGGGATAGTTGCACAAATATCGGAACCTCTAGCGGAGGCAGGTATTCCGATCTACTACATCAGCACATTCTTGAATGATCACACATTGGTAAGTCAGATTTAATTCATTCCGTTTCAATTTCATTTAATTTGATTATAAAGAAACATTCCCAGATTTTTAGGATTTGAAACTTTGCACGGTGGAAATACGATATGGAAAGGTTTGCGGCTAACATCATGTAATGACTATCTCTAAATGAGTTGGGGTGGTTCTGGAAAGAACTGTCAGTTTCAACTTAAAGTTTCAATCATATTTGGTTTTGCTTACAAACCAGTTGCTGGCAGTAGTGTTCTTTATGTAATCCATCATACACATGAACTGACAAATATGCAGAAGTTTGAGATCAATCAGCCATCTTGGTCCTGAGAAAATAATGAAAAACCGATTGCACATTTTGCATGGCATTGATTTATGACAGAAAGGAATAAAACGCTCACTGGGCAACAAACTCCAAACGGAAATTAGTTTGATGTATTTCTCATCAAATATGATGTTTCAGACAGAAATGTTTTAAGGAGTGTTTTCGACTATTCAGTAGACCGTGTAAGTGTACAGTATGTAAATCTGTGGTCTATGACAATATATTCATTTAAGAAAAACCTTTCCTGAAAAGCAAAAAAAAAAGTGCAATCAACTGATTTTGGTTGTATTAACAAACAAATTGAAATAAGAGTTATAATAGCTCCACGCTTCATGATAGACAGCCGTTGAAGAGTAGCCTGCAGGGGTCCAGTTTGGCTAAGGATGGAGAACATTCATTAAATAAAAAAAATGGTTTTGCTAACTGCTTCAGTAGTGTAATAAATTAAGATGTATTATATAAGTACTTAGTATAGTGCTAACACCCACCTAAGTAAAACCAAAAATTTATATTCTTATCCTCGATTGACAATTACCGAAGGTGTCCAGTGCCTTAAAGGCAGTGGACACTATTGGTAATTACTCAAAATAATTATTAGCATAAAACCTTTCTTGGTAACAAGTAAATGGGGAGAGGTCGATAGTATAAAACATCGTGGGAAATGACTCCCTCTGAAGTAATGTAGTTTTCGAGAAAGAAGCGATTTTCCACGAATTTGATTTCGAGACTCAGATTTAGAATTTTGAGGTCTCGAAATCGAGCATCTGAAAGCACACAACTTCGTGTGACAAGGGTGATTTTTTTTTCATTATTATCTCGCAACTTCGACAACCGACTGAGTTCAAATTTTCACAGGTTTGTTATTGTATGTATATGTTGAGATACACCAACTTTAAAGACTAGTCTAAAATATAGGATTCGAACTGCCTATACACCGGGCAATCTCGTGATCTAGGTGGTATGACACTGCTCTAGAATTACAACGGTCGTGGGTTCCAATCCCATCCAAGCAATATGCCTATGATTTTTGTCCCGGTGCTCGGGAAAGTACGGAGTGCAGTGCCAACACACATACATGTAGGTGTATATGGGTAAACCTAAACTAATACTCGTTATCCCTGATGCCAATTTCCATCTCAATTATCAGAACACCAGAGTTTGAATTTGGTGCTCTTAACCACTCGGCCACAACACTTCAACATATTCTAGTATCTAGATCAAAAACTTGAACTTCCCCCTCACATTGCAGTTCTAATAAGAATATCATATTCAGCTGCATGGAAGGATACGAGTGTTATAAACCCCGATGTATTAGGCAAGGCTCGGCAAAAATGTGCCAAAAGCAGCCGTCCTAATTCCTTGGTATTTTGAGTCTTTATGGGAATTCGTGTAAATGTATTTAGTTCAGTTTAGTTTAGTTTGTTATACCTCTATTGCACAAACATCAAAATACAACTTTGTGCAAAGGGTAACCCTCAAACCGGAATGTAGGCAACTAAAATGGGTTTCCTTGAATCGCACACATGTAGAGCCCAGAAACAAAGGTAACAGGAACAATGCAATATAGGAACATAGCAGAAAACATTGAAGTGTGTGTTTCATTGTAAAAACTGTTATAAAAAAAAACAATACAAAGTATACATATATTATGATAATTTAATAGACAATTTATCATGCAATAATGGCTATGTAAGGCATGTGCTTTGGTTGAAGACACAAATTTGTCATAGATTTTGCAAATCACATTTAATTATAGCATCACAGAGTTTCTGTGAAACAGTGTACTGAGAAGCAGTGTCACTTAATGCATTAAGCATCTGCTTGAAGTAATTAGTTACTAGGAAAATTTCATATGTCACAAGAAATCTGACTTGGTCAAGTCTTGTGACTGGATAATGTAGAATGACAAAATGCCGGAACGATTTGCCTGTCAATTGTTTTCACAGAGCGTGGGAAGGTACTGAAGAGTATACAGTGCTTTATACACATTGGTGTAAGGTAACCAAATCGCTGGGGTACACACTGCCTGCTATAGGATTCAAAATGCCTTCAGTGGTCTAGTTGATACCAATCTGGTCTGGTATGGATTTCACAAAGAGTTAAAGGCAGTGGACACTATTGGTAATTACTCATAATAATTATTATCATAAAACCTTTCTTGCTTTGGAGTAATCGGGAGAGGTTGATAGTATCAAACATTGTGAGAAACAGCTCCCTCTGAAGTGACGTAGTTTTCGAGAAAGAAGTAATTTTCCACAAATTTGATTTCGAGACCTCAGATTTAGAACTTGTATGAGGTCTTGAAATCAAGCATGTGAAAGCACACAAATTCGTGTGACCATGGTGCAACAAGGGTGTTATTTTCTTTCATTAATATCTCACAACTTCGACGACCGATTGAGCTCATATTTTCACAGGTTTGTTATTTTAAGCATATGTTGAGATACACCAACTGTGAAGACTAGTCTTTAACAATTACCAGTAGTGTCAAGTGTCTTTAAGACTAGTCTTATCTTGACTTAGGACGAGTTACTCGTCCTAACTTAGGACAAGCCATACGTTTTTAATATCTCCTCCTAACTCTCTGTGAAACCGACCCCTGCCTCTGGAATGGCAAAGATCTTGGGTTCAAATCCTACCCGAGTAACATGCCTCTGATTGATTTTTGTTCACAGTACTCGGGGACACTACTATAGTGCCTTACACACATAGGGGTAAGGGTAAAAAAACAACAACAGAAAACAGCATTTTGTTTTTTTCTCCTGCATTACAGGTCTCGGAGGCCGATATAGAGCGTGCTTTTGCAATACTTGAAAGCAAACGAGGAAAAATGATAGATGGAAACTCTTGTGAGCCTGACGATTCCTTACATTTCAGCAACAGATGATGATAAATAATCATCTGAATGTGGGACAATAGTGCTATTCACACGGCAACAATTTAGCTGGGGTACCTCGCTTAATTGTGACCCGCTCTGTGAAAATGAGTCACATGTAGGCAATTTCAAGAATTGAGTTATATGCATGGCTTAAAAGAACACATCAGCAGCAGTAATTTGGTATTTGTCTAAGCTTTGGGGTGTATCGCGTTGCTGAGTTACTCCCGTTTGAAATTAGCCACTACACCATTTTTTGTGTAAACGAATTACAAGTAAAATGATATTTTAAACTACCATTGTGTTCAAAAGGATACAAATTAGACATAAGTATGATCACAAAATTGTTGTATTCATAGCTTTACTGCCTAAAAGTAAGTGTTCTAAAGGTTGACCATGCAACTAAAGATCTTAAAAAGGAAAAAAAAAAAAAAAAACATTAATCTGTCCATAACTTAATACTGCATTGGGCGACATGTGACTCATTTTCACAGAGTGGGTCACAATTTTATCATGGTTGTAAAATGTAGCAATGTTTGACAAGATTTTGCAAGAAAAAGTTGGACAGTAGAAAAAATTATTGTCCTTAAGAGTCAGTTCAGGTAAATAGTTGACATACTTGCTCACGGTCAAAAAATGAATTTTTTTTATACTTTGTGGGTGGAAGGGCCTTGGGGTGCAAGTAAACAAAATTGCATTTTCAATTCTATATATAGCCCGTTGCCATGGTTACGGCTCATTTTGTTTTTTGGCCATTTTAGGCCGATTTTGGGGTCTGAAAAACTGGTTTTTAGCTCATATTTACAACTCCACCCAACCAAAATGCAACATTATTTCAAAAAACCTTTTATATCACTACAAAGTATCATCCTTGGCCTTCCTTGAGAAAAAAATTTGTTGCTTTAAATAACACCCTTGTGCTATTTTTGCATTATGCATTACAGTATGTTTTTAGAACTTGCAAAATCGACATTTTTACCCTATTTTTGGACCCCAAAATGTCAACTTGCCAGGGGTCTCAGAAAATTTTCCTTTCGGCTGTGATTAGGGCCAACATTGGTCTTGCAATATCTGGTGTCAAAAACTTGGGCAATTGTATCCTGTTGTGACAGTACTGCCTCAAAACTAGACTTTTTTCCCCAAAACATGAAAAATGCCTTCTTAAGGGTCTTTTCACATAATATCGAAATACGTGTCCAGGGTAAAAAAAGAAAGAATATTTTTCATTTTTGTGTGGATGGTAGGATGGTAGGGACTTGGGGTCCAAATAAACAACATTTACATTTCAAATCATAATATAACACGTTGCCATGGTAACAGTTCATGTGTGTTTAGGCCACTTTAGGCTGATTTTGGGGTATGAAAAACTGTTTTTTTAGTTAATATTTACAACTCCACCCCACCAAAAATAAAAATTATTTCATAAAACCTTTTACATCACTACAAATTATCATCCTTGGCTTTACTTGAGACAAAAAAATATTGCTATAAATTTCACCCTTGTGCTATTTTTAGAACGTGCATTAGAGTATGTTTTTAGAACTTGCAAAATCAACATTTTTACCATATTTTTTGCCCTCATTTTTCATTTTTTTCAGGGGTCTCAGAATATTTTCCTTTCGGTTTTGATCAGGGCCAAAATTTGTCTTTTTTATTTCTGGTAAGAAAAACTTGGCAAGTGTATCCTGATGTTAACAGTACTGTCTCAAAAATAGACTTTTTTCCTCAAACAGAAAAATGCATTTTGAATTGTTTTTTCTTCATATTGAATTTCTAACATTAAAAAGTAATAATTCTATCAATCTTGCAGCTTTTCCTTAGCACTTAGTGGATTACCCAACATTGATCAGGAACTGTTGATGACCTTAATTTTACAATTTGCCCGGCCCAGCCCCAATCATATTTCTTGACATTGCATAAAACAATGTTTTGTGAATAGCGCCTCTTTTTGTGAAAGTGTTCCCTTTCGGTTGTTATTGATGTTTTCATGTCTTCTGGGTAGAAACACTGTGTTTATTGTATCGTGTTGTGACTGATCATGCCTTGAGTATAGTAATTTTTCCAAAAACAATGCATGCTTGTTAAAAATCTGGCACTGTTTCCATGCCCTTTGAGTAATGAATACAAAGTTTTTATTTAAACATAATGGTATCCAACCAAACCATAACCAATGCTTTGCCACTGAGAGTTCTTGATTTGGCTATACCTATTGTACAGGTATGATTCCCATTGCAAGTAGAGTGCGATGAGCATTCTTTACAAGTTGTCTTTAATACAGGGCCTACTCTCCTTGGTCCCTGCCTGCTACCAAATGTAAAACTTTTCTTAGAGATAGAGATCATAAACAATGTAGTTTCTGTGCTTGCGGCAGATGGTTTGGAGCATCCAATCATGTCCAACACAAACGTGGGAAATTAAAAAGCCCGCTTAAAAGTGTTGGAAAAGTTTGCCAAGATCTTATTAAAAACAATGATACTAACGATTTGCAAGATGAGCGTAAGAGATTATTTAAAAGAAACACGTTGCCTGGGATCGGTTAAGTTGGTCTTAGAAATGCGTTTGTAACGGTTTGTTTTAAAATGCATGGTTAGAAAGATGTATTTGAGTGATACTAGTGTGGATCATTATATTCTACTTTTAAAATATCTTTCTAATCATATGCATTTTTTAATAAACGTTTACAAACGCTTTTCAAATACCAACTCGACCGATCCAAGGCAACGTGTTCCTTTAATGAAACAACATTGAAAGAAGTTGTAAAAACTTGCACCTGCTGAACATAAATAAGTAAGATGCATTTGCAGTGACAAAAGTCTATTCAGGCTAGTTTGATATTTTTTCCATTCACTATCTTACTAATTCATAATTATTATATATGTCTCTGAGAACGATCAACAAAAAACATTGAATTGTTTATCACGTTAAATAAACCAACTCTTTTATTGTTTGCAACAGTACAAATGAAAGGAACCCCACCATAGATGGGGGAACTGCTTACAGAAGGCCAAATCAGGTGAATGGCCATTTAGCCCCGTTAGTCCCTGCACCCCCCGAGTTTGCTGAAATCCAATTTCTCAAGAGTCTTGCAAATTAGTAAATTACTGGAATCATAGTTCAAATTTTAAAAGATAGCCATGGCTTAATGTGTATGTACAATTTTTTACCCTTTCGGTAATATTTGTATAAAAGTTCTCATGGGAACAATAAATGCCTCTCGTTAAACGGCTACGGTAATTTTTATGGCGAATATTTTTGTGCACGGATAAAATGAACACAATAGCTTTTCAAGGCTTTTTTCTGGCTCAATGCTCATACTGATTAAATGCGAAGGCGTTAATTTTTGACAATATAATAAATGATGAACAGTTTCCTGTTTACTAATGAGCGTTTTATTTTTCGTAAGAGCTAAATTATTTCATCATCACTAGCTTCGACAAGTCAACTGTGAAGGGAGAATTAATAACGATCTATAACAACTAGATATATTAACAAATGCGTAGACCTACTAATGACTATCGAGTTTTCTTTTGATGTTCCTTTTTTTCTACAAACACAAGCTAGCGAGGTTTCCTCGTACCGCATACAGTGTATCGCTATAATGCGGCTGGGCGGTACAGCGGCTACATGGTTAGATACTTTGGATACAGTACTTGCTCACTTTTAGAGCCTCTTTGTTCTGATTGGGATGAAAATGTTTAGTTTGGTAGCGGGCAGGGGACCAAGAAGACTGTTATAAGGCCATGTAAAGACAAGAACAGTAAAGCTTGCTCATCGCACTACTTCTCTTCTTGCAATGTGAATCATACCTGTACAACTAGGTAAAGTAGTTATGACAAAACAAAAACTCAGTGGTTTAAAGAGCATGGAAACAGTGCCATATTCTTTTAACAAGCATGCTCGTTTTTGTTTTTTATCAATTCAAACTAAGGGATAACTTCAAAATGCATTTTTATTGTTTTTGGAAAAATTACCATTTTTGAGGCAGAAGTGTCACAACAGGATACAATAAACCAAAGTGTTTCTCCCCAGTAGACATGCAAACCATAATGATAGCCCAATCAAAACAAAAAGGGAAATATTCCGAGAATCAATAAAACATTAAAGACGTACAAACTTTCTTGATGTGCAAGGGGAATTAACAAATGTGACTTTCAAAAAAGAGGCGCTGTTCACAAAACTGTTATTTTATTTTATGCAATGTCATGAAATATGATTGGGCCAGGGCCGGGGTGGGGCAAATTATAAGATTTAGGTCATCAACAAGTCCTGATCAATGTTTGGTAATGCACTAAACCTACAAAGTGCTTATAAAAAGCTGCCAGATTGATGGAATTATAGCTAACTTCTTCATGTTATAAATTCAAAATGAAGCAAATATTTCAAAATGCATTTCTCTATGTTTTCGGGGAAAAGGGTCTATTTTTGAGACAGTTCTGTTACATCAGGATACAATTGCCCGAGTTTTTCTTACCAGAAATAAAAAGACAAATTATGGCCCTGATCAAAACCGAAAGGAAAATATTCTGAGACCCCTGAAAAAATGGAATTGTGAGGGCAAAAAATATGGTAAAAATGTTGATTTTGCAAGCTCTAAAAACATACTGTAACGCACGTTCTTAAAATAGCACAAGGGTGAAATTTATAGCAATATTTTTTTGTCTCAAGTAAAGCCAAGGATGATACTTTGTAGTGATGTAAAAGGTTTTATGAAATATTTTTGTTTTTTGGTGGGGTGGAGTTGTAAATGTTAACTTTTAATAAAACAGTTTTTCATTCCCCAATATCGGCACAAAGTGGCCTAAACACAAATGAACTGTTACCATGGTAACGTGTTATATTATGATTTGAAATGTTAATGTTGTTTATTTGCACCCCAAGTCCCTACCATCCACAAAGTATAAAAAAAAATATTCCTTTTCTTTTACCATGGACACAAATGTCGATATTATGTGAAAAGACCCTTAAAAAGGCATTTTTCATGTTTTGGGGAAAAAAGTCTAGTTTTGAGGCAGTACTGGCCCAACAGGATACAATTGCCCAAGTTTTTGACACCAGATATGGAAAGACCAATGTTGGTCCTAATCACAGACGAAAGGAAAATTTTCTGAGACCCCTGGCAAGTTGACATTTTGGGGTCCAAAAATAGGGTAAAAATGTCGATTTTGCAAGTTCTAAAAACATACTGTAATGCATGATGCAAAAATAGCACAAGGGTGATATTTAAAGCAATAATTTTTTTTCTCAAGGAAGGCCAAAGATGATACTTTGTAGTGATATAAAAGGTTTTTTGAATTAATATTGCATTTTGGTGGGGTGGAGTTGTAAATATGAGCTAAAAACCAGTTTTTCAGACCCCAAAATCGACCTAAAATGGCAAAAAATTAAAATGAGCCGTAACCATGGCAACGGGCTATATATAGAATTGAAAATGCAATTTTGTTTACTTGCACCCCAAGGCCCTTCCACCTACAAAGTATAAAAAAAATTCATTTTTTGACCGTGAGCAAGTATGTCAACTATTTACCTGAACTGACTCTTAATTCACATGAGGTACATTTTGTAAAATTTTACATTTTTATGCTACAATTTAGCAAGGGACCCTTGCTAAATTGCTCTTGTGTGAAAGGGGCTAATGTGGTTCTTAGGTTGTGTGTATGTACCAAGGGCGCCGTGCGGAAATATTACCTGGCTTGATGTCCAATTTAATTTAATTTGATAAACATTTATTTCAATGTCACACAATGATTCAGAACAAATTGTGCTTCCAAATATCCACTGCCAAATTAAATTAAGCTGCTACTTACGATATTATTGTTGTTATTATTATAATTTAATATTATTTGTTTATTTGCACTGTCCATTTCAAGAAATGTGCATTCATTTTAACACCCAGCTCATTTACTTTGGTTTGAAATGAATGCTCCCTTGAATCAGCATTCAACAGTCCAAAGGAGTAGTCCATTTCCACAATTTCACCAGTTTAGCATTTAATGGTCCAACAAGATCATTCAATTTCATTACGCTGCAAGAGTTATTCTTCAACTTTGTAAAAACCAGATGATAAGGAACAGCCAGTCAACCATTATATTTTATCAAGTGTAAATGAGTAGTATATGCCACTAGTGGATCGGTTCTGTATTATAGAAATTAAACTCAAGAATGGTCAAAGTGATAATCGCCCATAAATGAAATAGAATGACTGAAACAAAATCATTGTTTAAATGGATAACGGGAAATGCATATGTGACTGAGCTTTGATGAAATGGAATGGTTTTTTTTTTAATGATTTTGGCCGGGAAAACCTATTATTATTAGGAAGAAAATATAAATAAATAGTAAACTTGCAAGTACAACCATGTGTAAAATCTCTTTTGTGTCAGTGTTGGCTCTGAAAAGAACCGGTTTAGTCTCAGCGTTTCAAACAGATACTCTGCTCGTCTTCAGGAGAATTACCTTAAACCTTTTGATTTTTATATACTAGTTTTGTTGTTGTTGGTGATGAGCTGATTTGTTTAGGCCTAATATTTTTCTGAAATCTTTTGCCCTCGGAATTGTGTTTTTATTAAAGGCAGTGGACATTATTGGTAATTACTCAAAATAATTATCGGCATAAAACCACACTTGGTAACGAGTAATGGGGAGAGGTTGATAGTATAAAACATTGTGAGAAACGGCTCCCTCTGAATTTTCCACGAATTTGATTTCAAGACCTCAAGTTTAGAATTTGAGGTCTCGAAATCAAGCATCTGAAAGCACACAACTTCGTGTGACAAGGGTGTTTTTACTTTCATAGTTATCTCGCAACTCCGATGACCAATCGAGCTCAAATTTTCACAGGTTTGTTTTTTAATGCATATGTTGAGATAAACCAAGTGAGAAGACTGGATTTTGACAATTACCAATAGTGTCCATTGTCTTTAAATAGCCTGAAATGTATATTAGAGCCTAAACCATCTACAGTGTACATGTAGGTCGGTCCTCAGTATTCAATACAATACATAGTGTTAGCCAGAGGGGTGTCTGGGTGTCTTTTGGACACCCTGTTTTTAATTTGGACACCCTGTTTCATCGGTCATTTACATGTAAATTTATTGTAAGTGAACAATTTGGACACCCAGTTTTAAAATTTCCAGCAAATTTGGACACCCTTTTACCAAATTCTGGCTAAAACCTTGATACAATATGAATACTTTTTTGGGGGAACGCACCAGAGGAGACCGTGGGGCAGGGGTACACCACAACTACACCACTATGGTGGTGTAGTTGTGGTGTCCACCAGAGACCGCACCAAAAGTGACACCACAAATACACCAAACACACACCACCATACTCTCTTTATGTAAAAGAGTGAAAAACACCACTCTTTACATTTCAAGCTGTCCTCCATACGGCTCTTCAAAAAGAGTGGTGGTTAATTCACTCTTTTAGAGGGGTTTCAGTCCAGGACAGAGTGAAAAATCACAAAAAGATGCAAAAATTCAATCTAAAAGAGTGGAAGACCACTCGAAAAAAGAGTTGTCCTTCATATGGCTCTTCAAAAAGTGCTTTTTCACTCTTGAACATTAAGAGAGTTGGGTGAGGACTGTTCGTTCCATTCCTCTAGTTTGGGTTTTCAAGTCCCTGCTCTAGTACTGCCTGATTGATTAATAACTTGATACAAAATGACAATCAGCAGGTAGCCATTATAATAAAAAAACATAAAATTTGGGAAGAGCCCATCACTGCAAAAAAATTTACCATTTTAATAGGATATAACATACCCAATATCATGCCTGTTTGTTCAGCTTTCTTAGTTTAGCTTTTCAAGTCCCTGCTTTATATTGCATTTTAGATAAATGTAACTTGATACAAAAAGACAATCAGCAGGTCCATTAACAAAAAAATAAACTGTGGGAAGAACCCATCACTGCCAAAATGTTGTCATTTTACTTGGAAAAAACAATCAGTGAATTCTACACTACGTTGCTGCAAAACTTCTTTCGGAAATTACACTCCTGGTTGCAGTCGTAAAAATACCATTGTACTTCTCGTAAAAATGTGATGCCTTTTTAATCTTCGTTCTCGCCTCGGTTGATGTACCAAGATTAATGAAAATATCGTCTGGCAGATTGAGTCTTGAAATGTGAGCTTATCAACACAGATGTGCAAACACATCAAATCTGACATGATTTTTAACTGATAAATAGGCTACAGCTGTATTCGCTCCTCGGTACAAATCTGTTTTATATTAGTGGAAGTTTTCCATATTGTAAAATGGAAGGAACACAATGCAATTCCTTGATGACAATATTATTGTTTGCGGGAACATCAAAGAAAAACAAACGTGTGCATAATGTAATTAATTAAATTCAACCTGTCTGAATTGTAAATGAAACGCTTGGTGTAATTCATTATTAGTGTAAAATTAATAATCCCAGAAACCAATTGACCATTTCCTAAGCATGACCAGTTTTTTAAATATTAACTATTCGTGGCAATGATTAAAAACTCTCTGAAATGGATGTCTAGTGATTTCATGGACGAGTTGTCATGGCTTCTGATCAGTTTCTCATATGTTGGTGGTTTTGTTTTTGCCGTCTCTGCTTCCAAACTATTATACCTCACTATTTCTTCACTTTAAGATTACAGTCTATTCAGTATGCACCTTATTCAACAGTAGGTGATTGCCCCAATGGGTATTTCCGAAAAGGTATATTTTCCATTATTAATGTCCATCGTTCTAAGCATAGGCACATAACCAAGATTAATGGAATGACCTGGTAAGTCTGCTGCTACCTAGCGTCATAAAAGTCCTGTATTTTTTGTGAAACCATGTATGCTCAAAGTATCCTTTGTTTATGCCTGCATGAGCGTGTTTAAGACATAATTCCTTTATGCATGGAAGGTCATGAGAGGGTAATTCTTAATTTTTTTCTTGCATGGCTAGATTTTCACCCAAGAGAAATTTTTCAGATACTTTTTCCCTGAATGCATTTGACAGATGATGCCATTTCAAAACACTAAAAAACTATCCTCAATAGACTGTATTAAACTCTGCTAAGGATAATGCACAGAGTACATGTGACATGCACAATGTTTGCGTAATGTTGGCATTCCGAGAATAAATCATCTTGAAAATTGCCAGAAATGTACCTTAAAGGCAGCGCTGTACACTAAATAGCAATATTGGTGATTACTCAAAATAGATGTTATCATAGAAACTTACTTGGTACAATGATCAATGAAACTGTTGATAGTATAATACATTGTGAGAAACAGCTCCCTCTGAACTAACATTGTTTTTTGAGGTAGCTTCTCACTCAAAAAATTAAAAGGCGTGAAGCCTTTTATTTAGGCATGTGATGAAGCACACAAATTTGTGCAACAATTTTTTTTTTTTTTCTTTCACTATTCTCTTGCAACTCGGATGATCAATTGAGTCAAAATTTTCACAGATTTCCTATTTAATGCATAAAATGTTGGGAAACATCAAGTGAGAATACTGGTATTTGACAATTACCAGAGGTGTCCAGTGCCTTTGATCATCTTTAAAACTTAATGGATTGTAATCATCATTCAACAACATCAAGAAAATCACATCAATCAAACTAGTTAATGGCCTGACGCTTCGGCAATCAAAGTAATTAATTTTGTAGGCCTGAACAAGAATTACTCAGCAATTATAAACTACAAAGTACAAACCATACTGCCACTTTTGGTTTACTTTGGTAATGACTCAATCTGAAACAATTTAGAAAAGAAAATAATGAAAATTATAATCATTATTCACTCCACATGATTTATGGCAAAGAATCAGCTATTGTTGGCTGTTCAAATGCACCATATGAAATAAGTGATGATCCACCCATCGCACAAGATGGTGGAACCCAGAAAAAATTATAATAACAGTACAAAAATAACTTTGTACTGCGCTGTATTCATAAACAGTGACCAACTGCGCATCGGTACTGCATCTCAAGTGGGATTTACGACATGCTGCTGAGTTCCAGGTACTTATTCTGCTGGGCATCCTACTGGCTAGCGGCACATACAGCAATCAGACCTCAGTGGAATAGGATGATCTGTCACAGACGCTTCTTTGGGGATTTTTTCTTCTTTTGGATATTTCTTCAGCTGTCAACAAGTAAGTGTTCAAACTTGTTTATTCGATCCAACTAGGATTGTGTTACTACTTGCTTGTTTTGCTAAGTTGCATCAACCGAATATCAATCTCTCTAAAGGGAAGGTACACAATGGGTAATTACTCAAAACAAATATTAACTTAAAAACTGACTAGGTAATGAGCATTGGAGAGCTGTGGTCGATTTCACAAAGAGTTAGGACTGGTCTTATCTCGAATAGGACGAGTAGCTCGTCCTAACTTAGGATTAATCTTAACGTCTGAATGCTACAGTGCAGGGTTGGGACTCGTCCTAAGTCCTAAGATTAGTCTTAAGTTAAGAAGAGTTTTGTGAAATCGACGGCTGTTGATAGTATACAACTTTCTGAGAAACGGCTCCCTCTGAAGTAGCATAGATTTTGAGAAAGAGGTATTTTCTCACTAAAATAATAAAAGACTTCTAGCCAGAAGTCATGTATTCATACCTGAAAGCACACAAAATTGTCCAACAAGGATGTTTTTCTCTCATCATTTTCTTGATACTTCGATGACCAATTGAGCTCAAATTTTCACAAGATTGTTGTTGAATGCTTATGTTGGGAAACACCAAGTGAGACGACTGGTCTTTGACAATTACCAAACGTAAAAATTCAAAATTGTTAACTTTATCTTGGCATGTTAGTATTGTGTTAGTACATCAATCGAGTATCAATTTCATTAAGTCATGTAAGAATTCAAAGTTGTTTATTTGATCTGTTGGCAATTTATAGCAATGGTGCTACATGGTTGTAATGCTTCAAACAAGTATCGATTTCATGCATATTGTTTTCACTCTGAAATTTATTTATTTAAACAATATAAAGTAGCCTTATTCGAACTTGCACCATCTGTGTCATACTGTGGTATTATTTTTTAATAGATGTTAGTTTTTTTTTTCCATCGGGGATAAAGAATATATTTGTTTTAACCCTTACACCTTTGTTTATTAAGCACTGTGTACTCATTACTTTCCTGAGTTCTGTGGGGAAAAGTTCCCAACAAAATCACTTGGGTAACGCAACGATTTAGGAAAAACTTAGGGGAAATTTGCATCAGGGAAAATTATATATATTGGTTTTACTTATACACTTATGTGTATTAAGCACTTTCATTACTTTCCTGAGTTATGTGGGGAAAAAACCTGTTGTGTCTGCAAATTTCATGCAGATAACCAATTCAATCCTGAAATGTGTTTGTTAAAATAGTATAAAGTAGCCTGTGGATTTTTATTAAATTTTTATTGCAGATTATACATTAAGTATATGTTTTTCATACCTTTTATACTGATCTGGTGTTTGTTTGATTGTTTGTTTGTTTGTTTCTTTTGAGGAAAATATGTTCTGAAATCAATTTGTGAAGTGTACTTGTTTAGCAGCTTTATGTTTAATTATTTAAAAATTTACACTCATTTTATTTTATGCTTGTCTGTTACTTATGGCAAAGCAAAAACTTTTTTTTTGCAGTGATTATTTGCTGTTATAGCAGCTTTTATGTCGTTGGGTAAACATTATTTTGTGATTTTCAGAGTCCCAAAATGAAGAAACAAAGAGATTTGTTTATCATGGTAGTCATGCTTCTGTAACTTTTGGCAAGGCAAAAACGTTTTTTGAGTTGTGTGGGGTGACTCCGCCTACCCCTTTTGTGACGTCAATCGAGGAAGACTTTGCCTCGATCGATCATCGAACACACGTACGTGCAAGTACATTCAAGTCCTAGTCGTGAGTTTGTACAAAAGTTTTTTTCTTGCATTTTTCCGGCAATGTCGACCAGGTGTATTATTGCTGCTGGTCAGTTTGCCAAGTTGTCTGATCCGTCGTCTTTTCCAGCACTGTGCAGCAAACACTTCTAGCCATCGTGCTTCGAGAATCCGGAATACACTTCACATTTTGACATGAAGAGAAAAGTTCTTTTCTAAAACATGACGCCATCCCAATAATTTGTCCAGCTAGTGGGGAAGTCGAAGAAGGTACCTGAAAGACGTAACGAACCTAAAGGAGCATTTGCCTAACGTGAAAAAAATCAGGTATTGTTTCAACTTTGAGGACATGTTTTTATGGTGTAAATAACATGGAAACTAATTTGTTTAAACCTTAGTTAATGGTTTTTTCATATTCCACACATCAAAACACATATTTTAGTGACAAAAGCTTTATTTGGACAAAATACCACTTCCAGGTGACTTTAATATTATTTAGTGATTTCCAGAGCTAAATAGGTGTTAAGAGTCCCAAATTGATGGTAGTCATGCTTGTCTGTTACTTTTGGCAAGGCAAAAACTCTTCTTTCTTTTGAGGGATTATTTTCTGTTAAAGCGGCTTTTTGTAATTGGGGATACATTATTTTGTGATTTTCAGAGCTATAAGACGTTAAAAGCACCAAGATGAAGAAACCAAGAGAATTGCTCTTATTACTGACAGTTGCTTTGAAGGTTTTATTTCTTCTGCTGGTTTTGACTGAGAGATCTCTTACAAGTGGTGAGTATTAATTGCTGAACATGTTAAACCTTTACCTGATACTTGTGACATTTTTGGTATGAAAGTGAGGGTATGTCTTAGTGTATTTCTAAAATTTAATGACCATAAAACACTTGAGTTTTGTTTGAAGCGTTGCATGGTGTGGATAACTGGGAATAAACTATTAAAAAATAATAAAACTTGCGGGTACATACAGCCATGTGTAAAATCTCTTTTGTGTGAGTGTTGGCTCTGAGAAGAGCTGGTGTGGTCTCGAGGTTTTGAACAGTATACTCTGCTCGTCTTCAGGAGAATATGCTCAACCCATAGTCCAACATTCTCCTGAAGACGAGTAGAGTATACTGTTCGAAATGTCAAGACCACACCAGCTCTTCTCAGAGCCAACACTCGCACAAAAGAGATTTGTTCACATGGTTGTACCCGCAAGTTCACTATTTGTTTATAGTTTCTTCCTATAAAAAACTTACTTGGTAAAGAGCATGGCAGAGCTCTTGATACCACAAAACATTCTTAGAAACAACAACCTTTTAATCTGAGAAAGGCTTTAGGCATGAACTCTGTTTCAGGCATCTTAAAGCACACATCTCTACATTGTACCTTTTTCTCTTTTTTTTCTTGCAACTTTGAAGACCAATAATTGAGCAAGACTTTCACGGTTTGGTTATTTTATGCATATAATGGGATACACTAAGTGAGGTTACTTGCCAGATTTCCTGCTTAATCAGCTCTATGATATTGGGCCCAGATGTCTAAGCCAGTAGACCACCTACATGTATTGTGTCTGGTTTAGAGCCCATTACTATTGGTCTAACTACAAAATGGTCCTGTAACATGCACTGCAGATGGTTTCCTCCAAGTTGCTTGTAAAAGTAAAAGACCCTTGCTATAATTCCCCGAGCCATTCCGAAGACATGTTTTTGGTGTACAGTTGATCTGTTTCTTTCCTCCATATCTCAGCTCCCCTGTCAGACACAATTCTACCACAAATCAGTGGCTGCCCCGATGACATCACCAAAGTAGTACCTACAGGAAGCAGGAGCTACGTCCCCGTAGAATGGACCGACCCAACGGCCAAAGACAACTCTGGATCATACGCATGCGTGAAGAATGTCCGCCGTCTTTATCCGTATCGTAAAAAGCACTTTCCACCCAACACAACCACACCGATAAAATACATCTTTAGTGATTGTCCGGTAAGTTTTGTAATATTTAGTAATCTAGCATTTTTTCAGGCGCCTTTTCAAAACGATCTTTAAAAGCTTTCTTGCAATTTAAACACAACCACACTGATAAAATACATCTTTAGTTGCCCAGCAGTAAGTTTTGCCACATTTAGTAATCATATCAAATTTTGAAAATTCATTGCTAATGCAGTATTTTGTATTTTAGGCGACTTTTCAAAACTATCTTCAAAAACTTTTTCGTTCAATTGGTTCAATTTTAAGGGTTTTTTTTTCTTTTCAGCTTTTATTGCGTTCAACTTTATTTCTGGACACATGATTTCATTCTCCTGGTTCAGGTTTATGTTTCTTTCATTCTGTTTCATTTGTGGATAATGAAGCTAAACTACACACTTTGACCATTCATAATTTGAATTTCTGCATCAACTGATGGAAGTTGAATGGTTGACTAGCCTCTTGCTGCAGCTGGCTTTAAGGAAGTTGAATAAGTTTTGCAAACTTATGAATTTAATTGATCTTATTTGACCAGTGAATGTTAAGCTACTAAAAATAGAATTATTTTTTTAAACTAAAATTGAATGAGCCAGGTGGCAAATTGATTGAGTGTTTGTTGAAACTGGCGGGGAGATTTGCAGGGAGACATAAATACTTTGCATTTTTTTCTCTCCCTTTTTCTTCGAATATAAGAAAAAGAATAAGAAGCAATCACCACACAGAAATCTCAAATAATGAAATGAAAAGAGAAGAAAAAATTAAAATGTGTTAATTTTTTTCTTCCTTTTTTCAGCAACATTGCCAGGGTAGAGAAAGAGATTGTATCGGCAACGAAGCTTTCTGCAGCTTTAACGTTATTGTCAAAGAAGGTGGGTACTACATAACCATAACTAAATAACTGTGTTTTTGACTTTATAAGTTGTTATAGTTTAACAGTACTTGGTAAGATATTCCTCCAGTGAATGTCAATCTTCCTCGAACCCCATTCACACTAAACAAAATTCTCAAGGAACCCTAGAGAATTATTTTGACAGTTTCACACTCTTGAACTTTTCAAAAGAGAGAAAGATCTTCTTCTTTTGTTGTATCGTCAGCCAAAAGTGCATATTTAAAAAGTTAAATCTTAAAGTTGAAAACTTTTTTATAAAGACCCTTTGTATCCACAAATGTATGCTCATAAAACCTTTTTTTCCTGAGGACGAGCAGAGTACACTGTTTGAAACATCAAGACCACATCAACTCTTCTCAGAGCCAACACTCACACAAAAGAAACTAACACATGGTTGTACCTTATAGTTTACTATTTTATTTAATGTTTCTTCCAACTTTTTTTTTCCTCCAACAGAGTTTGAATGCGTGACAGATGAAATTGTCCTGGAGGATCCTTCATTCTCACCCACACCTCAGAATATCACCTCCCCTTTTTACCCAATGGAATATCCCTCTGACTCAAGCTGCCATTGGCTTGCCATGACATCGGGTGACAGCCACTCATCGGCCAATACCATCCTTGTATCCATAACAGAGATCCAGCTGCAACTTAACGACGCTCTGCTCATTGGTGGAGCAGATCGTCAGGAGGCTGTTACATACAGAGGGAGGTTGCCGCAGAGAGTGCTACTTTTCCAGGGGGCAGAAATTGAGATTGAATTTCGGAGTGGAAGCAGAGGTGTGACAGTTCTCAGAGGATTTTCTCTTGAGGTGTCTGCAGTTGTAAGCAATGGTAAGCAAAGCGAAAAGGGGGTCATGGCCAAATGATCTGGAGCATCGACCTCATGTTCTGATGGCTTAGTCATCAGAGTGTGGGTTTGAATCCGGGTTGTGAAACTTTTCATCCAAATAGGCCTGGGTGATTTAGTGAAATTTGCTACCCAGTTAGTTGCGCCCTTAATAGTTGTGACTCTCATCACCAAGGCGTAAATGGTAGAGATTGTTGATGTGAATGACAAGCAGCGGATGTGTGCCATTTTCTTTGGCTCCCGGTGCTGCATAATCCAAAGGAGTTGATGTGGTTTCATGATTGGTTATGTCCTGTGAACAAGGGGTAGAAATAGCATAAAGCGCTTTGTTTTTCTTCTTTATTGTTTGATTTGTTAAAGACAGTGGACACTTGGTAATTGTCAAGGACCAGTCTTCTCACTTGGTGTATCTCAACATATGCATATAAAATAACAAACCTGCGAAAATTTCAGCTCAATCGGTCATCAAAGTTGCGAGATAATAATGAAAGAAAAAACACCCTTATTACTAGAAGTTGTGTGCTTTCTGATGCTTGATTTAGAGACCTCAAGTTCTAATTCTGAGGTCTCGAAATCAAATTCGTGGAAAATTACTTCTTTCTGTAAAAATAAGTCACTTCAGAGGGAGCCGTTTCTCACAATGTTTTATACTATATTTTGAGTAATTACCAATAGTGTCCACTACCTTTAAGACAAGTATTTCCATTCCAACATATAATAAAAAATAACATTAAGACCCTTTATTTCCATTCAAACATAATTATAATTAAAATAACATTAAGACCCTTTTAATAATCAGATAATCCTTCATGGTGCAATGATGATCATGGTTACCAGTGTCTGTCAAGCCCCTTCTGCATTGACGAGTGGTATCTTTGTGATGGTATTAGCGATTGCCCGCATAGCGACGATGAGAGCAATTGCTGTAAGTATTTCACCACTTTTGTTGATGCATTTCTTTGTACCTATAAGAGACCTTTAATTGTTTTATTTTTTCTGTTATTATTAGTGATCTTTGAAGCTGTGAATGGTGTGGACAATAGACAGTGACTATTAATAGTAAACTTGCAGGTACAACCATGGGTAAATTTCTTTGAGGGAGAACTGATGGCTATGAATACTGTTTGACATTTCTAACACTAGTATTCATTTTACTCTGCAAAAATGTTCTTAAAAAGATTTAATGCATGCAGGCTGTGTTGTATAGACGAAAGACTAGTGCACTCGTAAAATATCTTTTGTACTCTTCTGTTTTAAACAAGTGATCAATCACTGATATAACAAGTTAATTTGTCATGAACTATGAACAGGGATGTCATTTCTCTGTTTCTGGTTCGCATAGCAAGCATCCTTGTCTACAGTTTTCATCAGAGGCTTTCAAGCTTCAGTGAATATTTAAATATTGAGTTTTTAAGCATTTTTTTTTTGTTAGATATATAGGCCTTATGAAAATAATGATTTCATTCTCTTTTACAGCTCGTCTCAAATAAAATTGTTGTAGTTATCTTGTGGTCATTTAATCAACTATCGAATAAGTAATTCACCATTGATTTGTTTGTGTCTTTTTTGCCCGCTCATTTATAGCTCATTGCAATGACATCGTCCAGAGTCTCCCGTTCAATATGACCTTTGACACCAATGATGTCATCAACAGTATCATGTCAGATCCAAAGAATCTATCCACCTCTAGCATGGAGTGGTGTTTTGATTCTTCTTCGGGTTATAACATCATGATAGACTTCCCCTCACCTGGAAATGATTATCTAGTAATACAGGTATACAACGTGTATTTCATTTCATTTCATTTATTAATTTCACAGGTAAAAAAAAAAAAAAACGCCACAAAAATAAGAACGATAAAGAAGAAACATACTAATAGTAGAGAAAAAAAAGTAGCACCTCTGATGGATTAAAAAAAAAAAAAAACTATTTTACTCTCAAGTTGATGACCCGATACCACAATTAGGTTTAAGCTAAATTTAAGTACCGGGGTGGGGCTACAGTTAAATTCAGCAAGCATCATTAAGGTACAGGGTTTACGTTCAGGTTTTCTAAGGGTAACGTTGGAGCTACATTTAGGTTCAGGCTACATTTATGAACAGGGCTTAACTCTGTTTAGGTCTTGATGGGCTACATTTAGGTGTCATAAATAAGTTTAAAAAGGGAGTCAGCCTTCGAAACACCAATTTATAAACCACACCTTTCACATATTTTATTTCTGTCTCTCAACATTCTAGGACCCAACAACTGAGTCAAACCAAGACACTGTTGTCATACAGAGACACTCAATGGTTCGATCATTCAGTTTCAATGTGTCGTCTCTATGGGTTCGGTGGTATCCTGGCATAGATGGACAAAGAGCGTCATTTTCATTGAGCGTTAACAGTAAACTTGATGATGGTAAGTACTCATAGAGTGTTCTCATCACCTGCTGGGCTTGATCAGGATTTACCCAAGTAAAGCCTACAAGCAAGCAACTTTTCAACTTTTCAACTTTTGAATCGTGTAACAAAGTTAAAGATGCATATCAAACTGATGCCAGCTTTAGAGCCAGAAGTAGCCAATACTCTAGGGATTGCTAACAAAATATGGGTGTAACACTGACTTTTGCAAGTAGGATTTACACCAAACTGACACATTTTATGTTTATTTTCCTGAAACAGGTTATTGTGATGCAGGCTATCAGTGCAGGAATTCACATGTTTGTGTCGGCAGGGAGAATGATTGTGATGGTGTGCTTGATTGCCCTCTGGGTGAAGAAGAAATGACTTGTCGTGAGTACCACAATTAAAATAATTATAGCATATCCCACGAAAATACTAAATACATTTAGGCATGACTACTGAGATTCTTTTGACTGGCAACTCTCAGTCAAGATGTGCATAGGCAGACGCTCAAGCGCAACTGCTTCACGGTTTCATCAACCCAATTAGTCTTCTTTAGATGTGGTTGACACTATAGAAATGTTCTTGCTTTTGGGTGTAAAAGACAAATTTAACCCAAACAGGAGCATTGAGCAGTATTTCTGCAGATGCAGAATTTGGTTTCGCTTCATTTAATGGAATATTCAATCTTTGATCTTGTAAAAATATTCTCATCATTGCACTCAGAAGCAGTCATTATATAGTTGTAAAGACTATAGTGTGGTGTTGAAACTATACTTCCTGAAACATGTGTACATGTTCTATTAAATTTTCAATTCAACAGCATTTATTTCCGTTTAACATATCTCATAGCTGGCAGGTAACATACAAAGTGTTGATATGCATAAAAACAAAATACACTTGCAATGAAAACACTAGTTGTATAAAATAGTAGGAATAGGGCAGAGTTAAAAGTGAAACGGAGGCAAAAGCCCTGGTAAGAATTTGCTTGATTTGAGAATGCCATACAGCACAAGACGACAGACACAGGGAGGACTCAAAAATAAAAAAACAGCCTGATATATGGACAGACAAGAAGGCATAAAACACCATCAGAAATAACTGCAAGAGTTTACATGGACAGATAAATTACTACGCTAAATAATGCAAATAATAATATGCATTAATATAGTAGAGAAAAATAGCTTACAAAAAGTAGATTTACAGGTAGGCTTAAACTTGACGTTTAAATACATTACATTTAAATATATCTTTGATCAGATCGTCGGAGGTGTCCTAAGAGTTGCGACTGTAGGGCATCACTTGGGAGTCTTAAAGTTCTAGGATGCCGTCATCCATGGACTCCAGAACTATCAAAATCAGCTCCTGTCATCACAACACATCTGTAAGTCTACTTTATGTGATAGTGTGTTTGTTTCTCTGTTTGTTGGTAATTCTTATGAGGTCTTAAAGACACTGGACACTGTTGGTAATTGTTAAAGACCAGTCTTCTCACTTGCTGTATCTCAACATATGCATAAAATAACAAACCTGTGAAAATTTGAGCTCGATTGGTCGTCGGAGTTGCGAGATAACTATGAAAGAAAAAAACACCCTTGTCACACAAAGTTGTGTTCTTTCAGATGCTTGATTTCCAGACCTCAAATTCTAAACTTGAGGTCTCAAAATCAAATTCGGGGAAAGTTACTTCTTTCTCAAAAACTACGTCACTTCAAAGGGAGCCGTTTCTCACTATGTTTTATACTATCCACCTCTCCTCATTAGTCGTTAACAAGTGAGGTTTTATGCTGATAATTATTTTGAGTAATTACCAATAGTGTCCACTGCCTTTAAAAACAGTATATACATGTCTACTTATGTGCTAATGTATTTGTTTGTATGTTTTTTTGTAATTCTTGTGAGGACTTTAGAAATATCAAAAACTACCATGTTTTTGTTGGTTTGTCTGTTTTGAGGGGGTACTTCCCAGGTCAAAATTCCAGTTGAACCTAGTTAAACTGGGTTTAACTGGAACTAGTTGAAAACCAGTTGATAAACTAGGTAAACACAGTTAAAACCAGTTGGCTTAATATGGAAAATGGACAGAAACCAACTGGTTTATAATTTCAACCTAGTTTAACACAGTTAAACCTAGTCCAAACCAGTTGGTTAATATGGAAAATGGACGAGTTTGGTTACTATCCAGTTGAACCAGTTGACACCAGTTAACTAGGTTCAACTGGAATTTTGACCTGGGTTCTTTTGAGGTAATTATTTATAAATCAGGTCTGTAAGCCTACTTTATGCAATGTTTGTCTTTTTGTTGGTAATTTTTCACTAGGTCTTTTGATTAGGTATTCTGTGTTGAACAATTTGTTCTTTTGAAAAAATTTAGAAGAAAAACTCATGTTGCGAATTGCTTACCAACCAAAATTACCTGTGACAGTAATGCACATGGTAGTGACCTAACATTATAATTGTTTACATTATAAATCTTTGTTTGAAGGCAGACAAAAATGTCAAATTGTCCAAATATTGGTGCCCATTTTTCATAGACTGGCACAGTTTAAGTTTAAACTCACCACTTGTTAATAACTAATTCATTAATAACTAATTAATTTTATAATTTTATATCTTAATTAAATGATGAACATGTTAATATTGATATTGGATAAAACTGATAATTTTCTGATAAAGTTTGCTTACTTCATCAATTGTATCATTATTGTATTTTAATGGTTTCCACAGAGCTATAACAGAGCAAAGTGTGAGTAATATAACATCAGGGTTCTTCAAAGGTCTGTCAAATCTCATAAACTTGTGAGTATGAAAGACTTCAACCTCTCTTAACATTTGCCTTAAAGGCGCTGGACACCTTTGGTAATTGTCAAAGATCAGTCTTCTCACTTGGTGCATCTCAACATTATGCATAAAATAACAAACCTGTAAACATTTTTACTCAATTGGTCGTCAAAGTTGCAAGAGAATAATGGAAGAAAAAACACCCTTGTCGCACAATGTGTGTGCTTTCAGATGCCAAATAACACACTTCAGGCCTGGGGTCTTATAGATGAGTGAGAAATTACCCTTCTCTCAAAAACTACATTACTTCGGAGGGAGTCATTTCTCACAATGTTTTATACTACCAACACTTCTCCATTGCTTGTTAAAGGAACACGGTTGAAAAGCATAACCGTTTGTTATAAAATGCATATGGTTAAAAGGAGAATGCAATGATCCACACACATTTGCCTTGAAATTGCATGGTTTTCCTTTCACTTTGCGAACTAACACGGTTGGGCATTTATGGGAGTCGAGGTAAAAGGAAAACCACGCAATTTCGAGTGATACTTGTGTGGATCATTATATTCTACTTATAAAATATCTTCCTAATCATATGCATTTTATAACAAACACTTTTTAAAGACCAATACGACCAATCCAAGGCAACATGTTCCTTTAAGTAAGTTTTTGTGCTTACAATTACTTTAGGTGTCCAGTGCATTATTTTATTACAACTCTGTGGAGAAGGTGACATTTTGTCTAATTAAAAACATGCTCTTGTTTCATATCCTTCAGGGAAATAATGTTTTGCCCTGTGGACAATATTTGGATCGATGCATTTCAGGGACTGGATAAACTACAGTCTATGTAAGTAGGCTATCAAAACTATTTATTTCTGTTATAAACATTTTGTCATGGGTATTTGTTTTTCATTGACACATTAAAGGTTTGGGGTACTTTTTTGTAGGACACAAAATACAATGTCCACAGATTTGCATTAAATCTACACTGTTTGAACATATTGATAGTAGAAAGCGTATCTTAAAATATTACTTGCTGAGATGCTGTAGTTTTTGAGAAATGAGTAAAATAATGTAATGAAAATATGTTTTTACATGCTAAAATAATTTTTCGACTCATGATCACTGTGACGAAAATTATTTTCATGACATTGTTTTACCCATCTCAAAAACTACAGCACCTCAGCAAGTTATATTTTCAGGGAAGCGTTCTACTATCATTATCTTCAAGCTGTGTAAGTTTAATGTAAATCTGTGGACATAGACCCTTTAAAATATTACGTGCTGAGGTGCTGTAGTTATTGAGAAATGAGTTAACAGACATTTTTTTTTTAGCGTGGTCAATGTACGGCATGCTTAAATTATTTTTTGTGACATTGTTTAAGCTTGAGCCTGATTGTTTTTTAATTTTGTAAAAACCTTGAGATGTTTACTCTGTATTTTTGTTTTATTCCTTTTTTCAGGTGTCTTATAATTGACCTGAGGAGAACTTACAATTACACATTTGCAGGACTTCCAAATCTTATGAAACTGTAAGTTTCAAAACCTGTTTTAAATCCCTTAGATCTGCATTTTCAACTTGCCTTTCGTTTGAATATCTGTGAACTTTTCATTGTTTTACACTTCAATTAATTACTCACTCTACAGCAGTGAAGTAAGTCACAAGAAAACTCCTCAATCCACTAAGCTAAGTATAGTCGTCCATATTCTCCGGATTGAGCAAGAAGTTCCGCTGAATTCCGAAAGCTACTCCCTGCTTTTAAAGGCAGTGGACACTATTGGTAATTACTCAAGATAATAAATAGCATAAAACCTTATTTGGTAACGAGTAATTGGGAGCTGTTGATAGTATAAAACACTATGAGAAATGGCTCCCTCTGAAGTAACATAGTTTTCGAGAAAGAAGTAATTTTCAACGAATTTTATTTCGAGACCTTAGATTTAGAGTTTGAAGTCTCAAAATCAAGCATCTGAAAGCACACAACTTCAAGGGTGTTTTTTCTTTCATTATTATCTCACAACTTCGATGACCGATTCAGCTCAAATTTTCACAGGTTTGTTATTATGTATTTGTTGAGATACACCAAGTGAAAAGACTGGTCTTTGACAATTACCAATAGTGTCCTCTGTCTTTAAAATTATATCAAGAAAAGTCCAAACATGAACAATCTATCAACACAGCAGATGATGTAGTGTTACTGCAAACCATACACTGCAAAAACTGGGGTGTTTAAATTGACACGTTGGGTGTTGTCACATATAGATCTCAAGGTAGACTATGTTCTTTTGAGCAGGTGTCTTGGTTTATTTATAATAAACTACCGTAATGTAGATTTTTGGAATTCAGGAGAAACTGTCCTGCTAATTTCTGCGAAACTGTGAAGTGTTATTTCAACACCCTAAGATTTTAATTTTAATTTTCTCTTTGGTATTTGTGACAACACATATGTTGTAAACTTAAACTCCCGGTATTTTACAGTATACATTGATACCTCACCGTGCAATGCCTTCAAACCTATACTCCAATATTTTGTTCACTCACCATAAAATAAACTTGCTTGTCTCCATTGTCAACCCGACTAAGTTTTGCCTTCTTTGTGCAGGGAAATCTCAACTAAACTAGAAGAGATGGAACCAGGTTCTTTTCATGGGATGAGCAAGCTGACAAGCCTGTAAGTCAATTTGTATACAAAGTGTTTGTATTCGTGATTTGATTTTATTGAAAAACCTTTGGGCGTGACTGTCTAGAAAAATCTTCAAACTTTCACCAAATTTAATTTTCATGATTGTTTTTTTTTTACCTTCTGCATGGTCCCACATCACTTAAAGCAAGATACTCCTTTAGTACCTTTAGGTTTTTTGGGGGGTGGAATTGGTCATCAGGTAATTATGTAGTTGTTAAATTTTTATAAAATCCGGAGCAAGTATGTCCATACAGGATTTTCCTATAGGACTACACAATCCGAGGAACTTTACCACAGTAACGCTTCTCATATTCAAATTTCTAGGCATATAAAACTGATAAATTTGTACATAACCATTTTATTTCGAAGAGTGATTACCAAACTTATACCATCTCTATAATGTTATATTTTTTTGCCCTGCTGTTTTTTTAAATTATTTTTTTTGTCTTTGTATAGGTCCTTATACAACAACAAGATGACAACTCTACCCTCTGGCCTGTTTAATTCTCTGAGCGAATTAACAATGCTGTAAGTTATTATTGCACACTTCTTGTATTAAAACCATTAATCACTGTAGCTCGCAAGCCTGAGGAAACCTGTAATCAAGGGTGCTTCCTAAGTGAACCAAAAAACACTGGAGTTAGCCCCTACTCTTCTATTAAAGCCTTTGGACCCTTTCGGTAAACAGTATTGTCCAAGGCCCACACTTCGTGTATCACAACTTCTATATCAAATAACAAAGCTGTGAAAATATAGGCTCAATCGGTCATCGGAGTCGGGAGAAAATAACGGGAAAACCCACCCTTGTATCTGTGCGTTTCGCCGTGTCGTGACATGTGTTTTAAATAAATCCGTAATTCTCGCTATCGAGAATTGATATTGCTTTACTGTTTTCTCAAAAAGTAAAGCGTTTCATGGAATAATATTGCAAGAGAAGTCTTTCACCACTACCTTCTGTAAACCTTGTAAGTTGTTTGTAATTCTGTGAACTTTTATTTTTGTTTCTGTACCGAAAGGGTCCAATGGCTTTAAGTGTTCAAGGTTCTTATATGTGCACTACACATGACCTATGGCTTAATGTCCCATCCAAAGTGCAGAGTATTGATTATCTGGTTCAAGGATGCAATGTCAAAATCCGGGACTCAAATTCCAACCAACACTCTGCTGATCAGAAACACCGGAACTTGAATCCGGTGCTAACTGCTCATCTGCTCGGCCACAAAATGCCACAAATAGTTCAATTTCGTATACCTAGTATACTATGCCTGTGGACTTTTTGTTAAAGGAATCTGGAAGTTGTACCGAGTTACATAATGCCTTGCACACATCGGTGTAGGGATAAAACCAAATCATTTAATGATGGATTCTCCCGTCATTTACTGTGTACTTTATTAATTTTATATAGAAACCTTGGGAAGAATAGTTTGTCACATCTTCCTGCAGATGTTTTTGTGGGACTGAAAAACCTGCAAAAGTTGTAAGTAGTCCGTTGGAAATTTTCTAGTCCTCATTTTCCAAAGACCATCCATCTTTAGTTTTCCAAGACTACTCATACCATCCAAGATTCAAGTCAAACTTATGACACAACTGGCATAGAATATTATTTCAAATCTTTATAAAATTTAACAGCTTGATACATTTCAAGACATTTTTATGCAAATATTTCACTGTCATGTCTTGGTACAAATTTGTTGCATGCCTGCCACACAAAAGACATGTTCCACTAAACAAAGGCCACAAACAATACATTGGCTCAGTCATAACAAAGCAAAAATATTGTCTAAAATCAAGACTTATGCGATTTATTTGTGAAGAATTAGTACTTAGGGGCCATTCATAATGTCAATGTACAAAAATAAGATTTTCAAAATAATAATTATTATTATTATATTTTTTTTTTTAAGTTGTTTTGACCCACCCACCCCCAAATTTTGATTTTCAAAATATGTAATTTGCTTGTTTTGCTTATTTCTGTTACTGTTTTCGAATGACTGTTTTTATCACAGGAAATTGTTTTCAAACCGCCTCCACTCAATTCCTCGTGGTATTTTCCGAGAGCTCCTTAGTCTGGAACAAATGTGAGTTACAAATGAATTGTTTCAGAATATACAGAACCCTGGTGCTGCACAGTTTTGAATTTCAGATTGAAACAAGTTTTGAATTAACTTTGATTGTCTTTGTATATAATTGCCAAACCTGTATATTATGTTTAAAGGCACTGGACACTATTGGTAATTACTCGAAATAATTGTTAGCATAAAAACTTACTTGCTAAATGAGCAATGGAGGAGCTGTTGATAGTATAAAATATTGCGAGAATCGGCTCCCTCTAAAAGTAACATAGTTTTTGAGAAAGAGGTAATTTGTCACTCAAATATTTAAAGACTTCAGGCCTGAAGCCTTTTGTTATGCACCTGAAAGCACACAAATTTGTGCAACAAGGGTGTTTTTATGCATATGTTGCGATACACCAATTGAGAATACTGGTCTTTGACAATTACCAAATATGTCCCGTGCCTTTAAATCACTGATAGTAGTAACATTGTCAGCAGGGTTCATTATTTATGGAGCAAAATCTTAAGCAGGCATAAGTAAGATTTTAAAAATTTTACTATTTACTCTTAGTTTGATCAAAGTGTTTGTATCATTTACAGAGACATTGCTAGCAACGGTATCAGCGAGCTTCCAGAGGAAATATTCTTTGGGTTATACAATCTCAAGAAGATGTTAGTATGATTTCAATTTTGATGATTGTTTTTTTTTTAGTGTTTTGTTTTTGGTTTGGTTTTTCAAGGTGAACATGAATGAGGACACAATACTAATATTTTTCTGCTAGCCACCAAGGGAATTAAAATGATTGTTTCTTGCATTATAAATGTGAGCAGTTACAAGTTAATTTTCAGTAATGTTTGTTTTAAAAATAGGTTCTGGTCTCGTTTTATTTGTTCAACTTTAGTCTAAAAATTAAAATGCAAAACACTATAGTTTTGTTATTGATTTTGTGTCAGTGGCAGAGCGGTAAAGCGCAAGCTCTTGTGTTTCATCGACAAAGTGTGGGTTCAAGTCCTGGTCTTAACACTGGTGTCCTTATCCATAATTGCTTCATCCTTCAGATGGGACTTGGTAGGAAGTTTTAGAACTTGTTTGCAGTGGACTTGCAAGAATAAAAATACACTCATTGCTAAGAGTAGGGGTTTGCCATGTTGTTTCTGGCAGTGGCTGCTAAGTGCAACACATCACCTTGCCAACCCTTATAATAATAATAATAATAATAATAATAATAGTGGCAATTTATCATGCGCCATGCGGTGCAACATAATCGGGTATCATAATTCAAAAGTTTCAAAACATGATTTATAGGGGGTCATGGCGGAGTAGTTAAGAGCATCAAATTCAGGTTCTGGTGATGAAGTCATCAGAGTGTGGGTTCGAAATCTGGGTCAAGGCACTCGTGTCCTAGCAATCACTGTAAAGCATCATGCTCGGGTACCTCAGAGGGTAGAGGTTTATAGTGTGTTTTAAAAAGCCTTTGGAGCTTAAGGGCGCTGCATACTCCCCCAGAGGGAGCTGAGAGAGATTAAAGACATTTTCTTGGCAAGGGCACTAAAATGTAATGTGCTTTGTTACGTACATTGTAAGTAGCACTGTATAACAATTAGTTACCTTATTAGTATTTAAAAAGTTACTTTCTTGCGCCCTGAACACTTTATTGGTGAACACTGAGCTGTATAAAACTCATAGAGTTATATATAAGAACTAGAGGGCGCACGAGTGATGCTTCGTGCACAAACGCCACGGGACCGCAAGATGACAAGCGCGTCATTCTGCACGGGCATTGAATATGAAATACACGTTTGAGTTTTATTTTATTGAACGCTCACGCGATGCTATTTGTTCAACTTACAAAATGGCCGCACAAACACACGCTGTGAGATAGCTGTTTTGTCAACATAGAAAATGGCCGCCTGCTCGCATGCCGGGGCGCGCATTTAGGCCAGTGCGCGCTCTAGTTCTTATATATAACTCTATGATAAAACTCCAATATTATTATGACTTTTACTTTTATTGTCCTACAGTGTCCTTCAATATAATAATCTCTCATACTTCAGGGATGGTTTCCTAACTAACTTCACTCGTCTTGAAGGAATGTAAGTTTGTTCACATCTAAACATACTTTCTCAATCAGTAACTTTCGCCTGGCTTGGCCTGCACATTTTTGTCAAAGAGACTGAACGGCTTTTCTTTGCGGGACTTTCTTTGCTAAATGCTACAAGCTTTGTCTAGTCATGGTTTTCCTCTTGCTTTTTTATTGCATTCCCATTGTTGTGTTTTTTCCTGTCATTCTCTGACTGCTTTTTAACATTAGGAAAAGGCTCTATAGTAAATGGTGTTATTATTATTATCATTATCATTATCATTATTAACAACAATACCTTTCAATCTTAGAGTGAAAAATAAGTTAGTCCCAATACTAATAGAACATGTCCAGGTCAAAATTCCAGTTGAACCTAGTTAAACTGGGTTTAACTGGAACTAGTTGAAACCGGTTGATAAACTAGTTAAACACAGTTAAAACCAGTTGGTTTAATATGGAAAATGGACAGACACCAACTGGTTTATAATTTAAACTCAGTTGAACACAGTTAAACCTAGTCCAAACCAGTTGGTTAATATGGAAAATGGACGAGTTTCCGTCACTATCCAGTTGAACCAGTTGACCCCAGTTAACTAGGTTCAACTGGAATTTTGACCTGGGTTAGTATAGGTATATTACATCTCTTACATTATTCTCTTTTCACCATGTAAAAATATGTCAAGTGCCAGCAAATATGTTATTATTATTTTGAAAAAATCAAACATTTAAATTCGATAAAAAGAGTCACCTTTTCGTGAATTCTTTCTTATCCTAGTTATAGCAAGAACAATAGCATCAAAGTCATACAGCCAAATCTCTTCCATGGATTGATCAATCTCGCTTGTATGTAAGTAGCACACTCAATTTTCCTAACATTCCAGAAATTTAATGGAGTTACCATACTTTTAAAGTAGCACAAAGTTCTTGTGTTAGTAGTAGAGATGCCCACTTCATTTTGTAGTATCAAATAAATTTGGGTTGGTATTTCATACTTGGGATCAAAACAAAAGTATGATAATTTATGGTTTCAAATACAGATGGTCTACTGTGGACATTTGTTTTGAATTGACCTGCTAAATTCGCTCTAGTTTTGGAAATATTAATAATTTTCTGTCCTCACTATAATATGTTGCATCATTTTGCTAAAATAATTGCAATACTTTGGGAAATATTACATCTTTATTTATTGTTGTATTTGTGAGAAAATTTTGATTCTAGGGTAGAATTTGATGCAAAATATTGTTTCACAGACTTGTTTACGATTGTGTGTCAATGAATACTGGGAAAAACAAGAGCAAATCCTGACAATTTTGAACTGTCACACAGGCCTTATTTTGTATTGGTCTTGTCAAATATTTGTGTTCTACTTCAATGTTAACATTATCTCAATTTAGCCTTTGGCTACAAGATTTAAGAATTCCGCACAAGAGCAAAAGAATTGAATAAATCAGTTTTGGTAATTCTGTTTCTCTTTTTTGTTCCAGTGATCTTCGGAACAACTTGTTGAAGGAAATTCCTGAAGATTCATTGCAAGATAACAAATTGCTTGCACAGCTGTAAGTTTACCCAGCTCCAAAATGAATTATGTCGTTATAATTAAAAGAAATTAAACGTCAAGTGTAAACTACACAGAAAACTGACTGTCAGACCTGCCAACCTTGTAAAAAATTTTGGAGTACCACATTATTGCACCCAGTCAGACTGGGTAAATTTGAAATATTTTTAGTTTGAACAAAGACAAAGTTAATGAAAAATTGAAAGAAAAAAATTTGTTTGTAGGTATTATACTTTTGATTTTTGTTTTTCCTTTATTCAGATATCTTGCTGGGAACAACATTTCAAGTCTGGATCCCAAACTTCTAGATGGGCTTTCTGTACTTGATAAACTGTAAGAACCATAACTAATTAATAGAACATCTCTGCATGGTTTGTAAGTCATTGTTGTTGTTGTTTTGATTTTTGGTTTTTATTTGGGGGTGGTGGGGGGGACAACAATAGGTATTGTAATATAAGGCACTTCATCTAAACTTTTCCCGGATAACTTGCGGAAAAGTTTTCCCGGAGCTAATTCACTATCCCTCAACAAAATATTGTGCATTCTGTATAAACTCCATGAACAGGTTTTAGGAAAGTTGGGCCATTTGTTTAATATCGGTAAAACCGCACACACTTAGATTTTGCTATCTACTGGGAGTCAGCAGTTGTTCCCAAATGGTTTCGGGAAAACCCTTCCACAAGTTGTCCGGGGAAAGTTTTGACAAGGTGCCTAATTACTCAATGTCATAAGCGGTCATTGCCTTACAAATGCAAGGTTTGTGACACATTTAGAAAATACCTTTTGATGTGGCTATCTTTCTGAAATTGACATTACACAATGGCAACAATATTTAAAAAAATGTTTTCACTTTAAAGGGAGAGTGTTTTTTTTGTAATTATCCCACAAGTCGTTGACCATAAAAACATACTTGGTTAAGAGCACTGGAGAACTGTTGAAATTATAAAAAACATTGCTTGAAATGACCCCCTTTTGAGCACTAGTTTTGGAGAAAGAGGTAAAATTACACCCAAACATTTGAATCTGAGAAAGGCTTCAGTCATAAAGCCTATCTCCGGCATCTGAAAGCACACAAATTTGTGCAACATTTGTGATCTTTCTACTTACAAATGTGTGTCCAAATTTTCACAGACTTGTTATTTTATGCATATTATGTTTGGATACACCACGTGAGAATGCTTGAGAGAAACCTGACTAGTTGGTCTCAATTTAATTTTCTCTTGTATTTATTCAGGGCACTTGAGGACAACAGAATCAAATCTCTTCATCCCGGACAGTTCAGAGATCTCAGCAGTTTAAACAGTTTGTAAGTCTGGAAGAATGCTTGTTATCAGGATTTTCCTCAAACTGGTGAAAATTAATTACTCCTTTTGACTGTTGAATATTAAGGGAATCAATGTGTGGTGAAGAGGTTTTCAACTAGTGGTTTAATCCCAACAAGGCCTGGTTCTTGATCATTTTTACCGAGACGAAGTCGAGGTAAATTATCAAGAACCAGGCCTCTGCGGGTTTAAACCACTAGTTGAAAACCGATTCAACACACTTTGATTCTCATTCTTAAGTACCTTTTCGGTCAAAAAACATCAACACTTTTGGTCAAAAAGTAAAATAAATGCAAAAATTATAATTGTTCAATGATTTCTTTCAACACAACACCCCTCCAGCTATGAAATGGTAAGGCCCTCCGCCGCCCTCGGGTAAACAACTCCTTATAAGTGAATGCTGTGTGCGCCGCCATATCGCATGATGTGGCACGACTGTCCCTGCCGCTGCTCTCGACTAATAGGAATGAAGAAACTGTCTTATTAGCACAGGTGCAAGCTCGCGTGTCATGCCCATGTTTCAACACTTTTTACTGGTCATAAACACAGGTTTATCCACACCCACTTGACGCGCTCTCCACCAATAAGAATAGCAAAACTGTCCCGAGGTATTTATGAATGCTGATTTACAATGTAACAGAGCATTCATTTTCAAATTGCAATGAATTAGTGGGGTGTAAAATGCAGTTTTTTGTTTTTTTAAATTGCCTGAGAAAACCTAATGAGATTGTTGAGATTGAAGTCTCCTGTATAAAGCCATACAGATATATTGTTTAACCTAAGCTCACTGTTCATCTGTTTACACAGGTACTTGTCCAACAACGAACTCTCTGGGTTAAAGAATGGAACTTTTCTTGGACTACAATCTCTCAGTGACCTGTAAGTAGATCAACGTCTCTATCAATGCAAAGGTTGTGGGTTCGAATCCAGCCTTAGTGACTTCCCTTTGAAATGTCTTTCTTCACAGAACTTGGGGAAAGTACTGAGACAATGCTTAATACACATTGGTGTAAGAATGAAAGCAAGTTATATTTTTGTTTATCCCTCATGCAAAAGCAACATCTATTAGACAAACTTAGATCAGGAACTTAGAAACTAGTAGATCAAAATCGTGACAACATTTTGAATCCCTCATATTTTGCATCAGGCCAATCTTACTAAAACACTTGACTGCTTTAAAGGCATTTTTTAACCTGTGGCTTTCGGAACCAATCACATTTTTAAAATCCTGTATAAATGTAGTTGTATACACACTCAAATTAATCTTTGAACCATTTAATTTCAAAAAGTACTGGTCGCGTTTTCAATTTCAACATACAAACAATATTATGATGTTTTCCTCTATCTCATGGGGTGTTTTTTGAGTATGTGGAGGTGTCTCACCCCCACACTTTTTTAAGTAGGCCACTGTTTCTGGTTTACTGTTTTTTACAAGTTGTAAGTGACATTTTTGTTTCAAATCCTACAGATCTCTTAACGACAATGAAATTGCAGAGATCGAACCCGGTACATTTCAGGGTCTGGAGAATCTGGTGACGCTGTAAGTATCAAGTAATAATTGAGTTTACTTTAAAAGTTTCCAAGAAAATACACTCAGAATTTTGTCATAATTACCAGCAACCTCAGACGGAGATTTTCATGTGCCTTCCAGCCTACGGGAATGGGGGTGCTGTGGGGCGAGGGTGCTAGGGGTGATGCAGTACCTTTAACTTGTTGGGATGAGGGTGCTGGAATACTGGACTAAATGTACCTCCTATAATTCTGAAACAAATAAAGGCATGTTCTATAATGGGTTTTTTTGTTTGGGTGGAGTTTTTTTTTAAGATGGGGGGGGAAATGGTGGGAATTAATTATGTTTAAAAATGTGTTCTTTATTTTCACACATTTCTTACTTCACTCAAAAGAAATCTCTGAAAAAAAATAGCGTCACATTACAAAAACAAACAATTGTTGGGTTCCCAGCTTTTTTCTGTTGAAAAACTTCTCGTGGTTATAAACGAATTATTACTAACAGTAATTGTGTATGTTTTTTTCTTCTACCTAGTGATCTGAGTAATAATACAATCACTGTTCTTGAGGAGGGTGCTTTCCAAGGGCTTTCCAGTTTGGACTATTTGTGAGTAAAACCTGTTTTTGTGTCTTCTTTCCTAATTACATTTTGGTGTTTGGATTAGAACACTGGACTCAATCTCAGCTGGTGTTTTTGATAACCGGAGTGTGGGTTTGAGTCCTGGCTGTGACACTTGTGTCCTTAAAGGAACATTACAGAATTGGTTTTTGCCAACAAAACAGTTGATGTCAGTGTAAACACTTTATGTAATCCACCATATACATAAACCGAAAAACCTGTAGAAGTTTGAGATTGATCGGCCATCTGGGTCACGAGAGAATAGTGAAAAAACGATTACAAATTTTGCATTGCATCGATGCCAAAACAAAAAATGAATAAAACGCTCACTGAGCGATAAACTCCAAATGCAAAATTAGATTATTTATCAAATATGACATTTCAGACAGACATGTTTCACGGGATGTTTTCTACTATCATCATCATTAGACTGTGTAAGTTTTATGTTAATCTGTGATCTTCACGATTTTTGTTTCTTACCAATTCTGTAACGTTCCTTTAAGCAAGACACTGTCTGTCCTTCAGATGGGACATAAAGATGTATTGGTCCCGGGGTGTTTTGTTTAATGCACTTCAAAGAACCAAGTGCACTTTTTAGCACTTCAAAGAAAAGGGATTTGAACCTGCAACCTACTGATTAATTTGACTGTGTTTCGAGAGATTCTGTCCCTCAATATGGTGAAGTGTGTAAAAAGTTTTGTCTTATAGCGCCCTCTTTTGATACGAACTTCCTTCAGCTCATGATAATTCACCATTAAGGGGATACACACTGAGGGATAAAAAAATCATACATTCATAATGTTATGTAAAAGTGACTGTCAAAACAAATAAAATAATAAAAGAATAAAGAAGTAGCCGGTACACATTTTTGCTTTTTGCTCACCAGTGGCGAGTTATATTGTTAAACTTGGGTCTGTACTTTATAAATATTTCATGATTTTATCCCTCAGTGTAGTAAACCAAAAGGAAACCTAAAAATTAGCTAGAACAGGATTTGAACCACTGACCGGTTTAGCATGCAGACGCTTTACTGAATGAGCTATCAAGCCAGTTTAAAGTATGATTTTCTCAGGGAACACCAACATAATTGTTCTGTAAATTTCAAATATTTTCGTTATACAGGTATTTATCTGGCAATCCCCTTCAGAAGATCCACCCTTCTGTATTTGACATCTTCAAGCATCTTAAAGTTCTGTGAGTTTGAATCACTTTTTATTTTGTTTGTTTGAGGGGGGACCAAAAGGGGCGAAATTTGGGGGAAAGAATTTCCGTGTAGGAATGACCGGCGGGATGCATTTTGCTTTTTTGGTAGTGGATACGAAACAGAAACTTTAATGATAATAAATGAGCTTTTAATTGGTAATTTTTGATATTTTTAAAACTATTTTTGTATTTGCGCACATTATATATGTTTAGGGCAGATTATTATCTTCTAAAAAATGGCAAACCAAGTGTGCTAAAAAGGGGCTTCCAAGAGAAAACTATACACAGTTTGTTCGATTATAAATTAAAGTAATCTGTTTCTTTTTAAGTTTACTTAAAATTTAATGTAGGAATGACCAGTAGGGTGCACTTTGGTTGTTTATACTTGTATAATTTGAATTCAAACTTTGAACATCGTTTGTTTTCATTTTGTTTTCCTTTCCTTTTAAGTTAAGTTGTGACACGATGAGGAAAATTATATTCATTTGAAAAGCACAAGACTGTGGGTCTTGTCCGGTCAGGAGTTAACTGGCCTGATATTAAAATAACCGACCTCTGGCCTGTGGTCCATAGGATAAATTTCAAGTACTGGGGTCGATTTCACAAAGGTAGTCCTAACTTAAAGTAGTCCTAGGACTCCAATTTAAAATAGTCCTAGGACTCTAATTTAAAATAGTCCTAGGACTCTAATTTAAAATAGTCCTAGGACTCTAATTTAAAATAGTCCTAGGACTCTTTAGGAGTCATTAAAAACTTAAGGCTAGTCCTAAGTTTGCAAGTAGCTCGTCCTAGATCGCGATAAGATTAGTCTTAACTATGATTAGTGCTTTTGAGTCAGTCTTGATTATTTTTATGTCTCGTATCTTTTAGTAAGACGGACGATCATGCAGTGTGCTGCTTCATTGATTCTTCTACCACCGTATGTGATGTAATCTCAGAGGAACTCCGTCCACCTTATCTGACATGTGAAGACCATCGCTTACTGTCACAGGACGTCATGAAAGCCTTCATTTGGGTGCAGGTAACTTAAAGGCACTGGTCACCTTTGGTAATTGTCAAAGACCAGTAATCTCACTTGGTGTATTCCCAACATATTATGCATAAAATAACAAATCTGTAAAAATTGAACGAATTGGTCGTCGAAGTTGCAAGAGAATGGTGAAAGAAAAAATATCCTTGTTGCACAAATTTGTGTGCTTTCAAATGCCTTATAAAAGACTTCAGCCAACGGTTTCACCAAACTCTTTCTAACTTAGGATTAATATAAGGACTTTGGGACGAGTTAAGTTAAATCTTAGACGTTAGGACGCATTGAACCTATCCTAAGGTTAGGACAAGTTACCCGTCCTAACTCGAGATAGGATTAATCCTAGCGTTTCGTGAAATCGGCTGCAGGCCTTAATTAAGTCTTTTAAATATTTGATTGAGAAATTACCTCTTTCTCAAAAACTATGTTACTTTAGAGGGAGCTGTTCTCTTGTACTATCAACAGGTCGATCTCCATTTGCTTGTTACCGAGTAAGGTTTTTTATGCTAACAATTATTTTGAGTAATTACTAATTACTCTTAATTGTATCGATTCCTTTCTTTTTTCGTAGGTGGTCCTGGCAATCACTGGTAACTTCCTAGTGCTAGTATGGAGAGGAAGTAAACTACAAGGCTCTAAGAACAAAACTCAAATGCTTCTGATCTCAAACCTGGCTGCTTCAGACCTCCTGATGGGCCTCTACCTTCTCATAATCGCTGCAGCTGATCTTCACTACGGGAACAACTTCCTGCTGCAGACTGCCTCCTGGCGCTCCAGCATCATGTGCAAAATCGCCGGGGTGATTGGTCTGGTCTCTAGCGAAGCCTCCGTGTTCTTGGTCACTCTCATCAGCTTCGATCGCTTCATGGGTGTGGTGTTCTTCATGAGTCGTTTCCGTCTGACCACCAGGGTGACCGTCAGAGTCTTGGCCGTGTTGTGGCTTGTTGCGGTCGGTGTTAGTGCCACAGCAAGCGCTCTGTCTGCTACAAATGGCAACTTCTATGAGTTATCCAATGTATGCCTGGGGCTACCTCTGTCCACGAAACCGGCAAACTATACGATTACTGTCACAAATGAGGAGTCCGCTGAAGGAGGTGTGCTCATCACTAGGGTAGATACTTCGGGCAATAAGCCGGCTTGGATCTTCCCGATTGTGGTCTTCCTCGGCGTCAATCTCTTGAGCTTCATCCTCATCTTGATCTTCTATGTCTTCATCTTCATCTTTTCCAAGACGTCGGCTAAGAAGTCACAGCGGCCCGAGGATAAGGAGAAAGAGTTGAAACTGGCCTGTAGGATGTTGTTCATTGTGGGAACCGACTTTGCTTGTTGGGTACCGGTGATAATTATGGGGATCCTAGCTCAGTCCGGACTGGTAGAAATTCATCAAGTAAGTGATTCATTTATATATAAATATTTCTTTTTAAATTGATAACTACTTTAAATGGAAAGACTGAAACAAGTTCTTTTTATACATATTAGCCAAGACAAAAAAACCTGATGGTCAATGTGAGACTAACTTGCCAACTTGTCTACTTTGCTTTTCTAAATTTCTTCTCTGTATTTCTTGCTCCAGACGATGTATGCGTGGACAGTGATCCTCATTTTACCCATTAACTCCGCTATCAACCCATGGCTGTATACCTTGTCATATACCAGCCCGTCCACTTGGAGAAAGCTATGTAAACGGATTAGGGGAAGAAGGGATTCCACTCAAACTATGTCCACTGATTTACAAATGAAGAAGTAGGGGAACCTTTTAGGAGAACCCAGACAGGAGTTCACAGGGAAACTTTTAAAACTCGGGTCACACAAGCGCATTTTGATTGCGCGCGGGCGCCCTGTTTCTCGCCAAGTTCACATAAATCGTGCGTTGTTTACACAAAGACTCCAACGCGCAAGGTCAAACCGGATGTCGCACGACGTATATACTCGAGGCATACGTGAGAGCAGTGACTGACTCTACACTGAAACCTACAAAGAGTAAGCGAACCTTTTTAGGGCAACCCATTAAGAGCAGTGACTCTGACTCTACACTGAAACTTCTGAATCCCTATAATTCATTTTATTAATTAAAGGATCAAATGCTTTATACTCTGCATACCATATCACCATTCTCCTTTGTCTGTGCATTGCATGCTTGGATCGGTGGTTGCCATGCTAGCTTGGTTGGTTAGGCTTATTTGAATATACTGGCCATAAGGAAATTTGGGGGCGGATCCGCAAGATCAAGCCAGCATCCAATCAGCAATGATTGGTTATAAGTTACACACATGTTAGATGTGTCAGCCAATGAGTGTACAATATTGGCATGTAATTTGTTACATTTTGGAGGAAGTTTCGCTTGCTTATAGTCACATAGTCACAGCTTGTACAAGTTGTGTTGTAAATCACATATCTGGCTAAGTACTAATACATTTTGTTGTTGTCTGAGTATAAATAAGCCAGGAATCTCTCAGACTCTTCAGTCTCGTGACGATGACTAGAGCAAGTTAATCAAATCGTTGAAACCTGTCTTAAGAATTTACTCCGCGGTAGTAAAAGTCTCGCCGATCCACTAAAAGCTTAAGTCGTAGTCCCGTCCGATTGTCTATCTTCCGCCTGGGTAGTAGTTAAAAAAGCACTGAGAAGTCTCTTGAATTTCGAAAATCTGCTCTGAGGTAGTAGAATATAAAAAGCAAGACAAGTTCACAAAAAAACATAACAGACACTGTACTACCCAAACCAAATATATTATTGGTACCTCGCCATGCCGTTTTGGAGAACCTTGCTGTATACCAGGTGTGTTTTAAAGTCAATGTCATACTTTCTCAAGATGGTAATTTCTCAAGATATTGCATTTCTGATGCCGATTTGATGCGCAACTTTTGAATGCAAAGTCGGTTGATACACAATTTTTTTTTAAATGCTGGCGTACAGTTAATTCAAGGTTATAAACTCTCAGTTAATGTATATATTAAATATTTTATTATTATTATTATTATTCTACACAAAATCCAGCCAATGATGTGGTAATTATTTTAAAAACTAATGATGAATATTATTAAAGTCACCTGGTATTTTTTCAAAATAAAGCTTTTGTCACTAATATATGTGTTTTGATGAGTTGAATGTGAATAAACAGTTAACTAAGGTTTTAAAAAATCAGTTATTATGTTATTTACAAATCTAAGAGTAGACCCCGACCCGAGAGGGCGCTGTTCGTGACGTCAATCGAGGCAGACTTTGCCTGTAATGCGTAGAGTAAACACAATTGCAAAGTACATGTATGGACCAAGTCGTGAGTTTGTACGTTTCAAAAAAAAAAAAAAAAAATAAGTTTTTTTCCGGCAATGCCGACCAGGTGTATTGATGATGAATGCAGAAAAACACTTTTTGAAATGTACCAACTCACGACGTGGACGTATATGTACTTTGCACGTGTGTTTACTATACGCATTGCAGGCAAAGTCTGCCTTGAATGACGTCACAAAAGGGGCAGGCGGAGTCAGCCCCCAAACAACTTTATATATTTTTTAGACATATAAATCGTGACAAACAATTACTAAAAAAATTGTTTTATTGTTCGTAAGCATATACTCTTATGTTTGAAAGAAAAAAATATATATTTCCAGGTGACTTTAAGGTTGGGATGGTAACATTCTCAGGCCCCCATCGATTTAAATAGTGCGTTTATAACGTGGCTTTTGACGCAGATAATACTAGCACAATATTTGACATTTTAGACTGAAATTCAGGTCGGGGGTTTCATTCAAGGGCTTTGTTCCAACACGGCCTTTGATGGTCAGTGAAATGTAAAACCCTAGCAACATTGAAACGTTTATATCAAAACAGTCCGAAAATATTGTACATTTATTATATATTTTCCCTATGTACAGAGATTTAGTGAGTGTTATTTTGTTCAATTAATTGTACAGATCTTAACGGTTTGCACAGTTAATAGTTTAACATTGTTATTGAAAATATATTTCATCATGATTATTAACTGTCTAGTTTATGTATCTACATAATATATATATATATTTGTAATAATGACTTGTTCTGTTAAAGCCATTACACACTTTCGGTAAATAGTATT